>NC_141204.1:9192500-10392500 GCF_054491065.1 Syngnathus leptorhynchus | reverse complement strand
AAGTCATCGTCACGGTTCTCGTCCTTTGAACTCCAAACGGGCCATTTTGCCGTGTTTCCGGTCGCTGCTTTGCCAGTCGCGCGCCTAAGAAAAGAGGAACCTGCCGAAAGTGTTCCGACACATCGGTTTTTTTTTTTTTTTTTGCCCGTCACCTAGTTAAACCAGTTTATTGTCACGCTTTAGGCATGTAGACGACTAGTGAGCTAACAGTGAGAAGTGCAGGGGGTCAATCGAGCGCCGCCCCCTCTCTATCCCTCCCTCTTCTCTCTCTCTGTCTCTCTCTCTCTCTCTGTCTCTCTCTCTCTGTCTCTCTCTCTCTGTCTCTCTCTCTCTGTGTCTCTCTCTCTCTGTGTCTCTCTCTCTCTGTGTCTCTCTCTCTCTGTGTCTCTCTCTCTCTGTCTCTCTCTCTCTCTCTGTGTCTCTCGCTTAGTCTACTGTCACCCTCCCTTCTTACTTTCCTCTGTCTTTTTAGGAAGCTACTTGAACATTCTCAGAAAATATGTCAGTCAATGAATAGAAGGATAGGCATCGATATGGGCATTGAAAATGGCAAGAAACAGAAAAAACGAAAAACATTTTAACCTATGTTTGCCAAACCAATAGCTGAACCATAATGTTTGTTTTCTGCACTGTCAATATGAAATATCTTGTTTTTGAAAAAAAGGGATGGAAATTAGAACAGGTTTTAAAATCAATAGATTTTTATAAACTGTGTTTATAGGTTCTAAATAGGGTCTCTCTTTCAACCCAGATGAGGAGGAAATCTGACTGTACTATAAAGTTTTGCAAAAATAAATAAAATGAAAGAACATTTGTAGTCATGCTCTTCAAGGAAATGAACACAAAAGGTTGTACGCATTTCATTCCTTCCCGTTTGCATAAAGAAGCCCCACTTACTGTATTCATGCTACTTGGGCAGCAAAATCCAAACAATGTGGCTTTTTTTCCTCCCTCGGAAACCGAATTTTAACCACACCGAGAAAAGAGGCCATTACCATGGTAGCTTTAGCGTACACAAATGCATGCCTTCGTACAAACAAAAGCAATTAATTAAAACGAGTGGGAGGATCAAACTCACAAACTGGAAGGCAATGCAGCACTTTTCAAATTACCATGCAGCGCACGTTCACAACTTTAAAATAAATCATACAGTGAGAGAGGAACAAGAACATAACGCCTATAACGTTCACTTCAGATAAAACATGTCAACCTTTCAGGAGCCTGAAAAAAAGCAGCTTCATTAAATTATGCATGTGCGCCATGGTGTACATTACAAATAAAAGGCAATGCTCTTAAACTCTCTGCGAAGATCTATTTATATAAACATCACACAGGAATAGCTCACAGTGTTTAAGTGCTCTGTCAATTTTGAATCTTTGTTTACTTTTCATGCAACATAAACAATTACGTACTACAATGGCCATTGACCAAGGATGATGCATCTTCTCTGATTAAACATCTAGGAATTTGGAATCCAAGGAGTTAAGCACCATGTCTGCATGTTTTGTTTGAACCATAGAAGGAGCGAGAGGGAGAAACCAAATGTTTGGATATTGCCTGTGAGGTTTGCTCCAAACTCAGAATGAAAATAGCCATGCCTTGTGATGGACTATGATATAACTAAAGTAAAGCAAGTGATGCAAGCTATCTGCCAAAGTGGCGAGGTGAAGACAAACCCCTATTGTTCCTTTCTAGCACCACCCCAAAAAAATGTTCAAACTGTTCATAGATAGTTGCTACGCTACATACCAAGGCACACCGTGCACTATTGGACCCTTGTGAACGCTGTGGCTCAGAACAAAACATACATTTAGTATTTAGTCAATGACAGTGTGACTGATAGCTTCGGTTATGATGGATCAAACACTGAGCTAGAACATCCAGATCACCTTTGACCCTCATGAGGACAAATGCTCTAGAAAATGGATGGATGGATAATACTGTAAATATCAATAATAATGCATTTTTTCGGCATGAAAGACACTTATAAATGGCAGTGATAAAAAAAATATGATAAACAAGGCTCGGTTCAAGCTTGTTTTTATTTTAAGGCTAGCATAATGAAAATTTTATCTGTTCATCGTTGGTCAGGGGATCTCCTGCTGTTATTGTACGTAAAGTATTGAAAGTACTGAAAGTCTATTTCTGGTGCTTTTTAAAGCTACAGTAGGAAATGTGACATTGAAAAACAAAAGAGAGAAGGAAGCACGCGCAGCTGTAAGATTCATTACTGGCTGAAGCCTTTTGTGCAACGGCACTGTTTTCCTGGAGATGAGGTGATACACAAATAGAGCGAGACCAAGAAAGTGGAAGTCACACAATGATGCAGAGTCAATCCATTCATTTTCTACATCACAAAAACAACAAGGATGAGATGGAGTCAAGATCCATGGAAATATATCGTGCACTGATTGCCAATCACTTGCTGGGCACCTATAGACAAATCATTTTGGAGTTTGTGATTTATCTTTTTGGAATATGGGAGGAAGTCAAAGTACACGCAAAATATTCATGCAAACACGTGGACAACATGCAAACTACGCACAGGAAAGCCAGAGGTGAGATTTAAACCACAAAATGTGAGCCAGACAACATTGCGAGCCAAAACGTAAACACTGCTCATGATACTACCGTAAACTACAAACCGAACAATGCTGGAAAAGACACAACAACAACAACAAAACTAAATACAACTTTAAAAGGTTTCAGTGAGTCACAGCCTTTTGCTACAGCTCAACATTTGTCACATGTGAAATCATGAGGAGGAAAAAAGGACTGTCAGTCTGGGATCTAAAAAGCAAACAAGTTGCAACTTGATCTGATGGGATTTCACAACTACTTAAAGAACTTAAAAAATTCATTCTAATTCTATGAAATTGAACAAAGACATGTAAGTGTTCATATTTTTCCTTTATGGGGAACCTGAAGCTTTACATATATATATAATGAAGTGTAAACTTTGTATTACAGCCAAACACTCAAAAGCCGTACGTATATCTTGAACTTTGACTAGCATCTTCATAGAAAGAAAGAACTGTTTCACAACGTGTCATTTTGTAGAGGCCATAACAAATTCCACACACGATTGCATTTCCACAATATCAGGTGTTTCTAAGATATAATCTATTTTACTCTCAAGTAATGAACTTGGAGGTGTTTAACCAGATCAACTCATCTCACTTACTGGAAGAGATTAAAAACCAAAAAGATTTGCAAAACCAGATCACACATTGAGGACTATAGTTAGTGTGGAATGTATGTCAACCATGTATCAGTCACAGTTGCAGGAAGGTGTGGAATGATTCCAAGTTAGCTATGTCTCTTACCTGCCTTTTAATGTCTGATGTGCCAAATCAGTAAACAGTTCATTCTGTGATCCTGTCAGCCTTTTTGATACTAACCACAAAACATTTCAAGTTTGACTTTCTGTTCTCTTGTGTACGGTCGCAATCAATCAAATGCTTGTCACCACAAGTAGCGACCCACGGTAGGTGTGGCTGTTGTACTCTGAGCTCAAGCATTCTAGTTAAAAAGAAAAGAAAAGAAAAAAAAAGGGGAGGTGTGAGATAGCTGCAACAGTGTTTAAAATGAACAAAGGGGGAGGAGTTTTATTGAACCACCCGTGACCTCTTCTAACATTTATTTGATCCTATTCAAATGTAAATGAAAACTTGATGGAAAAAATGCTGAGTGATTCACTTTTACGTCATAATGGCTGCCTGAAATCATAAACAGTCCATAGCATTATATTTAGCCGTGATGTCTTCCTTCATTTTTTCTTGATTATGTTCTTTTGTACTGTTTGCAGAGACACATCCTGTGGATGCAAACATTTCCGGAAAGTTCCTTCCTGCACTATGTCAAAGACATTCATAGGATTCACATCATTTCCTTCCAATGCCACGTTTGTCCTCATTCGGGTCAAAGGTGAGCTGGCTTCATTTATTTCCTATTGCATTTCATTACCTATATTAAGGTAGATGCAAGCACACAGAAAAGATAAACATTTTACACAGGATGAAACTCAAGACCTCCTGGCTGTGAGGCAGATGAGCAAACCACTATTTTCCCGCGCTGTCCATGTAGAAATACCCCAAACTGAAATCGAGAAAGTACATGTTCAACAGGCCAATGACAACAAAAGACAGCAAATGCTTGTGGCTCATATTTATCTGGAAGCATAACAACTGAAAGACATTAATTGTTACAGTTCAAAATGGTTCCATTCATACTTTCAGTGACATTTCTGGTTATGCCGTGCATGTGCCAGAGGCTATTTATTGACTGTACTGAAACTAAGGCTCAAAAAGCAGCGCAACAAGCTGCGGGAAGAAGTGGCCTTTGCCAAGTTGCTGCTCAATGTGATCCCCTGGAATGCTTCTACTGTTTCTATGAAATCAAGCTATTAAACAGTACTTATGTAGACGCCGACCTGGAAAGTAAGGTCATAAATAAAAAATGCACTTGAGGTACAATGTTAATGAGAACATTAGGCTAGAGGTAACAGAGCTGCAGAACTGACATGATTTACTGATGAGTAATGAAATTTAAAATCTCAAAGGGCAATTCATCCGCTGTATACAATTTTCCATTCAAGTCATCGTTGCTATATGGTGTTCATAAAGTAGCGGAAAATATGACTAAAATCCATCTTCTGCAGAGTATTTATTAATTTTTTAAAATAAAAACGTAACTGACAGTTTTAGGATTAATTTTGCATTATCTATGTGATGACACGATGAAATGGTGACTTTACAGTCAGGCTGCACAAAATCCCCAAATTTCCGCCTGACAGCGCCTCTCCCAGGGGAGCCTCCTCACAGCGTTTCATTCTGATGAGGTCATCCTGCTTGATGACTAAAGTTTACCAATGCCATTCTTTTGTAGCAGTAATAAAAAAGAGCACATTTTATATTACCTTACAGAAGAATATTTAAATAATATCAGGCACAGCTTCAGGATTACACACACATGCTGTAGCGTATATGTGCACACGTCAAACTCTGGGTAGCGATATGTATAATATCCATGATTAAAGCTACAATAGATTTGTGCACGAAGAAGAAATTTAACATGATGACATATTTCTCGTGCGACGTTAGACCCCGCCCTATTTTCCGCGCGCGCGCTGCTGTTTTCAAAGATCGTGATTACAATTACAGATGCACTAAAATAGTATTACAGCAAAATACCAAAACATCCATCACCCAAATTTGTGGCCATTTACCTCTGTCATTTTATATATTATGGGTATATAAACAAAGTAATAATATTGCAACAAAATAAACTAAGACTGTGAATTTATAGCAGCTGAGAGCAAGCCATCTTCATATATATATATATATATATTATCGCTTGCAACGCAAGCCCCGCCTTCCTGCTTGAATAGCGACTTGTAAACAAACAGATGTAAACAGCATGGCCACAGAAGTTTAGCCGATCAGCACATTAATTAAAGTGGTTGCGATGGCGGGTGTCATCCGGAGGCTCGACGAGACGGTTGTCAACCGGATAGCCGCGGGAGAGGTTATACAGCGCCCCGCTAACGCTGTTAAAGAAATGATTGAAAACTGGTACGTGACACACACTCAGAGCCAGCAGTAAAAGTTTGCGTCCCTTGAAATAAATGTGTTTAATTGTTAAAGTCTGGACGCCAAGGCCACTAATATCCAGGTGACGGTTAAAGACGGCGGACTGAAGCTGCTGCAGATTCTGGACAACGGCACCGGTATTCGGGTAGGCTACATGCAGGCTCGCCCATGCGATGGGGGGTCATCATTTTCATAGGCCTTTCACATTTAAAAAACTGAGACCCCCCCCCAAAAAAATATTCAAGCAAATGCCCTGACTCACAGTTACCATGTGCATCACTTCGCCTTGCATGAACAAAATGACTAAATTTGTGCAGTACAGAGTACAATTAAAATTGACATTATTTATGAGCAAGACATCTTTCATTTATGATGCAGAGAGAAGACATGGAAATAGTTTGTGAGCGTTTTACCACAAGCAAGCTGCAAACATTTGAGGATCTCTCTACCATTGCGACTTATGGTTTCAGAGGAGAGGTAAAGGGTTGACACTGAATAAGATACAAAAAACAACACACAACTTGCTGGTATTTATTTGCAGGCTCTGGCCAGTGTAAGCCATGTTGCTCATGTAACCATAACGTCCAAGACAGCTGATGCCAAATGCGCCTATAGGTATGGGCCACATGTCAAATAGGTTTCACAATGAGGGAGATGGATTACAGTGCTCCTTCTTGTACCTTGCAGAGGCACCTACAGTGATGGTAAACTAAAAAGCCCTCCGAAACCCTGCGCTGGAAACCAGGGAACACAAATACTTGTGAGTTGAATGCTACTAGTCCATTCAAGCATTTTCTATGGGGGTGATTTTGGGCCAGCGGTGCCAGGGACAGGTTGCTTGACAGCTCTTTTAAAATCTGCCAATTTTTGCTGATTACTATTATTTTTTCTATAACATATTACAATATATGACAAAAAGACGACAGTCAATTCCAAACCCCAACCCTGCCAAATAAAGAAAGAAAGAAATAAAGAAAGAAAGTACGTTAATAAGTTACCTCAATACTACCTCAATACAGTCAAGTGCAGAACTTTTGATGGAGGTCATTTTAGTCTTATTACATCAAGCGGGTGTCCCTAACTTTGTGCCCACTTCGAATAAACGCGCTGATATTTTGGTCTCTCTGTGCACAGGTGGAAGATCTCTTCTACAACGTGTCCACCAGGAGGAAAGCTTTGAAAAGCCCGAGCGATGAGTACTCTAGGATTGTAGAGGTGGTGAGCAGGTGCTGTTCTTCATATCAGAGTTGCTTCTGATAACATTTTTTCCGTAGTCAATGTTTGGGGATTTGTTTTGTTTTCATAGGTATGCCATACATAATTCCGGGAAAAGCTTCTCTGTCAAGAAGGTGCGAGAATAACTCACTCATGAGCCGAAGTGAATCATATTGTTTTTTTCATACACCTTGTTGTTCTCTTCCAGCAAGGTGAGACTTTAGCAGATGTAAGAACTTTACCCAACGCTTCAGTGGTGGATAATATTCGAGGAGTTTTTGGCAACGCAGTCAGCAGGTATTAGTCAATCGAGGAAGAAACCTCAAACGGCATTTGCTGACTATCGGTGACATTCCTAGGGAGTTGATTGAGGTTGGCTGCGAGGACCAGAAGCTGGCCTTCAAACTGAAAGGCTACATCTCCAACGCAAACTACTCGGTCAAGAAATGCATCATGGTCCTCTTCATCAACCGTGAGTACCAAACACACAGGAAGTGTTGCCCACTCATGAAATGGTTTGGACTGAACGGCACTTGCAGACCGTCTGGTGGAGTCGAGCGCGCTGAAGAAAGCAGTGGAGACAGTTTATGCAGCCTACCTGCCCAAGAACACACACCCTTTTCTTTATCTCAGGTAACAACACGTTTTAAAGGGGATGTTTACGTTTTTTTAAATATATATATATATATATACATATATATATATACAATGAACACGATTGATATATACCCAATATCATTAACATTTCGAGAACTCTAGAAGTTTAATAATTTGGCACCAGAATTGTGGTAACCATATCTGAGGCATTCTAATTAACTGGACTTAAGCATTTTAATTAACTACTATACATTTAGAAAAAGAAACATTTGTAATACCCTGATCATCGCTACAATGTCAGATCTGCGGGCTTAAATAGTAAAAGTTGTATTGTAACAAAGTATTAAAGTGTACAGTACAATAAGTGGATATAAAAAGTCTACACACCCTTGTTCAAATGCCAGGTTTGAGTAATTTCAAACTTTATACATCCACTTCATGTAAACTTTTTTTTTTTTACCTGATCTCTGCAGTTTAGAGATCTCTCCTCAGAACGTAGACGTGAATGTGCACCCCACCAAGCACGAGGTGCATTTCCTGCATGAGGACAGTGTCATCGAAAGCGTTCAGAAGCACATTGAGAGCAAGCTGCTCGGCTCCAACTCCTCGCGCACGTACTTCACTCAGGTACAACTGGTGTGTTAGTGTCCATTGAGCAGGTTGTCGCGATAATACATAGTGTTTAGTTAAGCGTTGATTCCAGCTGAACTCGAGTGCTATTGTGTTTTTGCCTATTTGTGGCTGTAATAAACAACCATTAAAATAAAGCCTGTGAACAAATTTTTAAATTCACCATGGGATTAAATATCATCACTACTGTTTATCATTTAGCCTATTAGCACAATTGCCCAAGTCATTTTTTAATTCAACAAACAAGAAATCTCCAGTTGCCTTGATTGAATATTTGCCGATTACCATGACCTGATGAAAGATTTTTATTCCAGAGAACACAGTCAGCTAAAAATGAGTTGGACAAATATTCTGCTGGAATAAACTTGCCTTGCGTTGTCTTTGTGCAGACATTGCTGCCAGGGCTGTCTGTGTGCGGAGCAGGTGAGGTCAAGTCCTCCAACACCGCGTCGGAGTCTACCGAGCGCGTCTACGCGCATCAGATGGTGCGGACCGACTGTCGTGTTCAGAAGCTGGATGCCTTCCTCCAACCAAAGGAGAAGCTCCCTCCCCAGCCCGAACCTGTCGGGCAGAGGGGCGCAGATTTTGAGTCCAAAACTGTCGAGCCGAATGATGTGGACATGCTGGAGGCCCTGGACCAGATGGAGGCAGAGCTGACCAACAGTGAGGAGAGGAGCGATGAAGCGCACGATGTCCAAAGGTGACTTTTGTCTCTGTGTCAGGAACAAAGAAGACAAGCCCTATAGAAAATCAATGGATGGCATTCAACACTTCACTTCAACTTGTTGAACATTAATGCCTTTCTACCGCCCCCAACTGGCCTAAATAAATTTCACAAGAAGCTAAACAAAGTCATGAATGACTATAACTTGTGTCTCAAGTACCAGGAAGCGTCTCAGGAAAGAGCAGCAAGAAGTGGAGGAGGAGGAGAAGCAAGAGGGACGCGAGGAGGACCTGACGGCCGCAGCCACGCCTAAGAGGCGAGTCATCAAACTAAACAGCATCAGAGAGCTGAGAGGGGAAATTCACGACAACACGCACAAAGGTACAAATGAACTCCTGCCTCAATTGCATTTCTTTTTTTAATCAATTAATCTGCAAGCCATTTATTCTTCTGGGCCACATCATAGCAAATATGATATTATGACTAATATGATGTTGAGCAACACCTACCACTTAAATGTTGTCATAATTGTGACTGCCAGTCATTTGTTTTTCCTCTTTTGGTCATTAAATAACACGTCAGCAAAGAGAAACGGAATAATCCATCTCCTGTATGCCGCCAGGTCTTCAGGAGATGCTACAGAATCACTCGTTTGTGGGCTGCGTCAACCCGCAGTGGACTCTGATCCAGCATCACACTAAACTCTACCTGCTCAACACCACAACACTAAGGTCAGGCATTTGCTCACACTAAACTTACTAAACCATTAATTTACTTGTTGTTCATCTCGCTGCAGCCAGGAGCTCTTCTACCAAATCCTCATCTATGACTTTGGGAACTTTGGTGTACTCCGACTATCTGTAGGTAGCAAGTGACCACTGTGAGGCGATGGTTTGTTTTTAATGGGCCTTTACATGATTCTAGACACCGGCTCCTATTTACGAGCTGGCTATGTTGGCTCTGGACTCTGAGGAGAGTGGCTGGACTGAGGAGGATGGACCCAAGGAAGGCTTGGCTCAGTATATAGTGGACTTCCTGACGAAGAAAGCAGAGATGCTGGAGGACTATTTCTCTATGGAGGTTGACCAGGTTGAGCTTCATGTACTTAGTCAAAACTGTTTTTGTGATTTACTTGTCGTGTAACAACAATTGTGCACTGCAGGAAGGCAATTTAAGAGGACTACCTTTGTTGCTTGACAAGTACACACCCATCATGGAAGGGTTGCCCATGTTCATTCTCCGCCTGGCAACAGAGGTGATGGACTAGTAGTTAAAAGTCTTCTCGTCGATGCTCATGATAGCACCTTAACGCTTTCTCTTGGCATTATGCAGATAAACTGGGACAATGAAAAAGAATGCTTTCGAGACTTTAGCAAAGAGTGCAGCGCGTTCTACTCAATAAGGAAGCAATACATCCTGGAGGCGGAGCCAGGAGAGCAGCAGGTAAGGGGACATGAAATAGTTGTCAACACATGTAGCTTAAAGGTCATTATTTATCTGTGTGTTTTATTTATTTGTCACGTTAGGATGCGGAGCTCAACTCATGGCAATGGAACGTTGAGCATGTCCTCTGCAAGGCTTTCCGCTCGCTCATCAGTCCTCCCAAACACATCAGTGAGGACGGCACGGTGCTGCAGATTGCCAATTTACCGGATCTCTACAAAGTGTTTGAAAGGTGTTAGATAAACCAGGAAGCCTCAGAAGCATCAACGTCACATGCTGCTCTATTTGACCTTGTGTAACTTTTTGTATGTTGTCATTAAATTTGTCTGGCTATGTATTGTCTGGCTGAAGTGACTTTCAATGAGGCGATATGGAAAACTTTTCGAGCATTTTTGTTATCCACCTTGAGTTCACTAGTGTGGCCTTTGTCATTACAAGACAATTCACCAATTTGTTTTACTACTACTGGATTGAATTATGCTAGTAAACTCCTGTGCTGCACTATTATTAGGAATGTGGGATTTACTCGACCCTTCTAGTAGCAGCAAAATGCTCACAAGTATGCCTCACTAGTAACATAGTTCTATATTGTGCAGAATTATCATGCAGTAGGGGAAGGCAGTAATTGAAAAATCATTTAGTTGTTTTCACTACCATGCTAGTCATTCTACTAATGCAAGGAATTGTCTAACTACTGAGGACAAAATGTGTACTTGTACTACATGGACCTTGAGCACAACATCAAATACAGTGCCATGAAAAAGTATTGTTTGTTAGTCTTTGACTAATATCTAAAGTTGCTTGATGATGGGAAATATCTAAGGACAAACATGTAAAAACAAAAAATCAATCACTATTTTCACACCACTGTGAATGACTTTCCATAAGGTGGTTCTGAGCAACGTTTAAGTTATGTAAAGGACATTTAAAATAACATCACCGCACTTCACTTTTACCACATGAACATTCCACGCCCCAACAGTCATAAGCAGAGATGGTGGAATAAATGGCCTGCTCATGATTTGTAATGCAACTTTAAGTGTGGAAAATCACGGGCTGTTTCAAAGTTTCCACCAACGGAAAAGAAACTGGATGTGTTTCAATGAATCTAACTAAACCCTTAGCAAATCCCTTCTGAACTACTCGGAGAGAAACAGAGAAAAGATTGTGCGACTGTTGAACACATTTGCACCTGATATTTGAAATAAAATCGTTTACACAAGTCTGTAAATTACACATTTATTCACACAAAATCTTTTAAATATTTGACAAAAAAAGTGAAGGAAACTGCAGCAGTTGGCTGGCTATATTTTCCATCTGCACCTTTTTAAATACATATTGTACCACCAGTTAAAATCATTATTGTTTGATGGAGAAGGCACTTACTTGTGTGAGGGAAGCTGGAAGGTGCAGGGCCAGAGCAGCTGTGACAGTCTTTTAAAAGCATCCTGATAATCATTCATGCAATTTAGGCGAAACAAAGAGAGGAAAAAAAAAAAAAAAAAAAAACAGCCAAGCACCCAGCAAGAATGAACTTAAAAATCATGTGAATAAAATATTGCAAAACAAAACTAGAAATTTCCTCACATGTATCTCCCATTGATGTTATATTTTGTTACATTTGAGGCTTGGCAACTGCCGGCCAGGACAAACCAAAATGTTTGGTTTGCAAAGAAATGCAATTCTGCTCATTATTTTGTCCATTTGTAGAATTGAGTGGTTTTTTTTTGTGTTAGAGCTTGGAGAGCATGAGCAGCTCCAGGCGCTACATGGCAGTCGGCGATGTGATTTTAAGGGCTTCTGTGGTGATGCCATGGCCGCTTTTGGCTCACTGCTGGGAGAGGAGAGCATTCCTATTGGCCTTCATTTTTTCCAGCCGCTTTACGAGGTGGTTGTTGGTCATCTCCATCTCTTCGATCTTGTCCAAAGATGTGCGCAGCTGCCAGGCAACAACATTGTGGATTACACACGCCATGCTTGCAATTAAACGACCAATTTAATTTCATCTATGACCTTTTACTATATTGTGTCAACCGCAATGATTCTCACAGTGCGGTATCATTAACATCTATGCTAATTTTCATGAGCTTTTTGAATTATCTATTAGCAAAAATCTATCAGATTTTTATTCGATGAAATTATATGGTTTTAGTTGACAACGTGAAATTATCTGTGGCAGTTGAAAGTAAACATTAACTGGGAGTGACTAACAGCTTGAAGGAAAAATGCTTTTCCTCTTATTTGCTGTCTAAGCGGGCTAACAAAAAAAGATGACACTGGCAGGGAGTAAATTTTTCTCCTGGTTTCTCAGACAAGGTAACATGCTAACGAAAACGTTTTTAGCTGTGGTCACTTGTTGTAGCTGGTTTCATTTTCTCTCTCTGTATATCCCAAATGAAACCAAACAGTTCACATTTACCTCTCTCTGAAGTTTGCGCTTCTCTGCTTTCAGTTCATCTTCTATTTTCTCTGAGTTATCTGCGGACATCTTGTACCTGGACACTTGCCCTTCCAGCCGGTTAATCTGAAATACGAAAATGAGGAAACCATTTGGTTATTTGCACATTTCTGAAGCATTTGACAAGCAATCTGTACTTACATTTTGTTCCATTGTACCCATTTCCTGTTCTGCTTTTGAAAGCTTGAATTTGTATTCACTGATCTGTCTGTTGGCATCTCCTGAAGATAAAAAGAGTTTTAAAATGAAGGAAGATGAGTTTGATAAATATGGAGGGCAATTCAGAAAGGGTCAACTTACTCTGCATTTCAATGACGTGAAGGTCGGTACCGTTCTCCATCTTCTCGCCGTCGGTGTACACACTGTCCACCTTTGAGTGTTTCTGTCGCTCTTCCTCCAATTGATTCTTCAACTTTCTGATCTGAGTCAACAGCTCATCTTTCTCCTCCGCTAACTTCCGTAGCCTGACATCTGTCCAAGAAAAAGGAAAAGACACATGCGCTGCAATCAGTTTGGGAGCTTTATTAGAATCTAGAATATTCAAATTTATTAGAATCTAATTCAAGCCACCATACTACATTTACTTTTGGTGATCAGTAAGACCAAAGGCCGAGCAAACACGTTCTAGTGTGTCAATAAAAATCCATTTGTGGAACTTACCAAGCGGACCTTCTCCTGCAGATTCCAGTACCTGTGCGGCTTCTTGCGAGACCACGGTGATTCCCGAGGAAGTGGGCTCGTGGTCGATGTCTCCGTTTGGTGTGCCATCTGGGATGATGACTAGCCCGTGTGTCTGTCAGGAGACAACACAAGTGGGAATGAAGCCACTTATCTACGGTAATGCCGCCCTCAACATCATTCTGGGCATTGCGAGTACCTACAACTTTACAGGAGAGGATACCATAAGAGAAATAATTACTAACCAAGCCATGGAACAACAACTCGTTTCATTCTGTAAAACTGTTGAATATTTAAAAAGTTAATTTAATAAGGACTGTACTTAGATACATTTTCACAAAAGGGAATTTTTTGAATGACTCACTTATTTTGGATTCCACACAAAAAATGATCTGTCTACTTTCATGGAGGACTACAGAAATCAATATTAAACATTCATTTATTGTTGAGAAACTGGAATCCTGAGACTTGGTAAATATTGAACAAAAATCCAAACGATTAATCGATTAGCAATAACATATTTGTAATCGATTAGTTGTCAATTCCAGACCTTGGACTAAATGATACAAAGCAGTAAAGTGCTTAATTTTCAAACAACTAATTAAAAACTGTTGAAGACAATCTTGTAAAAAATCTTTGTTTGTAAACTTAACATCACCCAAAGTCCTTATTGACAAGCAAGCCACGTCTCAATCTTTATCATCACATTGCAGGACAACCTACCTCTCCTGATTTGGCCTTCCCCTTGAGGTCAGCAAGCTCATGTCTGAGCTCATCTCTCTCATTCCTAATGCAATCAAAGTACTCTTTCTGCCTCTCTAGGGCCTGGCCACACAGATGACAGAAGACAAGAATTGACAAGACACAGTGAAGTTGGACAGTGGATAGAGAAGCACCAACACATGCTTGCGGTGCCTCATGGACAACAACCATGCGCTGTGCATGCCAAACCAACAGTGGGAATGTTACAAAGGAAAAAGTGAGTGGGAAAAGACAAAAGGGTGAATGACAAAAGTGCTTAAGGAGGAAAACACAAACACTTCATGGCCTATCAAACTGTTCTTATCTGAAATGTGCACATCATGCTGGATGATTACATTTTCAACAGCCATTTGTGCTAGCAAACACATTGCAGGAGTTTATATAACACTAGCCATCGTGTTTTTGATGCAACAGCTGTTTTTTTTTTCTTGTCTGCTAAGCTTGTTGGTTCACAACTAAACAACTTGTTATTCTGACATGCACAAACTGTGAGTTGGCTGCCTGTGTCACAACAGTCCATTATGCATGAGAGCCAAAAGATCCATGTGGCCTGAAAGCCGGACCATCTTGTGCCTCTCGGTCTACGTGGGAGCTCCTACCCCAATCTTTTTGTCCTTCCAGTTTATTGTTTCCTGCAGGTCAAACATCTCTCTGGTGAAAGCATCTAACTTAGCCTGCAACTGCTGGTTCTCCTGGAGACGTGATGAACAGTAACAGCAATGCAGAATACAAAAGAGTAAGAAAATAGTCAATGGAAGGACAGAAGAAGCAAAAATGGACGGACATAATTAAAACAGGGTGAGGATTTCCTATTTTTTTCCCCACAGTGCTAAGGAAGACGCAGGATTGTGGTGATAAGTGACTAAAGTAAATATACATGAATTAGAGGAAGGCCAGTGTCAATCAGTCCTTATCAAGTTCCTGCACTGAACAACGAGCACTTGCGCTGACAAGTATAATCGAGCAATGTGGGTCACACATGAACACGAGCAAGCGTAACGCACCTCAATAAGTTCATCTCGCTGGCGGATTCCCTCTTTCAACTCTTCTTGTTTATGTTGCAGGACAGTACATGTGTGCTTTTGCCTTTCTAGTTCCTGGAAAAAAAAAGCCAGCATGTTTCAAATAAGTCACCAAAAACAAACAAAAATTCCAGCAGATGAATTGATACGAAACAAGTTGATCGGCGATTTCACCTTTGATTTTTCTTCTAGCTCTCGTTTCATCTCTGACATTTGCTCCTCCATCTCTTCTATGACGTCTTTTAATGTGTCCACTTGGTAGATGAGGTTGCCTTTGTCATTGTCCAGCTGTGCATTCGATACCATTGCTTTCTTATACTTCTCCTCCACCTCGGTAAGGGATTCCTAAAATGAAATGGAGCATGTTAGTCACACAGCAAGATGATTGAATCGCTGCTCACCTGTGTTTATA
This sequence comes from Syngnathus leptorhynchus, assembly GCF_054491065.1. Taxonomy (NCBI): domain Eukaryota; kingdom Metazoa; phylum Chordata; class Actinopteri; order Syngnathiformes; family Syngnathidae; genus Syngnathus; species Syngnathus leptorhynchus. The sequence continues at coordinate 10,377,028 of NC_141204.1, read as the reverse complement.
AAATCCAAACTCAAACAACATTTTACGTGACCTAGAAATTCTTCTACACCTCCTTGGTAGTACTTGTTTTTTCTCTAAAGCCATCTGTATATTTGCAGAGTAAGCATCTAAAAGAGAAGCACTTCTATGAACTAGGAATGATGAAGAAATCTACTTCAGTCAGTTAATTATAAAGGCAGAAATCCAAAACATCCCTGCCGTCAGTCAGCAGGTGAAGCATATCGCTGCTACTTCTTTCACAGAAATGTGGGCGTGTCTTTGTTTGTGGCCACAGACTTAGTGTTGGAAATGTGGGAAGATCATGCAAAAGAAAAAGTACGGCGGCAACCTAGCCGCGACGTTAGGGGCGGGGTACAAGTGGGGTTCTGAGAGGCTGGGGGTTAGTGACGCTGTACTGCTCTCAGAGGACAAGAGAAGGCATGCCGTGAGTTCAAGCCCCTCTACCTTCAGCTCTTTAAGCCCTTGCATGTATCGCCCTTCTACATCCTGAATCTGGTCCTTTAGTTCATAGATATCCTGTGGAGCAGATGGAGGGAATGGTTGAACTGGGCTAAAAAGCGGGTAGGGATGATCAAGGAGAGATTACAAAGCACACGTGCTGCCTTCTCTTAAATGACAATCGGGTCTTAAAGGCAAAGTATCAGCACACCCACATATAAGGAATAGCTTTAAAGGTCACATATCACATCCCGGCCTCCCGTGCAAACATAACAGAAAAACTGGCAAAGTAAATACTTGGAACAGCAGAGAGGACAAAAAAGAAGCAATGCTTTGGAGAGATTCATGGGCACAAAATAGTAATAGACCATAGAGTGAAATAAATATAAAATGTTACACAGCTTTATTGGAGTTCAATGTTTGTGTAATGACCCCCGCCCCCCCCTCCCACGACCCTCATGGCTCCGCTCCCCTACAGTTGTTTATGTGACAGCACAAGCTAAGTGCTGTTTGTTTGCCTTACCCTTAGTTCGCTCAGACTAGCGTCTGGGTCATAGACGCTGCCGGCGTCTGCGCTGCCTCGTCGCGATGAGGTTCCACCCAGCGAGGCTAAAGTTGCTGCTGAGAGGCCCGGGGTGGCGCAGCGGGAAGATGGCTGGAAACACAACATACGGGTGGGTAACCAGTCAAAATAAAACACTCAACAAAGCATCTAACACCGCAAAAGAGTTCAAAGATTCTGTGGCTGGCATTGTCACTGTCACTTGTTTGAGGTAGGGTTTGATAAACCTGACAAACCGGTTCTTGAGTTTTCTCAAGGTGCGCATGTTTACAAAATTCAGGTTTCACTTTTAATTTATTGTTGATCAAGGAGATCGTATCATTGTGACCGTGCTGCCACCGTGTTAGTGAAAGATCACATTCTGAAAAATATCAAATGTATATGTGATTAATTATGAGAACAAATGTGGTGAGGGTTTGGAACTGCCGTGTACAATTATTTCAATTGTTTAATTATTTTGCATGTATAATTAACACCTTTTTAAAACACATTTGACGACTTACAGTTGACTGAAAATTACATCGCATGTAATTAAGGCTCAATGTTGGGGGGGGGGGGGGGGGGGAGACTTACCCTGCTGTAATCTGAATACTGTTTGTCACATTTTTCGTCCAGCTGAAAAAAAGTAGAAATATTGCATTATGTTATATCGTGTAATATGTAAATTTAGAAACCAGTAGTCATGCTTGAAGCAGTTCTCCACTCTGGAAAAATGAGGAAATTAGTTCAGGTAAATCAAGGCAAGTGTTGCATATTCACAGAATTAACACAAAAACATTTATCATGATTTTATTTTTAATCAGGTGCAAAGCTGAACCACTTTTTCCTGATATACTGAGTGAGTCATGAAGTTGCCAAGTCACAAACCGTGAAATGAATCTGAAAATAATCCATCCATCCATCCATCCATGTTAATTTCAAACCATGCAACAAAAAAAAAAAATATTGCATCGCTCAATGCTGAGAACCGAATTCGGTGACTTACAGCATCTAGATCTGGAATGCTCAAATCATCCAGATCAGACACAATACTGCCCCTTCTGTTGGAGCGGCTGAAATAATCAGCTGCAGACTCACTCATGTCAGAGAAGTCAGACGACTACTTTCGACAGACACAAGACGAACGAGGAAGACAGAAAGAAGTCGGGGAACAGAATAACAGATCAATATATGGTATTGAGAACAAAACAGCATGAGTTGAGATGAATATCTATGACAAGTGAAAAACATTTTAGATGGAGGAGCACTGTCTTGTCCCTAAAGCTCACCGCACTGTCCCTGCGGCCTCTCTTGAAGCGTTCTTGAGATACGCTGCTCGTGGTGTCATCATCCGAGGAATTCTGACAGGCGACGCACGGAAATATTCACACAAAGCACAACATACACTGACTGTGAGGATCCCCATTTTGTTAGGCTGACAGAACTATCAGCTAGATAATGCAAGTTTTCACTTCAATTTCAAGACATGTTCTCAAATCTCGATTCACATACATCGAGGCTAACGATAGCGTCTTTAATATTAAGTCAGAGGCTATGGATGATCAAAGTTTAGAAGCTCTGCAGCAGGGGACACCTTGCATTTGACGTTAGCGGACATCATGCAATTGGAGGCTGATTAGAGTGCTCACCACAGGGCTGCTACGAGTGGAACTGGCTCCAGAGGAGTACCAGCTATATTCAGAGGGCTGTGTGGAAAGGGATAACAGTGGCACATGTGGCAGAAAATGAGATTAAGATGAGGGACAAAACTAAAGTCAAAAGCACAAAGTAGGCCGTTATGGTGACATTTGGCATTAACAAGACTTACTGCTCTTGAACCCAGACTTGAGCCGTAAAGAACGGGGTCGTCATAAATAGAGGCCTGAGGGCACACATCGGAAACAATGCAGGACTCAGCAAAAAACAGAGAGTTGTGTAGCTGTTAGGCTCGAGAGACTCATGCAGTAAGTAGAGGCACTCACTGTATTCCATTATTAGAGGCCATTTCCTTTCAGTGTTGTCTGGCAAACACTCTGACTTGATTCAAAATCTGTCCTTACTCTTACGTATAGATGGCAGAAAAAAATGAAACAGCTCTTCCAGGAATAATGTAGCTGGTATTACTGAAGAAATACGGGATATTGTTGAAATAGTAGTAGTGGAGGAGATACGACAAATCAGAACATTGAGCTTAAACAATTTTTGGTCGGAAGTTAGAACTAATCTCTGCAAAGAGAAAATAAGGACAAATGACAATTAATATTATACTTTGAAAGATGAAGAGGCATATAGAATTAATGCCAATGCCAAATAATCCAGTAATGTATTTAAAATAAATATGGTGATTCATTTTTTTTGAACATGCAGCTTATTTTTATATTGGGTACAAAAATGATTCAAACGCTATGTAGCTTAAACTTCTCCTGCAGTTCCAAATGAGATAAGAAAAATCCTGATTACGATAAATGATCTTTAGGCCTGATCACACAGACACACACCTCTAATCTTGCTAAAGCATAAATCAGTGGCCTCTGCCAAGAGCTGAGATTGTCCAGGAGCTAAAAATAAACAATCTGAGTCATTCCGCCTGGGGGCATCCTAGAGCATGTACAGTATATGGCCACAAGTGAGGGGGAGGTCTACTTCTCAAATGCATGCAATGGGATTGTCAATCCAACGGACAGAAACTGACCATGCTATAGCTACGTGCCAGCCCTGTGCCAATGGTGGAAGAGGAGGAGGAGGGGGTGGCCTGTCAAAGAGCAGGGGGACAGTGGAATGTCAGTTCATGTGATGGAGAAATCCTTACAGCAAGATTAGCAGTAGCCTACATGGAAACGAATGCACGATTTGTGGAACTTACAAACTTTCACCAAGGCTTGCAGCCTGAGCGCTGGCAAAAGTTTAACGCTGCCGGAGCTCTACCTTTACACAACAATGTCCAGTAAATCATCAAACTATATCAATTTTCGACGTGTTAGTTCACTGTGAAGGCTATCATGGTAGTCAAAGGCTTTTACACCCAGGAATCTGTGTATTAAAGGAAAATGAGTTGGATAGGAAGACAGACCCGTGGCTGATAGGAGGATATGGTAGAAGGAGGTTCAGGTTTGGTCTTTGATAGGCTGGTGTATTTCCTTTGATCGTGGTACAGTCCGGTCTGGAGGGACAGCAGCATAATACAACCCCCCCCCCCCCAAACAAAAAGTAAGAAACAGAAAACACAATCATGGAAACCGATTTTATATCACTACACTGTGTAAAGCAACACTTGGAGTTCAGTGGGCAACTGTGCTATCTCTATAAAGTTTCAGGGATCATATTCCTTCTGATGAGATGGAATCCAGAGCAAGAAGTATATACTTAGTTTTCAAAACAAGTTCAATCGATTGATTACTCTGTGCCTGCCTGCCAAGTTCAATCTTCAATCTCTTGATGCAGTAGCATTAAAATCAGGAACCGACACATTACGGAAACTTCAGACAAGAGTTTTCTGGTGCTTGTGAACAGCTCTATCAGCTCATGGGAAATCAAGGCACCACTTAACCAAGCAATGTAGATTGGGTCAAAATCAAATTCAGTAGTGAAACCACCAGAAGTTTGCACAACTGTTATTCATCCATGTTATGAGGTTAAAGCAAATACAATGAAAGTGAATACTACTGACCAGCAAATCTCTCCTGGAGGAGCTAGATGAAGACCTTTTATGGCCATGTAGATCATTGTATACAGAACTCTGTTTTATCGCGAAAAAAAAAAAAGTCATACAATCTTAATAAGTAGTTATCGATGATTAATCAGATATGCACGTGTCAGAAAGAAATACATACAGTGGAACGCGAACTCTTGAGAGTGGAGCTATTTGTCACACCATCAGACTAGAGAACAGGAGCAAGAAGAAAAAAGGCTGAACATTAATTAAACAGACGTTTAAGAAGTCTCACCAATGCTTGTTAGGTATAGAATAGGTCAGTGAAGCCATCAAGCAAACGCTCTCTTAGGAACACCAATTTTCAAAACAAGCTACTTACTTTGTGGAGGTACGTAATTTATTTTAAGGAAAGAAATGCAAGGTACCATTAGTTATCTTAGTTAATTCAAAACCGCACTTCCGGCTGCATCCTTCGAATTGAGCTAAAACATCCAACTTTAAAAGCAAACAGTAGGCAGTTGTCGCAAGGCAGCACACACTTCGGCACCACACAAAGATAACAAAACATTCATGCAAAACGCACCAAGATGTCTTTCCTACGAGAACTGGATCGACTCTTGCTAGAGCTCAAGTCACGGATGTCTGACGAGGTTGACTTCAAACGTAGTACATAAACATTGTCATACATCCACAATGAGCATGAACAAAAATATTTAACAAATCATTTCCTAGCAATATTGGTTTTGGCAAATGTTGATTTTTAAGCGTTAGTAAAGTACGCACTCTGTAGCTGCGGACAGACATGACATCATTATCCAGGCCCTGTTGATGTTGAAACAAACGACAATGAAAAAAAGAGACAGAGGGATAAAAGGAAATGAAAGACGGAAAAAGGAAGTAGGAGGGAAATATACACACCCGATGACGGCTGCTTGATCTACTACTACTAGTGGCTCTAGCTTTTTCTGAGTCAGCCTGAAGTTAAAAAAGAAAGTTGGTAAGAATTAGAGAGTACAAGAGGCTCAATTACAGGGTTGGATGAGGCCAAAACGTTGCTATGGAAAGCCCAAACCATGCAAACAATCATCCTGTTAATCACCAAATGGAGATCACTCATACCTGTCTTTCACTGTTAATCATTCAATATTTCTTTCAGAAAAGTGCATCAATACAAAAGTGGTGGCTAGCTGGATGTAATTAATCGAACATTCAAAAATTCCAAAACACATTCTCATCACTACAGTATTAATCTCCTGCTCCTTTATTGTAACAGCTAGACTAATACCATGCAAAACCGTTTTTTAACATGCAAATCAATTAACTGACAATAAGTGAAATCTGAAAAAAATCCCATTTTGTTCAAACTAAATTGCAAGCATCCACCATTAATAAAAGTCAAGCTGAGTGCCATTTCTGGAGGGAGGTTCATTATGGCCAGTAACTCATGAGTAAAGGGTGAAAACTGACTGGGACTTAAATCGCACACAACAGGCTACGTTAGTGGTCTACAACACCCCCCACTCGCCTACCATCCACTGGTGGATCTGACCCCATTTTCTGCTGCTACTGCTGCTAGATGAGCGGTAAGAAAGCTGGACAGAGGAAGGAAGTGCCAGGAAAAACATACAATCATAAATCACCCAAAACTGCTGAAAAGTCAAACGTGGCCAGCAACTACTACAAGAATAGAAATGTTGGTATTTGTGTGGATATGCAGCAGGTTTTTCTTCACGTTTATTATTTTTTTGGGAAGATATATTTTGAGCCTCAAAGCCAAACATGTATTCTGCATGAGATGGTAAAATGTTGTCATATAGAACATAATTATATTCAGAGCCAAGTGAATACAAGATACAGTGGGCATCATTTAGACACTGTTGCACTGCACGAAGTAGCTCAACCAAAGCTACATTAGATAAGCAGTCAAGATAGATTCTACTCATTTGTTTTTAAAACAGTATTTAATGGAAGCTATGCTATAATGGTTGCTTAGTAAAGTAAGTCGACAAAAATGAAATGACTGGAGCTTGCAAGTGACCTGAATTCGGTATCTATGTGAAAAGACTTACCTATGGAACAACAATATTACATTGCCATTGGTGGTGCTTCGATTGGTTAGCCAATTTCCGCGGAAATACTTGATCGGCATATATTGATCAATGCTTTTCATTGCAGAAAAACTATCACTGTCAGCCATTTTAATAGGATGTTTCTTTTAAATCAATTTAATCAATTAATTTTTCAATTCAATGAAATGATTAAAATAATCGTTACTAAGCAGCTCTAATATAGAAAAAGCACTGATTGGAACACATTTAATTGGAATGTTTTAACAGTTGACAAAGTAAAAAAGCCTTTAAGTTTTAAATGTTAGAAGACTTAATTTCACATATGAGCAACAGTCTCTTTTAATGAGAAAATCTGCTGTGCTTTTTCCTCAATCCCCATTGGATCACCAGTGTAACTTCACTCAGCGAAAAGTAAAAAGGCACAATAAATATGAATGAGAAAAGTGCGTAAAAGTTGCTGTTTTTAATTCACATTTTTTAAATCTACAGAGTTAAATCATTACAATAAGTTCAACTAACCTATAGGGAACCCAAAGAAAATGATCGGTTTTTATTATGGTAGGAGTTTCAGCTAACAACAGATTCCTTAAATTTTAACTGATTCATTCAGTTGCCAGAATTTGCTTGCGAGGGATTCTAAATTTAAACAAAGCTGTTGCTAACCTGTTTCCCTGAATGGGTTATGTTCTAATCTGAGGACCTCCTATTCAAATACTGCAAAGGATCTTTAAGGTTGAATAATTCTCACAGACAATGTTGGTCAGCGATGTACATTTTGTTTATAAAACGGTATCGTATAAATGTATACCTCTTTCTGCTGACGCTCAAGTTCCCTCATCCGAATATCCCTGGCCTCCGCCCGTGCCGCTCTCTTTGCTGCAAGCCTGGCCTCCGCCTGTAGGAGAAAACATTGTTAGCCATTCAATAATTGCAGGCAGCATAGATTTCAACACACATTGGAATCCAAATTGATAAATAAACCTTTTCTTTCTTGTGCTTCATTATTTCAATGCAGACACAGGGGCAGTAATTTCTAATCTACAATGTCCGTACAAAATAAATCAGTAAGGATTATTTGGGTTTCCATTTTATAAAATTAACACGAAGCCTGATACCTATACAGAATGGGTCTACATAAAATAATCTTTGTTAAACTTCAGCTGCATAATTTCTGTAATGTAACTAATGTTTTGCAGTGTTGTTCAGAGTATTTGTTGGGTATTGCCTATAATATGCTTAGTGCAAAGTGAAGATGGAAGTAATTGGAAGATCCAAATGAGAAGGCTGGCCCTGTGCTTTGCACCTGTTGAGCTGTCTGTCGGATGAGCTGCTCTGCAGAGCCACAGCAGAGGTCTGCCTCTGTTTATATATAGCTTCAGCTCGCTAACAAACACGTCATGGGACTGGTTCATTCATCGGAACACAAGTTCAACCGTCAACTCAACAGTGTAGTACATAAATATATATTTTTAACTTTAAAACTAAGTTGGTAGACTTGTATAGGGTATCTGAAGTGTTTCTGTGGTGTACCTTTTTTGCTTCCATGCATAGGACTGCGTTTTCCTTTGAAATAAATCAAATCTTGTTTTGTCTGTCCACACAATAGAGTGCTGTCAACTACCTGGTGCTCTTCCAACTTCAAACCTGTAGAATGTTTTTTTGTTCAGCAGTGGCTTCCTGCAAATACTGTACATCCATTCTGGTTTAATATTTACTCGTCAACAGAAATGTTAGTATGTGCCAAAGATTTCCGTAGCACTTTAGTCAGCACGCCTTGGATTGTCCTTTACCTTATCTTTGCATCATCATTACAGAATGACAACTTCTAGTGTGAGTAGTGCTCAACATTCAGCATTTACGATCACTTGTGTAACCCTTTCCAGTTTTGTACGAGAGCTAAAATTCTCTCATGCAAAACAGCAGCTCAAGTAAATTACATTGAGACCCCTTTGTAAACAGCAGTTGTCAGATCTTTCAACAAATTCTCAATTGGACTCAGGTCTGGACTTTGATTTGGCCATTTAACACCTTTTAAACACGTTAGTTTTTAACCATTACTTTTTGTTTTAAGATGAGGATCATTGGAAGATAAATGTCCATCCCAGTCTCAGGTCTTTGCAGACTAAGAGGTGTTCTTCCAGAATTGCCCTGAATTTTGATTTGTGATTGTGTTTGCTCCCCAATATTCTTTTAACACACCTCTGAGAACAACTGTGTAGGTTCATTTATACAGAGACAAGATTACACACACATACACACATAGGTCATTTAGGGCAACGTTGGATCATTCAGAAATCATTGGGTAACTTCTATAGTCAGTTGGCAGAAAAAGGGTGTTCCGAATTTTGCATACCCTATTTTTCAGTTTATTTGTAAGACAAAAAAAAAAGTCAATATCTTATCAATTTGATTTCACTTCATGATTGTATCCCAATTGGTGTTGATTCTTCACACACACTCCAACAGACACACACTCACACAGACACAAACAAAATCAAATCTTAGATCTTTGTTTGAAAGTTCCCTTGATCCTTGTGAGGAAATGCAGTTCAAAGAATGGATGGATGGAAGTTTGAAACCTGAAATGTGGCAAAAGGTCAAGGTTCAAGAATGGTTAATGTTTTCCCAAAGCACTATGCACTATTGATGGTGGGGGGATACAGTAAATGACGAGATGAGGTGACAAAGCCAAGTCATGTTTTACGCCACAGAAAACTGACTATTTACACTCTTTCAACCCTTATGTCTTTCATCCATTTAAACCTAAAACATGTCAACTCCGTCCCCTTTCAAGTGTCCAGTGAATGCCTCTTTCTTGTGGATCACCACAACATGAACCACACTTCCTGTACAAACACAACGCATATGTGCAGAATTTAAATATTGCTGGTCAATAACCAATGCAGAAGAATGCACTCCAGTTACTAGGAAAGGTGACAATATTATGAATGATAAAATATTAGTTAAAATTATTGAGAGGATTCATGCCAAGTAAGGAAAAATCTAAAACACAAGGCAGATGCTGCTTTGTAAAGCCAATATTCAACAGGTTGCGTAATGACGTCCTGAACTCCCCACGCAGTCAATCTAATCACTGTTTTGTTGCAAAGAGATTCAAATTTAGAAGCTGGTCGGGTGGGTCAGATGACTCATGTTTCTATGACAGGCCTCCATGACTGTAAAGAAAGCAAATGGAGCCTTGCGCTTCGAGCCCAAGAATGAGAGCCTAAACGGCCTTTAGACAGGAGTCATTCTTAAAATGAGTCATTAGAAAATATTTGTGTAAAGGTATGAAACAATTTACAAATTATGAGCAAAGAAAGAGATTATTTAGCCAAGTTGTGATAGGAAAATATTTTTTGTTCAATTGTATGTTGTCCTTCCACATTAGTACAGTAACAGCAGTATTCTGGGGGGGGAAAAAAAAAGAACCAAAGAATGGCAGCCCTGCAGCAGAACAAAGTCAAGTAATACACAGACAAGTTGTTACAAGACAGGTAGCTTCTCTCAGACAAAAACATGGTGTAGCGAAACCAGCTGCCCCTAGTACAACCTGAATATCAACATACTAGTGGGATTAACGTAGATGACCACTACATTTTAAAACAGTAACTAACATTTGACGCTAAATGCGTGAATTAAACAACTTTAAAATGTATATTGGTATGCATCATATTGATTTTGTATAATATTTGTTACATATTCAGTAATACATCTGATAATGGTCAGTTGAGACTGCTTGTGATTTAGGGCTATACAAATAAACTTGACTTGACTTGAAGATGATCATCGCTCCAAAGATTTGTTGCTATTGTTATCAACTGACAACATCAGAGAGCATGGATTTCAATTAAACTGCTTTTGAATAGGCACAGATCAATGTCCAAAGCTTTTGATAAAGTGCTGATAAAGGTTTCAAACAGTGCCTACATTTTAGATTGCGTAATAAATCATCTATGAACCACCTATGAATGGAAAAATTCTAAACAGATATGAAAGACAAGTGGTGAAAACAAACTCAATTCTATTACTGAAAACAAAAATCATGTATTTTTTTTCACTATTTAAAAGACTTACCTCTCGTGCAATACTGCTCAAGGCTTCATCCTCTGCAGAGAAGCGATCTTTTAGCGGGGCACGCTTCCTACCAGTGCCTTGTGTCCCCATGTTGTCCCACCAAGTGTAGCAGCTCCTTCCGGTGATGCGCAAGACTATATGGCTTGAATCCAACTGTTGTAAAGACCTAGTGAGAAAACAGAGGGCAAATTTTAATCTGGTCAGCAAATACAACACAACTGCACTTCCTGATATTGCTGCATGTTTGCTGACCATACCAGACTCCCTATCTCTAACTTCTATTCCAGCGAAAACACATCACTCATGAATTGCAACAGGGGCTTTGGATAACAGTTGTGCATGACATGAACCAGCATGAAACCTGACAAGCATAGAATTTGAGCATGCAGTTGTAAAAACGACTGATATTACAAAAATACACTACAATACTCTGGTTTGAACTGGAGGTGCACAACGTGTTTGAATGGTTTGACGACATCACATTCCTCATCATCAACAAAGTGACGCGCGACTAATTCACACCGTTAGACGGTTGCCAGATTTTATTTACAAAAAGAACAGCACCTTGACTAGCTGGTACAGACAAAAGAAAGAAAACCGCCATAAAGACATTGAAACCATTCTGACCGCATTTCAGTTCTTCTTGTTTTCCTTATAATAAATGACTGATGTTAGATCAACACAAACACAATCGTCACGAATAAATTCATTGTTTAGCAATTTATGACCACCAACGTGAACCAAATTCAAACTGCTAACGTCACCGAACTCCACAAGTTTTCCATCCACGAGCACATCCAAAATACACTACTAACAGCATTTGATCTCTATCTTTTTGGAAATATGGAATTTGACAAATTTGCTTAAATGTCCTGTAAATGAGAGTTATCTCAGCAACGCAAAGAAAAATGTTACGCTTGTCAGCACACTGCTAAAGCTAGCGAACTAGCATTTGTCCTCAAATAGCCATCAACTATTGGCCTGACAAGTTTGAACATAATTTTTACCGACCCGGGGCAAAAACACAACTTTTGCACAAATATCTTTTCAATATCGCTAACAACTCAATGGAATAGGTTGAAGTCGATAACTGACTCATCTTACGTTAGCTTGCTAAGCAGTGAAGCTAGCCGTCCATTCTCTCAGTAGACAGCAAAAACGGGGAGAGCTCTTCCACTCATATTTCCCACTCAAATAAAGCCAAGTTACCTTCTCGACGTCTATAAATAACCTGGGACACAGCAAAGATGTTATCCTCCACCCTCGGCAGTTTAATGGTCCTACATTAGTCCTTTCTTCAGAATTTGGAAGTGTTTTTGTCCCCACTGACAGCTGTCATCTTTCCACTTTCCACCGCTGCCCTCCTTACCAGTCTCCACACTGGTTAGTTCTAAAGTTCCCGGATGTTGGGAAAATTAGGGCGTGATGATGCGTTCAATGATTTCATATTACGTCGGCGATTGTTTCTGGACACAGTGAGCGAGTTGTCACATGACGAGACAACGCCAGCATCTAAACCGCCTACAAAAGCCTTTAGCACAAGCCAGGTAACTGGGACTTTTGTTTTAACAGGTCTTTGACATTTTTTGTGGAGAGTAATTAAATAACATTTCGTGGATTTGATAACTTTTCAATTGACTGTATTAAGGTTCAATAGGTTAGGGTGGGTACAAGCGTTGCAGAAAATGGATGGATGGTTAAATTTTCAAAAAAACATGATTGTATATTTATTTTATTATTTTATAATTATATTAAACCAGAATGGCGGCATGGTGGTATGGTAGCACATCTGCCTCACAGTTCAGAGGGTGCGGACTCGATTCCTCCTCCGGCCCTCCCTGTGTGGAGTTTGCATGTTCTCCCTATGCCCGCATGGGTTTTATCTGGGTCCTCCGGTTTCCTCCCACATCCCTAAAACATGCTTGGTAGGCCGATTAAGTAGCACTCCAAATTGCCCCCAGCTATGAGTGTGAGTGCGGGTGGTTGTTCGTCTCTGTGTACCCTGCGATTGGCTGGCAACCGGTTCAGGGTGTCCCCCCCACCTACCACCCGATGACCGCTGCAATAGGCTCCAGCACCCCTGCGTGGATGATGGATGAATAATTATATTAAACCAGAATGGCGGCATAGTGGTATGGTAGCATGTCTGCCTCATAGTTCCGAGGGTGTGGACTCGATTCCTCCTCCGGCCCTCCCTGTGTGGAGTTTGCATCTTCTCCCCGTGCCTATGTGAGTTTTCTGGGAACTCTTTTCTACCATGTCCCCAAAACAAAAACATTCTTGGTAGGCCAATTGAGCACTCCCAAATTGCCCATAGGTGTGGGTGTGAATGTTTGTTTGTCTCTGTGTGCCATCCGGTTGGCTGGCAACCGGTTGAGGGGGTCACCCGCCTGCTGCCCGATGACTGCTGGGGTAGGCTCCAGTACAGTACAGATAATGGCTGGATGAATGGATGGATTGAACCAAACATCCAAATACATCAAGCCCCCTTTCTAAATTGCACGGTCTGTTTATAGCCACAAGGGGGTAGTAGCTGATCATTTCCTAAAACGTATAGGAGCGTCTGTTTCTTTGTGCTCTCGGAGGTCACTTCATTAGGCACTAACCAGCGAAGTCAGATGCTCGTCTGCAATTATACCTTCACTGTGTAAAACGATGCTCAGTTTTGCACCCCAAAAATATAAATCAAACAAATTACTACATGCCACTATAACATCACTGCATCCCACTGTATTTTTTTTCTAATGCAGTATATTGGTGGCCTTATTTATAAGAATAGTATTCATAATAACAATGCACTTTTAAGGGTGCTTTTTGAAAGACACGAAAAAAAATCTCAAGTTTACCTCTACTACATTATGCAAAAGCGAAAACATATCAAGTTGTCCATAATTGCAAGACACAATATGCAAAATTAGTAATGCACCTTTCAAATACAACGCACACACGCTTTCTCTTTGCCTTGCAAAAACAGCAGAAAAAAAGCTAAGAGTTTTATTTTGAAGAATTTTTCAGAGACACAATCACCCAGAGGTTGAGTGCACACACATTTCTTTATTGCACTGTCTCATTAAATGGAGCTAATGAATGGTTTTTCTACTGCTGTGCTGACAAGGCTCATGGGAGTCATGTTATCCTCAACCATACAGTCTCAATTTGGTCACACTCTCTCACTCGCTGACTATCTAACTTTCATGGATATTGTGGTAATGTTTCACCTGAAAACACAGATATGCAACACCGGATTCTTCTTTGCAGCTGCTATAGCGTAAATATTTTTTCATCTCAAAATTAACACATTTTCTTTTCATGGAGCATATGATTTAATGTGTCTTATAAAATAAATGAGTTCCACGATTGGATGGCCACTTGTTCCAAGCAGGGCCGACAAACAAAATGCTTTAAGACTTCCAGACAGGTTTGTTCGCTCTTGTGTTTGTCTAGTTTATTACCCTTTTAACTGAGAAGCACCCAAACACTTGGCTGGTTGTCACGGGACAGAGAGCCGTGTACTCAGCTGCACCAAACATGAAATTGTCTCCATATGTGTCTCCTGACTTTTCAGCTGTTGTATAATATTTTTATCTAGTAACCATTGCACCTCAACACAGTGGAGTAAGTCTGAATTTGTGTCGATGACATCACCAGTTGGAGCACAGTGGTTGAAGACACCTCCTGCTGCACTAACAGGGCTCGTTGAATTGCTTACAGGACTGTCTTTAAGCTCTCTTCTGAAAAGGAGAAGAAACCATTGAGCTCCAACTTGTAATTACCCCATGGAGAGCAATGTCTCTCCCTCTCCATCTCCTCAGGAGCCCTTTGAAGATGCCCCATGGGGAGTTGGTTGTTATCAGGACACATGACTCATTGATTACTTCTTTCCAAGCTTCCAGGAACATAACATGGGGTGAATGTGCGGGGGAAGGGTAGCGTCCTAAAGTGTGCACATGCACCCTGATGGTGGTAATTCAGTGTGGACAGCATGGCCAGTACCTGGAACCCAAATTAGATTCTGGAAACAACCAACAGACATACATTGTTGTGAGCTGGTTAACCTGGTTGGCTTGTTAAAAGTAGCTTGCCAGTCTTGAGATGACTAAGCATATGCCCAACAGGAGCATATGTCTCATGGGTTATTTAAAAAAACAACAACCTCATTATCAATTCATTGATGATCAAATCATTAATGATGATCAGTTCAGGGTTTAGAGTTGTGAGGCTCCGCAACACCCGCAACTTGGGTAAGGATAAGCGGCATAGAAGACGGATGGATTGTTGAATTTAAGCACGGAGCGAAATAACTAATCTTGCATTTGGCGCTGCGGTGGGTTGAAGCATGGGGATTTTTCATTTGATGACATACTGTATAATTTAAGCATTACAATTTCATACCACATAATTATAGAATAACATCCAGTTAGGAAGGGTAATGCACAGATCTTCATTTCCGTGGGAACCTGTTAGGTCCCAGAAACTCGCAATGACACTTCATTTGTATCTCTGTTTTCATTCGACTACATTGAATAGTAATTAATAGCTGTTAGACATGAATCAAAAATAAAACAACAAATATTTTGGGAAAGCTTTATTAACCACTGAAAAAAACAACCAAAGTGATGGAAACAATAGAGAAAGCAAGAGGCCCATAAACTAACAATAAACTGTCTTTTGATGTTTCCGAGGCTTGCACTGCGGACGCCTGTGGGGTCGAACCCAGTGACCGGCCTTTCAATGGCAACATTTCAAGTCGATATAATTGAGGCATTGTTCCTCAAGCGGCGGAATTAAAGCAGGAATTAGTGCAATGAAAATTTTAGTCAGTCGTACATTTATAAAGGGAAGAATAATATGACCTGACCTCTGATATGACCTCCCCCAATATCTGAGTTGCCTTTGAGCAAGGTATCCTTCCTTCCCTATATAGGCCATGGGAAGCTGCTGGTGGACAACAAGGAGAGTTAACATATGTGTGCACCTAACATTTAAAGATATTGTGAAGACCAGAACAATTGTCCTCTTGAAGGAATAGAAAAAGCCTCCCAGCAAAAAGAAGGTTCAAAAGCCAAGAAAGGAATGTTGTCTACTCACCAGATGTTTGTCATGAGCAACCTTATCTTGTCAGAGATGAGGAGCTTTTGTGCTGTCGATGATTTGTTAGCATATTTCCTCAGTTTGGTTTTCTTCTTTCATATTATAATGGGATGATAATGGTGATATTCCAAGCATCTGGAGATTGTGTGTAAAAAAGCAAACCATAAATAAGACAACTGTCATTCAGTAAGTGGCCGTGGCTTTACCTTGTGTATTTGTGTGTTTGCAAGGGTTTTAAATGATTATCACCATGTGAGCTTTCAGCCGTTTAAAGGACTATAATTCTTTATTTACCCACATTTAGCATGTTCTTGCCTCCCACCCTGTCTAAAGAGAACTGGTAGCTTAATCAGGGTCTTCTCCGGGTGTGGGCTCTGCTTTATTTGCCAGTTGACATTTGGTAAAAGGGTGTTACATGAAAAAAGCACATCACAGCAAGAGGTAGAAGACCCACACCAAAACTCATTTCAGACATGTTACGTTTGTGTGAGAAGAGGACTTTGATTTGCCACTGGCTGCTCAAAATAGCATGATAATCTTCACATGATTATTTAGCTGTACTCTATATAACTTAATTTTTTTTTGACACACAATGAATGCAATTATTTAATGATAACCTGTACTTAGTTGCAGTATGATTAGAATAGTACTGGCTGGTAGTCCACTCATTCTATAATTACTTCAGTGTGCTAAAATGAATAAAATTATTTCCATTGAAGCGGATGAGGAATAATTTGTATTGAAATTAGAGAATAGGCTGATATATTTTATAGACATGTACCGAGAGATGTTTTTTTATGTTTCATATTTTTTTTTTCTGTTGATTGATTTGAAAACAAACAATAATTCAAATTACTGTAGAATTATTGTTTGTTTTCAAATCAATGCAGCGATACCGGAATTATTGACGATTAATATTGTTAAAAGTTTATTCAATTATTCCATTCACTTGTACTAAGTAAACTGTGTTTGGCTTCAATAAAGTTTTGTCCTATTCTTTGCCAATTAAGACATTGGTTAGTTGTTACAAACATAAGACATGCAGTTCTGAGATCAGATACCTATCTTATTTTATAATTGGGGCTTTCATTACATATTACATATAAAGAAAATATTTTTTTTTAGTTTTATTAAAAAGACATCCACAAAATAACAACCACAGCAACAACAACCAAACAACAGTAAACCTAATTTTAAAACAAAAGTTTTGCAAACATATATTTCAAAATGAAATTTGACCTTATTTGAAACATGTTTCAGTGAAAAAGAAAAAAGAAATTACTTTAAGGAATTCAAATTAGTTAAAATTGTTTTATCCTGAATATCAATATGTCTTTATTTGCACTTACCTAAAAGAAGGAGGCAAGTGCAGATAGGCTGTATAAAGCCAAAGCACTTGGCAATGAAGTAATGGCTCTAAGCCCCTCATTAGACGGCAGACTCACTGAGGGATGAAGGACGCCACTCTGCAGGGGGTTGCAATGTCACTTTTGCTATGAGAAATGGAAGAACACTAGGAATGTGTTGTGAAGTACAAGTCAGCTGACAACAACACAAACGGACCTTCTCTTTGGTTCATGAATCTCTTGCACTTCATGAAACAAAGTGTGGGCCCTTGCATTTTTTAACTTGTTGATCAAATGCTTGTTTTAACCGTATTATTTTTATCCAAATGAGCAAAAAGTCTGATTGACCGCCCACAGAACCATGATTGAGAAAATGTATGGACAGTTTTTTTATTTTATGAGGTGGCTTTCAATCAATTTGAATCAATATTATTATTATTAGATTTAATACATAACACACAAAACCTGCACATTTGCAACAAATTAACAAACTAATAAAAAAAAGAATTTGAACCATGAAACAAAAGGCGAACAGTATTGAGCATGTGGTTTTATGTTTTGCATATGTCCGCAACACTCAATAAAATTTTGTAGCAGCCAGAGAGACACAATTTCCTCCCGAGTGACAGCTACAAGCACACTTATTGTCTTGGATGCGACCTCACAGTAAAGATCCTTTCATTATGCTAAACAGCAAAATACATTAGCGCATAATTGAGCTGATCTTAACAAAGACAGATGCAAACTGACGACAGTTTGTCCCCTGCTACCACAATTGTAGAGGTTTTAAGGTTTTACAGTAGTCCATTACTGGTGCTTATTGCGTGCTTAGTGAATAGAAACAATGTCTCATACAATGAGCTCACACCTGGAAAAGCCACTTAGAGCTCCAACCCAAATCGTGTTGAACTATATTAGCTGATGTCAAGCTAAAAACAGATGAGCTCCTCTGACCTTTACTTAGATCCTTCTTTAAATACAGCCCGGTTTCCTGCTTGACAAATCCACTTATGGCCTACAAAGATCTCCGCGCAGCATTGCACCAAATGTTGAGTTCCTCTTAGTTAAGACGTGATGAGGGGGAATTTTAAGTGTGGAGGGAATGTCTGTTATTAGCATTCTAGTCAGCACCACGGAAATGTGACATAACAGCTCAGGCCTTGCACACTATTGTCATCCGGGATTAGCTTCCCTCCTCTGCTTGTGTGCGTGCCGTGCCGTTCCTCCGTGAAGGATCCAACGACTTCACTGCTGCCATTGTGGAGAAGGCATCCTCCGCCTGCCTCATTGCAGGATTGCCCAAGACGCTTGGTAAACACAGGAAATACAAAGCCCCTAAATGCATCCCTACTGTGTTTGGAGGACTGCCATGACAACACATGGGGGATCTCCAGGAGAGTCGGCCTGTTTGTTAGCTGGAGACACACTGAGATATGTCCAAGCTGTGCCCTCCTGTGCAATAGGGTGTAACGTTATCTCCGAGGCTGTCTGACACTGTAGAGACTTGACATTTGTTTGAGGCTTGTAAAAGAATGTCTGGATAAAAAAAAAAAAAAAAAAGGAACCAAATGTAAATACTCTAATCTCTGTGTTCTATCACAAGGCGGTAGATAAGGCTGCATGAACAGCACCCTGGGTTTTGACACAGGATATGCTCTGGCATTTGTTTTGCATGACCATAGACCCCCCCCCCCCCAAGCCAGATGACCCCCCCCTACACGGACCAAAGCAAAGGTCATCTGGATACCACATCCGAGCCAAAGCACCGAGCAGCACTTCACAGTCTCTGCTTTTCTATAGCGTTACATTTTACCAATATATGTCAAACATGCTAAAAAGCTGTAGCAGCTCCCTTTACTCCTCCATTGTTGGTTTTTGATAGTCTCATCTTCTGTGTGGATTCTATTCACTGTGGTTTTGGCACATTATTTTGAAGTGGGAAAACGGCTGCAGCAAACTGAACTGTTGCTTTGCTGTAGAAAATAACATGAGTCTAAAAAGAGAACATATAAGCCAATAATTCAATGCTTCTTTCATGCATGTATGCTGGGTAGTGGGTATATCCACAGCATGAAACAACACAAGTCAGAACTGAGTTTTTCTATGGCAAGCAGAAAATGAAATGCGTCAACTGCTTCTGTTTCGTCATCCTTTCTTTCGTTTACCTTTCATACACTCATTTCACAACGGATGTCTCAACTTTTATGGATCACAGAGGGACAATATGCCTGTAAAGATCGTTAAGAGCACAGAAATGAAAAGGCTTGGGCATTGATCCTTCTAAAGTGCACACAACCCTAATCAATGGGATAGATCTGCCAGGAAGTCATGAGCGTGTGGGTGTCAACCTTTATTATGTGATGCTTGCCGGATGTTGGCGAGTAAGCCCGACTGGAGCCTATAAGACCCCCGCCCGTCACCCTGTCTGCCATATTTTCTGCTTCCTTTTATGATTGCAGTATTTACAAAGTGGCGCCAACCACATAATCCTCAATGAGGTCATATAGTGCATGAGTTATAAGTGTTGCTTTGAACTGACACATCTAAGGGTGTTTGTATGATGTATCGCAAAGCCAATGCTTCTTTATTAGACAAATAGCGTCCTTGTTTTTTCATCTTACTTTGTGTTGTCTCGTGATCTTCTGTGAGTAGACCTGCTCTGTGGTGTCCTAATCCAATCTGTAGAGATAGGCCTTGCACCACAAATTGAGCATGTGGTTAACAGCCATTCTTTGAAGTTTAAAGCTTGACCTCATCCAGATCTGCAGAAACTCACTCACCAGCAATATTTCCTCTCAGGGGAGACATGCTGCGGTGCAAGTGAAGCTCATCTGTTTTGATTTTAATGTCTCAAATGCCTCATTCAAAAAGATGAGGCAGCTCAGTTGCAAGCTGTCCTCTGAGATCCTCTAAATCCTGGCCTTCATGTGTAAATCCCTCAACAAACTAGTCAAAAGTGTCACCCTGGGTTGTCCTGTTCAAAGAAACGTTGGGGTCAAACCTGCTGGGTCAATCTCCCAAAAGTAACAAAGTTAGCCCCAAACTAACCCCAGTTTCTCTAGAAACACATGGGGCCCCAGCTAGACTGTCATTCTCCACTACACTCCAGACCTGTTGTGATTTACTGCATGGGTACACAGCCCATATAAACATATCATCCACATGTCAGCATCCAGCCCTCTGGGGGATTTTTCACTGAGCCCAGGGTCCAGATTGTTAAGATTTATCCATCTCTGTTCTTACCATCATGGAACACAAGCCATGACCAGCACATAAAATGTTCCTGACAGATATTCCGTCATCTGAGCAATAAATCAGCAAACATTAGGCTGGGTTTATCTTGCAGCACATTCACCGTCAGGTGTCAATGTTTATCTTAACAGCCGTAAAAGGAAGCTCAGTTGCCACCCTTTTATTTAACTTATTTATGCCAGGAAGCAGCGGTGCGAACTGTCAGGAGAAGATAAAGGCAAATTCACCATATGTTGTCTGCTTTGAAATACAACTATACAAACATTGGGTCTTATTCTAAATAAATATAATGAACTGGTGTTTTTTTGCATTTCCTCTAAACTGGACTATCCAATTAAAAGTTTGCTTTTCTTCACAAGATACATTTTCTTCTACTCCCAGTACAAAAGGTTACGGCCAGCACTCCCACATAAGCTACTTTGAGTCGTGTTTCGAAGAGACATTCATCATTATGATGTAATCAAATAACAATAGCACGCAGGATTTCAAACTTTTGACCTCTTTACTTTTCTTTAAAGTGCCACTCCTGTGTATTTCTACATACAGAATTATTCAAAATGATTGTGATTTTACGACAATAATTATTTGTGTTCAATACTTCTGGGTAGATAGTGACAGCTGTCTGAACCTCTAGGTGCAGAGACTCAATACTGCGTGGAGGATCAGTCTGTTCCCTGCATGACCCCTGACCTCTGCGCTGAGAGAGGGGCGGCTTGTCCAAATCACTCAAGAGACAAGACCTCAGGGAGTCTTGCAACTTGTTAGTGGAGTCGGCTGAGATTACCTTTGTATGCTTCACAGTATCATGTTTGTTTGACTTTTTTGTTGTTGCCCTGTGATACAAAAACAGTGAAACAAACACTAATGACAGAGCAGACACCCGGAACTGTAATTCTGAGAAAGCATCTTTTCCAATCGCACAATGAATCATGCCTCACCAATGCACCTGCATGTGAGCTCTGATCTGTTTCGTCCGGGGAGAGGAAACTAACCACTTACAATACCTGTGAGACATTAACAAACAAACCAAACCGCAATATTGACCCCAAGGAAATGCCACACTTGGCTTAGTAATAAACAACTTCCCCCTGCTGAATAAATCAAATTAGACAATCTCCCAAGTGTTGGAAAATTGGGTGTTTGTGTACATGGAATTATATCTCGATTCAGCATCAAGAATGCACTCCAACAGGGATACACTCCTTGAAAATCAACAATTTTAGGAGGACAGGCCATAAAATAGTAGTGTATTTGTAATCATTAAATTAATAGAATGTTGACGCTTTCTGACTTGACAGCTGTGCCATCATTTAACAATGCTCATGCACTGGAGGGAGAGAAACAGGTATCTTTGCAGAAAATGTTGAATATTTCGATCAGTGTTATTCTTGATTCGTTTCTGTAAATTGCCATCTTCAGCCTTTCTCTCACTTGCACTGAAATATTGTTTGAGTTTATATTGGCAGCTTCGGTCAAACATTCAATCAATACCTAATGTCAGCACCAGAGTTTGATGTTTCATTTGTCCTGAAATGGCATTAAAATGGTCTGCATTAATAGCTCTGGAAATTGTGGAACTCTGCTCAAAATGATTTAAAAACAATAAATGTGCTGATCTTTAAATATCTGTGCAACCTATAGACTTAAATCATTTTATTTTATTCCATTAAGGTGCTGTATAAAAGCAGAATAAAAACTGTCTCAATACTCCTGTACATATTATTAATAATGATCATTCAAAGGATCTGTGCTAAAAAAAAAAAGCTTCACATGTCAAGAGGAATTTACGTCGGTAGGTGAGGGACTTGTTAGTGACCATATGGGAGCAGAAAGGAGTGCCATGAGGCCGGAGGGGGGTACCTGTAGGGTCCCATGTACTCCTGTCACTCTGATCTTATCAGGGGGGCTGCCAAGAGGAGGACCAGCTGTCACTCTCGCCATGCTTTTGATGTCCTCTTCCAGAGCTCGCACACAATTTCAGAGGAACCAGGCCTTGTTTTTGTTCCTGATGAAAATTATTGGCTTTGTTGGTGGCTAAAATAAGACAAACCCCAGAGTAGGAAAAAAAAACCCAAGATGAAGCAAGATCCTTGCAGCTGGAATGGGGAGTTTAGAGCCTTCAGGCTTGACAAAAGAGAGGCAATCCTCTGAAGTGACACAGGACATCCTGCTCATAAAACAGTCAGGACATCCTCACAGAGAAAACCGAGTCTGATAGTGAAGGAAGTGCCGTGCATTCAACAGATATACTCACAAGATACACTCCCTTGATGAATGCGTGACCTCTTAATGGACAGTCCCATTATAAATGTTTATTTACATACATTTAAAAAATATATAAATAAATTATGAATGTATATTTACCTAAATTAAAAAGTATTATATATATATATATATATATATATATATATATATATATATATATATATATATATATATATATATATATATATATATATATATATATATATATATATATATATATATATATATATTATATATATATAATATATATATATTATACACACACACACACATATGTGGCTTCAATATTGTATTCCCCAAAAAATCGTTCCTTGGTCACGACCCAAACACTGCTTCAGAGATTTTCTCTGCTAGACAATTGCTTGGCAGGGGCAAATGCACTCACTTTGCCCTCTGTCGCTCGTGAGTGCATGCTCTCCATACACTGCGAACTTTTGAACCACCCCTTGACCACAGCTTGAAGGGAGTTGAAACAATGGTAAGCAAACACAGTGGAGTGAATGAAGGGATTAGCTATTAAATGACAGGATGTGCTTAAAGAGGAGCAGGTGGTGGTAAAGGAAGGGCCTGCTAAGCTTTGCACGAGTAGAACAGCATGAATGTTTTTTTTGACTTGTTCACCATTTGCTTTGGCCATCATGCCTGCACACGTCGCAAGTCTTTGCCCTGCTCACTTCTTTCCTTCACTTTCAATCTCTGCAAATGTCTCTTCTCTCTCTCCGTTGTTGTCCACTTCTACACAACCAGAGGAGCCTGCTCCTTAACTCCGGCTGCCTACAATTGACATTCATGAGATTGGACATTCCGGTCCAGCCCCATTCGTATGTACAGTCAGCTAAGGGACAAAAGATACTGTAGAACCCATCCCCCATACAGAAGGGTGTAAATAGGCAAATGTATCTCAATCATTTCATCATCTTGAAATAAAAAATAGTAGGCGTGGAGTTATAAATATAATAGCCCGCCAGACTGGTGCATAAGATATATGATAACTTATTTTGCAACGGAATCATATTTTGCAACATAAACTTACTTGCTGTACACAGCATGTAGCTTTTTATATTAGTACACTTAAATGTCAAATAGAAATACTGACATCCTCCCTGCTGCCAGTGGAAAGCTGGACATTCATGAGTTTCTCAGCTCCCTCCAGAATCTATCTATAAAAAGGCTCAGCTCCCCTGTCCAACATTTTTCCATCAATGAACTCACATCACCTCTCACGTGACTCAAGAAGACATAGTAGTTGAAAACAACAGAAGAACTAATCACAGTTAATGCAAGATAAGCACAGACTGTGCCCACTTCTTTAAAACACTGGGAAGAGCTAGTATAAATTAAGATTTGGGATTGGACCAGGAAGGGGGAGGGGCCCCTTAGCACCTGACTGCGGCACCCCCTTGGTTGTTCTTTTAGTCCTATATGTGCTCCCCTTTGCGTTTGTTTGCAATGTTGTTCACAGTTGTCTCAGAATTGTTATAAGTAGTGTAACAATTCATGATTGTTTTCCATTGGTTAATTTTTTTTCTTGCAGATTTAGTAAATAGAAATATGGGTCGACTGTCGTGCTAACAGCAAGAGTTGTAGTTCAGTGACCTTATGTGTAACATGTAATGAGATCACTGTCCAAAGCGGCTCAGTGACACGCCTTCTAATGACCTAAGTGATCATCCGTCCTAGTACTAAAAGCACTTTTAATGACACGTTAACTTATTTATATCTCTTTAAATGTTCACAACAATGACGTTTTCACATTGGGGTTTTGAATGTGTGTTAGTGGAAACGCATTTTGATGGTTGAAATCTGGATATACTACAAATAACTAAAATAACCAGTTGCTGCTGTCCTATTTTTTTCTTCATCAAATAAATCCCTAGTGACTAATTTAACCCAAATGTAAAAAGCCCAGCCTTTCAATCGAGCTTCATCTGATTCAACTCAGATGCATGTTTCTCTGAAAGAGGCGTGATTCTTTGCCTTGGCAAGTAGCTGTGATAGTTCCACCAGTCTTTGTGGTGTCAGCAGAAAAGTGTATGATATTGATGAGAACTGACATCTGCCCATGTGTGTTCTTCCATTTGATGTCAGAGCCTGAGCGACAATCTGTGTAATGAGATCCCACATGACATCTGTAGACCTTCATTATGATTAGACAGCTATCCATAGGGAGTATTTCGGAAAGAGGCTAACTCAATACAAATACGGTTAACTTCAAGTCTTCTAAAATATCCAGGTAATCTTAAAATATTTAGACCCTTGCTAGCCTGGAATGTATTTTTCAAAAGTATTGCTCCATTCAAGGTATGCACATTCATTTCTTAGTTTAATCAGCTGTAGATCATTGGACAACAAAAGAGAGTAAAAAAAAAAAAAAGTCCTACTGAACATGAAAAGAAAATTCCAAAGACAGCAAGGATATAAAAAGGCCCCCTGACCCTTCTTTTGTTGATATCCTAGGAGATGAGCCAGTGCTACCGCTACAAAGGTTATATAGCTAGCACACAAGGTCAAGCTGACATGGTCCTGCTTCACCCAACATCAAAGTTAAGGCCAGCTCCTTCTGAGCCTGCTTGAAAACAGCAGCTCTAATCCCACTAAAGTCTTGTTGTCACCCTCACGGAGAGAGGACAGATTTGTAGAATTTAAAACACTAACTTTGATGTGAATTGAGGCCTTTGCCCCTAAGACCCACATCTTATGATGCGTGTAAAGAAGCGTTGCCATTCAGTGTGCACTTTAAAAAGTTTTGCTTTTCTTCTCAAAGAGCAAAGAGTAGAATGAGACAAGCTCAGACTGAAAGAGAATTAAATACTCGCCTCTGTTGTGATTATAGCTGCAGGGAACACTAAAGTCAAATTTGATGAAACATTGAGTTTGGCATAATCGTAAGCTTCTTAAAAAAATTCAGGTGGGAAAATATTACTTATGACCACAGGCGACAGATGTGATGCTTGACAGTTTGGTCAATTTATCCTCACTAATATTTTTTTCCTTACTAAATCTTTCCATTCATTTTGAAAATGAGATTATTTGATCACCTTGCCATTGTTAACTCCTTTTCATAACTCAGCAACACAATCATTTCTGCTTCACTTTCATCTTAAACTCGGGACAACTTAGCTGTTCCTCTCTCACGTACTGTCATCGCAATGTCCATTCATGTGCGGTGAGTGTTAGTTTTAGTGCTTCAGCGCAAATGTGTTTACTTTCATTTGAATGTCTGAGTGCTATTTTCACCCCACTAATTAAGCGTGACTGTCTGGGTCAAATGTTGAATCTGCAACTTATTAAGCTAACAGCTGGTCCAAATCAGGAAACCAGATAAGAAGCTGTTAGAGATATCCGTACTAAATTGGTTACCCACAGGATGTTTGTTAGGATCAAGATGTTTCATTTTCAACTGTGAGTCACCAGAATGTTGTTTACTCACATTAAATAAGATAATAATTTCATTTTCTCAATCAAACCCATCTGTGATTGTATAATTAAACTGTAAAATGGAATTGTGTAGTAAAAGGCCAATGCAAGTAAGATTCAATAATTATTAATTGGCAGTTTATTATAAGAAACACAAATTGTTGCTCAGAGAAAATCAAGACAGTAACAGACAACACACAATTACATGAAATAATGTCGGAGTTATTTGTCGATGTACACATTTTTTTTTTTACTATGAATGAAATATTTAACGTTATGAATACGACATGCAAATGAATTACAATAAGATAAATATTTACAAATAAGTGTAAGTATAATTGTGTGATACAAGCATGCTTTAACAACAAAAAACTAAATAATGTTTTTTAATATTTTTTTATAATAAACAATCAGTGCACTGAAAAAAGAAGGATTCTGGAAGAGGCGAGATCTTTTCAATAAAGTTCTGTGTTAATTTCGTACAGCTCTTTGACAAATATTTTGCCTCAAGTAATTACACCAGGGTCATGACCTTCAGTGAAGCGGGCTGGAAGCGCCGAATCTTCTTTTTCAGGGCCCGTGAAGCTTTGATGCGACAAGCTGAGGGCTCTGGTCGTGGGAGTTGCTGAAGGGTCTTTCCAACTGCAGTGGGCACCAGAGAAGCTTCCGCCCATACCAGGTCGCCGCACTCCTCCTCAAGGCTATCCAGATGGTCCCCTTCCTCCACCGATAGGCTGCTGTCAGAGTCGGAAAAGGATTGGAAACTCTGGCTGGATTCGCTATCGCCAAAGCGATTGGTGGTGTTATCGCTCATCTCCCCATCGCTGCTCGCGGCAATGGTGGAGTGGAAAAGCGACATGCATTCAGCTGAGTACTCAGACTCGCATTGAGGTGGGTAGAGGTTGGACATGTGATAGGGTGCTGGCGGGTACCTGGCATTGAGTTTAGCATTGAATGAGTTAGAAGACATGGGTGACATGAAGAGATGATGAGGTCCCATCCATTGGCCCGACTTGGCACCCGCATTGCGGTCTAAATGCATATTCCCTTGCACTTGTGCAAAGAGTTCCTTCGACCTCTGACGTTGAGCACACAAAGCTTGGAACTTCTCAGCATCAGATAACCACTTGGCCGCTCCGTGTCTCTTCTTTCTCTGCTCCTGCTCATACTCTCCACATTGCAATCTGCGGCTTTTGCTGGACTTGGTAGCAGCCGGAGTAGGGTGCGGCTTTGGATGGACCTTATGGGTATAGATTATTCCGGGGCCACACTGGCTTGAATCTGAGCCTGAACCTTGTTTATGCTCCTCAGATGGACAGCAGGGGTATTTCTGGATGACCTTCCCTTTTCCTAGTCTTCTCAGATCTCCCTTGGATTCTCTGGCTCGTTCACAGGATGATTGCTGCTGCCTCAACGCTCGAGGCTTCTCACTGCTCCTTCGTCTGATTTTTATGGCTTTGGTTTTACGATCAGCTTGTCTCACCTTGACCCTCTGAGTTCCAGCAGGGACAAATTTGGCATGGACAAACTCAGGGGAGCCATTTTGCACCTCAAAGACTTGACTATCCTCTGTGCTTGAACTGTGAGACATGGCAGCTCTTTGTCTCTGAGCCTTCTTCTCTATGGGCCTCATTTCCCCACATGCTTTTTCTGCATAGCCTCTAGCTACAAAAGCAACATGCGTTTTGTCCATCTTCCTCAATGATGAAGTCGTGACCTCATCAGAACTGTACTCTCTCATCACAGCAGGATAGGAATACCCATATGAAACCTCCTGAGGTCTCCCAGACTGTTGGTGGCCTTCATTATCAGTTGTTTCTCGACCGGAATTTGTCACGCAGTGTCTCTTCTCTTCATTATCTAGTGGTATGGTCTGAGTTGGGGGAGGTTGAGGAAGAGATACCGGTTTCTGTGGAAACACAGTTACGACTTCAGGTGGTTTCCTCTGATAGTCTCTGTGGATCTGCATAGCCTCGGTGGTCATTTGAATGTGAGATTTGGTGGAGCTGCGCTGGAGGAGCTTGTCAATGTAACCCACAGTCTTGGTATCATAGCCCATCTCAGTACCCTGGAGCATGTCGGAATCACTCACTGGAGGCCGGCCGCCATCTGTGGCTGATTCACCACCTTGGAAAAAGATTGGACTTTGGAGGGCAACAGCATGCAAGGGGCTTGGGTAGTGATACAATTCAATTCCATTACGGGAAACCAAATTGCTCTGGAATTTAGGGTCCATTGTAGGGATCTTGGGATTTGGGCACATCTGTGGTTTCTTAGCATCCATTGGTTTATAGTTCAGTCCTTGATTTATCATCCTGTCTAGGTCACCTGGTGGAACACAGCAAGCATAAACAAGAATTAATACTTTGATTGACCTGCTAGTGAAAATATACTTTTATTTAAATATTTATAATAAATATTTTTAAGTCACGTTATTATTGAATACAGTAATCCCTCGTTTATCGCGGATAATTGGTTCCAAGAACCACCCGCGAAAACGGACTTCTAAAAGGAATGTAAACAAACATTTGGAGAAATACTACATTGTCCTAAAGGTTAGACAAATGTTTCCTCAATTTAGAAGTTTTATTTGGACTTTTAAATGTTTTTTTTTTAATTGGAAAAAAAATCCTCGATGTAGTGAAGCCGCGATAAACGAAACGCAAAGTAGCGAGGGATCACTGTATATTAAATAAACCACGCATAACTATTATACTATGCATGGTTTAATGATGTGTTTGCTTCATCGGAATTAAACAGGAGTGTCTACCTGTTGATACAGGTCTTGGCCGTCCAAGTTCAGTGACAGTAGAGCTTGCTCTGATCCTACTGCTTCCAAGATGAAGGCCTGTCGCCCGGGTAGCGTTGGGATGGGATGCACCTTCATCGGCCGAACGACGACGATACACGTCAGCTTGAAATGGTGGGCTCACATGAGAATTCGCCGGACTTGCGGAAGGGGGGAGAAGACTCGTCTGGGAGGATGACAGGCACTCACTGTACACTGAGGTGCAGGAGTTTGACAAGGAGCAAGAGCCACCATCACTGAGCTCATAGAAACCTGGAAAGAGAACAGTTACTTAATGGCAAAACTCGATTGACTTTACACTTTCTTCTTTAAATCTAGAGCGTACTGCGGGGTAATGTAAGCACACACACCTGAACTTGGCCTGCTGTCACTCTCCAGCTGCTCATTGGAGGCTTTGCTTACATCCAGCTTCAGCTCACTGATTTGTTGATCAAGCTGCTGAAGGTGAGTCTTCAGTCCTACATCCTTTTTCCGAAGACGAGACTGTAAAAAAAAAAAAAAAAAAAAAATCAAGCAAACCTGGGAACATAGTCTCCATTCAGCACTAGCTAATACACAAGTCAGTGTTCATTTATATTTAGGTCACAAAAAAAAAAGTCTGGAAACACACTTGTGGATAAAGACAACCACTGTACTGTCCTTAGAAAAAGAGGTGCTACTCAGCTATGGCTGATGATTAACCCCAGCAGGACATGGGGGAGCAAGGAAAAGCAGTGGTGGGTAACTCATTTCTCCCCCACCGCGAGGGCTGGCCATTGTGTAAACTGCTTAGAGGAGCAAAGATTGGGGGTTGGGACGGAAGACTGTTTGCTCTGGCATTTACTGTTACAGTTGTTAACGGGGTGGGAAATAAATCTTTTTGGAAATCATGTTTATTATTTAACTCATGCAATCATTTTCCTGCAACTACAGTACAACTATGTGTAGCACAAATAGGACTAAATGTAATATATGGCTAATGTAATTTAAGATGGGATGTAAAGAGGATTTGAACTCTCCTATGCATCACAAGTATCACATAGGAAATCCTTGTAGGCATGCTTGATCTTCTTCAGCACACATGGTAAAATTTGTCACGGATAGGACCTCACATTGCCAGTTGTCAGCAACACTCAAGGGCAGCACTGATTGTGACTCTATTCAAAGAAAGCACACACCATCCCTCATTTTATGATATATCCTGGCATTAGTGGTTAATAATTGTGACTACCCCCCTGCAGTTCACGCCACACACACCATACTTTTCTCAAGCAATGAAGCTGATTTATGACTCCACTCCTGCTTCCTATCTCCAGCTGAGTACTTGAAAGTTTGCTACTAAACTAAGGCATGTGAATCAGCAGCTGACTGCAATATTCACATTTTACATTCAAAGTAAAGGTGACAAGTATGTGATTTCAAATATTGTCATCAGATTGCATATCAATGCCAGAGCTCTATCTTAGATACATCTTTTGTGACTTTGCATTGAAACAACTTCCTACCAGCTGTTGCTTCAGGGCCGAGAGGGTGGCCTCCAACCGCTGCTCCTCCGCCCCCATCTTCTTGGCGTCCTCCGGTGCGGCGTGCATGCAAGTGACCGGTTCTTCACGGTCCGCTCTGAGCGCCCAGCTCACCATGTCGCTCTGTCTGTCTCGAAGCAGATGAAGCTCTTGCAAACCGGCAAGGGCGGCCTGGAGCCTCTCTCCGACCCTGCCGCGGTCCATTCCCACGGCAGCGCTCATCATTCCCACGTATGAACTCTTAGTACTCAGCATGCTGGAGGTCAGACACCGTGCATATCCAAAACTTCATAAAACGGAGAAGAAATCTCAACAGTGACGTGCTTGGTCAGTGTCTTGCTGTTTTCTGCGGTTGTTGACCTCCAAGGCTTTTAAAGTACCTGATAGAAATACTCCGGAGCTCATAGGAGATTGAAGCTCCTCCTACAGACCAAACGGCCCCGCTCCCTATTGGCTGGCCCCTGGGCCCCATGCAACATCTGCTTCTAATCTTCCTTTTCAAGTGTTCCCGGGAGCTGCCAAGCCGCGCACAAAGATGTACGCATTAAGTGTGATTGAGCTATTTTAATTTTTACTTCGAAATAATCCCCTCATATATAGGACCATATTCCCATGACGAATAAATATTATGGTTTCCACATTGCACGCACGCATGTCTGTCTGTCTTGTATTAAAAAAAAAGAAACAAAATCACGCTTCACTTACAAACAAAAATATCACCCACCGTGTGTACGCAAGTTGTTTATGTACCTTCTGCCACCTAGTGGGCGATCATTTAATTGTTCCGTCTATCACTGTATAGATGTCGCTGGCATGGATACATTATTTGTAGCTGAATTATGTTTGGACCGTTTAATTGAGATCGGATGGTTAGCCACTGGTAGAAAATCAGTCAGTTTTTGTAGTTTTTGTTCAGCAGCAAGAACACAAAAGTGGATCAAGCAAACCTGTGCAAAAACTCTTAGCCGACTGCGCCCTCTTGTGGAATAACAGAATATATATATTTTTTCTCAGGGTCGGCGGGGTCGCTTATGATAAGAAATGTGTGAGGTATAAATATAAATCCTCTCACTATCGTGTCACTTCAATTACCACTCGCCTGTCTGTGCTGCAAGTTGAAGCTAACAAAGTCATGACGGTGAAATAATGTCTTGACGAGTGAACATTCAGACGTACTCAATGAGATTAATATTCAGAATTTTATTTTCTTCGTATTTGTACAAAAGTAATTAATGAACGACACGTTAATGATGCTGTGCTCGATTTTTTTTCCTCATCAATTTTGTTCTTTTGTGTAGAGGAACAAATAAAAAAAAAAACTTCCCTGTAAATCCATCCATTTTTGTCTCTGATTGTCCTCATTGAGGTCAACCACAGGGGTCACACAAGGCACACATATATAAACAGAAAATAACTTACACTCATATTCACACTTTTTCAAACAGTGTAGACCCTTAAGTCGACATACTAAAACATGCATGCTTTTGGAAAGTGAGGTGAAAGTGAAGCTAAAATGCTTCGAGAAAACCCACACAGGCAAGGAGAGAATATGCAAACTTCACACAAAAAGATTTTAGCTGAGATTCAAACCTGGAACCAAAGACCTGCGTGGCAGTCAGTCCATTTCTGAAAATCAAGTAAAAAAAGAAAAAACGTAAAAATTGAATATATATTCCATTATTATTAATCTATTGTTGTTGTTAACATCTTTTCTTTACCTTCCTTCAATAGACGAGAAAATTACCTGTAAAGACAGTTTGGATTCTGAAATTGCCGATATTTGAATATTCAAGTCTTTCAAAGTGAATGTTTTCTAAACGAGTACTGGAGGACACAGACTTTGCTGCTATCAAACAAGATTACAGTTTTGAGAACGTTGATTACTAATTAGCAAATAATACTATAAAAACATATCAAAAAGTGACTATCAAAGTGACTCATTTGAAACAGAGTAATCTTAAGCTCTTGACACTAGAGTGCAGTCTCACACAAATTTCCACCCTTTCCAACTCGTTCACTTTTTATTGTTTGCTTCCCACACTCTTGGACTTTGTGATTTCCTGAGGTCTTTAATCCAAGTGCTGCTTATGTATCCAGTTGATATTTTTCACAAGCACAAAATTCAATCTCTTGTTTATTCCATCACACACACTTGTTACAATGTCACCAAAATGGTCACATTACATAAGGCCACTCATCCTGGGGATAGCGTCATGTCCTTGTGATGCTGCTGACAGACAACACTGCATTGTGAGGCCTAGATTGTCCCCTGTGCCCCCATCTCCTTCAAAGACAGGGTGACATCAGCAGGATTGGCCAGGTAGACAATTTTATAAAATACAGTAAGCCCTGTCTCAAAATTCTCATTTATTTATTTATTTATTTATTTATTTATTTATTACAGTGAGGCATAAATGACAGGCAAAACTAAATGTTCCAGATGGCAGAGGGCTAATATTCTTAGGGCAGGATAATACCTTTAAACAACAGATCCATGATTGACAAGAAATCTTAGTGTAAATTCAAATAAAATGGGATTATTTCAGGATTCTTTTTGTCACATTTTTGTTTGGTTATGTGCCCCAAGATTCGCAAATGTGACTCGGCTCTCTACTTTCAAGTATTCAGTTAGTTTTTGAAATGTGGGAGGAAAACTGGAATTCCCAGAAAAGATCCACGTAATGATGAGAATACACAAACCCCACACAGAGATTTTCCATCAGAGATTCGAACCCATATCTCCTGACTGTGACATCATACCTTTCTCTGCTGAAATCACAAGGTTCTACTTGCTCATAGTGAGCTGCGTGATTTTGTTGTAAGTTACCAAATATGTTTCCTGGCCTTATAAAGGACCAGGTATTGTGTAGGAAGATAGCAACGGAAACAATGGAAGACACTGCCACAAACACACAAAAGGATGCACAGTGTAGAAATCACCTTGATAAACATGGGGTGTTGTCACATGTGGGAAAAGGCCAGTGTGGCGGAATCGTGCAGTGAATCTCTTGTCTATTCTTGGCAAATGATAAACAATCTTTTCACATTTAGGCATCACAGCGTATGACTTCAAAGTAAGCTAAATCTGATAGCATTGTAAGCGACTGATACCAAAAAGGAAGAAAATTCCCTATAATACTGTAAATCATGTGAGTTTTAAACACAGTATGGAATTCCCATGTGGGTTGTCTGATTGGCAGGATTTTGTTCAATTAAAGGATCGTCTACTTCTCACCTCTGACAACCAGGTTAAAAATGTGTTTAGATAAATGGAACAACAAAAGAACACACTTCTGTTAGAACTTAT
The DNA here is from genome assembly GCF_054491065.1 of Syngnathus leptorhynchus. Taxonomy (NCBI): domain Eukaryota; kingdom Metazoa; phylum Chordata; class Actinopteri; order Syngnathiformes; family Syngnathidae; genus Syngnathus; species Syngnathus leptorhynchus. The sequence goes on along the minus strand of NC_141204.1, from coordinate 10,343,262 downwards.
GGAAAAATCACACGCATTAACCAACAGATGCATAACAGGTTCGATTTTGTCTCTTTGTTTTTGAGCAATTCCAAACTTACATCTGAGACCATTTTTCCATATGAGCAAATTTAGAGAAGCCTTTTTCACATAGCCTTTGTTCTGCTCCCATTCTGTCACTGTCTAAGTGACTTTTGGATTCTTACGTTCAGACAGTCACATCACAATCCAGCATGTCAGTTTTCTATTCTCTGTCTGTGGAGGAACTCCAAGATCTATCACTTGATGAAATCTGAGATTAGCAGTTTAAATATGTGGGTTTCATCTTTGATTAGAAGTTGCTCATTCCAAAAAAGTTAAAGTTGTGTCTTTTCTTTGTACTTGGCTTACTTCTCTGGATTAAATAGGGATACTTAAAGATTCCACCCCAGTGGTCATGAAATACGGGTTGACATTATCCTTAAATTCTTTACATCTGTTTAAATTTCATTCTTTTCAAAGGTAATTGTCACTTTTGGCTGACAATTATTAATTTTACCATGTAGTACTGTATATGTGGTGTAGAACTCCTTTGTATCTCATAAAAAGCGGTTTCCAATATTTTTTCCCCCTTATTTTGCTACATGAGGGAGACAATTTTTTCTTTAAACACTTCCCAATATGACGTAAAGAAATTTCACACCGCTATAAACCAAAACCACAATGCTATATTATTTAAATAATGGCCATATGACTCAATTTGGAATAATGGCTGTTAATCAAGCGCTCACTGACTCCACATCAAAAAATTGTAGATCAATTGGGAACGATGTGGACTTGATCAGCAGTATATTTTATCAACTCGCATGCTGCTGGCTTTACGTTGACTCGCTCTTAGAGTACCAAAAAAAACCCCAAACCCATACACATGAGAGAGACCTTTATGCTGTATGCTCACAAAATTATCTCCTCATCAAATTTTATTTGAGCTGAGCAAACTTCTGTTTATTCAGCAAGTGAGCGAGACTGGCTTCCATGCAGTGTAGCCCTGTAAATCATAAAGACATCGGTCTACATTAACATTGATTTAGCATTGCTTTACTACTTTAGAGTGTGTGCACCGTTCAGCCAAGTTCCCGATGCGAAGCAAAAACAGTAAATGTTCCAAGGCTCTTGTGTGACAAGCAAGACAGCCTTGTGGAAAATACACAGTATATTATTTTTGTGAAAGCCCCAAATTAGGTTGTCAAGAAGTGCACGCAACACAATCAAAATGAATGTAATGTTCATTTCCGGAATTATTATTATTTTTTATATTGTATGTTTGCTTCACCCACAGTGTTTATATAAAACACAGAGATAATTTTTAGAGTGTGTTTATGAATTCATGTCTATATGGGCATGAAATGGAGAAAAACACATGTCCCAAAGACCTCATTTACCTACTTTACAGTCTATATTTCAGGCATGGGTATTAAAATGTCCAAGTCATTGCAATGGACTCTTAGTCTCAAGTGGCTCATTATTTTTCATGTATTTTTTTTCTTTTCTAAATATGAGGAACGCATTGGAGTCGGTATGATTTTGAAAAATCCTTCACTGACCTTAGCTGCTTTGCAGTCTTTCCAAATGAAGACAAAACCCAATTTCACTGATCAAATACTCGAGAGCCACTTTATCCATTCATCTTTATAGACCACACAATATCATAGCTGTATCTTTAGCTTTGCAGGCATGCAGTGTCATATTGAGCAGCGGGCTATTACATAACATGGAAATTGTTATTATAGCTCTGAAGGAGCTACTTTTAAACAATATACTCAGGCAAGAAGTCTCAGCATGCACATACTATATTTCTTCTTTTGGCTGAAGACACAATTCATTGTGCAACTATATTTGAGTCTGCAGTTAGGAAACACAACTGTGGTTCAATGGGACGGCCCAAAGACATGTTTTGCACAAAGGACTTCTGTTTTGAGGAACGGATAATGTTTTCATGTCTGCTTGTGGCATGCAATTTTCAGCAGTTAGCTCACTCGACTAAAATGGCTCATAAACTACAATTCCTGCCATGAAAATGTGCACAACTGATTAGCATGTTGTTTCACCACAATGTTCCTGTTCTATTGTTTCACTTTGTTCGTGATGGTTAAAAATATTGCAATTTGCAATCTAAGCTGTTTCTTGCTTACTTTTAATTGTAGACATTTATCTGTCTTTCTATGTTTTTTTTCGCCCCATCTATAGAACTGTCCAATGAGTTTTCAATATCAACACGGTGCTGACTATCTGCACATAAGAGCCATCCATCATAAAAAGAAACATACAACTGCCACATTCCCCCATTTTTTGCCTCTTTAAAAACAGAAGCTGTCAGCATATGTGCCATTTCTCACCAGTAGCCGAACAAAAACAGCTTACTGCTCTCTCTCCTCAGCTGCATATAAGAGGAACTAAAACCATTCATTAAAGTGTATTTAAATGTTCATTCAAGTGGGGTGGGGGGGGGGGGGATGACCACATAGAAAACCTCAAAGTGACCCCTTAACACTTGCACCTGAACAGTTCAAGCTGTCCTCTGGTGTGCTAATCCGCCTGAAGTCCTCCATGAGAGCTCATGTGGCCCAGAGGAGATGGACTGGAGGCAATGAGGCTGACAGCACCAACACAGCTGGTCTTTAAGGCTGAAAGTCTCCCCAACACACACACACGCATGCACACACCACACACACACACATGAAACCCCACCCATCACCCCCCTTTTACAAATCTGATGCTCCCCACAGAGGAGAAAAGCCCACTTGTCTTATTCAATGTCCACCATGTGCTCACCCCATGAAAAACCTTGCTTCCAGGTAGAAAGTGTTTGGTACTGAGGATATCATTTGTGTGCTCCTTTAGGACCACACAAGACTGTTGTGTACTTATTTCAATAAACAAGGGAAACAACCATTGTCAGATTAATGCTTAATTTTGCCCAAACAAAACTCTGAGTTTGTATTCCAGATGCGAACGACGACTGAAAAATATACACTGGAGACCAAATCATTTGTTTCTCATGCGTTTTATGTCTGTGGTGAACTCACAAATAGAGTATCTACCAGTTAACATTTTTGGACAATATTCAAACCAAATTCGGTCCACTAACTGAAAACAAATGAAATGTATCTCTCCGTGAGGAGGAGCAATTATCTCAATTATGTCTCCCTCCTATCAGAGACCAAGTGTGTGGATTAAGAATGTTTGTCACAAGATAATATTGAGCAAATATTTTCAAATTCCTCAACGAAACTCCTCAGATATTTGAAGAATGAGAACTATAAACCTCTGCTGAGGTCTTGTCTTATTCTGAGTGATCCTCTCCTTTGTGCAAGACACCTTATATAGAAGGAGCTGAAGGTCAAGCTTGGCGCCATTTATTATATGTCAGTATAGTAAGTGGAGGCGGTGAGAAAATTTCATCCGTTGAGTCTCCTTTTCTGCTCCATGGGTTGAGTTTGCATGATGTTTATGGTCGTTGAGGTGGAAAAAAAAAAAATCAAGGCCATTCCAGTTTGACAGTGAGATCCGCAAGTGATGCTGGTTGATGTCATGTGCGGGGGCAGAGAGAGGTCTGCTGCCTTTATTGGTTATACATCTCTCCACTTGTCGTCTTTAAAGCACTTATGTAAATCCTTTGAGTATCAAGTATCAGCACAGGTATTTGAAAACATACAGCATATCGGCTTTTGGATTCAGTGTCTGATTCTTGAATTATTTATGCATATCTGTGTTTGGAGGGTAAATAATTTTTTGGAAGCTGTGGCTGATGCGTGTATGTCTTGGACCCGAACGGGTGGTGAGCTGCCCAGCTTCTGGAGCCATAAGCGCAGACGTGTGATAAGATAGGAACATTTCGGGGGCCTAAATAGAAAATTTGATCCTTGACATTTTCTCTCAGTGAAAAAGTTGCGAACTTCAGCGAAGGAGCAAAGGGCCAAGGTGCCATAATATAGTCCTTCTCTCCAAGGCCAGGTCTGACGCAGGAAGCTTGACGCTTAGCAGGACGGCACAGAGCAAGTCTGTGTGGACAGCCAACAACAGAAACTCTGTCACCTTGCTATACTGCATGGAATCCCCTGTATGCTCAGGTGGACTTAGTTCATTGATGAAAACACATTGCATTTTGTTTTTTCAAGTATAAAACAAGCTAAACCTGCTCTTGATGATGAAACTGTCAATATTGGGATTATGATTTTGGATTTGATCAAGACAGATTTTATGTCATAAATAAAAATATATGATTTGATGTCACAAATATAAATATATAAATGATAAATATAATATAAATATATAAATAATAAATATGAGAACATGCATGGAACTGTCAGAATTATTGTAGAAATCAATAAATTCATTGCATTATTAGCATCAAAATGATATTTTTTTAAAACACCTGCCTAGGTCGCGGCACAGCTATACGAGAACAACCGATAAGATTTTCCAACTGCTACTTGTTTTGTTGAGTTGGTTCCTCTTGTGAGGTCCAGCTCACGTCAGATCCCAGATGCCGGCATATACTGATTAGTTCCCGCCATTTTATGTTCCGGGTACGTGAGGAGCGAGAGGCCGTTGTATATATCTGCTAATCTGTGTCTAAACTCATCGATGTGGGTTATAGTGAAACAAACGGACTTCCCTGTTGTATTTTGAGAAGAGGATCGCACACAGACTCCTCTCACACATACTAGCCGGCAGGATGAGTCAGTAATGTCATCATGCCATGATGCCATCATGACAGCTCGTCTCTATCAGAAGAAATAATACATTGTTTATATGATTTCAGGATTACGAATGGTCACGCTATCTTGAGAATCTACCTGTAATAATAAACAAGTACACATTTCCAGCTCATCAAGCTTAGACCGATGGAGCTTGTGAGTAAAGTGAGACATTCATTTCTCTTCACTTGTCTTATGCTGGCTGTAAATACTGCAAATATGTCCAGCATAATTTACACATTCAAATTAATGAATAAACTGCCGTGTGGTTTAAACTCTCGCTATGTGTGTGTGTTGAATGTTTGCCGAGTTGCTAAGAGAGGAGTTGTTGACTGTGTAGGACTGGCTTCACTCCAATTAAGGCACCAACTTGTTATACACGCTCTGAGGCTTGTGTCGCTGTGACATCATCACATCATTCAATTATTGATTGCATGCTAAAATATACACCACATAATTGATTGAGTATTTAATCCAGGTTTTTAACAATCAACCCCATTCAACATGTTTTGGGAAAAACTAGTAGATCAGAGTTTGTGACCCTTGTCCAACATTGCCTACTTTTGACAAATGGTCTTCTGGAACAGTGGGAAAAAAAATCCAACAGACATACTTGAAATTTGTGTCGGAAGTCTTCCCAAGAGAATTTATGATTTTATGGTGGCAAAGATGTGACAAACTTCATATTTACAGTGGTGCCTTAAGATATGAGTGACGTTGAACTCCTTATACAACTGGTTAGTGTGGCAAAACAGACAACTTTCTCCGCGACCCTCTCTCCTGGAAACTAATGAAAGAACTGTTTCCGAGATAGCACCTTTTATCTTAGATATAAAGTTATCACTCTCCTCTGGCGCTGTACCTACAGCTTGAAAGACCGCTGTTATTCAACCCTTACTTAAAAGACCCTACTTCGACCCAGAGTAATTACAGGCTCTTGTCAAATCTCCCATTTATCTCCAAAATTCATAAAAAAGTTGTAGCGTAACAACTTTATGATTGCATTGCTGCCAGCAATGTTTTTGAACTTTTTCAGTCTGGATTCAGGGTCGATCACTCAACTGAGATGGCCCTTGCAAAAGTGACTTATGATATTTTACTAGCTATGGTCTCCAGCAACTCGTCAATACTGTTATTACTCCATCCCAGTGCTGCCTTTGACACTATTAGGCCTCTTTGGAACACAATTAGATAGGTGACCTTTCTCTTTGTACAGACTTCCTTATCTACGGCACACCTGGCACACATACGAGTTGAATCCAGTCAAAACCGTGGAGTCATGGGCTAGGGCACAGGTGTCAAACTCAAGGCCCGGGGGCCAGATACGGCCCGCCACATCATTTTATGTGGCTCGCGAAGACAAATTGTGCATCAAATTCGTGTGTCATTACTGGAATTGCAAATTGTCTTCACTTTAAATAATATCTTTTTTTAATTTTTTATATTTGACCAGTTTTTACTCGTCTGATTTGAAAACGAGTTATTTGCCAGTTTGTTTTGTATCTTTTATTGTAGATAATGAGGTGCTCATACATTTATTTGGGTTGACAGTCATAATGGCCCTCCGAAAGAAGCTATGACTACAATGCGGCCCGCGAAAAAAAACGAGTTTGACACCCCTGGTGTAGACCATCTGTGTCCAACCCAAGGCCCGGGGGCTAGATATGGCCCGCCACGTCATTTTAGGTGGCCCGCAAAGACAAATTGTGCATCAAGTTCACGTCATTCTTAAAATTGCAAATTGTCTTCACTTTTAAAAATCATTTATTTGGGTTGACAGTCATAATGGCCCTCCGAAGAAAACTGACTACAATGCGGCCCGTGACAAAAAATGAATTTGACACCCCTGGGCTAGGGAAAGCTGCCCCCTGATGTGGGTGTGGCTAAAATAGTAAAAAAAACAAGCAAATAGTTTGGCTCGATTCGACTTTCTGCATCTGGCAGAAAAAAGCTCCTAAATCTTTGTAATATGACATAGAAGGGCTAACTAATAGTTAAACAGATATTTATTATTTTATTTACGTTCTTGTGCAAGGGCCGGGTACCTCAATACTACATCATGTTACACAATCAATACTCAATACTACAACTCTACAAGTACAGCTAGACTTGATTTCCTTCTTGCGCCTTTTCACTAGTTTTTCTTGGCAGTCCGAGGCAAGTTGCATCAACTCCCCCTGCCAGCTGGGCGCCTCTCACTCCCCACTGTTAGTGATTGATGACCGTTGCATGAACATGACCAGTGAGGAACACTCTCAACACTGCCCAACACCAAACACTGCAGGATTTGTCTTGATAAGAAGAGACCTAATTAGACTCAATGCTCAATTGGTGAGAGATTCATAGAAGCTAAACTCACTCTTGTGAACTGAAGTTTGTAAAAACAGTTGATAGTGTCAAGGCATGTGTAGTTAAGAAACTTCAGCAAACCAAATTTCTGGGTACTGCGGGTTTCTTTTACTTTCTAAAATCATTCACATTAGGCTCATTAGCGACTCTTTGTTCTATATTGAGGATAAGTATTATAAATGGATGAATGGAGAAATGTCATTTGTTTTGCTCAAATTTTGTGATTTTTTTTTCCTGTTCATCTCCAAATAAGATTTGTTTTCGGGAGGTTTTGAGAACATATTAATTGGCTTATCTTGGCCCGTCCACTAATATTATAAACCACTAGAATTGGTGATACTGGGTCACCAAAGCAATGACATATATGTTATTCTACCTTTTAGAAGCCTGTTCATCATCCAAATGGTTTTTAAACTGTTATTGTAAGCTCAAACGTTGGACATAATAGTGCGTTAAAAGATTCATTTTCCATGTGCAGCGTTCATCCCTAGCCTGGCTACAATTCAACTGTATTGCCAACTGTGGCCATTACATTTGATTTTATTGACCATAATGACAACATTACATTTATTGGATTTGCAGCAGTAAAAATATTGTTTCACTGGCTGAGCAAGTCTATGGTCCAGGCTTTTAAGAAAATACACTCATAAGTTTGTGTGTGAAAACGGTTTGCTTTCACAGCAAATATTGGTTTTAATAATGTTGGTAAATATGTTGTCATGCCGAATTATTTGCCCTGGATGGAAATGCCTAAAGATGAAAAATAGACAGCTCCAGTGAGATAACAAAGAGGTATTGACTGTGGGAAGGTAAAACAGTGAGTGCAAGTTAGTCATGCCTTTCTGTCTGTAGACTTTTTGTATGGTGGTGGGAAAGGGGGGAGATGGGGGGAATTGCAGCGCAGCATAATCTACATTGTTTGAAATCCTTCTTGGGTTTTAGCAGACGAGGCACAGGCCGGGGTGTCCATGTGGATGACTGCAAATGAAACATTCTGTCCCGGGTTCAGGACAAGGTTTGTCTTGACTCATCGTCCGTCATTGCATAAAACTCTCACTCTGCTGTGAAGCAGCCCATTCTGCTTTTTTACAGGGAGCAGCATAGTCCACTTTCAGACTTGAAAACTCCCTCACCTCAAGTCTCTTCTTTTTCTAATCCACCTCTCGTAAATACGCACCAAGACTTGCATGTGACTCATAAATGTGGCTAGAGTGTCTGTGTTCTAGCAGACAAACTCTAGATCGGTGGATTGCCTTGTTGGGTAATCTAAACTCCAAAAGTAAACACCTGCCTTAATCTTGCCGTCAATTTCAAATAGGCATCTTTGTGTTTTGCAAGAATATGAACACATTTTGGGACACAATCTACTTCAAAAATGTTCCGACTCAGACAAGTGACTATGTTTTGCACAATTATTATTCTAAGGAAACGTGTTACTGGACTGCATGCTTATTTTCAACGGGAGCTTGCATCACATTTAGCGTAATTAAACGCATTCTCACCAGGGAACTGCGCAGTGTAAAAGCTGATGCATGCTGCGGAGCTGTGCTATTGCTATTTTTTACCTCCTGGAAATACTATCAAACACCAAAATAGGAAAAGAAAAATGAAGAAAATAACTTTTGTTCATTACGCTACGGTATTCATTTTAAGTGTGTAACCTTGCGCGATTCATTACATAAAAGGTCATCTTTCATATTTTTCCAATGAAAATAAAATAAAATAAAAAATGTATTCATAAAATAAAAGAACTGTATGTGTGTCAGTACAATCACATAAAAAGTCTACACACCCCTGTTCAAATGGCAGGTTTTTGTGTTATAAAACAATGAGAGCAAGAGAAATAGAAATTAACATCATTAGCGTGACTGAACCTCTACAACTCTCTGTGGATTTGAACAATTATCTAAAACATATATAAAGTATTTCAAGACATGTAGCAAAATTCACTTCACAGGGTTTTTAATTCATCAAGTGTGTTTTGTTTTTCTTAGGCTTTTAAAAAAAATATTTGAATGATAAAGACCAGTTAACAGAAAATAGAACACATTGCTATGAAGTTAAGCTGCACAGTACATACAGTATGAATGGGCTAACTATTTATCTGCCTGTCTTTCTATCCTTGGTGAAAGTTGGGAAAAAAAAATGCCCAAGGTCACACTTAGTACAGCTGAAGGGCAACCAAATGGGAAAGCAAACAGTGATTATACGGCTTCAATTACAAGCGAAAGTGGAGTACTGCATGTTTGTGTATAAAATGTGTGCATGTGTGTGCGTATGTGCATTGTGTTCCGCAATCTGACACGACTTCTGTTTTTGGAGAAAGTATTTTGCTGAAAGAAAATCCTTCTTCACAAGGTGAAAGAAGATGACGCGGTATCCTCAAATGTGCAAGGCCAAATTTTGAGCTGATAAATATAATCCACACATTTTGCCTGGCCACAAAGGAGGGGAAAAAAAAATTGGATCATTTAAAGCAGGCCCAACATTTTCAATATGACAAAAAGTGGTATCTAGTCAGCAGAGCGGAATTAATTTGTCTCACCCCCAAAAAAGTCATTACATGCTTCACTGATTAAATAAATATTCCATCCAATATCAATTTTATTTGTTGAATATATATGCTAATAACGTACTTTTAAATATCTGCGAAGGCACTACAGCCTCAAGCTGTGGTGCACCATATTCCCTCGGGGACTGAGGTTATCGCACAGAGGGGCTTTCTCTGCAGTACACGGGTCTCTTCAGCCAATGTTGATTTTGTAAATTATGTGGGATGTCAGGGCCCAACCACAATTTATCCTCAGGGGAGGAGACTTGAGGGGGACACAGAGTGGCTTCAATTTTGAGCAAAAAAAATATCACAGGATCCCAGTTAGCCATCATACAGATTTCAAATGATTTTAGAAACGAAAAATATTTGCAGTGATATACAATAAAAGCAGACATGACTATTTTATGAATCTGATTATTAAGACGTTAGACAGACTTATTATTTGAAAATAATTTAAGCATTTCTCCTCTTCTAGATCAAAGTTAGCAAAAGAAACATTCTCAAATGACTGTGATATTATTTTGAGCAATTATGCTTAACTGTGGAATGCGTTTTTACACGCAAACAATAACAGGAGAATAATTGTAAATAAACCTGTTTAGTTCGAAATTACGCTTTAGGGCAATTTGGATGTCTTGGTGTGTGTGTGTGTGTGTGTGAGGGGGGGGTTAAGCGATACATAGTTGAATCTGTCGATTGTCGATTTTTGAGGCATCATCTGCTGGATGGTGTCTGTCATCAGATCATCAGAATAAATATAGAATGTAAATCATAACAAGAAACAAATAAATGCTCATTAAAAAAAAGTTTGACCTATGAACTCTATGCCCTCATCCGTATGACAGTTCAGCTTCCTGCACGCCTCACAATAAAAATCAATCTAATGACTTATACACAGGAGGAAATTTATTTTTGTCTGGGCTGAAATGATCCCGACCTAAAACCTGTAGACATTAATGGAAAATGACCCCATGTGTTTTCTCTCCACGTGTTGTAACATGAGCAATTTGTAGCGTGTTTAACTAAAAAAAAAAACGTGGTTTTTTTTTTTTTTTTCAATGACTTGTCAGCGCTCCAGGTGGCTGGAGGAGGCCAGAGAGTCCTGCAGGGCAAGCGGCTGTATGGTATGCACGGCGGCTGCTTAAGGCTATCTGTGCTGCAGCCTGTTCATAGGCAGGGGAGCAGACTGCACACCTGTGGCCCCTCTGCTTAGCTCTGTTTGCTTTGACACCTCACATGCTGTCTCCTTCAACAACAGATCTTTCAAGTACGCCATCAACCTCCTCACCCCCTCGCCCAATGCACCGTCCGCCACCTGTTAAGCAAACTCCTACTCCTACTCGACTTCCCCCTTTGTATCTTTAAAACCCAGGGCAAAATCCCAAACCTTCCCTGTCATTACTTTTTATTTTGCCTGGACCGGTTTGGCAAAGAAAACATAAGAACGTGCCTCAAAAATATGTAACCTCAAGCAAACTGTGCTACACCCAGTTCTTGGACGCTGAGCTTGTTAAGGAGTGTGTTGAATTATGGGTGACTCAGCTTTTTGTTTGATTCAAACCAATAACTCAGTTCTATCAGCGTTGTTCAAACAGAGCCATTCTCGTGCGCCAAAAAGTCTCAACAACATTTAATATGAATTTTTTTCTGAGATAAATTGTGCCTTAGCAATCCACAAATCATTAAACGTTGACAGTGATGATAAGCTGTGGAAGCGATGGGCAGTGATCATTGATTTCACATCTTTTTAAAACATCAGACTTCTGTATCACATTTATTTTGAACACTGATGGCCACTTGGACATATTGCTGTCTTGGTTGTAGTTTTTTTGTAGAATGTGTTAGAAGGAGAGCCATATTTAATATTGCTGAATCCTCACATCTGGAAAACCAACACTTGTCTGGAAAACAATAATAAAAAAAAAACAACATATTTGTCGAGCCATTAACATTGCATCATCAAAGGCGGCAAATCATTTTCTTGAAACTGTTCACTATTTTGTAAAAAAATAACAGACATGTTGGGACTGACTGATTGTTGTGATTTGTAAAATTGCTCAAATTTGTAAAATTATTTAATAAAAAAAAAAAAAAAAAAATACGAGGACATTCATATTGTTTTGAAAACTGTCAATTCTTGTTTTGGTTTTGTTTGACGGCACCTCCACAGATCCCTGATGTTCCATCCACCTGGATTCTCCAGTGACCCTGGCATGTCACCTTTGACCTTTCATAGAGTGACTGAGCAGTGTGTCGTCCGCTGGTGTTAACCTGATGTTTAGATAGACTGCCTGCTTCTCAAAACAGGGAAAACATGACAGGGCAGGTCACCAAAGGGAGATGAAAACAAAGAGTCAGATTTCACAGAGCCTCTATCAATCAAACATCTTACAATCACACTCGCACGACCCACAGGAATCCCAGCGGCTTCAAAGACACACATGGGAGGGATTTTTCCAGCATTCAAAAAATGGATTTGCGTTGGTGTTTAGTGTCCTTTCTTGCTACTTGATACAACTTGAGGAGGTAACCAAGACTTTGGGGTATTAATCGTTCTTGAAGTAATGCAGCAATGCAGGGGGCATTGTCTTCCTTTTCTGTAATATCATAAATCAAGCAAGGGCAGGTTCCAGGACATTCCCAGACATAAATCATGGGAAATTGATTTAGTTGAATGAAAAAGTGTCTGTAGACTGACACAGAAAGTAGGTCAGATCAGGGGTCACTAACTTTTTGGAACCTGAGAGTTCTTTCTGGAGTACTGAATAATGCCAAGGCCTACCACCTAACACATCTTAGAAAAAAAATAAAATAAATAATAATAATATATATATATATATATATATATATATATATATATATATATATATATATTTATGAGTTAATAAGAGTGCATATTGATAGCATTCAGTTCCTACCTTGTTAAATATTTGGTAAAAATTATTCTGCTGTAAATTTCTTCAATTGTTGACATGTTCACATATTGGTAATCATTTCTAGAATTTTCCTCGGAAATCACAATGTCCCATCTCTGATAAGATATTACTAGGACAGATCTATGGGCTACTCATGCAGTCTCTGGGGGCTACCTGACTCTTGGGCACCAGGTTGTACTAGATCATAGGTGTCAAACTCAAGGTCCGGAGACCAAATACGGCCCGCCACTTCATTTTATGTGGCCCCCAAAGGCAAATTGTGCAATGACTTCATGTGTCAATGCTAAAATTACAAATGGTCTTCACTTTTTGTTAGGAATTATTAGTATCATTCATCTTTTTAAAATATTTGAAGTTTGTACTTGTCTCTGATTTTAAAACTAGTTCTTCATTAGCTTGTTGTGTAGCCTATACTGTATATAATATAAGGCGTTGACAGTCATAATGGCCCTCCGAAGGAAACTTTGACTATGATGTGGCCCACGACAAAAAATGAGTTTGACTAGATCCTTAGAAAAATTGGAGATTAAGATGTTGAGTTGTTTGTTGTCCAGCAAAAGCTCAACAATTCACAGTTCAAGTCTTAAATCAGCTTAGGAAGGTGTGTAAGTACTTTTAAAGCCTGGGCTGAATGTTGTGAAATGGATAAAACTATAAGCACTGTTCTGAATACCGCAATATAATCATCCAACTTTTAAATGGGACAGCATGTTTGTATATTTGAACACGGATTGTGACAGAACTGCTTGACATATAAACGACTTTTAAGCAAATGTTTAATCGGGTTGTTTCTGGACGCAAAGGCCATTTAAGTTCAATATCACTGTCCTCAGTTGTGTTTTGCGCATTTGGAGGTTTTTCCTACTTTACAGTTATTTTACTTTGCGCAGTGCACCAATATCACTGGCAAAGGAATGTCTGCATGTATTTAAAAATCTTCTAACGAGCCACTGTGGATCCGTTACCTATCCGTGCAGCCTTACCTCGGCTGTGCACCTGTTTGTCGCAGGCATCTGTGGGTGGGCGGGTCTTGGCTGCTAGCGAAACATTCCAGAGAAGAAGTCACCCCATTAATCCCTTGAGTTTAGGCCCGACATTCATTTCCCCCTCACCTTTCTTCTAGTACCTCCAATCTATCTCCTTGCCTCCTTTCTCTCATCATTTCACCTTGTTCACATCTTTCCTTTTCAGTTCCGGTCAGGCTTAGCTGGAATATTGCTATGTCCAAACTGGACATTGTGAGAAAGAGATTAAAGGACAAGTATGTGACACCACGTGCACGCCTAAACTCCAGCGCAAAAGGACAGGATACTTTAATCTTCTCAGATATTCAACAATGACAGCAAATATTGTTAAGTATGAAGGCTCATTTTGAAAAAACTCAAATCCATGAATCCATTTAATGAATGTGGTTTACAGCATGAAGGCCATTTACACCACACACACTTGCTCACTCACTCTTAAATTCATTGTATGTGTTTTGAACCAAATCCTGATTTTTCTTCACTTTCCTTTTCTTTACTTTACATTCTGTTTTAGTTTGTTCCAAAGGTGTCTAAAGGTGGTTTACATCAGAGCTCTTCCACACCAAACTCATCTAACCATGTCTTGTGGACTTTTGTTTTGTGCACTGAGACACAATAAGGAGAGCAGTCAGGGATTTGGTATGCTTTTGAACCCATCACATTAATGCCAAAAATATTATTTTCTAGGGCCCCTGTCAGTCATGCGCTTTTAAAATCGACATCACTTTTCTCCCTCGTATGGTGCCCTAGGGTGCAGTCATGATGAAACAAAAATGGGTCTTCCCCACGCTGTTGCCACAAAAAATGGAAGCAACATTCCCAAAGAAGAAGAAAAATATCACAAACGGCAGTGGTAATATGGTCTGAATATTAAAAACACAATTTTAGAGGTGCAACAGGCGTACAGCATTGGCTACTTTGTGATCCCGTTCCCTTTATGTATTCTTCTTATCGAAAGAAGCCAGCTGTAAGATTCTCGACATCTCAACAGCCCAGAGAAAATTTTACAACCAAACAACTCTACAACCTGTAGTCATTTGACCATCTATGGATTGTTTTGTATTCACGCCAGCTCACACAAGCACGAAAAAGTGAACGAATACGGTGGCCTTATAGGGTCAATAGCACTCCACACAAAAGTTGACGCTTATTTAACACCATAACCATTTTATTGGAAGGAAAAGTGCTAACCTGTTCGTTGCCTCTGTTAAAAATAGGGAAATCCTGTAACACAAATCATGATAGTCACATTCTGTCAAAATCACCCTCCATGCTGCTTCCTATGATGCATTATTCTCAATAAATAAATTTACCCCAAACACAATTTTGGTGAATTAAACGGCAGCTATGAATAGAAGAGGATAAATGACAAATGAGGACAAACTCCATGAAAAATGGATGACAATAACTGACACTATTATTATCCACTAGAAAAACATCTTGGTGTAGTGCAATGAAACCGCATATTATTTATTATCTTTCTAACCTGCTTCAGCAAGTGCCAGTGTTCTATGACGCTTACTGGACCCCTGAATCATACCAGGTAGTCAATTTGGAGAGTAGTGAGTCCCAGGCTGTGTTGGACCGCACTGTTTACCCACAGACCAGAGCCCCTCCGTGGGCCTGAGGGAATTAACAGTCAGGCCAGAGGCTATTAAAGTTCTGATGGCTTTTGACAGTAATTTCTTCATGAGTCCACAGCTCATGGGGCAGGCCAGTGGTGGGTTCGGGTGCCTGCTCTTGTCCATTAAAGCACACAAACTCTGCCCACAAATCCCACTCAATAGTATCTCTGTGCTCAGGGGGTCTGTTTGTGCTTGTGTGACGGAGAGAGGTGAGAAAAAAATGGGTCAAAGAAGTGGGGAGGGGAAGAGCTTGCCAATTGTGCAAGCCAAAAAGTATGGACAGTTTTCTTCAGGTCAGGCAAGAATCCAAGCCACATAACCATATTTTGACACGCAGCCAACTCGTAAAAGGTGTTTATGTGTATCTCAACCCAAACGGAGAAAAAATCATAAATGACAAGACTTGAGCTTTGTGGACAAAGTAGAAGTTAACAAGAGGTTTGAGGAAAAGCTGCTGAGAGGTAATCATGAATAAACAATAAAATGATGCAAACCAGTAACAAATGAAATGGTTGTTTGGGAAATGGCAATGTTTTTCTGGGTATTGTGAACATTCAAAAATATAATTGGTTTAGTCTTTTTGTGGCTGGTAAAAGTTCTTAAGAAGGCCATAGGTTATTTAGAACTAATCCCCAATCTCAAACCATTGAGTCGGATTATTTCATAGAAAGGAGACTAATTTGCTAATCATAAATGAGACGCTAAAGACGAATGAACAGGTCAGTCTGAGGTCATCGACTCACCTTCCTGTGTGAAAAGCCACGGTTTAGCACTTAGTAGCCTCACATAATCTGGCTGGAACAATGTAGCACAGTGTAAAATGTCATGACTGCTCCGAGCTGACTGTTATTCTCTAAGAAAGAGTCCATTCAACCACTTGCGTGGAAGTAAATCTTATGAAAATACACACATTCACACGCACACATGCTGGGTCATGCATCAGATTTTAAAATGACCAGTTCTAACTTTTCTGTGATTGGTGCATCCATCTAATCCTCAATTTGCATTCAAAACCTGCAATGAATACAGGAATGATGACCAGCCATTTGTTCCAATTCTAAAATGTTGCCCTGGAGGGAATTGGCAAGCTGTCGAAAAGTAGGATGATACACAACCGTCGCTATGTATGACTAACACTTGGCTTCTTAAGACTGTCAACAAGGTGTTTTATTGAATAGAACACACATGGCAAGAAAAAAAAACTTAGCAATTATGTAACATACATATGTAAATAAGTCCAGAAGTCTAATTGAATTAGATTGACACAGCAACACACACAAAAACATTACTCTATGTAATTAGCAGTCAGCCAGACACACACAAAAACAAAATATGTATAAAACATTTCTTTATTTCTAATAAACAAGAATACATGGAAATCTGTAGCATGTTTCTCATGGTTAGTGTTTGAAACAAGCTGCCGTTAATGACACAGGAAAAGATACTTGGTTCCAAATGAATGGGTGTCATCTGCAAGGAAACTATCCAAACATCAGATTTATAGTCATCAACACAAGAAGAAAAAAAAACCACAAAGAAAGAGGAATGATATGAAACATCAAACAAGAAAACTTGTACAACTCAAGACACTCAAAGGACACATACATTGTATGTGTTAATAATTTCTGCTTGTCAGGACACACACAAAAAAAAAGCTAACTACAACATTCACAGATTCAGCAGTCTGTTTAAATACCTTATTTCTACAAAGTGAATTTACATTTTCCTTAAAGTACAAAGTGCAAATACTATGGTTTTTGTTGTTGCCAAATGGTGAGGGCAGAATCTCACTTGCTGCTTTAGCCCTGTTTCTTCGAGGGGTGCTGAGGAAAGCAAACACAAGTCACATTAGTTTGACGCACACATTTTTTTGGAATAAGATATGTTTTTACCCTCTGTCTACTTTTGCCTAATCTGCCAACATATGATTGTTGCCCAATGAAAGGATTATACTGTCATTTTTAAAATGAAATACATACAAAAAACTGATTTTAGTTAAGCGCTTCCACATGACTGCAGTTAGTGAGTGAGTTAAAGAAAATTAGTTTTTTATCTAAAAAAAAAAACCCACACATTCCTCACGGAAATAACATTATGGTTCTGAAGGGTAGAACATTCATCCAATCACAGGCATTTTTTTTAGGGGCAAAAGCAATAGTTGACTTACAAGTCTACTGGGAGATAAGCCTTCTCCTGTTTTGGCCCCTGTAACACAAAAAGTGACGGAAACCTTTGTAAGGAGGAAATACATGGACTGAATTCACATTACAACTCCCATCTGCACAAAGTGCAAATTGACCCTTCACTAACCTCTAGTCCCCTTAGTTACTGTTGCTAGGCCTATAAGGCTTATCACAACCATTTTCACGGTGGTATTTGCCAGCTCACCTTCTTCCTTGGTAACCCCCAAACAGCCCATCAGCTCCTGCAGGGACAGTGCCTTGTCGTTGCTGATGTCACAATACTCCACAAACTTCTTGACACACTTCTTGGGTTTGGATTTCTTGCGCAGGAAGCGTTTGAATGGCTTGATCTCCTTCTTTCCAATGTCCCCGCTGGAGTTTTTATCCAGCTGACCAAAATACCAGTGAACCACCCTCTCCTCCAGTGTGTGGTTGGGGTCGGGCTCCACCACCCTAGAAGAGAAAATCATCAGACTGGAATACAGCATCCCTTCCCTGCTACTCAGTTGTAATGCAGTATTGATTTATACTAATATTATTATTGAATTATTTATGAATTTCCCACTAAATTAGCATAGGTTAGTGATCAATTCTGGCATGTTCCCATGGACACACAAATTCTAGTGTCTCAGATCAGGCTGCTTTTTGGAGCTATTACTTATTTGTCTTGAGCATAAAATTATTTTGTAGTGGATTAACTCATGAGCAAACATCATACTTTCCGGCGGATGCTGGATCTGTGACAGCATGAACCATGTCCGTCGACAGCGCATCAAGAACACTTGTCAGGAACTCTGTTTTCTTTGCACCAGGACAGCCTGGAAAACAAGGTCAATGGATTGAGTGTGCAAGTTTGGAAATCATGGAGTTGATATAGCGCTCTCAACTGATCCCCAACGTCAACAACATTCAAGTGTGGAATGCTGCCATCATTGGTGGCCTAATAAATGTTTGGGGTGGGACGTCACGGAACAGGCAGTGTGGTTTTAGCAGGTAAGAAGACAACAGAATAAACCCAAACATCTCTCACAGTTGTCTTTAAGTCCTCCTCATAAAGTGTCAGACCTCCCCTCATCTGGAAGAGGAATAGGATACCTGCCAATCATTCAGGAGGCCCCTGAGTGGCTTTGACAGCTGGACACTGAAGATGTTCCTAAGCGTTCTATGTGTAGGTCCACCTCAGACCAAAAAGATGGAAAGAATATGATGGAATCATGTCAAAATCCTAACCAACAAGGAACTCACATACTGGCCTTCCATCAACAATAAGGACAATGCTAACTGGAGAAAAAAAAAGTGAATAATTAAAATGGGCCTGGGGTGGGATAACCCTAATAATAGTCATTATCTGCTCGGCCGTACAAGAGCTGAAGGCTACAGACAAATTCTTGGATTTTTCTTCTGCCTCTCTTTTTTTTTTTCTCACAGTCCGACTCCCCTCCGCTTTTCCATTGCTACTCGTTTTACGGCTCAGGCCTGCGGGGCCAGATTCTCCCACATTGGAGATAATAGCACGCTTTGGTCGTCTATAACAGGTGGCAACTCAGCAACACGCCTCCGCTCCACCTCTCCTAAATAGTGTGGATCCTTAGTCCGAGGTTGGATAATACACATGCCCAAACTGTTCCCTGCTCTGCTTTACACACCAAGCATATTTGCATTCAGGCTTTAGAGGAACTTCATGGGCCAAGCCCAGTATAATTTGTGACCCACCTGTTAGCCCCTCCCAAAATAGTGTTCTTCTTGTAAATGAGTCTAGACACACAATTGTACGATCAGAAGACAGAGAACTTTACTTTGCATTGCTGCAGAAATAAAGAGCAGATCATCATTTTGGCTCTGCCTCTATTGGCAGCAGATGCCTGGCTGCCATTACTTCAGCAGCTGATTTTTAAATCAAATCTTTTTTTATGATTGTACCTGAATGCCAGGGTTTGACAGCTCAAGTCAAGAACACATCAAATTATGAGATTTCCTGCATCTGTTCCAATGCCTCCATTTATCAAGCTGCTGCGTGCTGCAAAAGATTGGCCAATAAGTGCATGTGTGTACCCGTGTGTTGCTTTCAATGAGAAGCAATGTTATTTTATGGAACCACATGGGGCACAGCCCTGTCAGCACTCACATTAGCAGCTCCCAGTGCTTGCCCAAAAACTATCTTATGATTCTCACTGTGGAGAGAAAGAAAATCAAATATACTACTTTCCACCAACCACTTTCGAAGCGAGTGGCTCCCTTTTTGCATCTCGCCCCATAAACCTTTCAACACTAGCGCTTCGACAGCAAGTGGACTGATGTGAAGGCGACATTTGTAATTATGCCTGGGTTATACACTGGGTTTATAGCCCTTGACGCAATAGCTCATAAAGAAAATAAAATGCAGGTTTTTTTGGTTTTTTTTACACTACCCAGGTGTATTTTCAAATGGGATTCTGGTGCAGGTTGTCTGTAGGGCAGCACAAAGTGTATTTGTGTCAGCTGACACAAATATATTATTTTTATGTCCTGTTTCTCACAGTTTGGCTCATTGGGCAAACATCAACAAGGATGAGTAATAATTGCTGACATAGGCTGTGTTCATCTATGACAGCCCTGTAACACTTTGTGGCATTACAAGTCATGTGTGAGCAGAGCCAGAGTTGCTCTGCTGCTAAAATGCAGCACCTGTGACCAATGTGCCTGTCTGGAACACGGCTGCAAAAACACTTGGACTGGAGAAGAACAGTACAACCTCTGTGCATTTACTTCTGGATTATTAACATGTTTACCAAACTATCAAAAAAAAAAGAAAAAGAAAAAGAAACCTCCCCTTAAACTTTAATGTGCTTGTATGCACCTGAAAGCTATAATTGCTGTACTTTGTCTACAATTTGTTATATGGTGTCTTGGAGGCTACAATTAAATGCAACAAAATGCATTCCAATTTATGGGAAGGGTCGTGGAAACTGCTCAAACATGACAAATAATAATTGCAAGTGGTTGAGTGATAATGTTTATGCACACATCCATCAGTAAGAATGGAACTAAATCCCAGCAGCACATACCTACTACGTTTTAAACGCTCTCTCTTCAGTTCAACTCTTTAGGTGAGTTTCATTCATCTATTATTTATTTATTTATTTATTTATTTATTTATTTATTTATTCATTTTTTCATTTATTTTTATTTATTTTTATTTTTATTTTCATTTTTTAATTAATTAATGAATGAATTAATTTATTCATGTATTCATTTATTCATTTATTTATTTTCTGTCTGTTTGCTTATTTATCTATTTATTCATTTATTTACGTAGTATGTACTTAGCAATCATTGTATTTCAATAAAGTTAAAAGAGAGGAGGACCATTCAAGTCTTCGGGGTAAGGTTCATTGTTATGGGTTTTCTATTTTGCACAGTTTTTAGATTTAAACTGCAAGTAAGCCACCCTGATAACTGATAAACTCTGTAGACACCTTTAATTAGGTTATCTATGCTGTTGTCAAGCGGTATATCACTGCCTATTCCTTACATTTCATGATCTATTACCTCCAACTCTGTCCCCTGCTGCTTCTCCTTATCTCCTATCTATCCTCATCCTGCTATCCTCCATCTCCACATGTCAGTGTGGATGAATCCCCACCAATCTGTCTCTGTCTCCTGGATAGCTGACCATGGAAGGGCAGTATCTGGCAATGCTCAAGTCTTTATCAAGACCTTCCTAATGATATCAGCAAACACACGCACACACACACACACATAGACACACACTTCCATTGTTATCACAACCTTGGAAGGGTGGCAGCAGTTGGAGGCCAATGACTGAAGAACTTCCCCTCTGAGCAAAGAAGAAAAACAGAAACTGAGTCCATCCGCCCGTGAGACGTACCTTGTAAATGTCTGCTTCTGTAATGGTCCTTTGGTTTTGTTGGATGGGCCCTCGCGTTGCCATCACACTTTGGCTGCTCATACCTTGGGCAATAGAGGAAGAGGTTAATCACGTGTCATGTCACCCAGTGTGAACTGAACCGCAAAGACAGTTTTCAACAGAGACATTTTATATAAATCTATGAGATTAAAATAGTTGTGGAAAAGCGGAGGCCTTGACACACATCCAAAATGGGGGAAATGATTTGGAGTCTGGTATGAGAACAGCAAGAGTGACAAGGAGAAATTTAGAGTGAGAAAGGCAGAAAGGGAGCGTGGGACACAAGGAAGCGTTCACAGCTTCCCCTCGGAGAGCCAGAGCCCCACTCAGGGTACTCTGCGAGTTGGCCAAAAGCCGGCCTGGGACAAGTCAAGAGAAGTGTCACAATCCATACTTTGGTGTGCGCTAATGTGCTCTCTGGCTCTTTGCCTGGATCCTTGTTAATCTGATAGCAAGACATGGGTACTGGTACCAAATGCACCAGCGCCAGTCTGAATGATCTCTGTCTCATCGTCAGCAAAGATGTTACATCAACCCAGCTCAAGACAGGTTTGTTTTCATCACTGTTGGTTGGTGTCTAAGTAACTCTACAGGATGAGGCAAACTACACAATCACAATACTTTGTGGAGGGATGTCGAAAGAACTTTTACTATTCTTAAGTCACTACCCCACCTCAGGCTCAAAATGATGCAATCCCATTGATGAGTGGAAATGGTGCAATCCTGTTTGCCCATTTATGTCTTACAAGTTAGCACAAAGAATTGTCAAGGCAAATCTGTCCTACCTAGTGGAGGTACCAGGTATGGGCCGGCCAGTGTCCACCAGAACACACCAGCAGTAGCCAGTCGACGGATGGCACTGGACTGGTTTGTACAATCCGCCTTGGCCACAATCGGGAACAAACACAGCGTCGTTCTTGTGTTGCTTTGCTTCTTCTTGAGCAGACTGTTGTTCCTGGTCACACGATGAGGCTGGAGAGAGCGACATCACAGAGGCATTATTGTCACACAAACACTTTTTCATGTAATTGCAGGTTCACTTGGACGCTAAGGGTTGTTTAAAGCATGAATTTAGTCTTACGCCTAGCCACATCTGGTTGACATAATTTTAAACATCATGTAGGAAAGTCAAACATAGAGTAGATAGCTTTCTCACTGCTACTATCGGCGGGGAGAGGCTGTGGAAGTTGAGGCGATGACTCCTCAGAGACAGAGTGTGCAGACTTCTATATCAGCCCCCTGTGGCACTGTTTACCGACATTAATGGGCTAATGACACACAAGCACGACACCCCATGCCACAAGTTAAGTAAATATTTAAAAAGTCAGCCATCCTCCATGGATGTATATGACAGAGAGGGAAACAGACAAGACAAATACTAAAACCTTGGTCCGTTGGGCCTTCGCCTTCACACACCCACACATATTGACACCCTACTGCAGTGTTCCGTAGGGATCTTTATTTACATAATCATAATTCCAAGAGAAAATGGTGCGCTTCACTGTCTTTTATTCTCTCCTACAGAAAAATCCGATGGGCTTCTTGCAAAGCCCCAGCAGGATCTAATCTGTTGTGGAGATATCCAAGAGATGTTTAGCATTAAACTCAGCGATGCAAGCTGATCGCCTTTGGCTAAGAAAGGTTTTTTATTATATTTTTGTTGCTAATTCTTTCAAGGATCGGAAACAACTGCAGGATTATGGATATCCCTTTTCTTTGTTTATTTTAAGAAATCTTTGAGCACACAAAAGAGACTGAATGAAACGCCTCTCTGCTTTTCTTAACGGAGTCTCTTCGCTCCACTACCTCCATATGGGCTCTCTTGGTTGGGCTGCTTTTTCTTCTTTCCCCACTCAATACCCCAAAGAGTGCATGTTAATCAAAACCATCATTCCAGCATTTTTCATGCTTTTTTTTTTTTTATTGGTTTTAAATTATGATAATGGAAGTCATGCACAAATGCATTCATGCACGCTGGCTTTTCAGCCTAGATGAATGTTTTATGCAGGAAGAAACACAAATCCCCAAAGAGACCAAAGGGTAACTGATCTGTGTGTTGAGATCAACGTGCAACGTGAGTCAAAGAAAAGCACGGATCAAGCCAAAAGAATAGAAGATCCTGTGTTTGTGCCATGTGCTGATAATTACGAATAGCTTGCAACAAAGAGAACCACAGTGAAGCGTGGTGTACTCCCAACACCAAGATGTACTGGCTTCACCAACCGCCCCCCCCTCCCACCCCCTCGCCCTCATCTGTACTGAGGAGCAGCCACAAACTATGATTGCTCTCTAAAGTCTGCAGGAAAACACAAAGCCTGCTTTCAGTTGAGGTCTGCAAACACCCAATCATTATAAAAAAAAAAGGTTCAAACTCACATGGTGCTCTTGTTCTATTGTTCTGCCGGCTGCGGACCTGCTCCGTCCACAGAGTGGGGTACTGGGAAATAATGTCTGAAAGAAATCACCATGACAGCTTTATTAGCATCAATTGAAAACACAGTCGTATATCATCTGAGCCAAATGTAGGCCTTCCAAAACTCACAGACTGTAAAAATCACATCAAGGTTGTCAGATATCACATTGCAAAACGTCAACTGCATTTGACAGATATGGCCGGGAAATGGGAAAATCTGAGGTAGGTAAACTATTGACTGTGGCCTGTGAGTGTCATTAAGCCATTAGATGATTACATCATTCAAAAAATGATACTTTCTTTTGACTATGAAAAAAAAAATCAAATATAATGTTGGGACTGCAAAGATTAAAGCACAGTAGTTCCTCTGCTACTGTTTTATTTTTTTATTGCTGGATTTAGAATTTCCCATTTTCAGCAATAAAAATAATTCCATTTACTGTAATAATGTTGATGACATTTGCATTAGCATTTGCTATATCATGATACTAGATATCAATGGATTGAGCCAAAACACTATCTGTTGTACATCTATATTCACAAATCATTTTAAAGGCATTCATATAATGATGCACAATGTCAAATGGATGGATAGAGACTCACCTTCTTCATCTGCAGGGGGTTGTGGATCCACCACTAAGCCAGTTTCATCTGCATTCAGAATGGAGAATATTTGCAAAGAGACTACAATTACAAGCATAAACTAGATCAAAATGAAACATAACTTGATGAGATTTGCACGTTGCCCGGTCAAGAAGGTTGGAGGCAGAAATAGAGGTGAAAGAAAAAAAGTCAGGGAGGAAAAGAAGATAGTGGTCATATCGTCCCATGGGGAATCGTTGTTCTGAGGTACACACCAACTGACATGAAGTAACATCACGTGTCCTTCCTGTGCGTCTTATTTCAAGCAAAAATAAAGGACACAAGTGTTAAAGAATGCAATGGCCAGGTCTGAGACGAAACAAAGAACTGTGAGAGAATTCAGCTCAGTATTTGTTTGGTGTGTTTGTTTGATTTGTGGTAAGAAGAGGACGGGAACAGAGGTTTGGGGTCACTCGAGGTGAAGCCAAGGCCGTAGGTGTGGTTAACCTCACTGCGGGTCACTTATTCTCCAAAAGTAAAGCAGGAGTGAGGACAAATCAAATGGATGACTCCACAAACGAATATTAAAGGTCAATGTGGCCTTCATTGCTAGCACTTTCATTGAATGTGATTTCGAACACCAGCTACTCATCTTCTTGATTGGAGGATAAAACTACATTGTGAGCTGCAGCTTGTAGTCAAGGGCTGCAAAAAAATATATATTTATGATTTGGATTTATGATGAACCACTAATGACCTATTTTTACTTTGCGGCATTTGACATGACTGCAACACCTCTTATTGCATCTGCCAGGAAGCCCCTGAGCAATTTGTGGTCTTACAGCATTAGATTTATTGCTGTTTGCCAGTCATAAGCTGCACATGTTTCCAGCATGTGAATGAGTTTGTCAAGTTAAGCACCAGAGAAGAGTTTATGGTAAAGCATTTTGTGTCTTAATGATGCTTCGATGCCTTGACAATTAAAGTGCTGCATGGAATATTTTAGTACCGATGGTCTTCTGCGGGATGAAACTATTCCTGCCATTACAGCTATTTCCAATGGACATTTTTTGACACACACTCCCCCACCCCACTTTTCTCCCAGCATCACATGCTTTCTCAAATATTGCATTCACACTTGATATAAATATAATTACTGGAGCAAGCTTAGATGAACACAGTACCCAAGAGACAATCGCAACAAACTCGTTCAATCAAGCGTGCAAACACAAACATGCACTGACACAAACAATAAAATTCTGAATTAATCGCAAACCCTCAAATTACACTTTTTTTTTTTTAATCATTCAGATCATCTGTCAGACACATGAACTTTTAAAAGTGATGAGAAAAATGTTTTGAAAGAGAACTGGAAGGGAGACTTGTGGTTGCTGGAGAATGTTTGACGTTGAAAGTTTAATTAGGGTGAAGAATAAAGTGTTAACATTTTTTTTTGTATGCGAATCATTCAATGAGGCAGCGTGATACAAGTACTTATGAATCATCAATTAGGGCTGTTGAGATGACTGGTTAGATCAACATCATGCTTGAACATAGTAATCAAAAAATCATCATGAACCATATCTTATAACATCTCTGCTTAAACGTTTCTCCCAGTTAACAGACTTATTTCATAACAGCCTTCAGGGGGCCTGAGCTTGATAAAGTAGCAGCAAGCCTTTACAGGCTTTCCAACCTGCACGCCACAGATACAGGCAAACAGACACATGCACAAACATGTTTTGAAGGCTGCACATATGCACATTGAGCAAATGGAGAGTGTACTGTAAAATATATTCCATTTAGTGCACAAATTACACAGATTGGGCTGCAATCACATGCTGTGCATGCCACAGCCTGATGGTGGCAGTAGTGTGACACAGAATTTAGTGATGATAAGAAGAAGTCAACAAGTCAAACAAACAACTTCAACAAAACCCAGTTCGAACTCATCCTATATTTCCCATTAAAGTAAATGGCTTTCAAATAATTTCATTCAAAAAAAATATAATGCACCTGAGATGGCCTGAAATATTCTCTGTAATTTCCACTAACATCCCAGGCTAAATTTAGCTCCTCCCCCTCACAAAATGATCTTACTCTAAATTGAACTATACCACTTCAAGAATGTTTTTTTTTTTACACCAATAATAATTTGCTACCAGCCAGGGCTTTTTCACCATCTTGTGTTACCTAGGGTAATAAAGAAAGGTGAGATTTTCATCGAACAGCAGAAGGTCATAGAAAGAAAACATTTCTATAATTTGACCCCTCCAACACACCTAAGAGACATTTCAAGATATTAAAACACATTTTGTAAATACATTGTAAACAGTCCTGAACATACATTTCTTTACAAACAATCTGAAGCGAAGTATTCTCACACACGTCTATTGCCCTGTTGGGGTGTCATATCGTCGGCAAGAGCGTGTGACTGTCTGCATGAGCTGTGGCCGAGGGAGGCTGAGTGTGTTTATGTGTTTTACACATCTCCCGCTGTTAAATGGCTGAAAAGTGCAATGATGGCTGTGGGTTTCTGTTCCCACATGTGAGGAAGTACTGAAAAATTCCTCAAAGGGCGATCACTTAAACGCATTGTCGTAGATGAACACACTTGTTGAATTTGTGAATAGCGAACCACAAGTAAATGTATGCCTCTGAATATTGATGGGTGTTTTTTTTATGTGTTACTTTACACTAAAGTTGCAGTTCTGATGATGTTGTTTAAAATTATAGCTAATATGTTGGCCTGTCTATGGCATTTCTTATTGTATGCTAGCTTTAAGATAGCAGACCTATATCAGACGATTGGAAATAGCAGCCAAGTGAAAACACAGCTAGTGACAAAAATTGACTTCTCACCTTTTCCTGGCTCTCTTGTGGTTGCTCGCTCTTGTTTTGACCCTAAAAAGCAGAATTTGCATTTAATTATATAGCTCAAAACACTTGTCATCAATTTTGACTTATACGCGAGATTCACTTTTGATTCGATTTGAATAATTTGTGATGGAAGGAGACGTCTGCTAGCACTGAACCACAGTCAATGATAAATAATGACATAACAGACTAGTGGTGGTTGACATTAATAAGTATTTAAAAGATGCATTCCTTTTCAGTATTTGACCCAGAATTGTTTGGCTTCTATTTATTAATTTCACTGTAATGATGATTGCTATTTTGACCTAATTGGCTACCCATCTCTTTTTTATGGTGGGGGGGTCAGGGGGGGGGGGGGTTGGTGGGTTTGTGCCCACCTTGGCATCGAGGCTTTTTATTGGCTACAGCTGATCCACTGATCGGTCGGCCATTGGGAGTGACGCACCAACAGTATCCGGTGTAGCTGTGACATTGAACCTGTGAAGCAAGTTATAGCAGCGCTATTAGAGTGATACTATATACTACATTTGAAAATACACAATTCCACTGGGTTGAATAAAAATGCTGAAAATGAATAAAAGCTGCATAGCATCCATCCCTCACATCCCAAAGTTAACATTTATTTCGTTACCTCACTGTATGTCCCATCGGGGTTGCATACTGGCACAAAGACCTGAGGAAAAAGCTTCTTTGCCTGCTGCTCTGTGTACTTCTTCTCTGCTACGCATCTGGACGTATCTGAGGAAAACCACAAATCACCACAATCACGACACATCACAGAGAGCCATGATACGAGCCACAGCTTGATTACTTTCTTATGCCGCGCAGCTGCAGGCCCTGTATTTTCAAAAAAGTCAAGTTGCTGAATTGCATGCATGATGATGAAACAAAGAATAAAATGTAAGGGGTTGGAAGAAGGGGGAATAATAATTCAAGACATTTCGGAAGCAGCATATCAGATGCTTGTGTGGCTGGGAATAGAACCAACACTCCTTTTAGTCTTATTAGCAGAACGCCAGGCTGGTCTTCGTGGTGCCTGGTGGTAAAGCCATTACGGAAGGAGACGACTTGCGCTGCTTCTGCAGAGCATTCCAGTCAATGAAAAAAAGGGCTGACGATGCACAAGGCAAAGCTAAACCTTCCTCAGTCTGCCTCTCACCATCTCATCATTGTACCCAAACCAAAGACTGTAAATACCAGTAGAAATGAGCATCTGCGAGCGTTCACTGGTGTCTTTCACCCCAACAATATCAATAGCTACATTGAAAAAACAATGATCTTATAAGGATGTCGTTTTGGTTAGGGTTAGACTTAACTTAAAAGTTAATGTCTTGCAGTGTGATAACTAAACAAAGAAATTTCATTCAAAGAAATGAATGTCAAATTTCAATTCCTGCCCATAAGGGAGTTAAAGCACAAAATATGAATAATTTATGATGCTACCTGCGATCGGCTAGTGACTAGTCCAGTTTGTGCCCAGTCAGCTGGGATCGGCTCAGCTGACCTGTGACCATGATGAGAATAAGCGCTAGAAAATATGGATGGATCATGCCTCCTGCAAACATACTCAGTATAAACCTTTTCCTTTATACCCAACATATCTTAGCAAACACAGAGCTCAGAAATTTAACCTTGGCTTGTATACATCGTTTACAATGGGGTCGTGACTGAGTGGGAGTTTATATCAGGTGACAACGGGCGAGAGGTTGGCTAACCTGGACGGTTCGTCGTTCTTACTCACATTCATACCTTATGATCGGGGTGTCAAACTAATTTGTGTCGAGGGGCCGCATTGTAGTCATAGTTTCCTTCGGAGAGCCATTATGACTCAACGCCTTATATTAAATACAGTATACGCTACACAAACTACACAAACTGATAAATAACTAGTTTTTTTTTAAATCAGAGAATAGTAAAAACTATTAAAATATTATCAAAAGATGAATGGTTCAAAAAAATGCCCACAATATCTCTATTTTTAAAAGTGAAAACAATTTGTAATTTAATATTGACACATGAACTCGAAACACAATTTGTCTTCACGGGCCACATACAATTATGTGATGGGCCATATATGGCCCCCGGGCCTTGAGTTTGACACCCACGTTTATGACGGACAAACTCCACACAGCAAAGCCAGAACCTAGAAAGCGATGAGGCAGATATGCTCACCACTCAACCACCGTGCAGCCCTCTTCCAATAAACATCTGAGAATAATTGGTTGAAACAGGTACAAAATGAAAGGTTTCAAATAATGAATTTAGAACAGCTATGAATTCAACTCATCTTGATGGCCAATTACACCATCTGTTTAAACTTTCAGCTACGCCTCAATGGTAACTTTCAGTGACACACAGTGCCCGTCTGTCTGGCAGGTTCATAGCTCATCAAAACAATGACTCACGCAACGCTTGAAAAACGGACCCATTTGGTCACAAGTTATTGAAATTAAATATGGATCATCCAATTGACGCACAAAATAGAGCGTGCTAGTTTATCTTTGACTTGCGTGTCTGCATGTGTGTCACTGCCACTGTTGAGGAAGGGCAAGGTGGGTGGGGGGGGGGGGGGGGGCGGGGGCGGAAATGGGGAATTAAAGAGCTCTCTAAAGTTAGATTTACTGGAAAATCCCAAAACCATCCTTTTTCTCCGAGGGGGCTTTAACCTAAAAGGGCTGAATGGAAAAAATGACAGGACACTTGATTCATTCCAGCTCAGTTATAGAAAACAAATGTAAAACCGTTCTCACCATTTTTTGTGCTTTTAGAGCAGATGAACCCTCTGTCTCATTTGGACTTTGATTATGAATGCAGCTCCTGCTCCTTTCACCCCTGACATCCAGCAGCAGAGGGGGGTCCAAACTCTTATAGACCCCATGTTTTTGACACATACAATACGACTTTCATGGACTTTCGGCCCTTTCAGCTTCCTAGCTGGAATCCTCTATTCTGTGTCGTCTACATCCAGATGTCTGCTAAGAGATGTTGCCATAGAGACCCAGCAAGGGCATACAATTGTGCAAAATGCTTCTCTATCAAACAAGACCTTTCTTTATCTCAACAAACACTTTCGCTCGGAGTCTCTCATGGTAAATGCGTCAGAAGTAAAGCGCAATTAACTGTCAGGATAGTAAGGGCGACATCGGGGAGCTCCAATTCCTTCCTAGCAACAATGAAGGTTTGTGTGATGCTTCCCGAGCCCACTCGTTCTCGGACTCCTTTTGTTTAGGCTCAACAGTTCTATTCATTACATTCTCAACATTTAGACTCATACGCTTTAGAAGCTACAAATATAAATACAGACACATCTCTTAAACTGTATTCAAACCTCCAACAAGACTTTCATGTCCCTTCCTACTAAATTCAGGTCCAGCTCATCCCCCAAGTGATGATCTGAATGATTTTAAAAGGAGTGTATGTCATATCTGATATTGTTAACGTGAAATGCTTAACCCACACATGTAGAATGTTAGGTACTCTATTTTAAATCACACAGCCGAATAATCATGTCAACATTTCTGCACTGCCAACGTGGGCGTCTGAAGGCAGGCCGTAAAGCCTCCCACACACTCTCAGCATGTCAGCCCCACTTGTCCTCCCAGCACTCAAAAAATCAATTATGCTGAAATGAATTTAACCCAGAAGTTTCTCTTGTGACCCCCTCCGCGCATTTGAGAGCATCAGGCGGCGATGAAGCGTGACTCATGACCTGACCTTTGCATGGCCCTCGGATGACCTCCAGCTGGGGGTCGCGGCACTTGGCTCGAAGGAACTCGCAGCGAGATGTGAAGGTCCTGCCGTCTGAGGCGCACAAGGGTTTGCGAGGAGCTTTGCTACATTCCATGTTACACTCCTTATCCTGATCCACTCGCAGGAACTGTCGCAAGGAGAAAAAAAAAAAACGAGACAGCATGAGGAAACAGTTGCAAGAAATCTTATTTCTGGGAATCAGCAAACTTTACATCTAAAGTTTTCCAAACTGTGAAATAAAACTTTGAAAGGATTTTAGATGTGGGCGCTTTTACAAACCGTTTAAAGTTGAATTTGTGGTTAACTTGATATATTTGGGAAATCATTACATAATTCATCCGAGCTGTCAGATAGAGGGGTTAGCTGACAGTGTGTACACCGCATTTTGCCATTCCTTTGCAACAAAACTAATGGCTTTAATTTAAAACTAGTTGTGCTTGCTTATTTCTCCAAGCCAGAAAATCTTTTATATTTATCTAAAATAGACGTAAATATTCAAACCATGAAAAAGCAAAAGGAAAACACTTTGTATTTCACGTCAATGTTTGTGACATGGCGGCGTGGCGGCCAAGTAGTTAGCACGTCTCAGAGGTTGCGGGTTCAAAACCGGGCTACTGCCTCAATGTTTGTCGCGGGTACTCCAGTTTCCTTCCACATTCCCAAAACATGCATAGTAATTTAGTCGGACTAAATTACTCATCTATGAAATCCGGATTGTGTGGATTGTGCCATGGCGTCTCCTGTATATATCTGAATATTATTTCTTAATATTATTTAGACTTGCAGTATTTACAGTATTGACGAAGTGTGTGTGTGTGTGTGTGTGTGTGTGTGTGTGTGTGTGTGTGTGTGTGTGTGTGTCTGGGGCGGGGGGGGGGGGGTTATCACTCCTACTTTTGGATAGGTAAAGTACTTTTTCGATACATAGTAAAAAGACACAAATCATCTGATGCGATGTCAACTCTTGGAGAAAATGTAATTCCATGTCTTTGCCAACACCTGCACCTGGAGTTGCTCCCGAGGATGAGAACCATAACAACACAGACTCTTGGCTGAACGCATCGGATCACCTGTGTCAATGCCACCATTGTATCAACCACCATGGTATGAAATCCCCTGGCCAAGCCACACAATAAGGTGGCGGTGGCGAAGGGGGTGGCAACCAACTGTGACTGCTACAATGACTGAAAAGACAGTAGATGATGGAGTGGTTCAGTCAAATACATGTCAGAGTCTTTGTGTTGCTACAGTGCGGGAGTCGGGTTTTCATAAAGTTTACGTGATTCATCTTCTCCAATCAAGTTATGACGTGAGTTAAAGCAGGGATAAATAGCATGCAGGTGCTAGTTTCAGGCATAATACTAGATAGATGTCTCTTCTGAAGTTTGCTTTTATGAAGAAAATATTGGAGTACTATTCGATGAGTGTTTGAAATGAAAACTGTGCGACTAGTCAGTGCACAAAAAGAGGCTTTCTCGTGCCTTGGATTTATTGTGAATTTACAAAAGAGAAGGCATGGCACGCCACGGAGCAAGAGCAAATGTCATGCACGCCCTGAAGAAGTGGGATGAACAGCAATAAAACAAATTTGTTGCGTCTGACGTCTTACAAATCAAGTGAGGGATGGTGTTTGGTGGCAGCCTCCTATGTTCAGACGAGCAAGGCTGCAGGGCTGCGCTGCACCTGGAAGGGGGTTGGCAGAGAGGGAGGGGGGCAATGTCGCCTCGGGCTGAGGGTGCGGGGGGGTGCAGATGGGGGATGAGCCCAGCCTGTCAGCCTGGCTCATAAATCCTCCCAGAGCCAAGAGGCTCGTAGACACACATCGGAAGTGGAGTTGTTCTTGAAGTGATTGAATCAAAATAATTTTTTTGGGAGCCCTTCAAAAATATGACCTTTTTTCAAAGCAGCAAATCATCAAGAGGAGGAGACAAAATAAGTGTTAATGAAAAAGAGCTGGGGAGCCGTTTGCCTTATGAGAACCTATGCCTCAGCACTCATCTGTCATCACGCAACCAATACGAAGAGAACTAGCTTGACTTTCTTGTTAGCAATAACTTAAAAAAAGTCACCACTCTATTTCAACGGCTGAATAGAACCAACTGTGTTTTCTAATGTAAAACATATGCCTTAGCTTATTCAATATTTAGACACATTTATAAGAAATTCAAATACGAGAGCTGTATCAATGACTTTGTCCTTAGCAGGTATATACATATATATACATATATATATATATATATATATATATGTATATATAGATATACATCTATATCGAGTAAATAAGGAAACCAAAATAATAAAACACTTCTCAGTTTGATGTAGACCGATCCCATATCACTGAACCTACAGCAACAACAATAACATCAATAATCACATTGTTCAATGACAATAACTATGGCAGTATAGTCATCTTGAATATGAAAAGTAATTATGTGATAATGAAGTGAGAATCACAATATTGCTCGCTATAGTTTAACAGTTTCACATTCAATACACCAATTGTTCAACTGATGCATACCTTTTTTTTTTTTTTTTATTTAAACAGGTGATCAAACATTGCACTGCTCCACTCTCCTCACACTCACAAATACTAACAATTATTATCTGTTTGGTAGTCCACATTCATCTTGACCAACAGATAAGGCAGACAGGTTCAAAAAGAAAAACCCTCCACTTAGTCACCCCCCCCCCCCCAAAACAGACTGTTTGTTTCCAGCCCTGCTATGATGGTGGGCTACAAGCCTTTCCACAACTCCCGCTGGACACCCCATTGCCTGTACAACACCGCTATTGTCATTATCTCCCCATGGCAGCCAACAGCCTGACAACCCAAACAGATTCATTCATCAAAACAGGATCCTCCTCAAGGGCCACGGAGCAGCACCCAGCAAAGCGCCAAGTGTCTGAGAGTTTATGATGAAGCTCCAAGAAAACAGCAATGAGAACCAAATGAGGCATGAAATCATTCACCCACCCAGAATGACCATCACTGTTTAAAACACTGAGATAAATATGCTCCAGAGACATTTTTCCTCCTGTATAAGCTTTTCATCAAGTGGCTTTTAGATGCAAATGTTTGTGCATTTGGCCAGCGATGACGAATGGGTGAGGCAGAGCTATGCGGTTGGCCGGTTACTCATTCCATCACCTCATGCGTCAATATAAGAAAGTCAAAGATTTCCTTGAAGTTAGGCAGCACAGCTTCTTATGATTCACAATCAAATCATTAATGACATTACTTTCGTTAACGACATTAATAAAATAGTGTGTCGAACCAATTTAGGATATTGCACAAATTCTTTTCTTGTCCACATTCATATTAAGTCTCAGATTTCTCACCAACTTGCTAGTCTCACATTTATTTTCATGATCCGTCTTACAAGTTGCCTTTTGTATCCACGACAATAGTACCAACAGATGGTAGAATATCAAGCGAGTCAAGAAAGAACGAGACAGGTGGAGTGTTCAAGACCAACCGGCATAAAAATCAAATCCAATTATCTCCCCCGAGGCTCCGCAGCATTGTGGTCCTGAATGGCGTACGGAGGAGGCGAGACTCCAGCAGTGAGCACATTGTAGACTCAGAAGGGCCTTTTGGGCTCAGGGGCCCCTACTTCCAACGCCCTGAGAGGCCCCTCACACCACCGCCTCACAAGGTCAATGGGGTCCCCAGCTGAGTTTCGAGGTAAACGTGTTAAATGGCCTTGGCGGGAGTTTCCTGCGTAATCGGTTGGATGCTACGGGCATCATTAGTTTCAAGCCTAGTGGAAAGGGATGAATGTGACAGCCTTTAACCAAGCTACTAACTCAATCAAAGGAAAAGGCTTTTAATTGCTGTGAAAGATTCTCAAAAGAAAGAGTGATGGTGAAGGAAGGCCTCTGTTCATCACATGATGGTAAAAAAAAAAGCCTCTTGGGGCAGGCCCAGAATTTAATGAAATCATGGGGACCGACGGAGCCTATATGTTGGAGAACCATTTAGTTTGAAACGAGAAGAGCAGTGTTAATGTGTCCACATCTCTTCACACACCATTTCATGCCATCAACCATGGAAAATATTGTTGTCGTGAAAACCCCAGTCAATTATCCCATTGGTCTACCCTCTTGTTTGACCTCAAATATGCTGAGGGTAGCACATGGAAACCAACCAGCCTCTCATGTGTCATTCAAACAATCCACCATTAATTAAAAGAACAAATCCAACTGGCCATGTGCTGTTCTAATAAAAAGCAAGTGAAAACCCACAATGGGGAAGTTTGACGCAGAGCTGTCATAAAATATGTTTTAATCACATAGCAGAGCCTGGTACTCGTGATAAACGATCCAGCATGAACAAAATAAATAAAATTAAGAAGCACATCCGCTCATGCAACATTTCCTCCCACATTCCACAGCTCCACTGTGTCATCGGGCGAGAGGATCTCCGACTCCTCACCTACAGGTTAACAACTTGTGGTCATTTGTTTTCCAACTGGATATTAAGACATTTTGGTTTGGAACATAAATAATGATGCCTGGGGAGCTGTTGGATCAACCTGTAAATCAGCAACGCCCTTGACTGAGCACATTCCACTCTGCTCCTGTATGTGCACTTGATAATGACCATGATTTTTATTTCACTATAATTGCACATGATAGAAATATAATACAGCAGTAAAACAGTTTCAGGAAAAACGACCAGTGGTTTTGCTGCCCTGCTGCACATGGCTGCAAACCTTTCCAAAATCACATGAACGTCAAGTCAATAATAATAATAATAATAATAAAAAATACAAGGCAAATGAGGAAATTCATTGTAATGGATCAAGACAGATTCACAGATTAAACAGATTAACCGATTAAATAATATTGTTTTTCTTAAAACAATACAAATGCATTTATGTGTAAAGTTTTGGAAAACAGCTCTCTAAAGGGAGCAAAGGAGGTTATTGAAAATGAAAACACCATTTGGATGGTGGCAGGTAAATCTACTTACTATAAGCAATTAAAGAGTCTGCCCGTTCAGAGATTTAACAATTCTTCCACTTTAACCTATGCCATTAAAACGTATGTTGGGTTTATAAGGATTAGAGCATTAGTTCTTATGGCTACAAAAAAAAAAAGACCAAATGGATTTAATCTTGTGTTTCAGATTGCTTCAATAACCCCAAAAACGAATTAAAATTGCCTTTGGATAAAAGAGTCACCCCTTCCGTTATTTGATATGTGGATCAATTCTGCATTAGTCGGACAAGTAAATGCATCCTATGAGCTGGATGAGTACATTTCAAACAGACAGTTGTTCCTACCGTGAGAGCGGAGAACTTTTGAGCGTGTGCCGCGCTCAGCAGACAGAGGAAGACCAGCAGAGGACAGACGCGCATCCTGGCGCAATGTGGCAACGCCGTTCAAATTACGCTCAGTCAAAAACACACCTGTGCAATACCAAATCACAAAATGAAATAAAAATGAAAAAGAAAACCAGGCGCTGGTTGATTATACTTGTCACCAAAGCTTCTTAATTTTCTCTGCGCCACCGTTTGTGCAAGCAACTCTCCTATAATTTCTTTCGGTGTGAGACAGGTCCGTGTCCCTGACCAGTTTTTCTCCTTCAGCGTGTCTTCCACTTCTCCTTCCTCTCCTATCCGATTTTCTTTCCTCCGTGCACCCCCTCCTTCTACACGCAGCACCTCCAGTTGGGAAGGGGAACGTGGGAGGGTGGGAGAGACCAACTCTGGTGTATAGACGTCATAATTTTGCAATTTTTGCCTTTCCATTACCCATCAAAATTAACTCAAATCAAAGAAATATTTGTCAGTATGAAGCATATTGGAGGATATATTTTGTGATGGAGCTTACTGACGTAAGAACCTCGTGAAAACGTAACTTAGTGGTGGTAGGCGTAACACTTGGACACAAAATCCATTAACTGCAAAATTCTAATGATGATCGTTGTCCTATAAGAGCTGATAATACTTCCAAACCTAACCGAGAGTGACGTAAGAGTCGACACTTATTTTGGGGAACAGGTCTAGCCGTGGTTTTTGTAGTTCATAAAAAGTAAATTGTTGCAATTGCGCCATCAAGTGGCAGACCTGCTATTTCTTTACAGTTTTACAAGCACATTTGCATTGTAAAGAGAATAAAATTTCAGTGTGGCGAATGGTACAAGAAAAGCTTTTAATTTGGCCACCGACTGGTAACGAATTTCTTTTGTTGCTTATGTGATTTGTTGAAAAATTTGTAGGGTTAAAAAAACCCAGACCATATTTAGTAATATAAGACTTTTGATAAGATTAAATTCCCATATGCAATAACATAATTAAATCTATTAATTAAGCATTTGTTGTTGGATTGATGGGATATTGGCGAATATAGGTGCTAGCTGTACTTATACTACGTATATAATAACGAATAACAAATTAATACCAATGATTGATATGACAGAGAAGTGAAAACGAACTACATTGTCTTATTTTTTCTTATTTCTTCCAGACTACATTTCCCATAAAGCAATATATTATAATCTCGCGAGACTTCAATTGTACGTCATAATTTTCTTTCCGCTTCCTGCCGTCTGGCAACCAGCATCTGCGTGGGTTAGCAGGGATAGCTAGCTGATCATATTTAGCAAAATCACCCTCAGTAGAAAAAACATATCCATTGGATTACTTCTGAAATCATGTCGTATCACGAGGAAGAGGAAGTTAGTAAACTTGTTTTTTGTTTGTGAATTTTTTTTCTTGTCAACAGATGCTATACTCGGTTAACTGGGGCTAGCTGTCTTACTACGAGCTCATTCACTGATCCCAATAATATGTTTTGACCTCAATAAAACGGCTATCTAATTATTTTTTTTACTTTTACTGGTTTCGTAATACCTGTATTAGCAGAATATCTTTATTTAAATCGATACTTATTCAACGTTGATCGTGGCTGGCATTTGCAGACATTATTGATGCTCAATGTTGCTCATGTTTTTTCTTTCTTCTTTTAGTACGAAGGCTGCGCGAATGAGCCGGATCTTCACACTGGTTTGTGAACATTGTTCTCTTTCATTTCACCGGCATAAAGACATTTTGTGTGCATGTTGCTGCAGCCCTTGCGGTGAAAGTCTTAGACAAGGAATTTGTTTCTCTTCCCAGGTGATCCGAAAGCCGACATGGCCTATGAGCGGCGTCAATATGATCAGCAATATGATCAGCAGCACGAGCAGCAGACCTACCACGTTATCCCAGAGGTCATCAAGAATTTCCTTCAATACTTCCATAAAACCATCTCTGATTTAATTGACCAGAAGGGCTATGAGCTGCAATCCAACCGGGTGTCCAGCGAGAGTATTGAACAGAAGATCTATGAGATCCAAGATGTTTATGAAAACAGGTAACGATGCTCTTCCAAATGTCATCTCCCGTCGACCCTTTCCAAGTGTCTTACCTGTTTTGTGATGCATTTGTTTTCAAGTTGGAACAAGCTGACTGATCGCTTTTTCAAGACGTCTCCTTGGCCAGAGGTCAAGTCTATTTCATCACTTGTTGGCAACGGTGAGTTGTTCAAGGTCTTTATGAAGATATACCAAAGAAGTGCCTTGGATGGTGGAAAATGACATTTTCTTTGGCACTCCTGCTTCATCTCATGTTACAAAAACATGCACGTTTTTGTCTATATGTGCCCTGTCATTGAATATTAACCAGTCCAATGTGTACGCCGCTCATTACAAAAAATCAGATGGGCCCTAAAGTTATTTTAGTTGATACCTGCCGATATAAATTGAACTAAAATCAAGTAATGTAGTTAGAGTATTTGGTCAGATGCAAGGCAGACATCCATTTTTTTTTGTTTACATTGAATGGAGAGATGGCCATGCTTTCTGATTTCCCAGCAATCTGGAATTTAGCATGATGCCGCTCATGTTAACCTGTAATCTTTTGCCTCTGACAGATGGCGTCTTCCTCATTCTCTATAAAGAGCTCTACTACAGACACATCTACGCTAAAGTCAGCGTAAGTCACCACTACTTTTGAATCATACATTTCTTTCATGGGAATTTTAACGAAGGGGACACATTTCAGAGTTGCACTTTGTAAATTTAACTCACCCTGATAATACTGTTTAGGGGGGACCCACTTTACGCCAGCGGTTTGAGTCCTACTACAATTACTGCAACCTCTTCAACTACATTCTGAGTAAGTTTTAAGAACGTTTGTCTTCTTTCGGACATTGCAGGAATACCAATAATTTGTAACTGTTTTATTTTTTTTGATTACAAACAGATGCTGATGGTCCTGCTCCCTTGGAACTACCAAACCAATGGCTATGGGACATAATTGATGAATTTATCTATCAGGTATATTGTTCATGAGAGGTGCCAAGAAATAATATGCTGCATGATAAAGACTTAACCAATTTGCAGGTAACACAATAACTTTCGACTCCTCTTCCTTTTCAGTTTCAGTCGTTCAGTCAGTACCGCTGTAAGATAGACAAGAAACCGGAAGCCGAGATTGAGTCCCTGCAAAACAACCCAAAGATCTGGAACGTTCACAGTGTTCTAAATGTGCTCCACTCCCTTGTTGATAAAAGTAACATAAATCGCCAGCTTGAAGTCTACACGAGCGGAGGTATGAAAATCATCTTAAAATTGAGAGTGGACAACATTTACATTAACCATCCACAAGATCAACAGGAGATACTGGTGTTTTAATATTCTGCGGGTCAAAGTGAAAATGCATTTCTCCTTTATGTTGCAGGGGACCCTGAGAGTGTGGCGGGGGAATATGGGCGCCACTCCCTCTACAAGATGTTGGGTTACTTCAGCTTGGTGGGGTTGCTAAGACTGCACTCTCTGCTTGGAGACTACTACCAGGCCATTAAAGTGTTGGAGAACATTGAGCTCAACAAAAAGGTAAAACGTAGCGAGCCCTTGTGAAACATTTGATCTCAAGCTGTAACTCTTTTTATTTCCCTTCAGAGCATGTACTCTCGTGTGCCTGAGTGTCAGATCACCACCTATTACTATGTGGGCTTCGCCTATCTAATGATGAGACGTTACCAGGACGCCATTCGAGTATTTGCAAACATCCTGCTCTACATTCAGAGGACGAGAAACATGTTCCAGAGGTCAACATATAAATATGAGATGGTAAGTCCTGCTTAAGGCTTAATACAGGCATGATATAGTGTCTGAATGCTTGAAAAGTGCAGTTCAAATGTTGACATGATAGTTTTTCCACAAAACAAAGTGACACAACAGATGTGCTTGTGTTTTGCAGATCAACAAACAGAACGAGCAGATGCACGGTCTGCTGGCCATCGCGCTCACCATGTACCCGATGCGCATCGACGAGAGCATCCACACCCAGCTGAGGGACAAGTACGGAGACAAGATGCTGCGCATGCAGAAAGGGTATTTGTTTTTTATTGGTGTCACAAATCAAAGCCATTTTGTGTCACGTGCTCGCAAAAGGTTGCTGCATTTTACTAAACGACAGAGCGGTTATGTAATAATGAGGCCATTTTTGGGTCCCCAGAGAATAACCGAACAACCGAAGAGAATATAAACGTATGTGTTCATAGATGCCACAAGATGGCACCACAGGATATTTATTTTTTTAATAGGCAGGGTTTTTCCAATTTGTGTCATCTATCTTAGGGCATTTTAGAAAGAACTCATAATAGTGAATACATTTTTTTTTTTTTAAACAAATAACAAAACAGGATGAAACAAAATCCTTGTTTTGGTGAATTTGCGAATAGCCAATTGCTACAGCACATTTGTGGTTTCATCATAACTGACGTTATTGAGAGCAACCATATACAGTACAATATAAGACGTTGAACATTTCTGGATTATGATCTGGATGGTATTAGTGAAGTTTACAATGCAGTGACAATGTTATTAATCTGAGAATTTTTATTTTTATACTTCAGCGACTTGCAAGTGTTTGAGGAATTGTTCAGCTTCGCCCGCCCCAAGTTCTTGTCTCCAGTGGTGCCCAACTATGACAATGTCCCCGACAACTACCATAAGGAACCCTACGAGCAACAGCTCAAGGTCTTCTTAGAGGAAGTGCAGCAGCAAGCTCAGCTCTCCACCATTCGCAGGTGCCACTTAATCACTGACTTTGCGGTGGATGCGCAACTTACACCTCAGCAGTTGCCTTGTTTTGATGTCGGAAACTTCATTTCTGACTGGCATTGTTTCATTCCAGTTTCTTAAAGCTGTACACCACAATGCCAGTGGCCAAGCTGGCAGGATTCCTTGACATGACTGAGCAGGACTTCCGGATTCAGTTGCTCGTCTTCAAGCACAAGATGAAGAACTTGGTGTGGACCAGCGGCATCTCAGCTCTGGATGGAGAATTCCAGTCAGCTTCTGAGGTTGACTTTTACATTGACAAGGTACATGCTCTTAATATAAATACGGAATGAGGTCAGTTACGAAGAGGAGAATGTAATTGTGAATTGTTTTTGAGTAATGATTTGTATTTTTCATGTTTTGTTTTTATCACCCATGTATTAGCACATTCCAAGCATTGTTGTCCTCCTCTTGTGTAAACCGTGCTTAGCAAATTTAATAGAACACCGTTTAATGTTTTTATGCCACAACTGCTTTAAATGGACAACAATCAGAATACCCAAAAGCTATTGTGGTTTATGCATCATTATGTACAAGTCCTGATTAAGATTTCTTTGGGTTTTGATCAATTTTTAAAGGCATGCTCTTTCGGTTGGTGATCCGATCAATACCAATCTGATACTTCAAAACCTGTTAAGCATTAGCAAAACTCAATTTAAATAATACATTGATAGAACATGCTCACAGATCTTATCATGTCGCTTCGGTAGCATATTTGTTCCCAATTTTAAAATATTGACCTTATTCACAATGAAACTGCATTGTTCTCTGAAAAAAAAGAGTAATGGTGGTGTAATACATTTCATAAGCAGCTTCTCCTTTCATCTCCCTAGAACATGATCCACATAGCAGACACTAAAGTGGCTCGCCGATATGGAGACTTTTTCATCCGACAGATTCACAAGTTTGAGGAGGTAATTTGAGCTATCCTAGTTTTGCCTTTTGCTTTGCAACTTTTTTCATGAATTTCTGTCTTAAATAACTGAAAATCTGTTTCCACAGTTGAATCGAACACTGAAGAAGACGCCAGCAAGTAGCACCACAACCACATCTGGGAGCGCCACAAGTCGATGAATAAGAACCTGAACAAAGAAGAGCATTGACTCCCTTACCTGTCGCTTTCAGGTTTCTTGAAATTTGTTCATGATGATTTTTTTATGTAATTTGGAAACAATAAATCAACTGATTCATGGGCTTACAACCTCATTTTGGGTTTATTGCCTTTGACCACTAGATACCAAAATATTCTAGCCTGTGCTGTAGCTGTCCAATTTTCCATCACCTATGTAACATAAGAATGTGACAGATGGTTGCATATTTTATTTATTATCACAGATCTCAGGGCTGGTGACAGTAACGACAAACAAATAAAAACATACAAAAATGCACATATAAAAATGAACTGAAAACACACCACTCGAAAACAGCGTCATAGAAAAGAAAAGTAAAACACTATTGCACAGTTCACACATATGCCCACAGACATCCAAATAAACTTACCTGTAAACAGGCATTTCTCTTTAAAAATATTATAATTCATATACTTGAAATAAAAAAATAAAGTAAACATGGCTCCATTTGAGCATGACTCTAACTCCCCTCAGGTGGCAGTGTAAGTCTTGGTGGGCAAGTTGCCGTCTTCATGTATCAATAAAATACAACATTTATTTATATATAT
Organism: Syngnathus leptorhynchus; assembly: GCF_054491065.1. Classification (NCBI taxonomy): domain Eukaryota; kingdom Metazoa; phylum Chordata; class Actinopteri; order Syngnathiformes; family Syngnathidae; genus Syngnathus; species Syngnathus leptorhynchus. The sequence continues at coordinate 10,300,548 of NC_141204.1, read as the reverse complement.
ATATATATATATATATATATATATATATATATATATATATATATATATATATATATATATATCAATTTAATAACCATTTTTCAAGGACTGAAAATTCTCAATTTTTGCTCCAACATCAACCTTCTTAAGCAGTCTATTGATTGTTTTAACAGTTAGTGCTCCTTGTGCAAACCACAAGCTCAGAACACGCTTAAGTCAGGGAGGTGGACCAGCATGTTTCAGCTTGGCCTGCAGTTTTGGGTGCTATTTATTTTTGATCCAACAATTTCCACTGTGCAGATGGAAAGTTAAATTCTTCAAGCATCAAGAGGTTTTTTGAGGCATTCTGGTCACACTGCATCATTACTTTTCCATAATAAGTAAAATTAAGATCCTCATTTTCCATCTTCACTGACCGACACTGGTTTTACACTTGCAAATGAACTCAAAGTATGAAAAGGAGTTGGAATATTCAGTCTCCCATTGAAGGCCATTCGCTGGTCTGAGTGTGTGGAGCTGAGTGTGCATTTGTGCCAGTGGATGCAGGCCTTTAGCAAAAACAAGTGAGGATGCAGAACCCTCCGCTTTTATACTCTTGTCTCTTCCATAGTAAAGCTCTTTTGTTCTTTGGATGAAACTTGATGACACCTATAAATTTTGTCCTTGCTGTGCCCTGCTGCTCATTTTCCTTTTTGGAGTTTCAGAAAAAAAAACCTTCTTTAAGCAAGTTCGCCATCCCCTTAAAGTTGTGAGTTTAGCCCAAGTGGGCCGTGGACTAGCACACTCGTACTCCGGTCCTTCTCGGATCTTTCCTGTACCTTCCCAACAGAGTCAGGGTGGCGGTGTGGAGACACAAGCACACGCACACACGTGAGTCATGGTTGGGCTCAGACCAGCGAGGCCTCGGCTAGTCATAACTCAGTGATTTCCAAGGGGGTCTCCGGTACCTCGCCGTCCTTGTGACGGTGCATCGGAGTCGACTTGGCCGACTCGGTGCGGGCGTTGCGCTCCGAGTAAATCCCCCCATCAGCGTTTAGAGCCTCTAGAGAACGCGCCAGTGCCCGCTGGTCATCTTCTGGTAGACTGTTGAGGTCGGAGGTGAGTAGGGTGCCTGTGCTGCCGTGCACCACGTGCACGCCCTCTGGCCCTTTCAGCTCCATGGGAAGCTTGTGTTTGAAGCGCAGAGTGCCGCGACCTCCACCCATACTCCTACGCTCTTCCTCATCATCATCCAAATCACTCTGGATCAGCTGAGATCAAACAGAGGCAGAAAATAGTAGAGAGACAATAATTAAGGCTGCTGCTTACAAACAAATCCATACAAGTGAAGAAATACAGAGGAACTGAAATTTAGGAAATAACCAGTTGTCATGAATAAACATGAAAGGAGATCAAGATTGGGCACAGAATGGCCACAGGTGGATGAATGGTGAAAAAGGTACAGTATTTTCCGGACTATAAGGCGCACCTTCAATGAATGGCCCATTTTAAAACGTTGTCCTTATATAAGGCGCACCAAACTATAAGGTCAGATTTTTAATTAAAATCAAATCATTCTACATTTTATCTTTTTTATTTCAATTCAGATGCAACAAATTAATTTATAATCACAAAATAATGATCCATAGTCTTTTTATTCATGATTCATAGTCTTCAGCGGGCCACTTATGATTGATTTCATGACACAATGCTTCAGGCCAGTTTAAATTTAGGAATTTGGTCCATATATAAGGCGCACCGGACTATAAGGCGCATTGTCAGCTTTTGAGGAAAATGTTAGGTTTTTAGGTGCGCCTTATATTCCGGAAAATACGTTATTCAATCACGTACTCAGGTTGCTCTTAATTCCCCTCATTTTTCCCTGCACCTCACCGAGACTATAATGCACCACTGTGTTGAAAAGTTGAAATAACCTGGATGAAAATTCTCAGCTAAACTTCCTATTAGCAATTCACACAATTATTGCTTGTGTATTCCAATACTGTAAGTGGATCAAGTACAGCTAGAATGTAGCTTAATGGTGACGACTGCAGCGGCTACGGAAGGACAATTTCAAACGGGCCATTTTATAGTATTCGTAAACAACAGATGCCTGTATACTTTAATGTGGCAAAAAAAAGTGACTGATTAGACCGCTGACCTGAAGTGAACCTTGTGAGGTTGTGCTGCCATATATACCCCAAAAATCAAAATCAATCCTGCCGCACTTGTGGATGAGGTGGGTAAATGTCATAAAAGTCTGCACAGCAAAAACTCCAAGACTCTCAGAATTTATTTAAGAAATTATTATTCAAACCATTTAGTCTGTAGTTTATGATCAATTGCTCTGTCTTGGTCACATTGGAAGTGTCATCGGAGAACATTAAGGTGAACTGTCCCGTAGAGAGATAATCGAGGGAGTAACACTTTTTTCCCAAGTCACCAAGAAGTAAGAAAAAGCCACATCAGATGGAAAGTCAAAGGAGGCGGCGTTGTCACAAGGCAGCAGCAGCAGCACACAGCAGTCAACCGAGCCCACCTCAGTGACTGATGAGTTTTCTCCCTGGCTGGTGGAAACAGTGACGAGTCTGGCTGCAAAAAGTTTTTTCAGTCTCAGGTAGTCGTCCAGGACCACTGTGAGCAAGGAACCCTGACGGGATGGCAGTCACGATCAAACTTACAGCACATGTATGGCCAGAGATGTTGAAAAGGAATTATTCAGGGCTGTGATGAATCAGCTGCCGAGACATTTTGCCTGCTTTCGTGTTTTCATTTCAGAACTTGCTGGAGGAGATTTTAGTTTCCACTTAAAAGGCATGGGCTACAAATGATTTGTATCTACATGGAAACACATTTCAGTGTGTGTCCAACATTTCATGTCTCACCTTGATGGGCCCTTCCCTCATGATCTGGCCAAGTTTAGCAATATTGTCGTACTCCTGAATCGCTGCTCTCAAATAACGATCATCGTCAGGCTTCGCTTGAGGCTCACGGCCGAATGTTCCCTGTGATAATACCAAAAATATATCATCGCTTCGAACCAAAACCCCAGCATGTCCACAAATTCTACAATACAAACAAAAAATGACTAAATTGATGAGATTTATACTCAATAGTTATCAAAATTATTTGCATCTAGAAAAAGCATGTTTGTCTTAGTTTAATAAAAGCAAATGTCAAAAAAAAATCTCAGAATTGACTCTGCAAATCTCAGGGATCTCATTGACTTTAATGTCAGAATTCTGACTTTATTCTCAGAATTCTGACTTTAAAGTCGGAATTCTGACTTTAAAAGTCAGAATTCTGTGAAAAAAAGTCAGAATCCTGTCACCCCTCGTTTTTTTTTTTTTCTTCACTGGCCCTAATCCTCTTCCGTACGACTGCCCCAACCAAAAAAAACCCCAAAAAACAGATTTTTCCAAATGTGTCGATTAATTTGCTTATGTAACAAGTAAATTGCATTCTAAAGAGACTTTCCAAACACAATACATGGTGAATGGAATCTTGCTGGTGCTAACATGAGTGCGCGCAGGGCTGTTCCACAGGTCCGTTATCTCGCTAAGGTTCTCAGGCAGGTCGTCCTCGTGGTCTGCTTGAGCGGCCAGCTCCAGATTGTGACAGAACGGATCCAGCCACACTGGATTAGCTCTGCAGAGAGATTTTATATGTAAAATGTAAATATTACAATTTTACCATTAAGAGTATTTTTTATATTTATACAGGAATTGGCCTTCTGAAATGTATACGTACTGTGAATTAACCTTAACAAGTGAATTACTGAAATCAACCATTCATTCAATTGAAAATTAAAATCTCACCCCTCAAAGGAGTACTTGTTGGTGTTAGGCATATCCAGAATATCCATTAAACCTTGGTTCCCTGGATGGTGGAGGAAATATTACATCTACAGGAACTTGCTACTTTCGAACTGTATGCAGCTAGACAGGGACGAACACAAACCTGTTGATCCCGCAACGATAGCTTTGAGCTTCCTCTGATGCCTGCAACAGTAGTACAAATATTATTCTGACAATCTGTAGCCGCATCACTTAAAACATGAGCAAGCAGACACATAAAATTCCATGAATGAGTGACATGGTGAAACACTCTTACACTCTGCGATAATGCCAGTTCATTGATACAAACAATATTCCTGCCAGGCACAGCAGCACAGCCAGAATGATGATGACCAGCTGTGACAGATAGACAAAATAGAAATTTAACACCACAGAAGCATAGAAGATTTTTTTTTTACTGGTCGAGCTGACCTGCAGGGTTGTGATGTCGTCAGGCAGTTTGTCAGTGACGGCGGGCTGAACATCCACCACGTTGTACTTTCGAAACAAATTTCTCAACTGCTCCTTGTTTTCATCAATCATCTGGATGACTCTGCAGATGAGAGAGAGCGCAAGGGAGCCATACAGGTAATAGAACATAAAACTTTTATTATCATTGTACGGTGCAGATGAATTGAGAGGCAACTCTAAGTTTGTGTTTCGAAAAAAGAAAATAAATAAATAAATGAATAAATAATTTATTGATTTAAAAATAAGCAAGACATTGTAGTATAAAGATCAGTAACAGTGGAAAAAATATATATTTTATGTCCAAGTAGCAGTGCAGTCACGCACATTTTAAATCTTTAAAAATGGAACATTACCGAATTATTAGTTGTTGGTTTTACTACGTGCCGCTTTGGACTGAAAGATTTGTTGAGTGTGGAATTCATACGATACCTTTCAACATCTTGGATGGTGTTACTTTGATTGTTGACCATGTGTACCAGCATGTTCGTCTGAGCATAATTCACCCGGCCCTTTTTGTCAACGTGAAACTGGGCCAAAGCAAACAGAGGACATAAGACTCTCAGATAACAGATTACACACAAATAAACAATATTTGAGTTAACGGACTCAAAATAAAAGCTCACCTGTATGTCATCCAGGTTGACGACAGCACCAGTGATGTTGGAGAGCAAGTTAATAAATTCATCTTGATTTTCACGGACCAAATCAGGGATCTCATTGAAGACTATCTTGACCCTCTGGTCATCCCGCAGGATGTAGATATTGACATTCGTGGTGGTGCTATGTCCTGCCAGGTCGCATGCCAAAATTTCTAGCTGAAAATATCCAGGATTGTAAGCAGTGAAGAGGTCATAAGTGCGGATGATACCATCAGTCAAACCTGTGGACGTCACAAAGCGACTTCATTCAGTTGAGAAAAAAACACATTCAAAAGCAGTCATTGAATGTGGATGATCTACAAAATATACACTAACAGGATAATTTTTTTAAACAAAATCACTCGACTTACCGACCCTCTCATATTATATTTTTACTTAGTATATCTTTCAGTAAAATGTAGCAGAGTCAAAGCACAAATTCTAACCTATCTATAACTACATGTTTAATATAATACAGTACTGTCAATTAAAATTTTATTCATTAGAGATACTGTAACCTTTTTTAAATAGCTCATTAGATTAGGTTGTACTTGTGTATGTGACGCTGTGGTCGATGAGTGCATGTTCACTAGAGCTGTCGAAATTAATCGATTAATCGACAAATGATTGATTATAAAAATAGTCGACAACCAATTTAATAATCGAGTAAATGTCATTTTTAAACTTCTCTGAAATAAATCCTCTGATTCCAACCTCTCAACAGTGATTATCATGATTTATTGTGTTTGTGTTTTATTAAAATAAAACCTTTGCAAACATCTTTGACTTTGGCAAACAATGGGACTGAAGTAGTTTCAAGAAGGTTTGTGAGTACATCAGTCCCTCTCAAGTGTTGATTTGTTTTTCACAATTTTATAGTCCTAAATTAACACCAATAATTGGTTAATAAACAGGAATTAGGAATACATGTTTCATAATACACAAAATACGGAAAGAAAAATAAAAGTTGATCCTATTAATCAATGGAATAATTGATGGAATAATTAATTCTAAGTCATGTTACATCAGCGTGTATAAAGATATATCAAAGATGAATAATTTCACTCATGTGGGTCAAAGCTTACCAATAATGAAAATGCTCCCAACGTCCTCGCTGCCGTTGCTCTGAGATGGAAAGTAACGAATGGTAACAATGTGATACTGCACCAAGCTGTTGTTGCCGATGTCATTATCTATTGCCACCAGTTTAATGAGCTCTGAGCCCACTTTGGCATTAGCAGCCACTCCTGCCACCAAGAATAGAAACATTTTGGACACGTTGACCACAGACCATCAGATACATTCAAAAAGAACGGATGAAAATTACCCGCAGTGTACTCTGCCTTGGCAAACCGCGGTTTTTGGTCATTGATGTCTTCTAATTCAATCCGCACCTCCAGCAGGCTAGGGTCTCGGGCAGGGTCTAAAGCTTTGGCCTGTGAAGCCCTTTGACCCCTGGAAGGACTCCAACTCTTGTTACTGGAGGCCTTGATGATGATAGAATAGACTGGGATCTCCTCACGATCCAGTTCCCTGTACAACTTTAGCTCTCCGTCTAGACTCAAGCCAAAGTTTCCATCGCTGTTTCCCCCTTCAGGAGGACATGGAAAGAAATGCAGTGTGATTTGTGTGTCATTTCGCATTCGACAGAAGAGAAAGAGAGGAGCCGGATCACCTGCAATAAAGTAGTAAACAATGGCATTGGGGCCTTCATCGGCGTCCACAGCCCTGGTCACATTCCCCACCACAGTCCCAGGAGGGGAGTGCTCAGGCACGGAAAGCTTCTGGTAAGGCAAGCTGCCACGCTGAGGTGCATGGCACAAAAATACAGAGCAACTCTCAACTGTGCACATGACCTCAATCAGACGAGAGCCATTCCTTTAAGGCAGAGGTGTCAAATTCCTTTTTGTCACGAGTCACATCGTAGTCATAGTTTCCCTCGAAGGGCCAATATGATTGTCAACGTTTTCTATATACAGTATAGGCTGCAAAACAAACTGATGAATAAGCAGTTTTGAAATCAGAGACTAAGTAAAGACACAAAGTCGATGCAAAATTTCGCAAGCCTCATAAAATGATATGGCGGGCCGTCACTGGCCCCCGGGCCTCGAGTTTGACACCTATACCAGCATTGCAATAACTATAGCCTCATACTCACTGGTGGTTTGAGAAAGACAGGCTCATTGTCATCAATATCCAACAGCGCCACCTGCAGAGGTTGTGTGGTTTCATAAGGCACTGGTTGGCCCATGTCACGGGCCACAATGATAAGCTGTTAGAAGAAGCATCGGAAAGCAGTTAGAAACCTTAACCTGAAGTTCATTAGGAAATTTTCACTCACACTGTGTAAGGACTGTTTCTCTCTGTCCAGTTTGACTGTCGTTGTAATGACTCCGGATGTAGCATCAATGTGGAAGTTTTCCCAGTCTCTGTTGCCTCCTCCAGTCTGCAGAAAGCCATAGCGCACTTCTCCATTGACGCCCTCGTCCGAGTCTGTTGCATAGACTTCATACACCGGCAGGCCTGGAGGCTGCTCCTACATCGACGCAAAAAAAAAAAAAACAATCTTGAATGTAAAAAGAGCAAACCTAGCATCAGACATTGTGGGAATATTCAATGTCTTACTATTTAAGTGATAATACAATTATGTCCTAATATTCATGTATAATTTGAACTGTAACCATTCACCACTGGAAACAAGCTGTAATTGCTCACAAACATTACGGCTGCTGATATGTAGTGTGTGTGTAAGTGTTATTAAAGAGCTACGCATATGTAGCTCCATAAACGCTGTTTGGAGGATTTGTAATCATTTGCACCAAATGTTTAATTTGATATTGTCTGTAAATGGTGTAAGCAAAATCACTGTCTTTGTAATTGACTGCATTATTAGCATTATTTTTTTGTCACACCATTCATTGGTTCTATTATGCATTAGCAATGCATTCAAAAAGATTGAATGCTATTAGGGTGTTTCAGTTCCCTTGCATTAACACACTTTTGAATTCCCCTCACAGCTGAAACAACCGGGCAACAAAACAAGAAGTAAAAATTGAAATGACAATTCTGCTATGAAAACACCTGCTGATAGCTTTTGTGTATCAAAGTAGAACAATACAACTGACCAAATGCTGCAGTAAAAATAGCTTTAGATATAAAATAAGAAAAAGAGCTATTAGAGGCCCAATGCAAGCAAAAAAATAAAAGGAAGATGAACACTGTCATGCAGAGTTAGCATGAAACTACCTCTGAGATATGAATGGTGGTTCCGTTGGTCGGTCTGACAAACACAGGCCGGTTGTCATTGACATCTATGACTGTGATGATGAGGTCTGCGGTTGTCCACAGGGGTGGACGCCCCTGGTCTGTGGCCACCACAGTCAGGTTGAAACTCTCAGATGACTGAAGCAGACGGCGAGAACGCACGAGTCCTGTGTTGGGATCCAGAGAGAAGGCATCTGTAAAGGAAGAAGCAGTTTGCTTAGAAATGGTTCATTATTTTCTTTTCAAACATCTTGTTTCCATTTTATTCATATATATCTAGTTCAAACCTGAATGGGGTCCCAATAGGCTGTAGAGGACTGCCCCATTCTCGCCTTCATCCAGGTCAGAAGCCTTCACTGTGATCACTGATGTTCCACTGGGCTCGTTCTCAAACACGCTGGTTGTGAATACTCGCTCAGAGAAACGTGGACGATAATCGTTGACATCGAGAATTGTCACGAGGACCTAATGATCACCGATAAGCAAACCGATTCATTCCTTCACAGAGAATACTTCATTACAGTTATGAATTGAAAGCATGCATCTGCCAATGAATGTCATACTCTGAGTTTGAGGCATCATTTAAAAGGAAAAAAAAAAACTTTCCAACAGTATAAAGCAATAACATTTATTGTTTTACTGTTTATTAGTATAGCTTATTCGAATATACCTGGACAGAGTTCTCTCGCCTGTTATTTGAGCTCCCGCCAGGGTTGTCTCGGGCAACAGCAGTTAGAGTGTAGTGGTCCTTTGTTTCTCTATCCAAGGGAGAGAGAATGTATATTTCTCCCTAAAACAGATGTGGAAGGATGACTGGGGAAGAAACTGGGAATCTGTTTCATACTTTTTGTGGATGTGGCACACAAAATTCACATCCAGGATTGTCTTCATTGTATTCATTCCAAATAGATTGCACATAATATAAAATATGAACTACAGAACTCAACTCACGCTCCCGTTAGTATCAGGAACATATCTAAATTGAAGTTAACATGTTGAAGTAAACTCACAGTTTTTGGTTTGATGCCAAACTTGCCCTCTCCGTCTACTAAGCTGTATTCAACAACAGCAAAGAGACCTGAATCGGCATCTGTTGCACTGACACGAACTATGGTTGTGCCGAGGTTCACGTTTTCAAAAACAGGCTCCTATTAAAAAAGATAATTAAACTTCAGATATAAAGCCTCATTGGCATTACATAATAGTTTCATATCCTTTGCTTTATTTAACAACTGTATGATCATTTGTATTCAGTACCTGATAGGATGGTTGTAGAAAAACTGGGTTGTTGTCATTGACATCGACTATACGTAGATAAACAGGCAGTTCAGCAATCCGAGGGGGACTTCCATGGTCCCTTGCGCGAATCGTGAAATTCAGCCATTGCACTTGTTCAAAATCCACCGTCTGGTTGGCCACAATCTTTCCTGAAACATTTCCAAGAAACTGGCTGTCACTATCAAAACGGGCTTGTTGTTGGGCTAAAATTCTGCCATACTTCCAATACTCTCATTCAGGGATGGGCAACTGTGGGCCGCCCACACTCGGAGTGGCCCTCAATTCATTTTTGAAAATAAAAATGATTAATACAGTTTTAGGATGTAAAAGCAGTGTTCACCACTAGATGGCAGACATCCGCTCAAGAGTCCTACCAACCACAAGATTGTGCGTCTGCATTCTAGAGCAAGATTCAGTATTGATTCAATAAAAAAGACATTTTGTTCACGTTTAAAGTTGCATTTGTGTCTTAAAGCCTGTTAAGAAGTGAGTGTTCCTATATGACCCCAAACAAAGTTTGGCCCTCTCCAACATTTAAGTTGCCCATCACTGGTCTAACTGAACCATACTAACTGAGATAAAAAGCTAGTGTACTTTCATAGACAACATATGTCAATATATATTGACTGACAAGAATTAAAATCATCATTCATCAATGATTCATCAGAGATACTTTGCACCATGTGCTGAATACAATATGAGTATAAAGAATTACTATTACTGTATCATGGCCTGTGTTGTTCACCATATATCAGAATGTAAATGCTCGTTTGAGTATGGTGCTTGGTATACCGGTGGAGGGGTCTTCCAGTCTGACATAACCTCCTCGAGGTAAGTGGAGTAGCTGATAGATGACCTGGCCATTGGGGCCTTTGTCCGGGTCCACAGCTGAAACAGAGAGAAGTGTTGTGCCTGGCTGCGCTCCCTCCAAAATCTTCTCAGTGAAATTTGTCACTCCAAAGGGCCGGAAACGAGGAGCGTTGTCATTTACATCCAAAATGTTGATGGTTAGTCTTGCTAAGATGGAAATGAATAAGAAAGAAATTACTCCAAGGCAATATTTACCTTGGCCTATAAATGACAATTGGCCTTACCGTTTGGGACACTGCCAGACTTGTCAATAACCTCACTGGCATTGTCATGGACAGACACGATAATCTCAAAAGTAGCTACCTGTTCTCTGTTGAGTGGGTTGCGTACAAACACTGCACCTAACATTTCAGCCAAACACATTTGTTACAAAAATTGGATGCATGTGTTCTACATATTGATATTAAACAGACTGACTGACCAGTGTGCAAATCAATCCCAAAGGACTCCTGCAGGCCATCTACAGGATTGTTCCCATCATCTTTCGCTTCCACTGATATGATATAATATTCCAGTCGTGGATGCAGGTCCGGGTCCTCAGCTGTTAACGTGGCGACCACCACCCCGGGCGGCGTGGACTCGTTGACATTAATCATTGTCAGAGGCTCTATGAAACGCGGTCGCGAATCATTGACATCATCGAGGATGACCGTTAGAGTGGCTGTGCCGGACATGGGTGGTGTGCCACGGTCGGTTGCCATGACAACCAGACGATAAGCCCCACGCTCTTCCCTATCCAGGGTGGTGTTGCCGACTAGAACGGCACCGGAGAGTGCGTCAACCACAAAGCGATCCTGAGCGCCGCTTACTAAACGGTACGTGAGCCAGCCGTTTGAACCGGAGTCAGCATCGATGGCAGAAAGTTGGGTCACCACCACACCTGGAGGAGACATTCAAGTGAAACAATAATATTTCTTCCCGTCGCATTCATTGGGATGCTCCACAAAGCACACGCACCGGTGGGACTATTCTCGGGGAGTCGCACACTGAAACTGGAAGGGTTGAAAACGGGCGGGTTGTCATTCTGGTCCAGGATTGTCACTGTGAGAGGAACACTGCTGTTTAATCCCCCGATGTCCTCCCCAACCAGGACCAACTCGATCCGAGGCTCCTGAAACGCCTCACGATCCAACTTGGCTCCCCGTTGTACACGAATAACTCCTACAAAGAAAAACCAAGACCGACCATTAAAAAAATTGTCCAGGCATCTTCTGTAATATGTTGCTCCAATTTACCAGTGTCAGCATCCACAGTGAAAAGGTCCACCCTAGCTCCCAACAGACGATACTTGACAACGGCATTGCGTCCAATATCTTTATCTACGGCCAGAACGGGCCCGTTCAACACTGTTACATTACTGCCTGAAGGATGGACAGAAATCAAGGTTGGAAGTTTGAAATTTGCCATTTGACGTGTACATTTTTGTTTGAAAAGTGTCTAGAAGAAAGTTTCACCTCCACACAGTTAGTATGATAATGCTTATATTCATAATTAAACTCGCTCAGATTAAGTCATGTGGTTAACTTGGTCCACAATGTAGGAAAATATATTCTGTAGTTCTTAAAACAGGGGTGTCAAACTCATTTTTATCGAGGGCTGCATCATAGTCATTGTTTCCTTCTGAGGACCATTATGACTGCCTTCCATACACACTATAGGCTACATAAACTTATGAAAAACTAGTTTTGGAATCAGAGACTAGAAAAAACTGTTCAGATATTTTAAAAACTTGAATGGAAATAAAAATTCGAGAAAAGACAATCTGTAATTTTAGTATTGACACATGAAGTTGATGCACAATATGTCTTTGCGGGCCACATAAAATGATGTGGCAGACCATATCTGGCCCCCCGGGCCTTGTGTCTGACACCGATGTGTTAAAGTGATGAAAAGTTCAGACTTGTTTCTTTTTCACAACTTCACACATTCAACTAAAAGTCATGAAAAAAAACAGGAAGTGGTGCAGAGGTGTTTAACACAGGTTTTTCAGCAAGAAGCTCTCAGTATATAGTCACACAAACAGGCAAAAGACACATGCACACACACACGCACGCACGCACACATGCAGGTGCTACCTGCTGCAGAGTTCTCTGTGACTTCAGCTCTGTAACTATTTCTGGTAAAGACAGGTCTGTTGTCATTCTCATCAAGTATAGTTATAACCAGGAGGTCTGAATCCTGGTGGTGTGCAACAGAAGAAAAACAGTGAAGAAGTGTATTTTTGATTACTTTGCAAACCCGCAGCACTCTAATATACATGCAAAATGTAAAATTACCCGGCGAGCAATGCGAGGGTTCTCAGGATTATCTTTGACAGTGATGGCGAGTCTGTACTCAGCCACTCGCTCTCTGTCTAGTGGCCTGTTCACTTGCACCACACCTGACTGGAAGATAAAGAAAGGTTGGGTGAGAATTTCTCTTTTAGAAATGCAAAAACTTAACCTAACAATGGACATGCAAATGGTTGAGCTTCACTTCCCCTTGCTGTTTAAATTGTAGAAAAGTACACGTAAGGGATGTGAAAGTCTGTGTCTCAAGTCATGATAAGATATTTCATTGGTAAAATCCAAAGTGATTCACTTACTGTGTCATTAATGTAGAAGGCTCCATCTTGGTTGCCAGCAGTGATGTTATAGGTGAGCAATGCATTGAGTCCGCTATCTGCATCTTTTGCTCGGACTCGTGCCACAGATGTATGGATAGAGGCGCCCTCACTCACACTGGTGTTGTAAGGCAGGTTGAGGAGGACGGGGTCGTTGTCGTTGATATCTCGAACATGGATCCCAACTACAACCTGAGAAAAACACAAGTACAGAGACATTTCTGAATATGTCTGTTATCAGCAAGAAGGTTCTTTCTCCCTGCCACATTTGAAAAATGATTTATTGCTTGCTTTGTTCAAATAGGCTGGTTACTATTTTCACACTCTGCAGTTGATGATAACACGCATGGATGGAATGGAATGTGATAGTATGCTTGCGTCATGTGTACTCACCGAGCTGTTGCGTGAAGGTGTGCCCAGGTCTCGGGCTGTTACAGTGATGTTGTAAAAGGTAGTGGTCTCTCGATCCAACTCAACATCCTTCCTCACTCGAAGTTCCCCCTCCACGGGAGATATCATGAACTCATCTTGTAAAACAAGACAGAAGGTTGCTCAATAATGCTGATAAATACTTGAGCAACAAAGAACACATCAACACTGTACTGCTGATAAATAACTGAGCAACACCAACTTTGATTATTTCCACCAGTGATGCTGTACTCCACTTTGCCATTCAGCCCAGAGTCTTCATCACTGGCTTTGAGCGTCCAGACCCGAGGACCCGGCTGGCCCTCGGTCACCTCAAAGGGTCCTTCATAGGGTCTCGGGAAAGTGGGAGTCACATCATTCACGTCCAGGACGTTGACCAGCACCTTGGATAGAAATGAGATTTGACAATGTGCAATTTGACAGTCATTGCAAAGTCTAAAAGAAGATGTTGAGTTGAAGTTGGAATACATTTCTCAAAACATGTGAGAGGAAAAAAAGGAGGAAGAGTCTCATTACCGTTGTGCTAGATGTTAAGCGATGAGCAGGATTTGGACTTTGATCTGTCGCTGTGACCACCAGAGCATAGTGTCCATTACTGATCTCATAGTCAAGCTCCTTCACAGCTGTGATCCTCCCCTAAATACAAATAATCGTTTTTTTTTTTTTGTCAACCCACAAGGGCTATAATTGTCATTCTTTAAACTCACAGTATTGCTGTTGATATGAAAAGTTTGGACCAGGTTGCCATGAGTGATGGCATATCGCAAAGTGCCATTCAGATCCTCATCCGGATCAATGGCCGTTACTATAGCGATGGTGGCGCCCACTGTTTCGGGGCCCTCGCTCAGCACTGTAACATACTCCTCCTCTGGAAATTCAGGGGCGTTGTCATTTTCATCCACAATGTGAACGTTGATGGTGGTGGAAGTCTGCATGAGAAAAACAACAGCAAAGCTGTTATAGCTGTTTTATTATTATTAACCCTATGCAAATTTATATTTTCATATTCATTGCAACAGGAAATTATTCATTGATAATATGGATTGATAATGATTTAGCATATCAGAATATAAATATGAAACAAATCTGAAATAGGAAATATTCTATTTCTAATAGAAACACTCAAGAAAATGTGTATTTTTTAGTCTGCCCAAGTTGTTGTTTATTTTCCCCATATTTTTCAATTATTTTTCCTATTCCTGTGGGACAGAGAAAGAAAGCAAGTACAGAGCAAGCATAATTGCATGTTTTTTTTCATTGCATTTTATTTTATTGTGCACATCACAATAAACATTTTGAATGTTGAATGTTTGAATCTTATTTCGGAAGAATGGATGTAAACAACATTCTTCTACACAAACATTAAGCCCAGAAAGTAAGGAGGATCAAAACATTCCGCCGAAAGACTCTGGTATGTAAGTCACAAAGATCCTTATATAGAACTTAGAAGAAAAGCAGTCATTTTTCTGAGCATTTTCCTTGGGCATTGTGCTGAATGCTTTTCATGAATCACTCAATGGAAATGATGAACATGTCCTAATAAACTGGCCAATAAAATCAAACTTTGCTTAATATGAGGCAGAGGGTCTTGTGAGTGACGCAAGTGATGACAAAAACTCAGCAGTGCACTCATTATCATTTGAACCTTCCTTTCAGGACAACGTAAGCAAGAATTCACATTTGGTGACTAAAGCGAATGCTCAAAGTAAGGACTCTTAAAATAGTCATGCAATCATAAAAGAAAAAAAAACAACTAATAAAAAAATAGAAACATCCATCCTGCCAGTGCTTGTTCTTTTGAGTGTGCAGCAATTTGTGGGGCACGTTTTACTAGAATTTGCAAACCCAGAGTCTTAAAACAAGGCCCTCTTGACTGTGAGGATAAAAATTGAAACAAGTTTTATTATTAGCTCAAGCCAACACCTAAGAAATAATTGCATGGTATTTCCAAACTACAATGACGTAAACTCGATCTTTAATATTCTTATGTTCAGAATAATACATGATCAAATATAGAAAATATTTTGGGTAAACTACTAGTTTAATGGGTGGAGTGGGTGGTTCCAACAAAACCGCTGCATCACGTCACGTGACTTGAGTGCCACAAACTTTCCAACCTCAGAAGCTTCACTCGCAAGAGTTGGAGCGACAACGATCAGTCAATCCTCTAATGCTAATTAGAGTGAAACTGCAAGTTGTACACGAGTAAATTCCACGTGAAAATAGTTTGAAAGTACATGGAGGATGGAGTCTGAACTACTTTGGAGTAAAACGATGTTGTTTTGGTGCTGTTGGATTATGCTGTCCTCAAGTGGAGGTGAGTTGATGGCTTTGTGACTGAGCGGGCGTGTGGCAGCTTGCGGACACTTTGCCCTTTGTCACAGCAATTTTTTTCCCCTCCCGACATAAAATACCCATGTGCGGCTTTTTAGTGATTGGAATATGCGCGTGAGAATGTAACGGGAGAAAGGTATCAATAAACTTGATCAGATGCGTGACGTAATTTCAGCGCACCGTTTTATTGCGCACAAATTTATTGTTCAAGTTGAACATGTTTTCATACTTTGAATTAACCAGTGACTTACTGTTGAAAGCGCCCCCCGTCAAAATAATAAAACAAATCTTGTCAAGGTGACAGATAAGCAAATTCCATGTAAAAGTAAATAAGAGATCACACCAATCGTGTACGTATATGGAATGTTGGCCGTTCTGTAAAACACAAAAAGTGTTGAGAATATTTTATGTAAAATGATTGCATTAAATCATTTTTTTGTGAATTAAGTCTCACCTTAAACTGCGCAATGACGAGTACACTTTAAGCATGGCGCATTCTAAAAATTAACGCAATGTGCATATTAATAATCTCCATGTGTTCTGAAAAAAAATGTCATTTTTATAGGCCTAATTTCTTAAATAAAATGTGTGTCTTTGTCAAGGACTTTTGTCATTGCAAGTTTCGGCAGCTGACTGTTATACAGAGATGAGACATCTGTTGCCTTCAGGGGCTTGGGTGCTGACACCTCACTGACCATTTTGCGCCTTAAGCATTAAGCCATTAACATACTATTTGGTATATTTGATTTCCATACGAGAAGATAGTTATTATGTATGCCTACTGACTGTTGAAACTGTTGAGGCTAATTTCAAAAAATGTCTCCAGGGTTGCCCTCCTTTTTCTCACAGCCCTGTTATGTCTTACTTGTCAGGAGGTTTTCCTTCCTTTTAGCCGCTAACAGCTGTTTATGCTACTGTCAGTAATGGCCTTTTCCGCAAACCATTGGATGAGACAAACAATAATCAGTGTCTCCAAGTCAAGATAAACACTTTGCTGTCTGTGCAGCACTGTGACAGTCGAGATGAGCTCCGCACAGGATGTGACCGAGCAATCTCGTAGAACCCCCCCCCCCCCTCTTTCCTGTTTAGCACAGCGCATGTAATGCATTGATCCTAAATAAGTCAATATTAGGGGGCAGTGATTGAAAATGGTTTCCTGGGTCAGTCTCATCAACAGGATGTGGCCTCAGGGAGTTTTTCTCCTCTGTAAGACAGGATGTCAGTTTTGTGAGTAGACGCCCTTTGTTGTTGTTTTTAGGGTGTCATATTTGTTAATGGGAGTGAATACTATAGAACAGGCCTCAACCCGTTTTGCAATGGTTATTTTTCCTTGGTATCAAGGACACAACACTGACCACCATTGACAGAACCTTGACTGCTTCAATGACAACAACAATGTTATGCGCAGTAAACCTCACACAGCAAACAGAAGATGAAATTTTATGAGTAGCGTGCAACAATTTATTGATTAATCTGAAACTAATCAAATGAATATTTTTTTTTAAATCTAAGAATTCTCCAAATACTCCGAATTTTAGCCGCTCAACAAAAGTAAATGTTCACAGATTTCTGTAGCGCTCCTGATTTTCTCTTTGTTTAATGGTAATAAGACATTTGCAAACATCTACTTTGCATTTACCTTCATTTTGGAAAACCACAGTCAAAAGCTTTGCCCATTTCAAGTCTCAAAATAGTTTTTCCTCCTTTTTATCTGCTATTCAACTGTTCAAAGTGAGATACAACTTGACAATGCAAATGTGTACTTGACTACCCAAGCACTTAATTCCCTTGTTATTTATTAAGAGCTGAAACATAAGTGTTTTATATGATTTATTGATTAAAAAATAAAACAGTAACATTATCTATTATTAAAATAATAATTACTTGCAGCCCTAGTTTAACTTCAAATTGCATGTGTAGGAAGCAGCCACCACATATTTCAAAATATTTGCTGCAGATGAAGCGATGTTGTAAAATGCTTGGTGGTTATACAAGAGGAAGCAAGAAACATACACTCGTCTTGTGACAAATCCTTCAAGCCAAGTTAATTGCACCTTCAACCCCAGATATTAATAACTGACCTACCACCTACATTTTGAGCCACAAAAAAACACTTTCTTTTGCTTTATCTTTGTCAAGTTTATTTATGTAGCCCTTAATCCCCAAAATGTCTCATTGTTTTTGCTTCTACTAGAAGCTTCATCTAAAACCGTGTGTTGAAGGGATATTCGGGAGTCCTCCTGCTGGTTTCATTAACTCCTAATAGTCTCGAATGCATTTGCATTTGTAGGAGGTGTGAAAAGGGGTGTGTTCCTGGGGAGCCACTTGAGCAAACACAGGTAGTGAATTCACATGAGTCAAATGATACCAGCTCTACCAGTTGGTCACTTGTCTTTTGCAGAAACTAAAATAAAAACACCCATATCCTAAATAACCTTGGATAATAAGACTACATACTGAGGCTTTCTTGTCAAAAGAGAGAGAGCAATGTGTTTTAAACAGGTGCCATTCAGGCATATGACAAAAGGAGGACTGTTTTTACACCCTAAGGGGCTATCAGTGTCCTGAGACCAGGTCAACTCAGATTATAAAGACAGATGACTGGTCCATGTGAGTTTAAACAAAAAAGGCCTAACTCCAGTTTGAGAAATACTTGAGAAAACACCACACCTACAATATGACATCCCATACTACAATGTAGTGTGGTCAAATTCAGTTCACTATGATGATGATGATGATGATTCCAAAGTGTTTTCCTTCCAGTTCCAGTTATCGCAAAGTTCATAACAGTCACAGTATGTACATATGTAAGAAAATAATTTTCAGGAAAGAAAGCACGGAAGAGATGCCAAAAGGCAGCCAAAGAGGAAGTCAGGGCGGGTGTGAATGTGAAACAAGAGTGGACAAGGGCTTCCCCTCCTATTGTCCCTCCACAGTGGCAGGAACAGCCATGGGGGCAAGATTCACTTTAATCAACCCTCCGTGGTCTTCCTATTGCTTCCAGCGCACAATGGACGATGCAAAGTTCACCATCCTTCCACACAACCGCATTTAAACATACCTCATGCAAATGTGCAGCTTAAAAAAACAGTGCTTTGCAGAGTTAAAACCAATGGAAGACCCAACTCAAAACAAATACTTCCTTATTTTTGTTCTCGCTCACCCACAAATCCTTCTTGCAATTGGATAGAAATGAGAAAGATTGTTTGGAAATATGCTGAAACTGCTCTTTAATATAGACATTTTTTCCAGTCCAGTGGCTACACCAATGTCCACAAATGGCAGCATATGGAAAACACCTACAGCATCACCTTGGTTTGAGTGTGGGTTTGCATACAACCCATTTGGCATCTTCTCCCAAAGAAAAACCTCCAGCTGTATTTTTTCATGGCGAGAAGCCAGGCGGGAAGGAGCGGAGAAGTAGAGAGTCTTATTTGAATGGCAGGACAATCCAGAAAGGATGTCCACTCCTCAAATACTGACACGCCCGTTTCTAAAATATCCATAGCAATCCTTCAATAACGCAAACCAAGTATGCGTAGTTACTGCTGTCCTTGCACATACTGTAATTCTAACACACTCATACACTGGGCTGGTGAAGATGCTGCTTTTTCAAATGAAATGAAACCTATTTGTCAATACTAAGCAATGTGGCACTGTGAGCTGCACACATTGACGTTGGCTTCTGAAGCACCACTTGATAGTTTATTGACAGATGCTGAAAGGCTGTTTTTGTTTGGGGATGTGACCTGTTGCATCTGTATATTTGTAGTATATATGTATAGAAATACCAAAAGTATTTTGACAAATGTACACCTGGTAAACAGTTTTATTTTGTGGAAAAAAAAGGTTGTTTAGGACCACAAGATGATGAAGTGGTTGGCACGTGTGTCTTACAGAGAGATTTTAGGTTTGAATGTCATCTAAGGTTTTCATGAGATCCGGTGTAAAGGAGAATCGTATGTGTTTTTTTTTTTTTTGGGTTTCCAGAATGCACAGGCATGACAATCTCGGTATGCTTCTTCACCACAGTGATTGTTTACCACACTGCCGTCGTCAGCGGTGGTTGCAGGGGAGACCAGAATTCGATCCCGCCCAAGCTTTATTTCAGTCAAAAATAACGTTCTGTTTAGAAAAAGAAAATACGCCTAAACCACACACACGGCACTGGTTAGATAAAATGGAGGCCAACTACTTCTCTTGACTATAACCACATATGACACATTCACATTCCACACTGAACACAACTGGCAGTAAAGAAATGCCTGCTTTGGATAACAGAACTCAAGTTTTGTCTCGTCAACACCGCCAGAGGTCAACGGCTAGCACTGCCAGATGTAAAACACAAGTTCTGTAAGAACCTCACACGCCACAAGGGAAAAAGCAACTCATTCTCGTGCATTCCCCTAATACCAGACTCATGCCTCGGGTGTGAGGACAAAATAAATGACACCAGTCAGCGTCTGCTCCAGCTATGGCTTCAAACCACAGCCCTGTGTGTTGATGACTCCTACTTTTGGGTTCAACCCAAACTTCATTTAACTGGAGTTTTTGAGTCATGTGTGTCATTGAATAATTACGTGCAGATTGTCAGTCAACTTCATATTTCTCTTTTTACCAGTCTGCAACTTTGCCAGTAATTACAGAATCGTTTTGAGCAAATTACTGCCACCTCTGTGACATTGAGGGGTAATTCAGTTGGCATTAAGCTTAGCCGCCTCGTTCCTTTTAAAGCTCGTCACCGTGATACATTTTCCTACCATGCATGTACAGTGACTAAGCGAAACTCTAAAGATGGTTATATTCTTATTTGACATTTAGATCAAGAATGAAAGGATAGAATGTCGAAGAAAGCGCAGCGTGATTTCCAAACCGATCAGATTTTTGATTTCTTTGTTGTGTATGTAAATGTTTTGAGGACCTGGCAACTTAAATCCCCCAGATGTTTTTTATATTCATTTCAAGTGTTCCAAACATAAGAAGAGGAAGCAGGCTGTTCAGACCAAATAGTCACAAAAAACCAGGAAGTTTGTAATGCACTGAAATAGGAGAAAGGATGTTGTTGTGATTTGTAAGAAATGTAATGCCCAAGGGACTGATAGTTGGTATTTTGTTTCCATGGTACCAATGTTGTTGCAATGTTGACTGATGGTACAGATCCTTTTATTGCTTTTTTTAAATATACGTTTTGCTGTATTTCATGTTATGCAAAAATCCTCCAAGTTGAGTTGAACTGTTAATTTAATTCCAACAGGAACCATATTTGGAACTTAACCCATAGAAATAAGAAGAAAGGTTTTTGTGGTTCGTAATATATTAATGTATTTTATGGTTTTCTTCTTTATAGTGACTGGGAAGACATCCCATTCGACTTCCTCACTGAGCATTTCTACACCTCACCTTTTCTGGACCTGTCCGGAAGGGGCAACTTTCACACCCGACTGCGCCCAGACAGGCGTCCCCTTGGCCCCCTCTGACATCTTAAAACACGTCTGGCTTTTCACCCCACATAGCGACCAACACTGCTCAGGACCGTTAGGCCCGCGCCACATGATGTACGGTCGTTCACATGGAAACCACAGCTTGCCACCAGGGTTCAAATTTGGATATACGAAGAACAACCTCTGGATGGTTCTGCAGAATGTGACCCTGGTTGACCAGGGGCGATACTGCTGCATGGTCCTGGACCTTCAGCAAGACCATAAACATGTGCAGAGTTCCCACAGTCATGTTATACTCCATGTGACACCACGTAAGTAAGACGAGGCAAAGTAGAAACATGATGAATGGAAGTTTTGCAAGGGATTCAACTGGATGTCATTATTTTACACACAATCTAAAAGCACTGTTCGTTAAAAAAAAAAAAACAGTGCAACATAAATCAAACTAAAATGTGTTAAATATAACAACTACTAGTAACACACACATACATCACAAAGATTAATTTCCTTATAGTAATTTCAATAATTAAAGCCATCGCACTAAACAATGCATTCTGAGAACTTAAAAGTTTATTAATTAATTAATTAATTAATTAATTTTTAAAGAATATATTTACATTCGACCCTCACTAATAGCGAATAGCAAAAATCGGAATTATAATCTATTGAAACGCAATGGGAAACATATTTTTTTTAATCAATAGGCCGATCAATCAGTTATTTGTATTTGTTTTTGCCAAACATGAACACCTAAAAAAAACATATCGGTCTGGCCCTATTATTTCATAAACTACAGTATTCCTCACTACCCATTGCATAGCCCTACCTAAAATGATACGTATATTATTTTTATTCGGGGAAAAAACTATTTGCAAATGTTCTTTTTTTTTAAACCAGACAGTGGCAGAATACAACATACAGCAAAGTACCTTTGAATGAATATTTATTATTATGATGAATTGATCCTAAAATATAATTCATTTGAAAACCATATCATTCCTTTATAGGAAGAAATGGATCTCAACAATGTACCGTCACAGATCCTGCATTACCTGGAGGTTTGTCATCACATTTAAGCCCTCTGCATAGCGTCTGAGTTATTCTATTTATGTTTTATTTACTTGAACTGACATCCTCACTGCTCCATCTTCAGGAGCTGTGCCAGTGGCCCTTGCTATAGCAGCCTGCATCTTGGCTCTGCTTTCGCTGCCTGTTATTCTGCTTCTCGTCTACAGGCAGAGGCAGAACAACCATTCCAACAGACGTATGTATATCCGATATATTTCATTATGTATGTACGCCTGCTCAAAATAATGAGATTCAGTGGACCTGTATCAAAAGAAATGATTTTCAAATCGTTTTTAAGGACAAGTGCAACAGAGGTGTTAAATTAACAACACATATGTTGTACATGCGGTGTACAACAGCATTACAGGATGTACACTTAACATTCTACTTGTGAAAGAATTGAAAAGTAGGTCCAACTCCAGCCCAAATGAGGCTAAGTGAATAACAAACAGTTTCACATCAAACGTGAATTGCCCTCAATATCTTCCTCGCTTTGCTTTGTCTGAAAACACATTTCCTGTTTGAGAAATGAATCAACTGTACACAGAGGGAAACCTGTTCGCACACTATATAGACGTTGCCATTCTGCTTTGTTTGGCTTTACTCACAATAACCTATTTCCTATTTCCTCTGTCCCAGGTGCACAAGAGCTGGTGAGGATGGACAGGTATGTTTTCCCACATTCTGCTAGGCAGCTGTTCTTACAGGACGTGTTCCGTAACACATCTGGTCTTTTAAATATCTTCCACATGGATTGTTTTTAAATACCCAAAGCATTGCTGCATTTAGTTCATCTGTAGATTCTTTTGTAGTACAATAAAAAAGCACAGTTTAATATCAAGAATATTTCTGAGCAGATAAACATATGTTGGGAATGTCTGAAAATGTCTTAACCATGACACACATTGTGTCCTCCTGTTAACTGTGTGTCTGTTTTTTTCTTGTTTGTCTTCAGTGAAGCTCAGGGCCATGAGAACCCAATGTTTCTTAGGGACTCACCACGAGCGAAGACCCGGACTGTTGCTCAAATTATGACAAGGCAGTCCTCGGGGACAGGCCACCATCTGTTATCTGAACCAGGAACCCCCATGACTCCTTCTGCACATGGGGATGTTTTCTTCCCACTAGAAGGTAAGCCATTCAAATTTAAACTCTATATCATGGCCAAACTACAGTCAAACGTTTAGGGTGAAAAAATAAACCTTGAGTCTCCAATGCTGTTGGTTTGGAGGCATTAGAGCAGTGGTATCAAACTCATAGCTTCCCTCAGAGGGCCAAAAATTGTCCAAATATTTTAAAAAGACAAACGGTAATTGTAATTGCTTACAATGTTTCTATTTTTTAAAAGTGAAGACAATTTGCAATTTTAGTAACGACACAAAGTTGATGCAAAATGTGTCTTTGTGGGCTCCATAAAATGATGTGGTGGGCTGTATCAGGCCCCCGGACATTGAGTTTGACACCTATTCCTTAGAGGGACAAAAATGTGACTGCTTGATAGAGTAACTGCCATTAAGCAAGGAAACTTTTCTGAACTGCAGAACAGATGTTTTCTGTCATCTCTCATCAAAACTAGCTCTGTACTGCGGAATGTTTGTGACTATCCTGAAAATGTCAATGTTCAAATGATTGTATTTTTTTTATCTACTCTTAGACGTAACTTTTATTGCAGAAGTACATAACTAGTGTTTCAAAATTATAATGAAAAAAAAGAGTGACACAATAGAAGTGTAACCGTGGTCTGAGAGTGTTGCAACGTCCTACATTTGCTGGAAGTGTTGTGTAAATTTGCGTGTTCAAATCAGATGGCTTGCAACAGATGTAACTAAGAAGTCCAATCTTTCTCCCCCACATAGCTGAGTACTCTGGTCTTATCCTTCTTCTTCTGTTGATGACTCAATCTACTATCTGAGAAAACTACACCACAAACAGTCATATTAAAAAAAGTAAATTTCTGGTACTTTTGTCAATTTGCCAGTGTTCTTCAGTTATTTACATATGTGATGCAACCGACAACCCAATTTAATGTCATAGTTTTTGTGTCATATGAATAAAAGCCAAACATCAGGTTTCTTCTTCATCTTTTTCGGCCTGCTGACCTTAAACTGAGAGGAACCTACCAAGCTGGTTCCTCTTACTGTAAGCATGTCGCAACTCAGACTTTTAAACTTTTTTTCAGGCATTTTAAAGGGCTTCTAAATAAATATATTTATGAAGGATTGAGCTGTAGTCGGTGGAATACATCAAAATAGTACCATTGTTTTTGTTTGTTCCACGAATATTGTTCTTCTCATTTTAGCACAGAGACATGACAGATGCATTTGTCGTGTTTGTGATGGCATTTTAACAACTCTAATTTGAAACTAAAATCCACACAAAGCCCGTGAAGATAACCTGTTAGCATGCATCTGCTCTTATTGGCCTGCTTTTTTCTTTCTCTTTTACAGACACCATCCCCGAGTCTCCAGACAACCTCTTGCTTTAAAGAAGGAGGAAAGAGCTTTGCAACTTTTTCGTTTTCTCCAGTGTGTCCCCAGAGCAACGTTTCCCTCGGTCTGTCTCACAATTGCTGGGAATGTCGTCTACGCACTGTTTGGTCTGTACGAGGTAATGGTCAGACTGCATCTTGATTTCCAACACTGCTTGCTGCACTTGCAAAAGCTGGAGGCCAGAGCTAAGCCGTGATTCGGAAACTCTTGCGCTGCGGCTAGGTCAAGGGTACGTGTGTGGGCATCAAACTGACTACCTGCTGTAGCAGGGTTCTACTGTTTGAGGCTGTGGAGTGTTGAGGGCTTTGTGAAAGGGTTCTGTCAGAAGGATAACAAAATGTACAAAACAAAAAATGTCTTTTGTTGTTGTTTTTTTTTTTTTTTTTTTTTAAACTTGCCAGTTTAGTCCATGCAGGACATAAACAGTTTTCAGCGGGGAACTTGTAGTACTGGTTGGCGGTCAGTTGCTGAGGAAGGTGATGGATAATGAAGAGTGGGTGAGAACTGATCCCGCACCAGATGTATGACAGTTTTTTTTCAACTGCTACACCACAATGCATGTCTAGACATCGCAAGCTTTTCTTTTTTTTTTTCCCCCAGATGGAAAAAAATCACAGCGTGATTTCTAAATGAAAGACTTCAAAATAATATTTAGTTATTGGTCCATACAAAGATCATGTTGAAAGATTACACTCAGGAAGAGTATTTCTTAACTGGGATACCAGCCAGCCATAGTAAATCTGCTGTATTTATCGAATGAGTAAAAACAAAACTGAAATTCACCACGGGGAGTTCGGTTTTTGTTTTCTTTGCTCTTGATCAGGTGAGCCAACCTGAAGTGAACAAAACATGATGTCCTAAAACTCTGCACGCTTCCTCAGAGGTATATCCCTTTCGTTTCAGTCAACTTTGAGCTCTGCTCTAAAAATTTACATTCCTCCCAAGTCAGAATAGTCAGCAATTTGCAGTGGTTAATATATCCACATTGTGATATATCCACATTCATTTCAGCACATCCAGACCTCTGTGTCCTATTTTTTTTTTTTCTAAATCATGTATATATCCAGCCCAGATTCCTTCTTAAAAAACAATGTAACACATTTAATCACTGCTGTGTTTGTACAGTTTGTTTTTGGTGGTGGATTTTATTTTTGTTTTTTCATGTTGGAATTTGAGCTTTGAGTTGTTTGAAAATAGCTTGACTGTGTGGTTAAATGACAGCGAAGAGGTAATGTACCTATCGGGGCTGTGAGAAAGAGTTGGTTTCTCATTTTTAGTGGTCAGTGGCTATTTTGCTGCATGTTTCCTAAAACAGGGTAGTGTATATACTGTATTGAATGTGTACTTTATTTTCTTTGAAATAAATGTATGTGGCCCTAGAAGTTTTTTATGCAAATTTGCCTTAGTGTGAGTGAAAACCTATTGTTCTGTATATTGTCCTCAAATTATACAGATTGAAGCTTAACTAATAATAATAATAAAAATGGAGCTGTACCACCTTTACTTTATGGCTTTTCAATTTCCTTACATTGTAAAAAATGCTACAAATGTTCATCACTGCGGTGAAGCCCCAGAACTAACTGTTAGACATATTTGTTCACAGACGGAATCCACTGAATACAATGTAACAAGGTCAGACAGCACATAACAGAAAAACAAAACAGTCTGCACTCAATATTACACACAATTTTGAGCTTGGACAAGCAACATTTTTCTTCCCCTTTTTGAGAACAGAGCTTGTGGCTTTTTTTTTTTTGCAAAGGTGTTTCCTGTGTTGACAACAACTTCTCATTTGAGTCTACTCTGAGGTGTAAGTGATCTAAATCAAATTGTATATTTTATCCTGCATTTGTTGCTCTTGTCAGTACAGGGGATTGTAAAGCCAGAATTGGTCAAAAGAGCTGATGTAATATAATGAGACTTAAGGAGAGATGATTCTAGTGTACACATTGTCACATTATCACAATGCTTTCAAAGCAAAGCTTCATAAAAGCTTGCGAACAAAATATGCCTGCAATTGTCAATTTAATGTCCGGATAGTCAATTGTCTTCATTCTTTTATTTACCCAGACCCAGTCGTATTTTTCAAATGAGAAAATTTTCCAATAAAGTGCAAACGTGAAGTTCAACAGGCTGAAGGTTACACTTGGAAAAACACACGAATTAATTTTGTCATCAAACATGAATTGATGTCTTTTGCTCCATATTGTAATTAAAGATGACAGAAAAGCACATCACCCAATTTCAGCCTGAGTGACAAAATGATGGTTTTGCTCGAGTCGCGTCTGAGTAGATATAATGCTTCTGTCAAGTTTAGTTTGTTTTTTTGTGTTCCATTTTTTTCTTTGGTGCGGGCTAGCAAGAACCCCAAATATCTTTTTGATTTAATTCTATACTTGTGTGACAGTGCAAGAACCAAATGATGACAATTTGCAAAAAATTATGCAAATAGCCAGCTAACCAAAGTGTGCTTGGTTGTTTAATTTCACACCTGATGGGTGGGCAGGCACTACTGGGACCCAGCTATTCATTCGTATTGAAGCAATTAAAAAATAAATTTCCATTATATGTAAGTTGTAACGGTTTTATAATGATGTGAGTTTGGCTTCTAAAGGGAATTATTGAAATTATAATCGATCTCATGGGGATTTTTGTTTTGAAAGTCAACAAAATCAAAGTTCTGCATTGCAGTGAAACTTCAAGGTGCCACTTCCTTTGTGTGTGTGTGTGTGTGTGTGTGTGTGTGTGTGTGTGTTGATTATCCTTACCGACAGAGGAGGTGTGCCATCATCCTCCACAGTCACAATGAGTCTGTACTCCTGCTGACGCTCTCGATCAGGAGGGGCGGGCCGTGTCACCATTTCTCCTGTCATGCGGTCCATGCGGAAGGTCAGGTCTTGGTTTCCGGCCGTGATGTAATAAAACAGCATGGCGTTAGGACCCGTGTCCCAGTCTGTAGCCATCACACGCAGGACCGATGTCCCTCCGCCGACATTCTACATTTGACACCATAAAAATCAAACTTTACAATTGCTACTGACAAAAGATCAAATAAAGCATTTTGTATTCCAAAAGTGCTCCCACCTCGCTTATACTGACATTGTAGCCCCTTGGACTCTCAATAATAGGTGCATTGTCATTGACATCTAGAATATTGATGGTGAGGGAGTGGTCAGTGTGTCGTGGAGGTGACCCATTGTCTACTGCGCGCACCTGCAACATTATACACACATGCATCGGAATCTGAGCCACCATTCATTTGGACACACCGATCGTGCTCGACTCTCAATTTTGGTGATTTGGTGAGAAAAGTATAATACCTTGAATCATTTCCCTATGAAAATAATGTCTTTAATAAGGAAAATAGCACTATATTATTGAAGACCATTCATTTCTGACCTTGAGCAGGTAGCGATCCACAGATTCTCTGTCCAATGGAGCATTGACGAAGACCTCCCCATAGGTGTGGTTCACCGTCTTGATCTTAAATACGTCTTCCATATTGCCAGCGACTAAAGTAAAGTTGACCTATGATACCACGAGAGGCAATAAAGGGAAACACAAATAGAAGGGACGAGAAAATGTCCCTCAGCTCATCTTGTTAGTCAGTATGTGCTATGAAATGGATGGCAATCAATCAAACCGGAAAGGATCACAACATTTTCTTTCTCTATCTTACCAGTCCATTCAGTCCCGTATCTCGATCTCTTCCCAGAACTACGGCCACTTTCTTTCCCATGGCGGTGTTTTCTAGAATGTCTACTGAAGTATCAGATGTGATGTCAAATTCTGGACTGTTGTCGTTCTCATCAAGTATGGTGATCGTCACCTGTTGAGAAAGCAAGTCAGATGCCGTGTTGATACGAAACGGGAAAAAATGTGCAGAAGCTACGGATGACCACAAAAATCTTACCTTCTGTTGTTCCAATCAGAGATGCAAATAATACAAAAAAATATTATTAAGTTTTCCATAGCAGTAAATAACATGGGTTCATTTCACCATTCACAATATGGCTAAAAGCATTAGGCCTTAACACCTCTGTCAATTAAGTGGAGATCAATCCAGAAACAAATATACATACCACAGTTGAATCTTTTTTTGGTCCTCCATCATCAGCAACAACAGTCAGGGTGTACGTGTCCTCCTTCTCTCTGTCCAGGAGTCCTGTAACTGTGATCCGGCCCTGAAACATCACCACGATGTAATGTAGATCACCCTTCATCCAGAACCAATTTTTTTTTTCCTCACCGTGACGCTGTCTATCTTGAAGAGGGCGAGGGCTGCAGGTGAAGTATCTGGATCGAATCTATAAGTCAGCTGGTTCAAATTGTCAGCAGACTGGGCCTGTACCTGAACCACCTCCGTCCCCGTGGCAATATTCTCACGTAGGGACGCCTCATAACCGGCTGAGAAGAAGGCCACCGCCTCATCCAGTTCATTGAGTAACGTGACATAAACCGTGCAGAAGCCCTGGTGGAACGGTGGAGCCTGGTCAGTCGCTGAGATGTTCATCAGATACGTGGTCTTGGTTTCATAGTCCAGATAGTCCACGGTGGTGACCAGGCCGGTGCTGACGTCCACTTCAAACTTGTGATCCGAGCCGGACACAAGGGCATAAGCAACTGCTCCACCATCACCTGACCAGAAAAAAAAAGTGTGGTTGGGGTGGTAACTAACTAACTAACTAACTAACTAACTAACTAACTAACTAACTAACTAACTAACTAACTAACTAACTAACTAACTAACTAAATAAATAAATAAATAAATAAATAAATAAATAAATAAATAAGTAAGTAAGTAAGTAAGTATAGTGTAAGTGCTAACCCCTCAAGTAAAATTTCACAGGGCTGGAACTTCCCAGAAATGTCCCTAAATTCTTATCTCATGTAACCTGCATAGAGCTGATCTTTGTAATTTATTGAATTAATAGGAATCTAAAGACCATTGGTACAAAATAATTTTTACCTATGTTGAAACTGAATTTAGAATAACAGACTAGAACTATTTAGCAAGAGCAAGTGAATGCAAACAAGAAAGATGACTATTTAGCAACAAGCCTTGTGTTATAATGCTATTGACGCCAACCTCACTCAATGTAGTGGCTCAAGGGTAAATGAACACAATCGAAGTACATTACAAAAGGGGAAGTTAAAAAAATAAAAAAAAAAGGAAGTACGTGATGCCATGTCAAAAATGTCAAATTAAATTATAAATGTTTTTCATTTGATCTTTCAAAGTAAATATGATTTTAAAAAAAACTATTCAGTCATTAAAATAAAAAGCAAAATAAAATAAAAAAGTGGAGAGGAGGCAATTCAACACCTTACAGGGATATTTTGCTTTTTTTCGACCAGCAGTACAAAACTAATAAAATCAAGTCATAAAACCAATAAGCTGCAGTTCCTTCACTCACTTCCTACTGAACTCACCCGTGTCAGGATCCGTGGCACGAACCACTATCACCGACGTGCCAACGCCAGCAGTCTCCCGAAGGCCAAGACGATTGTATTGCTGCTGAGTAAATACTGGCACTTCATCGTTGCTATCGTCCACATACACTATTACCTGCATGAGTTAAAACAAAAAAAAGTGTGCATTTACCTTCACAAATATTCATGTCATATCTAAAAAAAATTAAGTTTTCTCTTCTGTCATAGTTAAGACAGAAGGCAAATATAAAAATAAATATTCCTATTCAAAATGCGACTGTTCTGGTTTTAAGGAAACACAAAAATAAAGGAAAGGAAATTCCATGCCACACTATCTCTATAATGTTGTATCGAAGCACAAGAATCCATTTGTCTGCTCACCCTCACAGAGTTCCTCATGCTTCCCTCGTCACTGTTGTAGGCTTCCACTTCCAATAGATGAGAGCTGCTTTTTTCTCTGTCCAAAGCACGAAGGCCTCTGGTCAGCAGACCTGTTTGTTTGTCAATGCTGAACAGGTTGTGACTGTTACCTGTATTAAAGCACACATGCAGCATGTACACACTTGAATATTTTTTTTTTTTACTATTAACTCACAGAGGAATAAAAACAACAACAAAAATTCTGTGTCACTTTCACCTGCTTGAAATACAAATATGATGGAGATGTGAAAATTGAGGTTTGGTGTTGCCTTTTCACAATGCTCTTCAAATTATTTGAGCTAGCTACCCATTTGCCCATTTGATCACAGAATATGGAATAAACCACGATGCACATTTCCAAGTGGTGTAATTTAGCAAAGTATTTTCCAACCTTTATTTAGCTAAGGAAGGCATCACAGTTAGTTCAATGGGTTTTAATTTTTTGTTATGCTTAGTTTTTTATTTTTTAACGTCAGTTCATTTTGATTCATTTTTGGAGCACGTTTGTGAGTTTTAATTTTCTTTTTCTCAAATGCTTCATTTTCGTTTAGGTTTGGTCAATTTAGTATTAGTTTAAGCTTTTTTTTTAAATATTTGCAGGATTTGTTGAGTGCAAGTTAGAAAACAACAGGTCTAAGTATTGTGTGTAAAAGTAAACTAAACTGGCTCTAATTAATTTTAGTTAGTTTTTGACTTAGATTTAAAAATATATATATATATTATTTCTCACGGCACCCTGGTTAGGAATGACTGCATTAGCATGATAATGGAAAATGGATGGAAGAAACGAAGTAACATTCATACCAGTGACAATCCTGTAGAGCACAAGGCCATTCTCCCCTTGGTCGGCATCCGTAGCTTGTACCTGATTGACAATAAAAACTTAGAGCGAAATCCAAATATATAAAGACACATTTCTGCAAATTTATGAATGCATATCTGCGGCAATCAAATAAAATAATTCATAAAATCAAATGTCTTGTGACTTGGTTGATGGATTGGCAAATAGATGTATGTATGGATGGCGAGAATTTGAATAAAGGTTATCGTATGGTCGCGTAAATAAAGTTAACATTGATAAAGAAAACAGCATCTGTCTCTGAAGTTTTGGCTCGTCCAACCATTGCCGCAAACGTTTGGGAAACAGTTGACATCTTCCTTTTCTGTCGAACCACCAGCGTCCTGTTGCCACCACAACATAACACCCCAACACAGCTCGGCATGGAGAAAGCATCTCTCTGTGTCGCAGGCAGACGTCCAGAACCAGCGAGAAGCCGAGCACAGACAGCTTGGCTCCGTGGAGCATACGCTGATAAAAAGTGGCGTACGCTTGAATGGACCATGTCATGAGACTGACTTTTGAATCTAGAGATCTGTTGGCACTGGATGAGGCCGACTTCATGGCTCAGCGTGCTCCTCTGTGGGTGTGTCAAAGCCTACAGCGGGGCTCACAAACTGCATTTTAAATTGCATTACGACACACACTCGCGCATATTTGTTCAGGTATGCATGTGTGGGCACACACACACACACACACACACACACACACACACACACACACACACACACACACACATACACACACACACACACACACACACACACACACACACACACAAACACCATGTCGCTCTTTCCCTCCCTCCCTCTCTCTCTCGCTGTCCCTACTAGCACAGTGAAGAGGGGCCCAACTTGAGTCTCATTAGCTTTATAAAAAGATGTGGAGAAAGGGGAGGGGTGGAAAAGAGAAAAAAAAGAGTCTGGGGGGTCAGACTGGTGGGTGATGAATAGGGTATTACACAGTGGACCGCACCACTTAAGCCATAAAAAGGGGTGCATCAACTTTGTGAGTATACTGAAGAGCCAGATGTTGCGAGGGTAAAAGGCGTGTTGCATGTGAGCAAACAGTGGTTGACCACCAAGTCTCAGTGTGGCTCAGCTGGAGGAAAGGGACTTGCTTTGCTGGGAAAGAAACAAAAATGAGACATTGTTGAACCCCATTCCTTCACTGCTCCCCTCCTTGTCTTCCCCACTATTTCCCCTCTTGTCTCTGGGAAAGGAACAGTTTTTAGAGGGGGAAAAACAAGTGTGGAGCCAAGGAACAGGTCTAACCTCTGTTACAGGAACTGTAAAGTGGGGCTGTGAGTAGTATGTATTTTAAAATATGTTTTATTTGATTATACTCAATCTAATGAATATAGTGTGTATTATTAAGTAAAAAATCTAATGTTCCATTTTGATATACATGTAAAATATATTTAGGAGACAGTGATGTATACATGGATGGATGGATGGATGGATGGATGGATGGATGGATGGATGGATGGATGGATGGATGGATGGATGGATGGGTGGGTAGATGGGTAGATGGGTAGATAGATAGATAGATAGATAGATAGATAGATAGATAGATAGATAGATAGATAGATAGATAGATAGATAGATAGATAGATAGATAGATAGATAGATAGATAGATAGATAGATAGATAGATAGATAGATAGATAGATAGATAGATAGATAGATAGATAGATGGATAGATAGACGGATAGTCTATCGACAGATAGATGTATCTAAAAAAATCAATTGCCTAGAAGGTGAAACTGTAACAATAAAAATCTGTAAGAGTTGCAGTGATTGATAAAATGTTTGATGCAGTGCATGCCAAAAACTTTGTAAACAGTAGTTGTGTGTGCATATAAACAGAAAGTATGCGTTTAAGTCACAGACTAATGAAGGGACTCTTCAACAAGCCTCTTGCTCCACTGGCCTATCTCACAGCTTTCCTGGCATTTAGTCTTGAAAATAATTTCACATCCCAGTGTGTTTCCGTTAAACCGATAAGCTACGCTTTGTCTCCATTGCATTAAGGACGATGACATTTACAAATGTTACAACGCTGAAGATGGGGGTGCGGCGAAAGAAAGGGGGATAATTGGAGACCTGTGTAGAAGAGGTGGGCGACTTGCATTTTACAAGGGCCTTTTTAATAAAACCAATTTGTTTTGCATTGAGGACCTCCTGTCAGGCAATGGCTGTTTATTTAACCTTGATTTAATAGCCACATAATTGCTGCAAATGCCAAACACTTGGCAAATCTGCATATCTATGCAAGCTTTAATCTTTTATTTGTGCATGTGTGTGCATATGAAGGAAAACCCTTGAGTGCATGATCCCAATCCAATCAAAACACACTCCTAAATAAACCAACTCAGCTTGGTTCACCCAAGTTGGTGAAGCAAAATATTACATATCAAAGAGAGCTGACACTTCAAATATTCTGACATATTTTAACACCCTAGTTGAAAATCTTACTGTGCTCTTTTTAACCAGGTCAACTGCAACATGAACATCAGTCAGCTTGGAACCAACTTTAGCCTTGCCTCCACCAGGGAAAACACGGTGTTCAATATGTCAACCAGCACTATCACCCCCACCACCTCTTCGCATTCTGTAGACAACCATGACCCAGAATTTACTATGATGGTGGTGCTGGGTTTATCGCTGCTGCTGGCAGGGTTGGCCATCTTCTTGGCAGTGTGCCGACGCTTTAGACGAGACGGGGAGTGTGAGGCGGGCTGTGGCTCAGGAGAGACTCTGAAACATGAAAGGAGCCAGTCTAGCGAACCACAGCTCAAAGTGTGGAAGAGGCTGGGCTCCTATCGACGCTCCTACAATATGTCCTTCAGAAGACCCCCTCATCGAAGGCCACATGAGCACGGGAACACACTTGCTTTCCATTCTCCAGGCACACGGACAGAGCAGACGGGGGTCAAGACAGAGCTGCAATTTACTACGCCTTGTCTGTATGACTACGTCACTGAGATCTAGCAAGACCACGAGCCAAGGACTGACTGAAGGACAGATACTGCTAGTCATTAAAACCAAACATGAAAGTTTTGAATTTAAAATCTTTGAATGTCTTGGAAATTTCAGAAAGTGGAAATACTTCCGAAAGCATTTTCCTGCACATTCAGTAGTTTCATGAGTGAAATGAGTGCAAAACAATCCGTACAATCTGTTTTTCCAACTTAAATAGGTAAAAGATATTCCCGATTCCACTCGAAATATACATTAAGCAACACTGAAATCTCAAATGCAACTTAAACCCAGTGTTGTTTTTCTTTGGTGTTGCTACATTGGACAATAAAGTAATTTTTCCTTAGCCTGACTATGGAAGTTTGTTCAAATGTTTTCACCTGGAGGATGCTAGCCCCCTTGGCCACAGTTTCCAGGACGCTGGTCTCATAGCTGTTTTGGAGGAAAATGGGTCTGTTGTCATTAACATCTTGAACTTCAACAAACACAGTGGCTGTGCCTGTCCTCCTGCTGCCCGCCGGACCATTGTCTGTGAGCACAAACAGAACCGTTGACAGAAAGTCTCGACAACTGATATGGTAACATCACTGTACACATAACGCACACACACACCTATAGCTTCTACGATCATTGCGTATGCTGCCTGGGTTTCTCTGTCCAGGCCAACCACTGTCCGAACAATACCATCTCTGAAGCCCACGCTGAATTTACCATCCTGATTACCACCTGCAAACACAAACATTCAAATTCCCTCCTTTACAATCAACAGATGGGGGAAAAAAATCACATCATACTTTACCTGCACTCACTATAGTTTACGTAACAACGAAATTAGCTGCCATACTGATGAATAGAACCTAAAAACCACCTCCAGCGTGACTTCTAACCTGTGATGAAGTAGCTAAGCTCAGCATTGAGGCCAGCGTCGTTGTCCGAGCAGCTGAGACGTGCTACAACGTGGTCTCTTGGGACGCTCTCCTTCAGAGACACGTTGTATACACGAGGGTTGAAGGTGGGTGTCTCATCATTTACATCTAGGACTGACACACAGAAATTACTAGTTGTGATCTTACCGGGCCAATTAAGGCAACTGAGTTAATATTTAATTATTAATGTCAGTTTGATTATGGACATTTGGCCAGTCGTCATAATGTCACGTTTTAGAATGATCAGGCACCACCAGCAGATGGTAGCATCTCTCTCGGTGGATTCCAAAGAAATGACATTAAGAGGCCAACCCCCTAAAGACTGTGAGAATTTACTCATCAAATGCTTCAACAGTTTCATTTGCGGGATAATATCAGGAGAGTTTAGCAAATCAAGTGCAATTCTCATTATCAGACACGTTTAGATGCTCACCAGTGACAGTGAGAGTTGAAGTTGAAGTGCGAGGGAACTTTCCTGCATCATATGCTATAATCCTCAAATGGTATTGTCCAATCTGCTCGCGATCAAGCATTGCAGATGAGGTGAGAATGCCAGTGGAAGTGTTCAGGTAAAAGTCCAAGCGAGGCATACCCATCTGCAACGCCATGGTAATCAAACCGTTCTTATCCTGATCTGGGTCCTCCACCTGAACCTAAACGAGGAAAGGTCACATACTATTTAGAAGCTTTCATATGGTCAAATATATCATCAAACATTGCCATGACACATAAAAGAGCTGACACAGTAATTGAGCGGTTTCCTCTTTTGCAGTAGTCGTCAAGGTGGATTAAGTAAATTCTCAATGCATGGTTTGCCACTCCCAAATAGTTTATGCCTAAATAATACCTTAAACACAGATGAACCAATAGGGAGTCCCTCTGGTACTTCAGCCACAAATGGGAGGTTGACAAAGGCTGGGTCATTGTCATTGAGATCAAGCAGGTTGACAAATACTGTTGCGCTTGCTGATGCTCGCAGGGGAGGTTGACCACCTACAGAGGGCGCCAAAGAAACATAAAGAAACAACCCATGGTCAAGGGAATTTATCGTGCACAATAAAACGTTTCATGGTCAACATAAAACTTAAGGACTAAGGCTTGAAAATAGACACTAATCACCCAGAATTGAAAGCACTCTACTCAGTGGTATAAAGTCACTGACGCTTGCTTTACAGATGAGTCAAACAAACTAACACCACTCACGGTCAACAACAGAGATGATGATGGTTCTCATGAGCATTGTGACCCTAGGGTCGGAGCTTTCCCTGTCCAGGGTTACCCCGCTGGTGCGGATTTTCCCAGTGTTGCTGTTTATGGTGTAGAATGGGTTTTCTGTGCTGATACTGTACACCACAGTCCCATTCTGCCCATTGTCGGGGTCCAGCGCCAGCACCTGGACAGAAGGATACTTCATTGAATGGCATTCTTAACAACAGGCTTGCTTTATGTCACATGGTTTACCATGAGGGTGATATTCCACAGGTTTTAATGGTGTGTCTTAATAAAATGTGCTTAACAAGTGAGAGTTAATAGGGAAGACGACAGAAACTGACAGATGACAGGAGAGGAGGAATGATAAGTGCACTGCATTCCCCATCTCACCTTCAGAGTAACTCACACATACACACACACACACACTGACTGCTCTCTCGAAGCACTCGGTAATAAGAAAAATGGTGACGTCTCTTTTGGTGAGCTCGGTGATGAATGCCTTGGAAGGGGAGCCCGGCTAAAACATTTGCTGGATTTTAAAGAGCTGATCAATTATTCAATGCCCTGACTAAAAATGCTGGAAAATGGTTAATTGGTCATTAGAGGAACAAAGGGTTTTCAGGTATTTAATTATTAAGGCAACATGGTAAGCGGGCAAATTGGAGGCCTATTGATAAGCAACTGCAAAGAAATGAAGGTGTTGTAAGAAGCGAGTAAGTGTGGAGCTGGGGGTCAGTTGAACTAATTATTTCTGGCCTGACCCTAGAGCTCACTGAAAGATGTTCAACTAAGTGATGTGTGTTGATATCTGAGGAAGCTCACTTTCTGTGGAGATGATTTGCTTCTTTTTTTTTTCACTTTGAATGGAAAGACTTTCAATATTAGGAGACATATTATGGAAAATCCACTTTTTTAGCTTTAAAATATACATTTTATTGTGCACTTGGAGTCTCCAGGATTGTAAAAAAAAATTATCTCATCCCTCCAGGTGCTGCAGAGATACTTTTACAATATGTTTGGGGGATATTTTTTACTACGTTCAATTTTCTCCGTTCTTGTATTTTTATCTATTACATCACAAACTTTGAGGCGGCGCTACCAAACAAGTTCATGGGTGTGGCCAAACGGTTTCGCAAATCCGCCATCTTTGTTGGAGACGTTTGCAGTCCAAACAACCCAAGGATGCCGAAATGGAGAGATCAAAATAGACATACAGATGCAAATAAATAGCCTGTATAGCTAAGATAATATTCCGCCATAGTGTAAAATATTTATTTCATAAAATTTTTTGAGTCCATGTATCCCTTTAAATTTCAAATTTAAAGAGCCACATTTACAATTAAAATGCAAATCATTAAAGGAAATGACCATGACTGGTTATATTGATTGAAAACTTCTCTCAATATAAATATGTATCATTGGAAATGGTGGTTCGTTTTTTTATGTAATGGATTGCAACCTAAAAAAAAACTCAACTCAAAGTGAGCTGAGTGTAAACATGGATGAAGGATCATAACCTGTATATGCTACTCTTAAACAACCACCTTGTTAGACTAAATTATGGCAAAACTAAACTGTATGAAAAAAGAGAAAGAAAGAAAACAATCTCGTTAGTTATGTAAACCTTTTAGAGGGAACAAACACCATCCTATTAAGGTTACAAACTGTTTAGTTTACTTAAAAAGCGTATTTTTAAGGCTGTATATTACAGCCCTAAGCTACAAGGTACAAAGTTGGAAGAATAAACGTTTTATTAAGTCAATATTTGTGTCTTTCCTCACCATTTTTACCCTTGGTCTCTTTGCAAGACGGGCTCTTGTTTGCCTGCCTGGCATCTGAATAATTTGCCGAGTGTATGACTGCAGGCTACATTTTAATTAGCAATCGGACTCCCTTAATTACACTCAGCGACGCCTCTTTAATTAATGAATGATCAGGGCTTAATTTCCAACAGCACGGAGCCAAAGACACCAGCAGGACAATGAGAGAGTTTAGTAGCAATATTCAAGCATTTACTTTGTGATGACCTACACAGCAAGTGCAATTTGTCTATGTATTTGTCTCTTTCAAATCCCTACCTGTGGCACATAAAAGACAAATATGGTACGATAATAAGTAAACATTATGTCAGTGAAAGATGGATTTTGCATTCAGCTGAATGACAACCCCAAAATATTTAATATTACAGAAATATTAAAAACATAGTATATGAGGCTATAGAGAAGCTCATATGGTCGACTAATGGAAGTGTACGCTTGCAGGAAACCTAATACATCAATTGACTTTTCCAGTTCAACTGTATCAAATGTTTTTTCGGTGTATTAACTATTAGAATATATGTGATCTATATATAGTAGCTAGTGTTGTCAAGTTGGATGTGGCAGACTCACAGAGATGACGTCTGTGTTGATTGGGCTCATCTCCACCACATTGGCGTGGTATGGCTCATCTTTCCATAGGGGAGCATTGTCATTAATGTCCAAGATGGTAATGTTCACCTATACAAGTGGGAGACAGTAACGTGGGGGGAAAATGAACTTAATCCAAATCAAGGTCATGACCAAGATGAAAAGATATTTAAGTTGTTATGACACTATGTTTGAGCCTTACTCCAATTTTTTTACCCCACATACAACACCTCATAATAATGCGCAGCAATTTTTATTTTGAATTTATTTTTTTACATACAAACAACTGCAAAATCAGATTGCGCGAGTATTGTCATGAAGTTTACAATTGAGCCTAGGTGCATCCGATTTCCACCAGGACACCTCCGGTAGCTGCCCACTTGACTGACGTGATTGATCAGGTAAGAAGGGTCATAATCAGGAGGGTTACCAAGAACCTGATGGTCTCGCTTGAGTTTACCCAAAGCCACCAGAAGGACTCTCAGACGACTGAGAGACCAAATTCCCCGATGAGACAAAGCTTTCACTCGTTTGCGTGAATCTCAGATATCATGTCAAGATGAACCCAGATACTGCTCACTACCTGGCTAATAGGATCTCTACAGTGATGAATGATTGTGTTAGCATCATACTTTGCCCTTGTTTTTCAGTAGTGGAAGTGGGAAACTAGTCAAGTTTGAAGGAAAAAAAGAATTCAGCAACGTACAGAGACATCCTGGATAAAAAAAAAGCTAGAGCTCTAGAGCTCAATTGACCTCTAACAGTTCATCTTTCAGCAACCCGAAGCAAACAGCCAAAATATTAAAGGGGTGACTTCAGGGAAAACCGTGGTTCTTTTATTTTGACAGACAAAGTTAGATAACTAAATGAAGAGTTTAAGTGAAATAATCATGGCTCCTGAACGTATTTACCGTGGCAATCCCCGTCTTTTGTTGTGGACCAACACCTCCATCTACAGCTCTGACGATGAGGATGTACTCTGACTTCAGCTCTCGGTCCAGCAAGGCTGTGGTTGTGATTTCTCCTGAGCCACAAACACATTTATATAACCAAATATATCAAGATGTCAACAACAATTGGAGGGAGTTGCTAAAAAGTAAATAGAAATATGGGCAGCAGACATGTCTAAACAAGGAACAATGGCGTGTGATCTACTAGAGAATTCTTTCTGTTCTTCCTTTGGACTGTCCAGATTTAATTTGCCAATAAAAAGGATCCACTTTGGTATAACACATGCACACGTACCAGAACGTGAGTTAAGACGAAATTGAGAGGAGCCCTCCAGGGAGTAGATGAGTGAGCCCTGGCCAAACTCTCGAGAGGCATCCAAATCAGTGGCATTGACAACCAGCACTGTAGCTCCTGCAGAGAATTGGCAGGAATACAAGCGGAAAAAAATAAATAAAATAAACAGAAGCAACAGTCAGTGAGATAATTTGTGTATGAAATTAAATAAATAGGAGGGATTTTACAATTAAAAAGACAACTTTTCTATATGTTTTTGTCAGGCTCACCTAATGGCAGTATGTCTACTTAATTGTTTATTCTTAGCTATGCTAACGCTACTCTCTGTGACTATTTATCCCGACTAAGCACGTTCACATTTGCATGCCATTCAGAGTGGTCATGAGAATCATGCTTTTGCACATTAGTATGGATTGTGGCATTGGACACTAGCATGGGGTGACGGATTAGTAAAGTGAAAATAAAGTGAAAATAAAGTGAAGCTCCAGTCAGATCACCAGTTTTAACACTGCAAACACTTTTAGTATTCTACCAGAGCAAAAATATCACAACCCATTTTTGATTGATACTGTCACAGAGGCAGAGAACAATATACTCTTTTTAGCATTGTTGTGAAGTCAAATTGGGATGCATTACATAGAGAAGTGTTTCCTACAAGTCAATGTACACTGAAAAAGGAAAGTAACCACAAATGCCAAGCTAGATAAAGCCCACAAAAATGGCATTCTTTGCCTTAATCCACATCGCAGTTTCTGACAGTCAGTGGGTTTATGGATTAGCAGGCCATCATTTTGTTTGGCATGGGTAACTGGCACAGTCCTGATCAATAAACAAGTCTAAAGTCTAGGCTGGTCTGAGCAACCAGAACCATAGGTCCTTAGCTCAGACTCACGGGCTTTAGCCATATTCCTGTAAATCTTAGCGACGGCCCAATGTGTTCCTTCAAATCATCTCTGAGACACAAAAGAAGCCTCAGCGAGAGAGCAAGAGAAGAGAGAGAGAGAGAGAGAGAGAGAGAGAGAGAGAGAGAGAGAGAGAGAGAGAGAGAGGGGGGGGGGGGCAGTCAAAATATCTCATTTCCCTCTAGCAAGTGGAAGCTAATCTAATGCCTGGGATAAAACTCATCTCTGAATGCATGCATGAAAATGAATATAGCAGCCAATGATGTAGCTTTGAATAGTCAATACCAAGCATCTGGACTATTTGAACGTACAAAATCTGAACAAATGAAACAGTATAGGCTTGAAGACAATGCAAAATAGGGAGAAAAAAAAAGCAAACCCTACAGCACAAAACAGAGGCTAGATAATGTGATTTGTACACATATAATTGTGTGTGTGTGTGTGTGTGTGTTGTATAAGCCAGGAAGTGCTTTGAAGGCACTTAGTCTAAATGTAAAGGTTTATTCACCAGCATTAATGTTCTCTGGAATCTTGACAATATAGGATGGCTTGCTGAACTCGGGTGGGTTGTCATTTTCATCCTGGAAGTGGTAGAAAGTATCAACATCAACAGCTGTTCAGTGATGGGAACAATGAGAGCCCATATATGTTGGAAAAACAAGCTGTATACATTCAACAGCTCTGGTATGAACATATTTCTCCTTCATTGGCAATACACTGCAATTTAAAAAATAAATGTATTTGTGATTCATTAAAAAAAATGCACTCTCACAAGCAGCGTGTCAATTATGCTCAGCCATGTAGATTAAAAGAATTGCTTGGATTAATTTCTGGTCACTAATTTGTGCAGCTATTTGTTGTGAGGTAGAAAGAAATACACTTGGGAAATTTCCTGAAAAGCTAAATTATATCATAAACGATTTCAGAAGTGTTGGCCATATGTGCTAACCACTCATGTACTGCCCGATATATGTTGAGTCATACAGATTCATTTCCAATTAAATTGCTACACTGTTGGGTAAAATAACATGCTTTTTTTTCCATCAGCGCAACATCTGGTGGACTCGGAAAGGCAAGGCTCCACTATTCCCATAAAATGCTCAATGACACCCGATACCTTGAAAATTGAGAGTTATCAACATTTATATTGTGGATCAGCATCAACCTTCATATTCACTTCCCCCCACAGCAGGACTGGATTGCATTCCACTCTTTTTGTCGCACCAACCCATCTCATTGTCTAGTTATTCATAGAGAGATTTTTTTCCTGTGCGAGCTGCATAAAAAATGTTAACACTTGAGCAACAGTAACTGGCGCCGTTATCTATGCGGTCTCCATGTTACGCTTGGGCATTGTGTGTGATTTTGTCATCAGTTGATAAACCACTGTGGCATGAGTCACAACATTGTGGCAAACTGACGAGGGAAATAGGAAGCAAGAAAGATATGGGCGGAATACAAAATTATGATCATGTCTCCCTGATGGCTTTTGCATTGCGGTAAATATTTGCCCCAACATCATTTCTTCCTTATGTAGGGCACAAAAAAAATGACGGTTGACTAGCAACATGTATGTTTATTTTTGATGGTTCGAAACTCTCTCGGAAGCATTAATATAATTAAATAAAACACCATATAGTTTGTGTCATCTAATAATGTCGGTAGGATATATTATTTTGATCAACCCTTTGGTCCTCAGTAATTGAAATCAATCAGTGATTGAAAAACAAAGACATTGAGTTGATTTTCAATGCACACTTTGTACACACACTATAATGATACATTTCCAATTTTTCCATATCAAATGATAAATAAACCTTTTCAAAAATATGAGCAGCCTTTTTGAAAGTACGGATGGCGAATCCGCTATCAATGTTTTAGAGGAAAGGGAAAGTGTATTTTTGCAGGTATAAGTTGTTATTGTAGGTGAAGATCTCACAACGGAGTGAAGGCACATTCTTTCATTTCTGTATACCTTCTGCACCTTTATGTTATCGTAAGCATAATAGTTGTTTGAATACTTTTGCTGTCTCAAGATTGTTGCTAAACTGCAAAACAAACAGTTGGAGAGCTTTGTCCAGAAAACCACTTTGTAGTGTTGATAGTACTTATACTGGCAAATGTGTTTTGAGGAGGTATCATACTGGAATTATTAAATACAATTCAAACAATTTAATCCAATTTCCATAAAAGTCCTACAGTTATTTTTTTTAGTTGCATCCTCCATCAATCCAATCCAGTTGGAGAGCTTGTCCAGAGAACCACTTTGTTGTGTTGATAGTACTTATACTAGCAAATGTTTTTTTGAGGAGGTATCATACTGGAATTATTAAACACAATTCAAACAATTTCATTAAATTTCCATAACAGTCCTACAGTTACTATATTTTAGTTGTATCCTCCATCAATCCACCTATGTTCCACCACTTGTGCCGTTTCAGGTCACAGGTGCACTGGAGCCTTTTACAGCTGACTAACAAAAACCTACATTCACAATAATAGACAATTTACTCTTTAATTGACTTCATTTACATATTTACATACATACATATTTGTCCAAATGTACCCAGAAATTGTCTAGCAACTAGTTTAGATTGTATACCACTTCTACAAAGTACGCATGTTGTGTGTCCTTGTACGTGTGTATTTTGTAGGGCTCTACTTACAATAACCTCGACTGTGACAGCGACAGTACTGTTGAGCGCTGGGTTTCCTCCGTCTTTGGCCATAACCGTCAGATGGATTGTTCCACTGGGAATTTTTTCATAGTCCAGAGGCCTGGTTACGCTGATCACTAATGAAGGGAAATTATAAGAAAGGGTAAGCCTTTCCATATTGGTGAAGACTTTCGAAGCGATTCTATCTGTAGGGGAATGTGTCCATTGATCTGATTTTACATAAGAGGTCATGTTCTTTCATACCAAACTCATCCAAGTGTTCCTTTTTGGACCTTGATTTGCACACTGAAGCTGAGTCATGTTAATTAGAAGAGTCTACTGCAAACCTGCTCCTACTAAGATGGTTAGTCTCGAATTGTCCTACATAATGGATTAATTCAGATTTTTGGCAACTACAAAATTTAGCACACACCATGGTTAACTGACCCCAAAAATACATTTTTATGTTTTCAATGCGAAACACACCTGCATATCCCTCCACCATGATGATACTGAAGTAGTGAGGGAAAGCCGAAGCTGAAATGATGGCATATGTGATGAAGTTGTTAGGAGGAGAATCCTCATCTGTTGCCTGCGGGCAAGAAAAGGTACAGAAGAAATCTAGAGTTATAGATTTTGAGTGAGTGAGTGCAAAGGGGGAAAAAAAACTTAACCAGTGCCAGCTTTTTACTGCCCACATTTAAGCCGGTTCCAGCTATAAGCCTCAGGATATCAAAACAAAAACTTAGCTAAAAACTGGCCAAAAAAAAAAAAACATTTCCAGAGGTAACCTACAATAATAACAACAATGATACCACTCCGTCATTATTTTGTTTTTGGCTGGACTTAGTCATTACTCTTCCAGATGTTTTCAGTGTTC
Organism: Syngnathus leptorhynchus; assembly: GCF_054491065.1. NCBI lineage: Eukaryota > Metazoa > Chordata > Actinopteri > Syngnathiformes > Syngnathidae > Syngnathus > Syngnathus leptorhynchus. The sequence goes on along the minus strand of NC_141204.1, from coordinate 10,255,969 downwards.
TGGCATCATTCTGTTGGGCATGTTGTCAAATCTTCTGCTTACATGAGCCCATATTTTGATTTAAATCCATTTGGACAAGGACAACCATAGTAAATCAAACAATTCTTAGAAAACATCAGCAAAGTCTATCACTGTAACACGTAAACCTCTGTTTACATCTTGTATTTTTATTACCAACCAATTTCAACAAAACTTTGTTGCCTGGCTCTTTATGCTTGTCTAGTGGGCCATGCTAAGTCTAGCGCATGGGGTCTGCTGACCCAGCATTTGGTGACATGTGGCTTCCTCCTTCCTCTAGGGCAGCTTATTAATATCAAAAGCGTTTAAGGTTAGCTTAGACTCATCAAACACAGCGAGCCAGGCGTTGAACCAAGTAATCGCTTGGAGTCCTGCAGTGTAAACACAAGCTGCCACTGTGCACTGTGGAAGGGAAAACCATGGCTGGACTCTCCGTTACAAGCCATGTAATAGGCTTTCTTGAGGGCACAATCAAAAGAAGTGCTGAGCCATTAGTTACCATTGTGCCCGTGCACCTCTGGCTTTTGTGTGGCAGTGACAAATAGCAAACACAACAGGTCAGTCTGATCTCCTTGGATACAGTGCACACAAGCACAGAACTACATGACTATACAGTAAAACACAGAGGAGAACAAGGAACTAGATGAATGAAAACATCAACTGAGTATACACAGTACGTATATTAGTATGGAAATTCAGTAAAGTACGACCAACTATTTTTTTTATATATATTTAGATATATTCTTTTCATTCATTTCATTTATCCCCTCACCCTGATTCGGGCCACTGGCTGGACAGCCTGTTCGTTCTCTCTCAACGAGCCTACGTAAACCTCCTTCTGGAAGAGTGGCGTGTTGTCGTTTATGTCCAATACGTTGACTCTGACTCTCCCGGTGGTCTCCTCTCCACCGCCGTCCCTCGCCAACACAGTCAATGTGAAGCGACGCATTAACTCGTAATCCAAACTGGACCGCAGAATCACCCAACCTGTCTCGGCATCTAAGGAAAACCTGCAAGACAAGACAAATAATTGGCTTGATGGTCCTGGCTGTGGAGACATGTATCATCACATTAGATTGGATTGATTGATTAATTGATCGATTCATTGACTGACTTACTTGCCAAAAAGTGGGTGTTAAATTGTATGTTCACTCCAAGAAATTACATGCGGCATTGGCGTTTTATGTGATCTACTCAGATTGTGATAATTTCCTAAAATCTAAATTATGTCTTCACTCAATCCAAGATATTGTGCAAATTGATGACAACAAGTGTAGAGGCTGCTGAATGGTTTGTACCATGCATTGTTTGGAAGGGCAAGTTTAAAGGACAAGTTTAAAGTGATGGCATTGGATATGCTTCCTCTCGTTTTGCATTTTCCTTTGCCAGAGAATATATATATGATACAGTGAAGTGAATTTGTAAATGAATCTTACTGGTCTGGCTCATCGCTGAAGAAGTAACGCACAATACCAAATGTGCCAAGGTCCCCATCTGTAGCCTGGACAAAAGAAATACAAGATTGTTATGGAGTAATACATTTCTTGGAGAAATGAGTGGATACAGATACCGACAATCAGACTGGGTTTAGTATCTTGTGTTCATGCTTAGTTCACGGCTGGACATTTTTTTGACTTCGGCACAAAGAATGTAGCTGCAGAAGCTGTGTGGGCTTGAGCACAATTGGAAGTCAACAAATGGCACAAACAAGGTCTATATGGTCTGGATATACTGCAGACATGTTTTATTTTGCCGTAATTTTGGAGCAAAAATGGATGGAGAACCTAATTCCCCTAGGCTAGAGTATATATGGCCCGTGAGAGCATAAACAACAAACAAAACCTCAGAGGAACTTTTTTAAAAAAAATGCCCCAAAATATTCAACCCCCAATGGCTCATAATATGTAAAAATGAACATTTAAATGTCATATCATTTTTGTAAAAAAACGAAAAAAAAAAACCTTGGTATAGTTTATGACACTCAGAGGGCTTTATAAAAAAAAAAAAAAGAAGAAAAGAAAGAGGTTGACCCTGATACTAAAATTTTTTTTTTTTTAGCAGATATTACTGTATAGTACTCTATAATAATAAAAATCCATCCATTCATTCATCTTCTATATCCCCTCTATGGTTGCAGGTGTGCTTGAGCCTACATCAGCTGACCTTTGTTGAGAGAGAGGGCACACTCTGGATTGGATGCCAGCTAATTGCCGATTAAAATAAACTTACATTTGAAATCACTGTTCCAAGCCCTAATAAGTGGGAAGGTTCCATCACAAAGGACATCCAGCATAAAATATTAATCATGTGGACTTACTGTAATGACCCCAGATGGGGTAAGGCAAAGAAGACTTCTCAATGACCCCTATAGCCTTGTGAGAAAACTTGTGATTATGTATCAGAGATAGTGTTTTTCTGATTCTTATAAAATAAAACTCACAGAGACCTTCTTCCACATCACTGTGGATAGTAAATCAATTTTTTTTTTTAATGTCTTTATCCCTTTGTTGTCAAATGCACTGAAGCATACGCTGCAAAGAGGGACACCAAATACATACAAAGTCATTAGAACTCCAGTCAGGTTCTTTTATTAACCTCAGAGGTTTCATCTGCTGTGTCTCAGAGCTCATCCTTAAACGTAACTCATCTTCTTCTCTTCCTCTTTATTTCTGAATTTCTATTCATCCCTCCTTCTCCCACTTCTCCTTTATCTTTCACACATTCCTTCTGGTTTTACTCCCTCTTTCAGCATTGCATCCCCCCACTCCGCCTCCCTCTTCCCATGCACTACATATCTCCTGTGCACACTCTTTCTCCTTGATGCTTCTGTCTCTCTTTTGCTCCCTCTTTCCCAGGTGAGTGACAGGCCCATAAGTGCTCCAATGATAGCAGTGGGGGTGTTAGCGTGACAGCTATCGAGGCAGCGACAGGAGAGAGAGAGAGAGAGAGAGAGAGAGAGAGAGAGAGAGAGAGAGAGAGAGAGAGAGAGAGAGAGAGATGGGTGCGAGGTTAAGAAGTAAAAGCGATAGCCATCTTTTCTCCCCCCCCCCCCCCCCATCAGTCATTAACTCCCATCCTCTGAACAATCAGCATGACAGTGTGGACAAGTCACTTTGCCAACTGCAAGTCAAAGACGTTCAACTTTAGATGCATACAATCCCAAAAGGATGTGAAAACTGTTTCAACTACAACTTTACCTAATAACTGGGTATTATGTATCCATTTGTTATTATCATTATACTGTACATTAAGTTCTTTTTCGACAAGGATTCAGAATTGGACGGTGAATTAGCAACCAATATCATGAGATAATCACAATTGACAAATTTCAGTTATGCATAAATTCAAACAAAAAACGCATATGAGCAGTGATTTTGGTTTTCTAGCTTTGGGTGATTTTTAGGTTTGCATCAGAATGAAAATCTTACTGTCTTCATATACATTTTTGATGCACAGTTTTAATAGAGCCCAAAGTGTCTATGGGAGTTATAGCAGGTATCTATATATTTTTTAATATAGATGTTACATATACATTTGTTCTTTTCCTTTAGCTACAATATTAGAATTATGCTAAACTGCAAAAACCAAATAATGAATAATAAAATTCCAAATTAAGTTTTGATGCCAGCAGTATACGTAGACTAATGATCCTGTGCTTAAATGTGACTGTACAGTGAAAGTTAAAGGGTTAAAATATCCACTGCATCTAACTATTATCGTCAGCATTCTTTTTCAAAAAAGTTGTTAAGGAGTTGGTGCACAAAAAGTCAGTGAGCTGCTGATTGCCAATATAAAGTCTAAAAACCCCCACAGGGCCTCAGGCACTAACTACAAAAGAGAAATTAGTTTTCAGTTGACCAGTTTGGTTAAATGATGTGTTTCTTTCCATCAGAGAGGGGAGGCCAGCAGGCAAACACACTTATCGTATGTGTGTATAGCTCACAATATGAGTACCTGAGTATGTGTGGCACTCGGTGGGATCATGTACAATGGTCAGTAGTTTGCGATAAACTCATTATTTCAGGACATATACTTTTTGTGACATTTTTGTTTGCTGGTGTGATACGAGACGCAAAATATATGCCTTGACTCAGTTAAGTTTAGGAAATTTGACAATCCAAATGTACATCGGTCTATATGCAAAGGCATAACAACAATATTCAAAACAACATGTTTAGAAATACATATTGTTGCACAAGAGAATTCACACTATTTGAATATGCCTTTAACACAAAAATAAAACCGGTTTGGTTAAAGATCACTTTCTAAACTGAGATGACAGAATATAGAAAACCAATTTTTACAAAGCTTATAGACATGCACATGGACCAGCGAATGGGGCCACTACGTTTTGGTGTAGATCAATAAATTTCATTTAGCATATATTTGATCCTAAAGGTGATGATAAGCCTGTTGGTACTTTGGGTAACAGAAAACAACACACTTGGCTAAAATTCTGCTTTAATAAAAATCTGATTTGACTGAGGCTCTCAGATTGTAATCAAATATGTTTACAATTCCTAATGTAGTCTGTCATTGTTAAACTAGACGAAATTATGCTATAAGATATTTGCCCGTGTGTTAACGTGACAGTGGCAGCGGCAAAATATCCGCCATTAAGTTTAGGAATCTATAATTATTCTAAGCACATGTGAAGAGGTAAAAAATAGCCTTTAACTCAGAAGAGGAGAAAAGAGGCGCAAAGAAAAAGGTGGGGGACTGTATTGGACGCACAAACTGTGGATCCAGTTTGAGCTGCCAGTGAAAAGGCTTAAAGCAGCTGGCAGCTCCGTGTTGCTGAAAGGCCTTCATCCTCCCCCTCTCTTTCTGCCTCTGTCCTCGACGATGAAGGAATGAGATTAGAGAGTTGTGACGACACTGAAGACACACGCTGAATAAAAGGAACAAAGTGGTAGCAGCAGTATCGTCGAATGATGAGGGAGCAGAATCAAGACATGACATAGTCACAATAGACATGCTTAACATGCAGCCAGAACTAGGGCAGGGATGTTCTTTTAACGCAAATGTCCCATTTAGTGACATGATTAAACCGCACATCACCCCAATTTATTTGTAATGAAATGTGTTCATGCTTGATATCTTTTCACGACAAATTAAATGCAGACTAATTCAACATGTTCTTCAACTTTTTTTTTATGAATTCCTATACCAACTCATATCCTAATGTACTGTTTGATATGTCCTCATGCTGTTACTATCACGATAGGACACCAGTTTTGTCACTGGCAGGACTCAGGCATAGGGTGGATCTCTCAACCGAGCAGCCAACCGAGCAGCCAACCAAGCAGCTAACCAAACAGTTATCTGACCAAGCAACTCACCGACTAACCCACTGATCAACACAGTGACCAAGCCACTGGCTAACCCACTGACCGACCGACAGACCGACCGACCGACCGACCGACCAACCAACCAACGAACCAGACAGCGAGACAGCCAACCAACCAACCAACCAACCAACCAACCAACCAACCAACCAACCAACCAACCAACCAGACAGCGAGACAACCAACCAACCAACCAACCAACCAACCAACCAACCAACCAACCAACCAACCAACCAACCAACCAACCAACCAACCAACCAGACAGTGAGACAGCCAACCAACCAACCAACCAACCAACCAACCAACCAACCAACCAACCAACCAACCAACCAACCAACCAACCAACCAACCAACTAGAAACGATTTGGGCAAGTCTTTGTCCGTGCCAATATGACCGTGTGCACTAATCCAAATCACTCAAGTCATACTTGGGGGAGTTTGGTGTGAAAGAAAACCAACAGCCAAAAAGCACTCACATTCTAATTGTAAACTAATGAAAATGATAGATACTCTCTGTAACCCTCCACAGCAAAATCGTGTTGATTTCTACTAACATTAGCAGCTCCTAATGTCTAGAGTCTAACGAGTAAAAAAAATAAAAGACACAAAGAGATGGAGTGAGAGAGGAACGGATAGAGACAAAAGAGTAAATCACAATAAATATTTATACTGATAAGTAACACTGCAAAGCATAAATATTAAACAGCTGCTTGTGTGTGTGTACTTATGTGTTGGGCGTAAGTGTCCACGGGGATGCAGGAGTGGGCACGACCAAATGCATCAGCTCCCTCTGTACATCAGCTCTGATCAGATGAGCAATGAATATTAACCTAAAACAAGCCTTTCAGCAACATTATCAGATTGCTTGTTGGGCACTTTTGAGAAGAGCTGGCAACAACATGCATAATTCCAATTAGCATAGGTATAAAGCATTGTATAAACATTACCAAGACTCCACCCTCTCTCTCTCTCTTACACCACGACAGCTACAGAAATGAGCACAGCACACACTACTTGACAATAATAATAATATTTATGGCAAGGTAAAAAAGAGCAATCACTTATGACATATGACACTCATTTTATGACTCTCTTTCAACATGAAGGTGTAAATTATCTACTGAGGATACTTGACCAATAGTTCCAATTTTCATGTCAACTCAAAATTCAAGATGACTTTTTTTTTTTACCAATTCAATGTATGCTCAAGCACTACTGTTAGAGGACAGATGCAAAGTGCTAAATTATGTTGCAGAAAAATACATAATGGCAAATAATTTGCATTTAAACTATTTTGCATAGTCATGCACTAACAAGAAGAATGGCCATTGAAAATTATTGATATGACATGTCTGACAAGACCCATAATGTAGTCTTTATAATTAATTAATTGCTTTGAGAATTTAAGTATGGCTTGAAGCAGAGAAAACTGTCTCAATCGCAAACAAACTCATTCGACTGCAGACATTACATCCACTTCAAGGATTATTGCAATGATAGGCAATTTAGTTTGGCAGTAAGTCATTGTATAGGTATTATGTCTGGACATGCACACCATTAAAATGAGAAAGCCATCATTGTTTTTTTGCAATAAAAATCATCTGGCAACCTTATTTTGCCTCTCGCAGACAATTGACACCTTTGGGTCTCTCAACACATTTAGAGAAGTTTAGAGAATGAAGCCGTGGAGAACAATGAATGGTACGTTATGAAGTTACATGCCGGATGGTGACAATATACTCGCACAAGAGGTTCATTTGAGAGTAGATGCAAGACTTGCAATAACAAGTCATTTAAATCTGTTATTTTTTGAAGATAGTAAAATGATTTACTAGGAATTATTTTTTCATTTTTGCATTTTCATAAAAAATATTTTGCTTTGCAAGGTCTTGTTTTGTCCGTTTTTTTTTTCTTTTGGCAGTAGTGGCTAGTCCCAAAAAAATGAAAAATGAATCATAAAATATATTTAGAACTAATATGTATGAGCATCTTTACATGGGCAGCATTTAGCCATCCAAGTGAATGGATGGATGTAAAATCCTACCTCAACTTCAAATAACTCCTCGTGACCACCACAAAGACACTGGCCGTGAACTTGTTTCATCAGACAGCAGTATGAAAATAAACTGCTCGCTGCATTCATTTCATCACAAACATTGTAACTCACTGTCTAAACTACTAATGAACTAAATTATGACAGACTCACACGGGTAAACAAATCTATGAAAACACATTACTGGACAAACACACAACGCTAGATTGTAATCATGTGGGCTCACTAATTGAGCAAAGCCTGCAATGACACTGATTTTAGCCATGTGTTGACTTTGAGGGAGTTGAAGGAGATGTGTTTGTGTGAATGACTTTATTTCCGTTTCGCTCTCTCGGTGAACAGCTCGCCATAAGTGGGCAACATCTGTTTAATGTTTGCATAGTTTTGTGTATTTGAGCCTAGTCAGACAATGGATACCGTCATCGAATGGTGACTGTGTTCATGATGCCTCAGAGTGAGCCTTCACATCTTTTTCTCTTGGGCTTCAAACAGTACTCCATATTCTCAGGCAGGCTGCACAAGACCAACATCAGCCAGACTTATCGGGTATTAGATTACCCTGCAATCTCCATTTCATGAGCACTGGTCTATAAACACTATTGATTTTCACACAGTGGGTTTTGCACTTGAATCAAGTGGAATGCAGGTGTGGCTGCTTGTGTTGCCTGGCAATGAATAATAATATAAATATATTTTTTTTTTTCCATAACATCAATCCTGTTTTAGATTCTTTTTTTTTTTTTTTGTATTATTTATGATAATATTGTGTATTTGCCTAACATAAATACTGATTTGCTCCGTTGATGCTGTGCGCTGTACTTTGTTTTCGTTTCCATTTCAACGCCTAGCCAATGGAGTTCTCCAATGCTGATCCCATGCTCAAGTAAGTGTCATAACAAGTACACAGGTCTTTTGTATCTTTTGCCATTTAGTTGGCAATTGGCCATTCATTAAGGATTTGCCATTCAGCATTCACTCTTTGAACACTCACCAGAATACGAAGCAGGGAAGTACCGCTGGGTGTATTTTCAGGGAGGCTGATGTTATAGAGAGATTTGCTGAAGATAGGTCTGTTATCATTCTCATTGATGAGGTCAATAAAAATGCGAGCGAATCCCACATGGTCAGACATGGACTCATTGGCGTAGAGCTGCAAATAAAGAATGAAACATTGTGTGACTGTTGATACCAATAATTTCAGAATTTACATTTTAATCAGACACAAATTGTTTTAAGGTCACAGAAGGTGCACATCAAAATGTGCTTGAAAAAACTCAAACAACTTTAATTTCAAAATTTTGGAGTTCAAAAAAAGTCTTCATTGTTCTGGAATAGTACTTCATACACTTTTCTAACTTTGTTGCTGATAGGAAATGGCTTTTATGTCCATCAAGGAAATTTGGAGTCGATATGTTTCTTTGTGTCATCAAGGATATCTTACACTCAACACAGAACGTTTTTAGTAGTCCATTTTTCACACCTCTTCCTCGTTTCAAGTTAGCACATGAGTTCTTAACTTACAGAAAAACTGTAGCTGCGGATGTGCTCGTAGTCTAGTGGCATCGCAACCCTAATTCTGATGTCGGCACGGCCTTGTACGGCCGTGGGGGAGATGGTGAAGTATTCAGAGTTGTTCCCTGTCAAGAACACCTGGAACATGCTGTTCACACCCTATCAAAGGAAAGATAAGAGAGAAATCACAATGCATTATTTAACCAACAACAAACTCATATTTTTCTGAAATAAAACCGAGAGCAAACTGTGTTTTTAGTATTTCTATGATACAAATTAGCCGAGCTACTTAAAGCAGAGACAGAACAACAGCAAATCCAGAAGCAGACAAGATGTGTGAAGTGAAAATATTAGTGGAGTCTAAATATTAGAAAAAGTTGTAGTTGACCTACGGACGTTTACAGGTTCACACATTAAAAAAAAAAAAAAAGTTCAACCAACTTTCAAAGTATCGGTAGAGAGGAGATCAATGCTGGCGGCAACTTTCTGATACCACTTTCTCTGTATGGAGATTTTATTTGGACAGTCTCCAAAGGGATTTTCCAGTTATTCTTTTTACATATATCAAAGTGTAGGATTCTATTTGTTTTAATACATTTAAGAAGTGTTTTATGAGCAGAAAGAGATGTTATGATCGTTGATGACAAGCGTGACTATCTAGCTCAATGCAGAAACGTACATCGGGGATTTGGTTCTGGCTTACATAATGCTGCTGACTTTATGTTGGATGATGTTTTAGTTGGAAAAGAGGGGGCACTAGAGTCGGAACTTTACAATTATTAACTATGCCGCAGAAATACTTTTTGATCCGACATGAAATTCCAAATAACCTCTAAAAAAAAAAAAAAAAAAGAGCAGCTCGTGTCTTTCAAACACAGATAATCCCTCAAGTACAAAAGCATGAATATAAATCAAGGTGGGGTCAAAATGACACCACAACCATGAGAAGTCCGTGGCTGCCAAGAAACCATCTCTGGAGCCTCCCCGTCCTCTTGAAAGCTACAGGGCAGCCGGTCACAGCACCACTGTGGCAGACAGAGGAAGATGAGTGGGCTGGTCGATTGGTATTTTGCTGGCAGCTCAAATAGCCCCCTTGTTTTTGTTTTTATCTGTGTGAGAACCATTGTGGCTGATGGCTCCTATTTAAAAGACCATCCGATATGCAGGGATGTCACCTCAAACTGCCCATAAATATAATTGCTCGTCCATTTACTTCAGCCTTTAGAAACCCTGATAAAAGTACCCTGTCAGGAGTGACATCCACAAAGTTTGTTGACAGGTTCCAGCAGAAAAAAAAAAAAAGTTGTATAAATGCCAGCCAAGCGGAAGAACGGATGAAAGAACTAACAGCCAAACAGAGAGTGGGAGAGAGAGGTAACTACCGCTTGTGTCATAGTCTCAAAAATAAAACATCTGCCCATAATTTCCTGGATTGCAAGAATGTAAGATTCCTGTTCAAGTGTAGCCGAGTGTGAATGAGTGTGCACATCATTACTGACATGTGGGTTTTACCAGATCACAACAGCAAATCAAAACAAAAGCAAATTACCTCTATAACATGCACATGCAGTTGAAACTAATGCATCAATCTCTGGCATGTCTGCTATCAACTATTATTGCAAGGACAAACGCTTTTGGGGTTGATTTTAATCTGTCTGTCTGTCTGTCTGTCTGTCTGTCTAATTTGACTATGACTCACAGATACAGTAAAAGCAAGTGGCTTGGAGGAGTGGAATACTTTTGAATGGGAATTTAAGGTACATATCCACTTTAAAAGTTGGCAACTTGGCAAACATGGGATGGAATGGGAGACAGTCCTAAATTTGGTCAAGACGTAAGCGTTGTGATGCATGTAACTTAAGAATTTTTGTGTGTTTAAAAAAAAAAAAAAAAAAGATTATAATGCATTTTGTCAAGTTTTAACATGACAATACATGCTGTGATAGAAATACCCCAAATAACTAAACTCATACTAAAACTTATGAAAACTAAACTAAAAAGAAGCCTTTAAAAAAATACTATAAATAATGACAATTTACACACACACTCTGAATACTTAACTAACGAAACTGAAAAAAATAAATGAAATAAAAAAAATAATAAATGAAAATTTTTAAAATCCCATACTATTTTAAGCAACCATTCTGGGAAATGTGGTAACGTAATTGCAAGAATTTATATTATTTAATTTATTATTCTTAATATTTTCTTGCTAAAACACTCAAACTATTCTTATGCAGCATGATGCATGTGCACAATCAATTGAGCAAGATATTAAACACACTCAGGGTCCCCGTTAGTTTACGTATTTTTACGACCTCTCTTCTCCTCTCTTGCGTCCCTCACCAGCCACTTGACTTGCAGTTATCTGACAAATTCCACCCTGACTGCTTCTATGCCTAAATCAATCAGAGTTGACTAGCTTTCTGCTTATCTGCACCCCGTGTGATTGATTTTCCTCGTTAGGCATAATTTGATGCTCTGTCCCATCTCTTCCAGAGCAAATTAAATTGTAGCAAAGTCCAATGTGCAGGTGTCGGCTGTGTGCACAAGCATGTGCGCAGAATTTAAGAACGAGACAGATGGAGTGAAAGAAGAAAGCTTAAAATGTGTGCATGTGTTGTGACTGTCTGGAAAATAGATAAGGCTAATGGGAAGTGGCAGGAACATTACATGTGCTGTTTAAAAATGTCTTAACAATTACTGTTGACGGAGAACATTATCAAGTCAACATTATGCTTAGAAGCAGCCGCAACCATCCACCCACCTCATCCTTGTCCTCGGCCTGAATGAAGAGGGGCAGCGCAAAGCCCACCTGGGCAAGCTCAGTGATGCGGACACGGTACTCAGAACTGTTGAACTTTGGGGCATTGTCATTTTTGTCGATCAGCAGGATGGTGAAGGTGGTCCTGACCGTAGCATCGGACGGGCTGCGATCTTCTTTCAACTCGGTGGCCTTAAGGGGAACCAGAAAGGAAGCGACCATTGTGTGGAGGAGACGTATGACGAGACGAAGACAAAAGACACAATACGTCACATTAAATGTAATTTCTGACGGAGCTGTCAGCACACAATCTAGACAGGCATTTACAGCTTTTCATTTATCGAATCAAAAAGAGCACTGGATGAATCAAGGGGCTCAAAGTGAGGCCAAAGGAGGACCTTCACGTGTAGACCAATACACACACACAGACACAATGAGATTTCAGAGAAAATAGTTCAATTGAGAAGACCTAATTACACAATTTCTCTCTCTGGCTGTCTGAGTATTGAAGCTTCTGCAAAGAGAAAAAAAAAAAGCGGGGGGGGGGGGGAGAAAGCTAGAAATGGGCTTGGGCTTTCTATGGTCTGATAGTTGATAGAGGAGCGCTACAAGCAGGAGAGTATACTGCTTGTGTCCAAAAAATAAAGAAAATCCAGCCTCAATCGTACCCAGTCACTTTGCCTTCATAATCTCAGCATTATCTAGTCTGAAGTTGAAAAATTAGTCATATTACTCTGCCATACAAAAAAATCAATAACAGCATCACCAAAGAAGCATCAGCAGAGAGAAAGTGCAGGTAGTGGGGAAAAAAATCTATATCTTATAAATACATTTTAGGGTGACATTTTTTCCCCAGCATTTTCACTTCTTTTTTTTCTTCATTATAATTATTGATTTCAATTAAAAAGACGATCTAAGATTGGAATATGTTTGCAAGTATCACTTTTTGCATTCAACCAGAAAGTGTGAGAGAGACTAGAGATCTCCCATTCCAAAACACAATCACGTTTTATATGAACATGAACAGCTACTGAATGTGCAAATAGGTGAATTTTAGGGAATCATATCGTAAGCACCATTACCGTGCAACTCAAGTGCAAATGATTTGACTCAACATAACATCGAACTTTACTCTTCAACATTGCAGTCACAAAAGCTCTGTGATTGTGTATCTTTCTACTTTCAGTGGCTATTCGACATCCATTTCACGCATCCTCTTGCACAGCACAGTGTGCACAATGGTGGCTGAAAAGAAATTACTGGGTGGAGGGGGGGCAGAAAGCAGAGGTTGAAAGTTGAGAAGATAGAGGGTGTGCAAGGCAAGCGTGATACACTTTAGGCTCAGGGCAGGGACAGAAGAATTGAGAGACAGCATCTACTTCAAAAACGGAGGACAAAGAGAGGGAGCAGCCCTGCACATGAGCATGGTTACTAAATTCTATTCCTTTATCTTGTGCTACTCAGTTCCACAAACTCTCCCTGGACAGACCGCAGGCTGTTTACTGCTCACCAAACTGCAAAAGGGACATTATCAAAGGATCAAACCACAAATGCCTTAGCACATTATCAGGATGAGAATTGTGCAAGAGCACATTATCTATCAGTCTACCCGTGTTAGATGAACTCTTGAACTTGAAAGTGAATTTCTTATTCACAAGGGCAGTACTGTGCAAAGATGCCTTGTTTTAGCAATGTCACAAGGATCATATTTGACAACAACACAAAGTCGAGCACAGACCTCCACTTGGGCTGTATTAATATAAGCAAAAACATATCTTTGTATTTGGGTTTCTGGGAGGGGCCAAAATTATTCTCTGGGTTTGCCGGTTTCGATGACATTGACTCACATGATAAAATAATAACGCTAATAATAATAATAATAATGCACCATTATTCAGATAATTACCTAAATGTATTCGGTTGATCTATGAAGCTTTTCGCGGCCCAGTTTTGTGCATGTTGGTTTTGTATTCATTTGTGTAAAAAAAAAAAAATAGACCTTTGCAGAATGAATAAGTGTGTGTTGGGCTCAGTGATAGAGTGCTGCTCTACCAATCCAGAGGAACTAGGTTCGATTGCCCGGCCATTGAGACCATGTCCAAGTATCCTTGAACAATCTACTGAACCCATAGTTGAGTAAATGAGTGGTGTCGAATAATCCATAAAAAATGTTGAATGCATCAACTCCAATCAACCCTTCCACCCCCGTTTCTCAACTCACCTTGACAGTAAGAGTGAATCCTGCTGAGTAGAGTGGGTTTTCTCTGTCCAGCTGGCCGTTCACTGTCAGTGCACCACTTATGTAGTCCAGGGAAAAAACACTGTTGGTGTTCCCTAGTTGGAAGGATGGATGGAGAGTGAGTGAGAAAAAAAACAGATAAGAACGTCAGAGAGCCAAACGAGACTGTCGTTGTGCTTAATTCAACAGAACCCCTGGGATGCAGCACAGAAGCCCCTGCAAGGGGAAGGTGGTGGACTAGCAATGTGGATTTCTCTTTCATGCAATATGGATGTATCTTCTGCTGCTCTTCCTTTCTTCACTCCACCTTAGGCTGACCCACCACTTCTAACCTGTTCACACTGCATCCACTTGTTTCATCCCTCACTGTCTGAGCCTTTTCCCTGCTGCACTTTCTTTGCTAGCTTTACTTTATATATGAGGAACGTGTCATGCTTATTGCTGTATCGTAACATGCAAACATAAATGTAAACAAAGGGTTTATAGATACATGAAACAGCTAATTAGATTCCAGGGGGATTACTTGAGAAATGACAACACACACACACACACACACACACACACACACTACGCTACACTAAACTATACTATACAGTATTATTCAGAAACATTGACTGCTCTCTTGCTTTTATTGTAATCCATTTTGAGAGGCCCGGTGTGTATTTGTCAGAGAGCTGGAGAGGCCCCCTATGCAATCTGTAGATGGACACAAGCCATACATGTGAATGTTATCAAAAAGATCTTCTCAATAAGAAGGCAAACAATAGCACGGACAGAGCTGAATGAAATAACCCTGAAAGTCAAGTCAAGTCCAACTGGAAGTAATTCACTTACGTCCTATGTCAATATATTCTGTCCTGACCAGCTGACAGCACACAAACTCTTCTATCTCTCCGCTACATTGTGTATACGAAACAGAAGACTCTGCAAACAGGCTCAGCAAAAACTATTCACTTGCATATGAAAACGTGGCTCGTGTGCGATAAAGTCAGTATGCACGGTCTTGAGTGCAGAACAACAACTTGATGGGTTGAACTGCATCAGCACTGCAATGCATTTTTTAAAAATGAAATTACAATCAAAAGTATTTGACGCAGTGCATTGCGGAAGAGTAAAAAAAAAAAAAAAAAAAGAAAAATCCATACTATTCTTAATATTGGCATTTATTGTACATGCACTCGGGGACCAAAGTTTTGGTAGTCACTCAAACTTTGCATTTATAACTTTTTTGTATTCTTTGCTGCTCAATAGAGGACAGCACACACGCAAACACGCACGCACACACATGCACACACACACACACACACACACACACACACACACACACGCGCACACACACACGCACGCACGCACGCACGCACGCACGCACGCACGCACGCACGCACGCACGCACACACACATAGGTTTGCTAGGTAACCAAAACATGAGAAGTATGCTTCCTCTCACTCAAGGTTGGATGACTGAAAACTATGATTTTGAAATCTTGAAGTCTATGTGTCAATCTTTTGACTGAAAGGTCATTTTAGGTCATGTCGACTTCAGCTGTCCATCCCCTCACCCGCAGGGATATAGATTATTGAACACAGCACTCACTGCTTTGTGACTGTATGGACAAACAATGGAATTACTTAGATTGGTTCACATTCAAATAAAAGGTTGCATATTTTGGTTTTCTGTTCTTTGAAATGATGTTTCTTAATCATTGCTGTCTTTGCTTTTCAATAGAGTTCCTGTGTGTATGTTTTCTAAAACGCCTTCAGTTTTGATGATGTATCCAATGCACCTCCAAAGCTATCATTAATATTTAATTTCAACAGTCAGGTTAGTTGCTTGGCAGCGGTGGTCAGAATAATAAAAATGAAATAAGTACATTTTTATTTTTCCCCAAAAAGTGTCATGTCTGGTCTACAAATGTGCTTACGGATAAACATGTTCAATGAATTGCTTTCTCCAATGATTCAGAGGGTTTGATGCCCGCCCGTTGTCATATTTATGAATGAAAAAATATGACATTCACCACACAGAGCTCAGAAACTGTCCCCAAATAATGATATATTTTCAGAAGAATAGAATTAACTATTTCAGGGTCAGTTCAGAGCAATTCCAATATGATGCCCCTTTATCAGTCAGTCCCCAGACTTGAATAAGAAAATAATGCGACTTATATGATTACAAATTCAGTTGCTCTGTCAATATTTCTCTACCTTTCAGCCATGCGCTCTTACTATAAATTGCTTCATACTTTGCTCTTCTTTTCATGTGCATTCTTATAATGAACCTGATCTGGTGGATTAGAAATCATTCTCTTCAGATAGTTTGTAGAGAAGAAATACATTACGCCCAGATGCTAAGTCCAAAGTGCACAACAGCTAGGATCAACAGATTAACCCATGTCTGTGTTGCTCACTCACCATTCGCTGCTCTATTATTGCCCTGTAAATCTGAAATTGAGGGGAGGGAAGCTTCAGAAAAAAGAACACAGGGCAAGTGTGGGGACAGAAGAAGATAGCTCCATTTGAGCCTCGAGGTAATTAACCTCAATTGAGGCCAAAAGGTGTACCGAGGGAGGGGCAATGATATAAATGTGGCACAGTATTATGTCAAGCTGAATTATGTGGAGAAAGGGAGAAGAGAAAGGTCTGTTTGAATATGATGTTTATTTGCAAGTACAGTATTTTATTGTCGTAATGGTTCTGCAATTTTTTTTCTTTCAGTTTATGTTCATTTGCTGCACTGGACATGTACTAAGTTATAGACACTCAAGTACGTATTGTATACATCTGGAGTATAAACTGTGACGATACTGTATATATGTACTAATTGTTGCCATAATTACAATGATAAACACAGAATTTTTGTCCTATTTCATTATCTGTTAAAGCATAGCTTGGCAAGCTTATACTCTTTCTAAAATATCCTGCTATTTTTTATTTCTGCAACAATGACGTAAGTCTAGTCTACTCTATTATAAGTACAATCGAGGTTGAAATAATACAATTCAAAAAAAGCAATTAATACATGGAATGGAATGAGTTCAATGTACTTTCCCAGACACTATCGCTTCAGTTCCACAGTATATGTATGTAAAGTACTATAAAGCAATAACAGCTTGTCTAAAACTCTGACCTACATTTTCATGTTTGGCGTAACAAGCTGGCATCAATTGTGATGAACCTGAAAACATAACCATGACATTTTCAAATTTTCTGGAAAGAGATGAGTGATCACCTCTAAGAGGTAAAATGATAAAGACTGACTCATGGCTGCTCTTGCAATAAAAGATTCAACCATGTCAGAGTGCTCTGACCAGTAGACAAATTGAACAGGGCACGACAATCACAGTCTCTCTTTTTGACCCTGCAAAATCCGAAATGCTTCATATTCACGCAAGGTCGGTAGCACAATTGTGCACTAATCTGATGTACAGTTTCGTATCCATGTGCATCATCAGTATTTACCTTGCCTTTGGCAAGAATGCACGAGAGCTGCTTCAAACAATGACTGCCAATAAATATCCATGGCATGTACGTACGTGTATGGGCCAACACTGTGGTAATATTTTGACCGGAATTCTGCACCCCCTCACAAAGGGAAGAAAAGATATTCATGCAAGTGAAAGTGCCTGGGGCAGCAGCCAGCCAAAGTGAACTGGCTGTATTCACAAGCTCCGTATGCCATTTAATGTCCAGGCTCCTCAGCTCACAAGAGTGACATCTGTTTTAAGAACTTTTCTTGCCAAGATCGTTCCCATAGCAACACCCGTAGTCACAAAAGTTGTGTGGATTTACAGTGCAGTATGGATGGATCGGAGTAAAAAAAATCTAGTCATCCAGATAAGCAAGATATTTCTTAAGTGGATCATAAGACAGATTGCAAGCCACATAAATGATTAATACCTGCATTCATTTTCTTCCACTTATCTGGCGTTAGGTCGTAGGGACGGCAACTTTAGCAGGGAAACCCAGACTTTCCGCTCCCCATGCAGGTCTGACACGGCAGAAAGGCTGTTGTGCTGTAGTTAATCTTGGTCAGGATATTAAATTTGTCTTATTTTTGTGGTAACAATCGAGACAAGAAGCTCTATTCTATTTGAGACTTATGTTGATCATGATTGGTGTCGCTCTGTGTGTGTGTGTGTGTGTGTGTGTGTGTGTGTGTGTGTGTGTGTGTGTGTGTGTGTGTGTGTGTGTGTGTGTGTGTGTGTGTGTGTGTGTGTGTGTGTGTGTGTGTGTGTGTGTGATGATAGAAGTGAAGACTCTCAGTGTGGGCATTGTGCCGCTAAATTGGAAATTGGTTTGTCATCTCTATTGACCTGACTGGAATACGAATCTTCAACAACCCTTCCTTATGCAGGTCATCGGTATAAGCACCTACGTGTGTAGACATGACACCTACACTTAAATGTGGAAGCCAACACATTCTGTAAACATGTATGCATAAAATGGAGTTTTGCCACTTTAACATTGGCTCCACTCGGTTGAATTTGTTGAGAGAGGCAGGCTGAAATCACACGCAATGACTCTCAGGGACCACCAAGAAAGAAAATGTAATCATATTCTAATTGCTGATAGAGAATGTTCTCCAATGATCTGGCTGAACACTACGATTAGATACCCGGGGGTGGGGAGGTCGGGAGAACTGCAGCACACAGACACACCAGCAGAAGAAATTACTTTTGGAATTTGGCCTTCATACTTTCAGGCTGTAATTTTGTATTTCTTGTATCTATTTAAATGTCTTCTCAATCAGATATACCACGAACATATTTCCCTTTTATGAGACATGAACAGGTTCAAAACTAAGGAAAAAAGCATTTTGACTATTTGAAGGATCAATCTGCTGTTTTTGCATTGAACATTTTAAAAGAAATCACAAATGAATAATTAAATAGATTTCTCCTCAATAAAAGGAATAGTTTAAAGACACAACTTTAAAATGTGAGGAGGGTCAAAATTTTGGATGTTTGTTCATGCTTATTGATTGCTTGCACAATGGAAGAGGCTGTCATGTCATAGAAAATAAATGTAGCATTTCCTCATCATTGCTCAGAATAGTCTAAGCATTACCAAAGTATTACAAGTAAGTTGGGAGCAAATTCTTTGTGATTTATTGATAAGGCTGTTTTAATTCCTATGTCATGAGCAAGAGATGGCGCAGGGTAGATTCCTAATTGTAATTATTCCTGCCCTACTTTTGAATTAAAAATCAGTAAAGGTAACAAAATAGGAATAGAAAATAGCAATACTAAAACCCCAAAACAGGTGTGTGTTGTTAAAAAAAAAAAAGATGATCACAGTTTTAATCACGTGACAAGTGTATGACAATAACTTTTTCAATACAAATCAACATTTGAGGAAAGCCAAACAAGTGTAATCACTATGACTAATCTAGTGACAACTGTTTTCTCTCGTTTGCGACAACACCACGGGGGAGCTAGGATGTTTTAGTAATGCGATATGGCATGCAGCCAAAGCTTTGTGTCTTGAGGCACAGATTTTCTATGCTTTGCGAAATGTACACACATTAGTGTCACTTTTAAGGATAACACCTGCAGGCAAATCAAGCTGATAATAAGGTTTGGGCTATTGTTTTTCAAACCACACCAACATCAAATTCCTAATACCCAGTACAAACACGTTCATCTGCATGTTAACATGCAACAGCGTACTTGCAAATCATGAATGGAATTTGTATCCGAATGGAGAGTTTCTTGCAATTTGATGATAACCTGGAATAAACAAATGCTAGCTTACATTAAGATAGTGACTAAAGTTTTTCCTCTGTCTTAGATATCCTTTAATAACTTTTGGCAATTATTTTCTGGATACTGTCGATGTATCTATTTGGTTGTATGCACTTTTACTGTCGGCATTACAAAATACAGTGTTCTGTCCTGTAATTACTGTGGAATCAAGATTATTATGAGATCCTCCGCAGCTCCGTGGATGCGGAGGATCCCGTAATAATCTCACCATCAAAATAGCAACGGTCAATCACTTGTATAAACACCAGACCCACGTGGGAACTGACCAATAAGACCAATATTTGGGAAAAAAAACAAAACCCAAATTTGTTTTCTGCCCAACAATGACGATATACAGTTTTTAATTGATTCAAATAATAAATCCATTAACCAATGAATAGAATGTTAAAAACTTCCACATGATCAAAAATGACCAGTAAATGGCATCTAAATTCATAAAAAGGCAAAAACATAAGAAAATGACATCTTTACTCATAGACAGTCACTGTTTTCACTTCTGAAATTAGCCTTACTGAATCAACTGGAGGGCTTTCTTATAAAATGATGCTGATTTCTTTTGAAGATGACCGATATTTTAAAAAAAGCTGAGCTTGATATGGTGCACTACACTACTGCAGACTGCAACCACAGTATTGAACACATTGTGAATTTAATACTCTAACTTTCTGTCAGTGTCAATCAAAACAAATCATTATTTTGTTTGAAATGGTGGACTTTTTGATGCTGCTCATGTATCGGATCCTATTACAAAATTGATCAGATGTTTGCAGGTGTTGTGAATGGACATTGCTATAATTCCTACGACTCATTAAAGCAGGAAAAAAAAAAAAAAAAAGGACTCATGCCAATGAGGTCTGCACCTCAATGATGAGTACCCGACTCCACTCGAAACTCAACTAGGCTTAGGATTGTGTGGCGATCAGTGTCCCGTAGACTGTCTGTCTTGTCTGAGAGATTACAAAGCAACAAGCTGTGGAGAGCCTCAGAGCGTCTAATTGAAAAGCTGAGAAATCGCAGCATCACAGCAGTCACGAAAAGAGCTCCCTCCAGAATAACAGGTATTAGGCCTTGTCCATATTATAACTTGTCTGCTGATATAAGCCTCGGTCATCGCAGAATCGAGTCAAAGCATCGGGGTGTAACAGGGCGGACGGATAAAGATACTTCCGAAGAAGAAGTTCGGGGGGAAATAATCATGTTTACGAGAGTTTATCGCAGCTGGGGGACAATTTTGAACATTGGCTTCCTATGTTATAACAATGCATCTTAACTATTAGTTGTGTGTTGAACTTACAAGGTATGATCTTTATACTGTCAAGGTATTGGTAAATAAAATATTCTCCTGGTGTCTTAAGGCTGCTTCAGAACAAGGGTATGGTACTCGGGATGGATGTTCAATTTAATTACGGCAGTTCTGGGAAGTATAAATACTACTTTTGTCAACAGCGGCAAGATGGAGGAATATGAACCAAGGGACAGTAGCAACCGTGATGCAATAGAGTTGAAGAAGCAAAGATATTTCATATTAACTCATTCGGTATTTCATCAGCTAGATAGATATATTAGCTAATAACTAAATAAAACTCAACTTTATCTATAGAGCACTTTAAAACAATCACCACTGCATACAGAAATGAGCAAAAATTTGTCATGTATGTACAGAGGGATTTCTTTTGCCACTGCTGATTTTTGGTGTGAAAATGAAAGCTATCATGCTGCATCTATTTGAACAATCACTCTGCCTGGATAATTTTAAGACAAAACCCCTTGAGGTGACTATTTGCTGCCATTCCTCAAACAGAACAGATGCAATCCGAAAGAAGAATTGTCCAAATGTAAAGGATGGAAAAAGACTTAAGATGGGATTAGTTGTGACAAAAGAGATGGAGACACACAAAGATGAACAAGAGGCTGATATAAAAGGCTTCAGGGATGTCCTTTCATTTATGGGGGCGGCCGGCAGATTTTTTTGCTGCTTGTTCTTGTGCTATCATTACAACACAGTGGTGAGGCTACACAAACTTTACACAATAGATTAACTCTTATCCTGGCAGACAGCAAGGTCTCATGTTGTAACTTACTGTAATATAAGTCACTGAGAATTTTACTGAGCATTAAAGAAATAATTTATTCTTCTGCATGAGGGTAATGCTTTTCTTGTGTCCCGTCAAAATATTTTATACTCTTTTGATTTTACATCATTTTGAGAAATTCTTATCATAATGTAAAATTTTGGTTGCAGGCGACACGTTGATAAGATAACGATAAAAAAAGATTCCAAGTTCAAAGAATCAATGTTTATCTGTGACTAATTTGTGATCGAGTGTTACTGTAACGCTATATTCTAAATTTTCTCTGCTGTTGGAAGTCCCTTCTTTCTGGTTCTGTTTGTTAGCCTTATGTCGGATTATTTGCAAATGAGAAATGGGGAATTTTCCGCGATTGACTGGCAACCAGTTTAGGGTGTCCCCGCCTGCTGCCCAATGACCCTAACCCTATGGGGTCAAGCGGTACACATAATGGATGAGCTTTTTTTTTTTGGGAGTTGCATATTCGACCATCGCTTCAACAAAACTCCTTAAGTGTCTCTTGGTTGTTTTTCCTCGGATGGGGTGGTTTCTTAATAATTTCACTTATCCACTATACTATCAGATCATACTGACAGCTTTAACGACAAAAAGTGATTCTTAAGAAAACTGCAAATGCCCTTTTAAAAATCAATGTTTTATGTTTAATATTAAGGACAGCCCAATTATTCCATGGAGAATATGTCTACATGTGAATATGAAAGTGGCCATGGTGTCAGGATAAGGCCTTCAGTGCTTTGGTGTGTCTTTCATTCCTGTGGGTCGTTGATGTCATTCAGACGAGGCGAAACTGTCTACTTGCTTGCCTCGTTGTCTTTGGAGGCTGTTTGAAGTGGATAGTGATGAGTGGAATTTTTTGTACTGCAGAAAAAAAAATCAGATATCATAGCGTGCTAACACGAGTAGAAAGAAATGAGAGTAGCTATTAAAGTGCCTCTTATAGGGTCATTTCTTTTTATAGAGTGTGCCGTTAAATGATCCCTACTGCCTAATGTTACAAATGGTCCAACCCTCAAAGTAAGTGTATTGTCTATCCAACGTTGAGTATTTCAAATTGACAGTCATTTTTTGTGCTGTGATTTCATTAAAATAACCCATGGCCCTGTGTATAAAATACATAGAACATATTTTGCCTGCCCTTGCCTTTTGTTTTTTTGACCACTGGGATGAATGGATATTTCAGAACGTGTGTAGAGAGATAATAGTAAAAACCCGTGTGTTGTCTTAAGATTTTTTTTCAAGAAAGTTTTAATGAGATAAAGAAATTAATTTTGAATTACTGTCATTTCCAGCAACAGAAATGTCATTGTTGTACATAAAGAAATGTGTCCAATCACATACAGTATTAAAAAAAAATGTGAGAGCTTGTAGCAAATACGAATAACTATCTTATTAAACAAACTACATTCTGCTAAATCACCATGCATGACTAGAATTTAGATTAGCTAAAAGTGGGCCTAAGGCTACGTTCACACTGTAGGGCACGAAGCCCAATTCTGATTCTTTAAATAATTAGGGGAGATGAGGCGACGCTCCTGAATCACATTTAATGGAGACATCTACTGAACATTCTGAGCTGAGCTGGTGGATGTCATCGTATCTAATGTCTAAACATCTCTGCCAGTATTTACACTTTTAAATTAACACTTCATAGACGTTCATAGAAAATAACACCGGTATATAGGTATTTGTAGAACATGTCCGCAGTCACCATATTAATGACCTCTGAAACAGACTGACTCCTCCCTACACGATGAGATACAAAATTCAATCTCTAGCTAATGCCAACTAACCTTTAACTTGTTTACTTATAGATTAAGACCAACATGACACAATTACTGCTGAATTAAGGTTGAGGTTAGTTTTGACACATTGAAAAGAACTTTACCGAGCTCTGCATTGCCAGGCCTGGAATGTGTCAAATGTTTTGTTCTTATTCACGGAAAAAAACTAAATAAGTTAGAGTATGAGTTATGACATGGGAAAGAAAATTCATATCAGCCATCTAATATAAAGATGAGGTAAAAAGAGAGCAGGACAGTGGCTTAAGAATATGGCAAACATCCAAATATGGAATGCGTGACATTTAAATTGTCATTTGAATTTTTGCTAAAAAAAAAAAAACGTGGCCTATTTCTCAGAGTAGTGGACCTGTCCTCCCTTTCATGTGCTTCCCCTTCCACCATCTTCACACAATCAAAACAAACAACTGCATCATTGCAGGAGGAATCCTCTTGCGTTCATAAATTCCCAGATATGATTTCTGATTGGATGAGGCAAAGAAAATCCACATTTTAAGCCAGACAATAATTAACATAAATCACAACTGCAATTAAGAGCCTTTTTATCTTAATTACTAAGCTAATGAGACGAGTCCCGCAGGAACAAGCAGATCTCTTTGAGGACACGCAGTGAGAAGCAACACAATGTTTTTTTTTTCCAGAGTCAAGTCAGTAATCATGCATGTAGTGGAATATGAGAGCCACGAGAGATGTAATAGATATGTCGTTTTTTTTTTTTACACTTACACGAGCACTCTCGTACACTTTGTATTATTTTGACAATAAAGTGGAGACAACGACACACCGTCATCCACTCTACTCTTCATACCCTTGGCCTTCTGCCCTTTATATGCTGCCGCTGCATCACCCTTCCACTTTCATTATCTTTCAAACTTATAATGATTTTATCAAGCCCCATAGGAGCTTAGTGCAGGGCAATAACTTATTTTTAACTGAGTGGGAATACGTTGCAGCACGTAATTAATGTCTTTTTAATGCTCTTCTCCTCTGGAGCTTGACTCGTCCCTTCAACTTTGAAACAAATATTACGCGCAAACATAACAACAAGACATCTTGCTGTTTACGCAGAATCAGACCGAGGATGGGGATGCGCTCAACTTCAGTTTACAATAAATTGTAAAAGAAAAGGGATGGTTGTGCACTCAACAGGAGGAATCACATGCATGCAAAAATTAAAGAACACGCGAGGGCCTTGCTCTCACGTGTCACCACTCCAAAGATAATGCATGACTACACATACGCTCAAGTTCCACACATGGAGTCAAATTCCTTTATCCCACTGTCGGGTCAAGTGGTGATCCAGCAGATGGTCTGACAATGACTATCTCGATCATCCCAAATTTTCTGTGGTTTGCCAGGCTTATCAAGCAATGCCAGCATCTTTCTAGCCAGCTGGCAAAACTGGTACCACTGACGTCCTTTCATCTTGGCCATGCTGAGGTTTGTCAGAGCATGCACATTACCTGTGTTTGTAATACCCCTTCGGTGTTTGTTTCCACCACACACACAATTGCTCGACTCACAGAGACTTCTACGTCTTACTGGATTAAATAAAAAATGAACCGTGGCAGGAATAGTACAGAAGGTTTAAGATGTGGTTTTAGTTTCTATTTGGCACATCTCATGGCGGTCAATAAGGTAACACTTTTAGCAAAGTATGCAGGTGAAGCTTAAGGTTAACCCAATTACGCAAATGCAGTAATAGTTATGGTTAGACCATGCTTGAGAAAAGCTAAAAACATCCAAACTTAGAATGACACAGTTTGATTTCATGCTCCCAACAGTCATTAACATTTGCGTTGATTTATTTTGGCTCAAGTTACTAAAGGGATTTAGAGTCATTTCTGTTTTTTTTTTGTTATTTCAAAGAAGGCTAGAAAAAGAAGATATTGGGCAAGTTCATGAGTGAGAATCCTTGCCTTGGATCAACACCAAAATCTAATATGGCCCTCCTTGTCCCAAGGTTGATCTGTCAATCAATTTTCATGGAAATCCGTTTACAAGTTCACGAGATATCCTCCTGGCAGATAGACAGAGTAACTGGCAAGCAAAAAACATCAAATCCTTGGCAGAGGAATATTCACTTCAGGAATATGTAAACAGGATCGCTGCTACAGCCTTATCAGCACCATGCAAACAGCAGCTTCAAATTCTGTCACATTTACAACCTTAAGATTTCATAATGATGGATTTTAACACTGACACTTTGGATTTACCCTAACTTTTCATGCCATATATCAAATAATATAATTGAAGCAGCTTAAATTGACAGAAACAGACCAATGTAATCTCAGCGTTTGTTTTGAAAGAAAAAAAAAAAAAGAAAACAGTTATGCCAGTTTGGGTTGCCCACTGCCAGGTTGAATAACAAACACTTGATGACGCCTGACTTCCTCCCACCATTCTGATTAATAAACACTTGGAGGCAAGCTTATTCTGTCATTCTGAGATGCTGCTCCCCACTGTTATTGAATGTGTTTGATGAGACTAGTCTTTTTTTTTTCTGTGGGATTATGATAAGAGGTGATCGATTCCACTCTCTGTGCTTTGGATGTCAAATTGATTGTGTGACTCAGACTCAGACCTGAGATGATGGTGTAGCCGATCCCCCTGGGTCGTCCCAAATCTTGATCGATGGCAGTTATCTTGCGCACTTCGTAACCCTGAAGAGACACATACGCACACTTATTCTCAAAACATACCCACGCGGCACACCTTGACCTCAGTCTCAGTTGATATCATTGCATTATTTTTCACATACTGTACACACCTGAGGAGCACTCAATTTACACCAATAATGTTATAAAACATTTCAGTATCATAAATAAGCAATAACAGCCATTTTATCTTTTAGGGTATTTTTAAATCCATATGAAAACACATTTGTTGCCGCTCAAGTGCATCTTGGCTCATGAGAACACCGAAAAAGTGTTATCTACTGACATGGTGGCACATTCTGATGCATTCAGTCCGAGATAAAATCAACTGTATGGAATCCCGGACCCAACATTAATTTTGTAAATCACTCTTTTAAAATGTTTTGATTATTTAGAGTGCGGCACAGTGAAGCACTGCTTAGCCTCACAGTTCAGAGGTTGCGGATTGGAATCCATCTCAGGCACTCCCTGTGTGGAGTTTGCATGTTCTCCCCGTGCCTACATGAGTTTTCCCCAGGAACTCCGGTTTCCTCCCACATCCCCAAAACATGCCTGGAAGGACTATTGAGCCCTCCAAATTGCCTGTAGGTGTGAATGGGAATGGTTGTTTGTCTCTTGTGCCCTGTGGTTGGCTGGCGACCAGTTCAGGGTGTCCCTTGCCTAATGCTGGGACAGGCTCAAGCACGCCCGCGACCCTTATGGGGCCAATCGGTACTGATATTGGATGAATGGATCATTTTGAGAAAAAAGTAATTTTCCACAGTCCTGCTAATTTTGCATGCACTGATTCTTATCTTGTTGATTGGCTCATATCATGACATGGTAGCACAGATTGGAATTACACATGTATGTCATGAACACATACCTGACATTTCCTATTGTTGAATATAGTAGTTGTGCGCATTTCAAGGGATCAAAGTAAAATAAAAATAAAAATCAGTCAATCCTAATCTTACACTTGCTAAAGATGCTTTTTCAAAAGAATTTTTCAAAAGCTGAGTTTTTTAGGAACCCATGTTCTGATTTGTGTGTTTCGAGGACGCAGGTGTTAGAATTATTATTATTTTTTTCCTTACAAACCAAAGTTGGCATTCCTTTATTTGAGTATTTTGATTTGATTTGAGTAATGGGGCACAAGCTGTGCTGTAAAAGAAATAGGATACTCTAGTTCTTTCCGACGCTGTTCATACACGCTTGCAAACAATATTTTTTTTTTTTGAATGTGCTGTGAAGATGAATAATTTATCTTACCTGCATACCATTTTATTTAAAGGAAAAGTCAAGTTAACCATTTTCTTTACAAGAATATGTTCTATGCCTCCCACTAGTCTAAACATGCCATTCTGATTAATATTGCATTGGTGAAATATAAATTAAGAAGCAAAATACAGCCATTTATCTTCATCTCAGGGGGCAGACATTCAACTTGCAGTTGATGGAAAATGACGTCACAATGTCTAAAGGCTCAGGTAATTACACAATTAGACTGGAACTAAAAAAAAAAAAAAACGACTGGCCAATCATAGCCAACCTTTTCATTAGAGAGTGAATTATTTGTCATTCATTGGGATATATTTGTTGATTATTTCTCATTTCATTGATGAAAACATAATATGACAGTTGTGGTGAAAAAAAAAAAAAAACAAAGAGGAGGAAAAAGCTTTTCTAAAGTCTTTGATCCACCGAGCCTTCTCAGCCTCTATGCTTCAATCAGACATGGTGGTGATACTTAAATATCCTTGTGCTGCGGTGTGAGATGGAGCGGCCCTCCCCACTCCACAATTGCAGTCCCTGTCCCATCCTTTCACTCACCACACATAAACTCGCTCTCTCCCATTGATCCTGCAAATTGTGTCTGAGGTGTGTTTATGCTCCATTTCTGCCAAAGCTGCTCCTGTCATTGACCAATTACAGCAGAATCAATTACAAGCCTTTTACAGACACTGATTCACAAGCGATTAAAGGCTGAGAGGAAAAGGACACGTACTGTACACACTCACTTCCACACACATTTTTGGATGGGAAGTACTATGAGGGCAATAACAGAATATAGTAAAATTGGGTTTGTTTTCAGCATGTTTCATCCTGAGATCATCTAAAAACATGGGTAAATATTCAAAATACCTCCAAATGTTATTTGAGTGTTTTAAAGCTGCATCTTTAATCATATCTTATTTACAGTATCTTCAGCATTTATTTTAGAGAAAAAACAATATTAGTTACATGGGTGACGACATCTGGTTAGATTATGCAAACATACTCAAAGCTTCCCAGTAAGTGTTAATCTGTCTAAAATGAAAGATGACAGACCTCATATGTCTGAAAGTACTTGTTTCAGATGGGACCTCATTACTGTGGCCCAGCGCTATTCATTACTGCACACACTCAGAACTAAGTCACCTGTACTAAATGTCAGCACGCCAATCTTGGTGAGATTATTCCTTTCTGAAGATCAAATTATACATATCTGGATTAGTTTTTAAAACAATTGAGTTTCATACTCTAAGAAGTTTTGTTGGACAATTGTCTTGGCAAAAGTTTGTTGTAATACTAAACGAATAACATGACAGTATCAATATTTGTTGTCTGATCCTGTCTTTATATAGCTTTTGTAATTTACGCGTCCTCTGTGAACTATGTGAAAAATAAGGTATGCTGCTCTGAGTGGATTATCTAGTGTTGTTGGGGCTTATTGGAACCATGTTCCCACAAAGCAGCCGACCAAGAAAAAACACTTTGAAGTGATGCCAAAATCATACCGGCAATATTATCAAGCTGTCCACATAAGTGGACTCTGTTCACTCATGTGACACAGATACAATTTGCATTCCTGCAAACACACAGACACCCGCACACTCACTGGACCATCTCCTCTCCCCACCTTCATCCTTTCATTGCAGCTCTCCTGTGCATTAGCCCTCCAAAGCTCCTTCCTTTTTTCTCCACACTGATTTGACAGCCAAAGTGTGTTTGGCCTAAAAGGGGTTTAAACGTCACTCCACGCAGCATGGATTCACTTCTAACAGATAATAACCCTGCCCTGTGCTATTTTTTTTTTCCAACCCTCCGGTTTCAAAGTATTCCACAGATGACAGGTGGTGGAAGAGCAAAGAGGCAGGCACTAAGAAACAAACTGAGTGGCTGGGAGGGTGCAGAAGGCATATGCACACAAACCTCTGAGAAATGGCTGTCGATAGGAATCCCAAGTGCCTATCCCTTCACCTGTCTGTGTTCTGGCCTTGAGAAGAGTTGACACTTGGTCTGTCACGTTACGCCCTCGACTTAGCGCTGGCAAACATTGCTTGAAATGACATGCCTGATGGACTACCTCAGGAGGGCATTAAAACATGTTACAGTAGTGAGCTGGTATTATCCTATATGTACTGTATCCATTGCGAGGGCAAAGGAGCTCAGTAATATCCTCACTACGATGTCACAATAATAGGATTACAAGCGACCCTACAATCCCTCTAAATAGTGTTACCATGGGTCTATCTTTTTAGGTTTAATTTGAATATTTTGTGCCTCATTATTCCATATTGAATAGCGTCAAAAGAAATCGTGAATTGGGAGCCATTCTCATGTTCATTTGAAAGAGCCTGCTCATGATTGTCAGTAACTAACTGTCTGAGACCGATTGTCAATTAGTCAATGACTGTAAAAGAAAAAGAAAAAAAATGCTCTACACAGATGGAAAGGTGCTGTCAACGTTGTGTTTACGTGCAAAAATAAAGAAACAGAAATGAACTGTTTTAAACTTTAAAATCCAATCATTTGGAAACGTATTTCTTTTTTAAAGAAAGTATGAACCTTTCAAACATAACTCAATCTATAGCACTGAAAATTTCCGCATTCCTTTCACCGGTTTCCAACTAACAATTTAACCAATTGGCTTCATCTCTCAAGCCCCTCCAGATTCCCCTCATCCCTTCATTTCTCCCCCTCCACTTGTGACCTTCGCGGTGACAGTTGATGAATCAGGGAGGTGGGGAGACACCGGGCGTCGACTCCGTCACGCCCCGTTAATATGCATGCAAATGTAGCACTTGACATTTCTACTACAGTGCATGCAGGCAGGGGACGAGGGACACGTGGATGGGGATGTAAGGTTGGGTAAGGTAGGGAAGAAGCGTCGAGAGAGTTCAAGTCAATGCTGCCAAAAACAGAGGGAGAGGTGAGAGCAAAAAGATTAGGAAGGGAAGTATTATGCCCATGTGTGTAATTCAATCTCGACTAGTGCAAACATCAATTGCTGGACCATTAGCCACCTGGGAACCCGGTTTAAATGCCTGAGCCAGTGGAGAAAACACACATGGCATGCGGTGAAACAAACAGCCAGTACATTAGATGTCCATTAAAACCATGTGATAAAGACAAAGGTGAGGTCAGGGTGAGACCCCACTGCTTGAAACTTCAGTGTTGCTTTCAGTCCCTTTATAATGAACATAGCTGCATGCACAGCATGGTGAGATAAAATAGGCCCCTGTGACCTTTGTTGGAGGCTCCACATCGCCAAAGCACACTGTAAATCTCACTCTGTAATTACAGTGTACGGCATTCACATTGCAGTATGGTGGGATGAGTTTTGTTGTGTGAGGAAAAATAAGGGATGGTCTGAAAAAAGGTTTT
Organism: Syngnathus leptorhynchus; assembly: GCF_054491065.1. NCBI lineage: Eukaryota > Metazoa > Chordata > Actinopteri > Syngnathiformes > Syngnathidae > Syngnathus > Syngnathus leptorhynchus. Next base: position 10,225,096 of record NC_141204.1, on the reverse strand, counting down.
TAAACCACATTTCACATGCAGTTACACCCAAACACTTTCAAAAGTAGTTTTGTTTTACTGACCAGTGGAACATCTTCTTCTATGTTGGTACTGTAGGGAAGATTGGTGAAAATAGGGTCCATGTCTTGGACATCAGTAATGGTGATAGCCAAGTTAGCGAGCCGAGACAGGGGTCTCGTTTTATCTTGATCCTTGGTGAAACCAAAGAAACATTTATGTCATACAACATTACAATAATACCGTTAATACAAGTGGGATTTTTTTGAGTGGGCTGACCGTAGCGTTGACAGTGAGCTGGTAGGCTGAGGTAACCTCAAAATCCAAAGGTTTGATGACAGTTACAGTGCCTCTGGCTCCATCAATGCTGAAGAAGGGAGAAGGTGGCTGGAAGGAGAAGAGGACACTGCCTCCGGTGCCCTGGTCTGGGTCTGTCGCGTTCACCATAAAAACTAGTTTTCCCACTTGAGTATTCTGAAAGCCACATTCAAGCAGACAGCCAAACAGTGACATTAACTGATCAAATTGGAAGGTGAAGACAGGCCAACAGCAAGGACATGGTCACAACAAGATCTGTTTATTGGTTTTATCAGTCAATCGATTAATTTATAAATAATAACTGGTAGCAATAAAATCTATGAAATTGCATAAAAGGCAAATGCACCACTATTATTGTTTTACATTATTGTACGGTATTTTCAATAATTTTCCGAACTATAAGGCGCACCTAAAAACCTAACATTTTCTCAAAAGCCGATAGTGCGCCTTGTAGTCCGGTGCGCCTTACATATGGACCAAATTCCGAAATTTAAACTGGTCCGAAGCATTGTGTCATGAAATCAATCATAAGTGGCCCGCTGAAGACTATGAACCATGAATCAAAAAGACTATGGATCATTATTTTGTGATTATAAAGTATTTTTTTGCGTCTGAAGTTGAAATAAAAATGATAAAATGGAGAATGATTTGATTTGGATCAAAAATCTGATATGATGCATTAATGGTGCGCCTTATAGTCCGGTGCACCTTATATAAGGAGAAAGTTTTAAAATGGGCCATTCATTGAAGGTGCACCTGATAGTCCGGTGCGCCTTATAGTCCGGTGCACCTCATAGTCCGGAAAATACGGTAGTAATTATATTATGTTATGTTATGTTATGTTATATCATAATATATTATATTATATCATATTATTTCTTGTGAATTTGGAATAACAAACAGGACAAACATAGTTATTGTTTTTTTGTAAGACCGTTTTGAGCTTTCCTTCAATGGTAATTTTTATGCAAGAGTGCCATTTGCACTGGAAAAAAAAGTAGAAATAAATGTAACTTTGCCACTGTTGTACTGTTTGTCACATTAGTTGTACAAAAACCTGGCTTTTGAAAAAGCATTTTATATACATTGTAAGTGAAGATATGTGGTTCCCAGAATGGTCCATTTAACATTTGTTCTTGATGACGGACCTTTCCACAGTCCATATCTGACACCATAGTTCACAAGCAGCATGACTCTTTGTAGTGCGTGGGGGTGCTAATGGCCATCAGACAAGTCGTTTCACCTTTCGCCAGGGCTCAATGACCTCACCATTCAACCATTGATTGGAATTTTCTGATAGAGCGAGCAGGTCAATAAGAGTGACAAAGCAGAAAAAAAGCTTGACAATGTATACCTTTGTTTGCAATAGCCTGGGAGACTCTTCTAGCAACCCTCACATTAAAGCCAAACAATAGAGCGCGATCATCAATGAATGGCTGGAACTCTTGCAACATTGTGAAACATACTGTGTATCTCACTGTCACTCACATCACAAGTACAACACTTGTAAATTACTGTATGTAGTGTGCAAGTAGCTGAGTTGATTGGTTTCCTTTGGGAAACACAGTGCTTAGCAGAGGGTCACTTGGAGATAGACGCTGTGACTTCCCTGCTGTGACTTCTGTAGCAATTACCCTCTTCTACTGAAAGGTGTGACTTCACACAAGCAAGCCACAGATGCATATACGCTAGATGTGTCATGATAATCTGACAATTATCACAAATGTCTCTTTCAGGGGTTAGGTGCTCATACATGATTAAATCCAAGGGAGTAATTAGGCACACGGCAAATCAAATATATGCTTCTGTGTTTTGTCTTCCTGATTAAAAAAAAAGCCTGATTTTACCCTTGATTTTATTTTACTTCGTCAACCAGAGGTTTTTACTACTTGCCCAAAGGGAAGTCTAACCACATCACCCCTTTAAGTGTTATGTTATTTTTCCCACCTGATCCCTCCCAATTTACAAGCATCTTGTTAAGTCTATTTATGGCAACTCTAATCATTTTCTTGTTAATTTGGAGAGCATGGCATGTTTATTGAAGTCTTAGACAAAGCACGCCTTGTGAGATTTCTACCAGTAAGATGGAAAGCTCTTGGCTTAAAACAGTGACAGTGCAACATTGTTACCGTCATTGCTTGCCCCCCCCCCCCCACCCCGAACCTCTTTAATGTTTTTTCAACCCACACAGCCATTATCTGAAGCATTTATCCTCACGAGGGTCAGATGGATGGCGCGACACAACAAAGTTGATGTGGCCAAAGTTATCGACTCGGCTGTGTAAAACTCATTTTTGATGCACACAAAATCGTAGCTATGGTTTCCCATGGAGTGTCGTTAAAGACTGTAAAACTATTGGAACATTTATTTCCCTCATTTTATTATTACATATCGTGATGTTGGGCCAAAACCTCATAAATCACATTTTGGTGAATTTTCTTTTTTTTCAAAAATCTATACTTTTGTTGCTGTCATTAATGAGTTGAGCCAGGGCGACCAAATGCAGCTTGAACCAGGATTTATTGAAGGGAAAGGAAGTTGGAAGGGAGGCAGGTGGGGAACTGACGACGGGAGTGAGACTCACAGCCAGCAAACAGAAAGACCGACCGACAGAAATTCACTTTGGACAAGATTAAAATTCTGACCGTGAGCCTCCAGACAGACTGGGGTGAACCCAGACGACAAGAACAGGAACTCCGGGAACGGACACGGACAGGACAGAACATTAGACACCGACAGGGAGAAACACACGGGCAGGGTTTAAATACATGAGACAACAAGAGGGAGCAGGTGATGAAGGGGTGTGGCTGAGCGAAGTTGCCGGCCAAGCGTCTCTGGCACGGCACGTGACAGTTGCCGGTGGTACTTTTACAAATTGACCATTTGAAAGAGTTGAAAATGCCTCGCTCTTTTCCATGATGTGATTCTAATGATTGAACAATCCTGCCATTTTTGGGGACTCTTGAGATGTGATGATCTTGGAGAGACAAGGATATCGTCCAACACCAGAGATATTCACGACAAATTCTTAAAATTAGAAGGCAACAATTCCTGACTTCGAAAACACCTGCAATAGGTCGCCGCTCAGTGGGGTACGCGCTTTAGGCTCGAGAATAAACATCACGATACAGCCCAGCTCCTCTCAAGGATATTGAGAGATTACATACTGGACCTGTATGAAGTAGGTCATCTAGTCCCTTCATTCTGCATCATCTTTGTTATCTAAGGAATCCATTGTGTAATAATCGCCGCAATATCAAAAGTGAACTTTTATAGTTGGAACATGGGTTACATGATGAAATCTGTGATTAATGTGAGACCTTTTCAAATGTTCTAAGAAATGTTAAAGATATGGTGATTTCCACGAATCCGAGTCTAAGACGTCTGCTGTTAACAAAGGCAGAGCTCTAACTGTTCACCACAATAGAGCTGTGATTACGCCTACACTGCTTCACAAGGTATTTCATACCCCCTCAACTGTCTGCTCTGCTTCCAACCAAGTAGGCATCTGGTGATTTTACCAGTCGTACTCTCACCCCTTTCATTTCATGCCATTCATATCAGCCCCTCCACAACTGCCTCCCACCCGTGGTGCCGTTTCACACTTCCACTGACATTTTGTGATGTACAGTAACCCCCCTCTCCATCGCGATGGTTACGTTTCAGACGCCACCCCACAATAAGGGAACAGCAGCAAAATAGATATAGCCACTTCCCTCTCAAACAAACGATATATTGAGGGAAAAAATTATAAACTCTATTTGAAAATATATTTCTTCGTCTTGACCTCTAAAAGTATCGGTCTTGTCCCAGTCTCGATACTTTTAACGACTACTACTCTACTCCTCTCTCTCAATAATGTCTTGTCACTAAAATTGTGAATACTGAAATTATGACAATCATGTCTTAACTTACAAACTGACCTACTCAGTCTCTACTGAAGAAATACTGATTTGGCTTACAGTTGTTCAACCACCACCAAAAGCCAAGCAACAAACATCCTTAAACAAAAAAAAGGAGGACTACAAAAAAGGTACTTTTTAATATTCATGTTTTCAAGTCCTTTACTCTGCATAACCAGAGTATTTTTGTATGTTTTGAACAGAAAGCTTTCAATATCTTCAGTCACTAACATGGGTTACTTGGGTTAGAATGTTACATTTCATCTCAAGGTAGGTTACAACTTACCCAGGTATTTTCCATTTGTAGACACTTGATGCACCGTAGGTCAAAAGAGCTCAAGGTTAGAGACACAAATGCCAAAACAAAAATATAAGAATGATCTGCATGCCTGCAGTAGATTGGCTCATAAAAGGTCAGAGTGTGCACACCAGAACAATATGGTAAACAATACACACGTAACTAGGCAGTACAAAGCCAATTAGGGGCTAGTGTTCAATAAAAACTGAGGTCAGGATTTGACAGTATGCAGACCTGGCAGAAGGACGAAGCAAAAGAACTGCTTAAATTAAACATAGAGGTGACATAAAAAGCCACACTTCACCTTTAAAATAAGTCTATCAATAATTAACACATTGAAATGCAACCATTTCCTTATCTACATAAATCCAACATTAAATGGGGAAAAAAAAAGAGATAAAAAAAAAGTCATTTATACTGAGGATAACTGCGACGCTGAGAGCCAATGTGTAGTTTAATGAAATCATCTAATATATTTGTGAACATTTTTACATTGAGGCAAGTGGTCATAAATATCACAGTATTTATTTCTAAATGGCTCTCAGGCAAAACAGTTCAGAGATGCCACATGGATTTGATGTAAAATCCAGCATATTGCGTTTATTGAAACATGTTATCTCAAGATAACAAATGCTCTGGCCCAGAGGAGACAGTAAAAACTTGAAATCACATGTCAGCACAGTTGCACCTGCAAGCTGATAGACAGCCCAGCTAATAAAAAAGATGTGGGCAACATTGCAATTCCACTCACAGGGAGGGACATTTGTGACAGGGCTTTCTTCAGAGACTCTGAGACCCAGTGGTTTGTAGATGAAGCTGTGCTACTGAAATGCAATGCCAAGCACCGAGTGTATATCGCAGAGCTCTTTAACCTAAACATGCTCGGGGGTAAAAGGGACTGACTACGCAACAGGTTGAGCAGAGCTTAAATCACTTCCCACACATTAAAATTGGATTCTGTGAGGAGTATGATGCATTTTGATTGGGGTTTTTTTCAGCACAAAATGAATTTTGAATTCTGAACAAATTATATACATCTAATACTACGACTACTTTGTCAATGCTCAAGTCTGCGGCCTAAAGTTGAAGGCAGCAAGATTAGAAACTCTAAAGCTTTAGGAAAATAAGGAAAATAAATAATAAATAAAAATAAAAAATACAATTACAGATTGTCACAATTGTGTCCCTATAAATGAAGAATCTATATAATAGGGTTGTAATACTAAATAGTAGAATGGTCTATTAAAGTTAAAAGTCAACATTTCAAATCTATTTATTTTGTGAGTAATGCCGTTGAAGTAAACAGAATGAAAGTTGGTTAAAAAAAGTGTTTTTATTTTGCTGGTGAAAAAATAGGGATAGGGTCATTACGGTGCAGATCCACCTTTTTCCTTTGAACAGCTGAATATTATTCTTGTTTGGTGGCATTGCTCCTCAGACTCTCTGTGTCAGAATTGCTTTTCTGTTTCTCACGTCCTCACTGTCATGGAACCTTCAGTCTTAGAAAGGCACTTATTTTCTCCAAACTGCAATTTTGCTTGTCTAAATTTTTCTCTTCTGAGACGCCCTCAAGTAATTCAAGAAAGTAGAATAACCTCTTATATTAAACGGTTGCAAGTCATTTATTCCCCCTTTTTGAAACGCTTTAACAAGTCATACTAAGAATTAAATTCTATTTTTTAATATGTTGAAATATTATATTTCCTCACTGAGACATCACTTTATTGTGGGGGAAGTGCGTTACAATGATTCTAGCATTTAACTTTTTTTTTTTTTAAATACAAAAGTCTTTAAAACTAAAATGTCAAAATAAATTTGGTGAGTTTGAGTTTTTAAGTGTTTCGTGGGCACTGTGTTGGGTTAGGGTTCCCGTAAGTGTTTGTATGCGTAGATGGGTCCTTCCGTCAATTGAGGAAAGAGACAACACCCTTATCTTCCGATTAGTCTTCTCCCCCAAGTGTCTGACCCCAACCTTCCTGTCACAGCTCATGGGCTCACTGCCTCCAAATAGCTAAGGCTGTTTGTTTAAATGTAAAGGTAATCAAGTCCAGCGTGACCCACAGAGACCGGAAAAAAGACAGAGGAGCGGCAGATGGGTCGATCCTATGGGATGGCTGCAAGGACAGGCCGCATCAGCAAGTCTTACAATACCTGCCTGATTCTCATGGAAAGTTATCCATCTTGACAAAGAAATTAAACGTAAGGGTAAACAGTTTTGTATTTGTTCATACTACCTTCATTAAAGGTGACACTTGGCTTTACAATGCAAATTAGGCAGGCTTGTTCAGAATAATTACAAGTGTAACTGAACCGGCGAACGAAACATATTTTATTTTGTTTTTAAAAGAAAAACATAACCATGTTTAAATGACACAGAGTCTTACGGCCGCTATATACTGGACGCTTTAATAGGTACACCCCAATCCAATGTGAATCAAAATTCTTGCTTTTATAAACGAGAATACTCCGTTTTCAACATTGTCACGTAGTGTTTTAATAATCATTGCATCAACACTATTGTTTGCATTGATGTAGAAGCCCACAATCCTGAGGAATATTTTCACTAGTTGCATTCTGTTCATGTACTGGATCTCATTTGAATTGTCCAGTGAATGTACATTATCATATGCAACATCAATGCTGGAGGCCTATTTCAGAACCGCCAAAGCGTTCTGTCAAAACGATAGGATAGACACTGAAGAGTAGCCAATAGGTTAAGAAACCCCATTAAAAAAGATGAAAAGACCCCATTGGGGGAAAAAAAAAGTCCATCATGATATCATAAAATATGTGCATTTAGAATTTTTGTTTTCAAAATAGTCCAAATAATTCAACCTTGTATCAAATATCTTATGATGAAACTGTTTTACCTTATCGAATTTATTTCAAATAGAATTAAATGCAAATGAGAGACAATCTGATTTTCATATAAACACACTTATCCTTAGAGGCAAGACTATCTGGCTTTATGTACTTTTTTTTTTCTGCCATGTTTTTCCAATTTCTCCATAAAACGTCATACCTAGTATTTCACACTATAAAGACAGAAGGTAGCGTAATCATCTCGGCATGTTCATTAGCATTAATTGTACATATTTCAACTAGGACCAAAATACAAGTTTATAATTTCCCAGCCTTTTGGCCTCGCCTTCAAGCACTCCTGGAAGGATTCTTCTGGAATATTCTGCAGTACAGTCATGATATCACATCTTCAAAATGGATCCCTTTGATGACCCCTTCAAAGTTGCATTTCTTTCATTAAGCGGACGGAAATTTGGACTGCATGTTAATAGCATATTGGTACCTTAACGACTAATGCACAAACATGCTACTGCTGTTATCATCATAAGGTTTTTAAAAAAAAAAAAAGAATACCAAATACAACAACTTTCCTGACTTTGTGGCTTATTTTGAGACATTCAGTTTTTCTTCTTGTTGTATTTGCGTGTGGCTGTCATTCATTACTGGCAGGAGTAATGATCACACATCCTGTTGTGGCCAATGAAGTGTACTGCTCAAATAGTGATATGACAGTTGGTCATTTTAGTATCACTTCAATGTGCCTACAATTTCATTTTTGTCATCTTTGTCCTTGAGTCCAGGGCACAGAAAAGTTTGGCGACTGTACTGAATAAACACAACTTTAACCTTCACTATCATACTTTCTGCTCCATGATGCAGTCACTGTTAGAAGCTGATGACCACTACATAACTTTCTCAACTCAACTATGCCAAAGTTCCATCTTTTCACAGTTACACCATAAGAGATTCAATACACAACTGAGTTTTTTTTTTTTTCAAAATGATGCCCTGTCTCTCCTCGACTCACACTCTGCACTCCTTTTCAAGTGTTTGTGCATGTATGTGTGTGTGTGAATGTGTGTTTTACACTACTGTGACCTCTGGACCCCTGAATCTCCCTGTTCTACAGCCTGCTGCTATAGGTACACTTCACTCTACAGTATAGCTATGTCTCTTTCCATCTGTAGTGTGGGCAATGCGGTATTGTCAGGGTAGAAAAGGGCTCTATTCCCATGCAGCTTATTGCCTGAGGTGTTTCTCAACAGAAGAAACCCACGCTGTGTCATAAGCAAGGTTATTATAGTTAATGAAAAGCAATGAAATAATGGAAAAAAAAAATTCATTCATGAAATAAATTGAATGAAATAACTGGAAGGATGTTTTAAATTTACAAAAATGACAAAAACTATCATTAATAAGACAATGTTGTTTGGTTTAGTCTTTGTGCATTACTTTAATAATTTCTATCTATGCCAGTGGTTGCTCTCTAAAAAGTAAGTGTGCATACTTGGAGTTGGTTTTGCCAACTATGACAAATCCCGAATCCAGGCTAGACTCTCTTGATTTGAAATGTGTAACTAAAATGACTATATAGTTTTGAGAATTCTGAGTGCAAATCCTGTAAATGTCTCATTTCACACACCACACCTCAGCCAATAACAACACATTACTGTACTACTTTGCTGTTATTCTTTATCCACATAGAGAAGAACTGAGCCAATCTGGAAAGACCGACGCTTAAAGTGAGAGTCAAGCTGACACAGGGAAATGAACAGAGAAACAAAGTGTGCTGATAAACTGTGACACTACCATTTGTAATCACTACATGTAGCTCTGCAGCAGAAAAGAGAGAGGGATGAGAGATACAAGTACACAAGGAAAGTTCAGCATGTCCAGCCAAGAGTGACACTATTACAAATAAACTAAACTCACATTGTCTGCTTAATAAGGTTGAGTGCAAAGCCTATAGTGTGATGACAAATCAGTATTAAAAAAAAGTGCTAACATTACTGACACTAAACAATACTGATGAATCTTATTCACAAATGATTATCGCTGTGACACCTCTAAGTCTCAAAGTTGTTTCATCACTTACTGATCTCAGCACAGCAGGATAGGACAAACTTGTCACTCAGATAAGCACCCAATGAAAAAGCTTGAGACAATATTATACACCTGCATTTTTATTTTATTGCTTTACGTGACGGATGCAGTTGTACTAGCGACAGTACTGAAAACTCTCTCAACAATGTTGCGTAATTAACTGAAACCATATGGCTTACGCCTTTGTTCTTTTCTCCCTGTTCCTGTTGTTCTCAATGAGGTTTAATAAGAACATGGATCGAGAGGAGAATAATGGAGGCCAACAGCGGCCGAGCACATAACTCAATTATACATCACAGCACTCATGTGGGGGACACCACAAATTGCATCATCACGTGTCCATCAGAGACAATGCCCCTCCACTGGCAGACCGGGGTGGTGGTCCACCTTTTTAAGATGAGGATAAACTACAGGGTAGTAGTTTGTCGGATTTGTTACCAATGAGAACTCTGCCAAAGCTGTCTTTTGTTACAGATTATGTTAACAACTTTTATAAACACAATTTCTAGGTGCAGCTGAGGTGTTTGGTTTTGGTAGGTGGAAGGAAAACAATGTATCTGGGGAAAAAAAAAACAAGCAAGCATAAGTAGAACAAGCAACAAAGAAAGGTCTGAGTACATATTCAAACCAGAACCTGGACTTTGAGGTAACCACTTCTCAGACTGGAAAAAAAAAATGAATAAAGCATTATAATGAATGCCGCTTATCCTTCTTAGGAATTGTGGGAGCATGTCTTCTTGAATAAGTTTGAAAAAACTGCAAAGGCCAAAATGTTCTATTATTTGAAATTCTGGACATGTCTGGCAATTTAATGACACACTTCCAGCACACGATTGTTCCCACGGACTTAGTATGAAACACACAAATATGATCATGTATAAAGAAGCCGTGCATCTATCTACAAAACAGAAGAGGCTAAAAGATGGACAACTATCATCTTGTTAGTAAAACGTTGTCAGAATTCTCAGTTCTGCCAAGTGAGTGTCATTGCAAAGAAGAGAGCCGAAGGCATTGTGGGGGTTAGGACGGTGGGGAGGGTCCCCACACACTTGAAAGAAAAGGGACTGACAGGTTGATTTATTCAAAGACTGAGGAGTGGGTGAATCAAACTTTAATGGCTTTTGGGAGTGCAAGCCGTTCTCTCCCTCCATTCAATCTTGCCCCACTCATGCCGTCCTTTTTTGTCTGCACCCACTTTCTCTCTCTCTCTCTCTCTCTCTCTCTCTCTCTCTCTCTCTCTCTCTCTCTCTCTCTCTCTCTCCCCCCCTCTCTCCCCCTCTCTCACAAAAGCCTCTCCTTTTTTGACAGATAAATATGCACTGATCACAACATAGCTTGTAAATCAAGGTGCTCTTCATGCTCAGTGAGCTAAATGACAGAAAAATAAATAGAGAAAGCGGAGGTGATTTAACATCACAAGTTACATAGTTCATGTTATGCCTCTATAGCAGTTTTAGCATTAACAGCTGACATGCAAAAGATGCGCGGGAAAGTTGTTCTACACGCCAAATAGTCCATCTACAGTATGTTGATCTTTGCCATAAAATTATTTAAAATTTGATCATATTTTTAGGTTCACCATTTGAGGCATCTCCAACATTTAACAGTCAGTCAAGTGAATTTCTGATTTCTGTGAAGGTGATTTGCATCTCCATCCATCCATCCATCCATCCATCCATCCATCCATCCATCCATCCATCCATCCATCCATCCATCCATCCATCCTTCTGTCTGTCCGTCCATTCGTCCTTCCATCCATCCATCCTTCCATCCATCCATCCATCCATCCATCCATCCATCCATCCATCCATCCATCCATCCATCCATCCATCCATTTGAAGAGCTTATCCTCATTATGGTCGCAGGAGAGCTGGAGCTAATCCCAGCCAAATTTGGGCAAACACAAAACACATTTGATGCTTGCTGCATAAAGATGTCTTAACATTATAAACATCTATTTGTGCAACTTACAGTAAGAAGCATATTGGTGGAAGTCCAAAAAAAATGGTCCAACTTCAGATCATACTTGGAACCATCTCAATATCTTTCTCAATCAACAACAAAATGAACAAGTGAAAAGAACATATTGTACAGTGCTTGAAAAACTATTCTGTGCCTTATATGCACAGTAGACCTACATTTAGATTGTAATCAATGAAGTAACATATCACGACTTCCATAAAACAAATCAGTGGTGCATTTCCTGCTGTTTGAGCATATCATCCTTTCCTGTGCATCACTGAGCAGTGGACCTGAACAGTTTATCAGTGCATGTGTGCTCTGATATTTAATTTGAACAGAAATAGGTATCTATCATAGTTTGATGTTACTTTTTCGTTGTCTAGCCCCAATAGTCACTATTTATTGTTTACCATTGTATTTATTGAAAGTAATCTTACCATTAAACCTGAAAAGTATGACTTTAAATTCACTGATGTGTACGTGTCTGTTTTTCATCAAATGGTTGAATTACATGCAGTTATCAAAATACAAACATAAAATAAAGATATTCTCTTTTATTACTACTGGGTTTTTTTTGTTATGAAATGTGATAGAAAAAAAACTAATGGCTTCCAACAGAGAGTACTGTATATACACGTATGTTGGTATAAAGCTACACACTTATTTCTGTTTGAAATATATGCACAAACAGCTGCTTTAACAGTATGAAGAGAATGTTACCATAGGTATTGTACCAGCTTCAAATGAATGTGTGGGATTTGAAAAGACCAGATTAATTTGTGGAGCGGCTCGTCATGTTTACTGCAAGTTCCGATCAGAACTGGCAGGCATAAACAAAAGAGAAGATGGATAACTGTTGTTGGAGAACCAAAGATATTAACAGGAAGACAAGATCAGGGTTTGTCTAATGTTAATGTATACGATTGTGGATTTTATGTCCAATTTATGCGGAAATCCTGGTAATTGCAAATGGTTCACATGCTTTACTTTCAACTCTAATACTTGCTTGGCCAATGCCCCAGAATAGTAAAGATGGACCACAAGACACAGAAGAAGACCCATATCAGGACAGGCTAATACGAACCATTTGTGATCTTCTTGAAGAAGCCTTTGGTTCAAAACAATCAGGTGTGGCCATTGCTTAAAACAAATATTGGAAGTAGCCCATAGAATCAGTGCAGACAGCGGTATCCTTCCTCTCACATACCAAAGTCTTTATCCAGAAGGTGAACATTCTATCCACAGAATCGTCCACCTCCTTCAGCTCTCCACTGAATAACATTACATTTGTTGTAGGCCATTTAATACACTCATAAAAGCAGGGGTAAACAACACAAATGCAGACTATGGTACAAAAAGATCCGAACCAACAAGTGCATGCAAGAGACAGGCTTGATTGTAGTGAAATAAAATAAAGCAAGTAAATTGGAGCGCTTTTGGGATTGCATGCAAAGGCAGGGTCTAAATTAAGAACTGATTGTGATTTTAAAATATTGAGGGGAATAGTCTGGAGACATCTGGAGGTAAGCGAAAGAAGGGTTATATATAATAGAATCCAACAAAAGACCAAAGTTATAAAGAGTTGCCAGTGACGGATAAAATACTGAGTGCCTCATTTAATCTTTTTACTTCATATGCACCCCCAGCCGTTCTCCTTAAATCCCACATCGCTCCTCCCTATACGGGCTCAGGGTGTTAGTGTCAGGCAGAATTCTCTTTGAGACCTGAGCCAGTCAACCAGTAGCCACTCAACTCCGCAGCCACAACAATTTATTACAATACAGAAGTGACAGCGAGAGCAGACACTGAGCTATTATTGGGTTGGCTAAATCCCATTCATTGTTCATATCAAGTGTACTTCTTTCAGATAGAAACTATTTGATTTGTGTGTGTGTGTGTGTGTGTTTGTACACAGGGCATGTGATGCGTCAGTGCAGTAGTGTTGGAGTAGTAGTGCCTGTAGTTTGTGCATGCTGTATGCTGCTTCTGCTTGCCACTTTTCTGCTTTCAGCTACCGCCACCGGCTAGCCCTCTGTTTCCGGGGGTGAAAAGAGGAGCCGAGTGCATAAGCCTCCTCCGCCGGTACACAGCCTCTCCATTGCCAAGACTTGCACACGCCTCCTCGTGGCCACACACGGTAACTGGCACCTTGCGGTCCCAGGCTAAATTGTGCAGGATCTCGGAGCAGCAGTGGGCCCCAGAGATGTGGCATGTAGGCTCACCGGTGTGTGGACACGCCCTACTGCCCATCAGCCACTGTCCCTGCTGTGGGTAAACAGCCCCAGCTTTGGGTAAATAGTGAAGACCTCAACGGCGGACCAGGCGGAGGATGATGGCTGACCTAAGGGGAGGCGTCACAACGGCTGGGAAGGCGGATGAAGGCTACAGCAGAAAAGGGTCACCAGTCGTCTTGGTCTCCTTGCCACTGGATTCTGACCCCAATCTGTCAAGGACAGTGTGGTGACTGTCTCACCAGTCTCCCCACGTTAAACAAAGTCACGCACAGGCGTCTTTTTCAGGGAATCCATTTTACATCCCAGATTAAAGTCCTGTGGCGACCAGTAAGTGGCAACGGGGGCAGGATTGTGAAGTCTGGAAGCCCCTAGTCACAAGCTGGCACATCAGGCGGTGGATGTTAGATGATCGTTGGGCTCTTGGACCGAGGCAGAAAGAGCTCTTGGGTAGCTGCATCCACGACTGAGCAGCCCTTTTTAGGATCCACTCTGCTCACCCCTGACGGGGAAGGGGCTAGAAAAGGTGCCCTAAACATAGCCTGCCTCAAACCTCCCGACTGGATTACCGCGTTCAGAGGGATCACCAATATGCGGTCAAAAACACAGAAACATGAATTTTGGAGCATGGAATGTGCGCACACTAATGGACAGTGTAACCAGAGACAGGCCGGAGAGGAGAACTGCCATCATTGCCATGGAACTGAGAAGATGCCGGATTGACATAGCTGCTCTTTCAGAAACCCGATGTGCAGAGGAAGGTCATCTGAAGGAAGAAAAGGGTGGATACACTTTCTTCTGGAAAGGAAAGGCCACAGATGAGCCTAGGATCCATGGGGTTGGCTTTGCCATCAAGAACCAACTGATCAGTCATCTCTCTGAACTCCCGGTGGGAATCAGTGAGCGCCTGATGACCCTCCGTCTGGTGCTGGCTAACAACCAGACGGCAACAGTTCTTAGTGCGTATGCACCTACCCTCGTTTCCGATGAGGAAGAAAAAGAGGCCTTCTATGCCTGTCTGGATGAGGTATTGTCAAAAATCCCCAAGGAGGACAAGATTATTATATTGGGAGATTTCAATGCCAGAGTGGGCCGTGACCACCACCTCTGGAAGGGCACCATTGGAAAGGAAGGCATTGGAAACATCAACTCCAACGGGGTTTTGCTTCTTAGAAAATGTGCTCAATACGACCTTACCATCACCAATACCATCTTTCGCCAAAAGAACAAACTCAAGGGCTCATGGAGACACCCTCGCTCTAAACAATGGCATCTTATTGACTGTCATTGTCAGAGCCAGGGATCAGCGCGACGTGAGCATCACAAAAGCCATGATAGATTCAGAGGCCTGCTGGACAGATCACCGCCTGATACGATCCACAATGTCCATCAGACTCAAGAGGAAGAGGAGACTGCAAAAGAAGTTGAGCCGGCCGAGACTAAACCTTGAGACCCTGAACAAAACTTCCGCCCTGCAGCTGTTTCAGACCTCTCTTGGAGAAAGCCTCAATCAGGAATACCCTGACGACATTGAAGAACACTGGAGCCTGCTCAAGTCTTCCATCCTTGATACCTGCAGTGCCACTCCCGGGCACAAGTCCAGAAAGCATCAGGACTGGTTTGATGAGAATGACACAGAGATAGAACAGCTCATCTCCAAGAAAAGGGAAACCTTTTGTGTCTGGCAAAATGACATCACCTGCAAAGCAAAGAGACAGGCTCACTCCAGAGCCAAGGCTGACGTCCAGAGCCGGGTGAGACAGATTAAAAACTCCTGGTGGACTGAAAGGGCACTGGAAATCCAGAGTTTGGCAGACTCTGGTGACACCAGAGGCTTTTTCAGCGCTACTAAGGCTGTCTACGGGCCAAGCCATCGCGGCCAAAAACCCCTACGCTCTAAAGACGGGCAGGAGCTGTTGAAGGGCAATGAGTCCATAAACAACCGGTGGAGAGAGCACTTTCAGGAACTCCTCAACCGTGACAGCACAATTCAGTCAGATCTTCTTAGTCATATCCCTCAGAGTCCCATCAGGGAAGACATGGGTGAACCTCCCACATTAGCAGAGGTCCAAGACGCCATCAGGAGCCTGAAGAACAACAAGGCCTCTGGGCCAGATGGGATCCCAGCCGAGGTCCTAAAGGAAGGTGGACCAGAGCTCCAGCGCCACCTCCATTCCCTCTTTTTGAAGGTCTGGGAAAAAGAAGTACTCCCCTCGGAGCACATAAACAGCCTTTGTTCATGGCTTTTATAGACCTGACAAAGGCCTTTGACACGGTGGATCGCCAGGCCCTCTGGAGCATCCTTCTGAGGTATGGTTGCCCAGATAAATACGTCAGAATACTGCGATTATTACATGACGGAATGACAGCCACAGTGCTCAACAACAGCTCTTTGACTGAGCCTTTCACTGTAGAGACAGGGGTCAAACAGGGATGCATCATTGCACCCACCCTGTTCTCTATCTTCATTGCCACCATACTCCATCTCATTGACAAAGAACTACCACACGGAATCCCAATTTGGTACAGAACTGATGGCAGGCTCTTCAACCTTAACAGGTTCAAAGCCAAAACCAAGATCAGAACCACCACGGTCATGGAGCTCCAGTATGCAGATGATAATGCCATTGTAGCACACTCTGCAGAAGACCTCCAGGGCATCCTGAACTCCTTTACTAAGGCATACAGAGCCCTGGGTCTGACCGTGCACACCAAGAAGACCCAGGTGCTACATCAACCCCCACCCAACCAGCCATCTACTTTGCCCATCATAAATGTGGACAACACTGCACTTGAATATGTCCACCACTTCCCCTACCTCGGCAGCCTTCTCTCCTCCGAGGCGGACATTGACTCTGAGGTCAACCATCGCCTGAGCTATGCCAGTGGAGCGTATGCCAGACTCCGGAAAAGAGTCTTTGAAGACAGAGACCTCCGGGTTGACACCAAGCTCCTGGTTTACAAAGCTGTGGTTCTCCCCACCTTACTTTATGGGGCAGAATCATGGACAACCTACAGCAGGCACCTAAGAGCTCTTGAGCAACACCACCAGAGAACCTTGAGGAAAATACTCAGGATCAAATGGGAGGACAGACGCACAAACATCAGCATTCTGGAGGAAGCCAGGATACCGAGCATCACCACCTTAATAATGCAGCACCAACTCCGATGGACAGGACATCTCATCCGCATGGCTGACACCCGCCTCCCCAAACAGATGTTATACTCCCAGCTGGAGAGAGGTCCGCGAGCCCCGGGTGGGCAAAAGAAACGTTTCAAGGACAACTTCAAGACCAATCTCAAGAAATTCCAAATAACATCTCAGGACTGGGAGCGCATCGCCTTGAACAGGAACCTCTGGAGGGCAGCGGTGCAAGAAGGTGCAGCACATCACGAAAAGGAACTCCGCCGTGTCGCAGAAACCAAACGACAACTACGTAAGGAAAGACAAAAACAGGCTCCAGCACACCCACAACCCATCACCACTTTCTCCTGCCCATACTGCACAAAAATATGTGGATCCCGGATCGGGCTCTACGCCCACCTGCGGACCCACAAGTAGACAACCCTGAGAAGAAGACTGTCATACTCGTCTCGAGTGACCGCCGATGATGATGGTGTGTGTGTGTGTGTGTGTGTGTGTGTGTGTGTTCATTACACTATTGTTTGAACCTGTCTCTGAATCAATCATATAACAAATTGATTATTGAACACTATTGCATTATGTGACACACAATGTCACTGAAAATTAATCTGCATATTTTACTTCCAAATAAACAACATATCATCTAATAAGTGATTTAAAAAGTATGTTATATTAATGGAGAGAGGCTAAAAACTCAAAGTCAAAAAAGCACGAATAAGATCTAAAGGCAATCAACTGAGACATACCAATGTAATTATATTGAATGTAATTGTTAATGGCACTAGTCGGTAAAAGAATTGTTATTTTATTAATGATGATGATTTTTATGCAGCTTTTACAGTCATTCATTCGCGTATGAAGAGAGGAAATATCAGACCAATATGCATATTCCTGGACCTGGCCTTGAATAAATTTTAAACAGCCCCTTGCTCAAGACTATTTCAGACAGTTGCATTTCTGGGTCAATTGACTTATTTAGTATTTCATATATTATAGAATTAAGGCATAATATTCACCACAATAACATTATTCTTCAGGATATTTGTAGTTGTGGTATCCGGACTCTGGCGACTGAGTGTCTGGTTTGGTTTTGCAGTTTATTAACACAGCCAGGGAAAACACTCGGAGCCCACCTGATTCCCTTCACCATTTTTATGGCTCTACAAATTAAAATGACATTAAGACACACGATCCCCAGGGCTGTTTGACTTGCTAAACACATTGCGCTGTACAATACAGTTGTTCTAGTAAAATATTATGCAGGGTTTATATTAATGAGAGTACTGTGGTATCTTCCAGCATGATGTAATGGTGTCATGAAGTTAAAGGAGCTTCCAAAATGTGCATAGACAGCAGTTAAGGTGGAAAAAGCGGTATAAGATAGGCGACATGGTGAACTCACTTCCTAAAGCGGACCATTCAATTTGAACTGCCCCTTATTCTTAACACCATTGAACTCTTTGGGTGTGTGCTATTAGACGAAACACATTGACAAATACGTTTGGATAAGTAATAAGAGTCAAACTTGGAAGTAGAGAGAAAACAATACCAGCGAGTGGCTCAGTCTAAACGATCCTCTTTATTTGCTTGGCTTTAAGGATTGGGGAGAGAAAACCACAACAACTTTAAAGATTTGGTGAAATTACGGCTTCAATATAAACAGACAATGTGTTTGTGTGTGTGTGTGTCTTTGTTTGTGGCTGTGTGGATTTAGCTCCCCATTTGAAGTCCTGCACTCCAGCCAGGCAATTACTTCATATCATGGATTAGATGAGTAGGAGGGCAAAGAGGAGAAGGATGGTAGTGAGTAGTGAGGCACCAAATCCAATGAGAGGTCAAGGAAGCACAGAAACATGCTACGGCAAAAGGGCTTGAGGTCTTGAGGGAATATTTTCTTCCCTACAATGCAGGTTGTACAGTCCCTCAAAAAATTAGCTCAAAACAAATTCCACATATCTTGAGGAGATGGCCGATGCGATAAAATTCAAACAAAGTGATCTTCATTGTTAGTTTGACATCCGTTAGTTAAAGTCGTTAACCCTGTTTTAATTACTTTTTGACAATTACTTTTACGGGTTCTGATTTCAGTTTTCATAAGATTTAATTTTCTTTCAGAATAGCATTGCAATAGTGAACCTGTTAAGTAACAGTCCAACACCAGCCAGTGACGTTTTCAAAATATTAGTTGCAGGAGTGAGTAAGTTAGTCTTTCATTTTCTTTCAGCCTTACCTCTGGGATATGAACAGTGTAAGGCTGCCCATGAAAAATTGGCGCGTTATCATTCACATCTCCAATTTGGATGTTGACTGTGTCTTTGACCACCTGAGGAAGAAATATTTAAGTAAAAATATGTTCGCCACTCACGGCATGTAACCTTGATTCCAGAAAAGGTGTCAGAATGCGCAAAAATGCCTATAACTAAAATATTGTTATAAAAAAAACATTGAACTGTAGGTTAATTAATATACAACACACACCTTAAGACCAAACTGACAAGTTCAACATGTTGCAAGAGGAAGGTGATGCTTATTTTAGTTGCACTTTCATCAATTTACAGTACATTGTGCCTCTATAACAAATGAAAAGGAAAGAAGAAACCATTTAAGCTAAAGAGAAGCACAAGCATTGTATCAAACGCAAATGGAGGTCAAAGGTCACATTTGTTTATTTGCCTGCAAGCCTTTCTATTGAATTTTTGTCAATATATTCTCTATCTTATTGATTCTTTGCAATTGTGCATTCTGTTGTACTGCTGTAAATCACTTTCAAGTTAGTTTTGATTTGAATTGGGACATAACAGAGGATAAAAATTTGCCCTTACCTCTTGAATGTCGCTCACATAGAATTCAACCTGCATCTCTGACTTGGTCTGAAAAATACAAATAACACATCAGTGCTTCTCAGTCTTTTTATTCAAACATTTCCAGAACAAAATGAAATATAGACCGTCGGGTGCAAGAAATCACAGTTGCGAGTGGGCTTGTGTGATCCTACCTCACGATCAAGCTGTTGTCGAAGCCACACAACACCAGTGTCTTTGTTGACTGAAAAGTACCGCATTGCCTCTTCTCCTGAAACTCCATACATAAGCGGTTCCCCTTCAGGGTCAGTTGCTTTCAGTTGAGCCACTGAAGAACCTGAAAACACAGTTGGATTCGAGCACCAACATCCACAGGTATCAGAATGGTATTGAATTTTCGATATTTAAAAATTTGTGACTACCGTATCTTTCGGACTATAAGGCGCACCAGACTAAAAGGCACACCTTCAATGAATGGCCCATTTTAAAACTTTTTCCTTAAATAAGGCGCACCGGACTATAAGGCACACCATTAATGCATCATGTCAGATTTTTAATCCAAATCAAATATTTCTCCATTTTATCATTTTTATTTCAACTTCAGACGCAACAAATTTCTTTATAATCACAAAATAGTCTTTTTGATTCATGATTCATAGTCTTCAGCGGGCCACTTATGATTGATTTCATGACACAATGCTTCAGGCCAGTTTCAATTTAGGAATTTGGCCCATATATATATATATAAGGCACACCGGACCATAAGGCGCACTATCGACTTTTGGGAAAATTTTAGGTTTTTAGGTGCGCCTTATATTCCGGAAAATACGGTACTTAAAAACTGATGAGTTGTCAGTTTATGCAGAATATGTACATAATCAGTTGTCCAAAAAATTGTTAAAAATTCTCAGACTTAACAATGCAACTTTATCGAGCAAATCATTATCGTCCATCATGGCCCCAAAATTCTTTAGACTAACTTTTTTTTGCACAATGGCCCCTAACTTGAAACTTTATGTGCCCGCAATGACACATGAGATAAAATGCAATGTTCATTCAGAATATGCAGCGATGTAATTACATTGAGTAAACAATTCACACAACCAATGAGTGTGCCAAATGAGACACGCTAATCATTACATCTTACTTGCAGGTACATCATCAGTCGACGAAACGTGAAACAATATCAATCCTGTCATTTGTGAACCAAACTGCTTCACACAACAACCAATTAGGCTTCACAATTACACCCCCTTCTTGTTATATTAATACACTCTATTTTGCTATAAAAGAGTAGCTAAAATGATTAATTAATATAAGGATTTATGAACCCCTCTCATTGCATCTAATGAGATTTATGCAAATTCCACTACTTTCAATATAATTTATAATATGGTCGAAGACGGTGCAAATTAAGCATTCTCCCTCATAGTCATCAATAACTGTCCCCCCTCCTCTGTAAATTCTATATGGCTAGGCATAGTTTCAAGTGACTAATAACAAATGGTCACTCAGGACTAATGGTATGTATGAAAGCCACTTATGGAACATTAACTCCAACTTTTGGAAAACAGTGCTGAAGTAGAGTCAGTCTACAGGGAATAATTGATTCTGTATACTCAATATAATGATTCGACGGATACATGCTAGGCCACAAATTGTATAGAAATATGTATTATATTTTAGTGGTATTGGTACTGTTAACATGCATTGCGGACGTTACGAGTTTAATGAGAAGCTATCCTATCCTTATCTTTAACACCGTGGCACTAAGCCACTTTGAATGACAAATGGGTCAATTTAGCAGCAAGTGATGACAACATTTCTGTTATGAATGATCAGTTCAATACTACTCTTTTTGCAAATATATAACCACCAACACACATGAGGAATTACTCGTCTGCTCTACACTGGTTCTTTATGCAGATTTGCATCTACATTTTCAACAAGTTTACTCAGACCAAGCACTTTTAAAAGAGAAAAAGGCTCAACTGGTCCTAAATCAGTCATTGGGGGCTATCATTCCATTCTAGATCAATAGAAGTCATGTTATAGACATGGTCAAGAGAGAGAAAGGAGAGCTGGAGGCTAAATCCCTGTTCATTATGTCAGTGGCATCTCTCGACCTGTCATTCATCTGAGTGCTGATTCAGTGGGACAAGCACTGTCAAGACTCCAATTGTATGCCTGTTGTGAATTATAGCTGTGAATTTTATGTGCACAGTGGCTTAAGTAGTATATGGGGTGATGTTCCCTATAGGACACCTGTCATAGCAGGGACAAACAAAAAGAAAGATACCTCCAGTAAAGAAAGCAGGGGGAAGGAATTTGGATATTTATCTCATAATAAATACTTGATGAAAATTGAAAAGGCAGAGCTACTGAGCCTCAGGGATCAAGTCGTACAATCAGCAGTCTGATGAGTCAGAGGGCTGCCACTCATGTTACCACGGTGTCCATCCACAGACAAAAAGAACCTTCAAACACATCAGCCATGCCAAAGTGAAGCTTGGCTAAAGCCACGCTGGCTCACATCAATCACCTCCATCATAAATTCAAACAGGCAAATACCGACCTCAGCTCACTGGAAGCATGAGCTCATTCAGTGCAGCAATTTTGCTTACCTTATCTTAAAGTTACTTTATGGATTATTGCATTTAAATAAATGAAAATGTGTCCTCAAAGCTGTATCAACATCTATGATGTAATATGGATCCCCATTAGGCGTTTAAGCATGCATTCCCTTTACTGTCAAACATTGATGCCAAAAACACGATAAAATTGTTTATTTTTTTATGTTAAAGTTTTGAAGTCTATAAAACAACACTACCACTGGTTAGCACCTCCGCCGCACATTTCAGCGGGTGCGGGTTCGATTCCAACTCCGGCCCTACCTGTGTGGAGTTTGCATGTTCTCCCCGGCCCTGCTTGGGTTTTCTCCGGGCACTCCGGTTTCCTCCCACTTCCCAAAAACATGCATGGTAGGCTGGTTGAGCACTCCAAATTGCCCCTAGATGTGAGTGCGGATGGTTTTTTGTGTGTGTCCCATGCGATTGGCTGGCAATCGGTTCAGGGTGTCCCCCGCCTACTGCTCGATGACAGCTGGGATAGGCTCCAGCACGCCCGCGACCTCCGTTGGGACAAGTGGTACAGAAAATAGACGGATTGATGGATATAACAACACTAGCGTATACTATGCTATATAGCACTTTTTAGGTAATTTGGAAAGTGCCAATTCTGACTCATCCTTGTCGGAGCTCTTTTGGGGTTTATCTGCACATACTAGGACAGTTACCGCCAGTCAAAAACAAAATATATTGTGCTTTTGCTATTTTCACAGAAAACACAAAGGAAAGGAATTGATATCATTCCTTTCCTGTGCTTTTTGTGAAGTGAAGTTAATGTTAGGAGAGTTTGGGTACCTTCAGGGAGGCAATGCCGATGAGGACATAAATTTAGCAGATCTAACTCAAATTATTATTGTTGGGTGGACAGATATGTGCTTGGACCTCGATTTCCATAGATGTGTGTGTTCAGGGGCCATCATTAATAGAAGAGGGAAGCTTGTATGCAGGCAGTCCATTTCTCTGTTTGATAAGGACGTCTATGGCGAGTAGTTTCCCCAGGGAGGTCAATTAGACAACGGGCAATAAAAAGCAGAGAACGAAAGAGTCAACCGAGCGTGTTTGCAAGCCTTTATGTCGATAAAATAAAACTATCAACAACACAACTGCTGAGGTTGAAAACAAATTAGTCATTAGAAATGAAAAGAAAAATATCTATATACCTGAAGAGGAAGACCTTCTGATATTTTGTTTGAGTTTAATGATCTTTGAATTTCAGGACAACCTAAAACAAATACACCTTTTTTTTCTTATTTCTTCGTCCTTTTCTGGTGTGTGATTGTGTGCGTGACATCAATAACTGCTAAGGCAATGAGCTTTGAAGACAAATAGTGTCAAGAGTCTGGCTTTAAGTCACTCCTGTGTATCACAACGCAAACCACTGGAGTCCTTGGGAGGCTGTGTATTAATCCAATAGATTTATGGCTGAATCTGTCACGGATGGTCAGAGAATACCCTCAACCTTTCCAATCGTTCTCGTTTAGAGAAATGCACACTCCTAAACTGGACTGTACTTGAGACCAGACAAAGAGCAGATTCAAACGGTTGAGACACTTATTGATTGATTGTACCGATTTTTCAATAGTACAAGCTACAAAAGACGCAATTATTTGTTTTGTTTTTGAACTCTTCAGTTTCTATATGTTTCTGAGTTTGAGCATGTGACATTTAGAATCCATGCCATGATTGAATGTTACGTGTGACCTGATTACAATTGATGTGAACTTCAGTCAACAGCAAGTAGCAACATGCATTTTGAAAGTATGAGGAAAAATATCTTCTCGAATGTTTTAACTGCTGAAAAATGTCTAAATAAGTATCCCTTTAAGTATACATAAAAAAAAAAACACGCATACTATAATTTATGGCATCGCAAAAGCAATACGATTCCAGCAGCTCAAACTGAAGCTGTTGACTAACATTACATTGCACTTATAACAGTCAGGATGTATTTTCACAGAGCTGTAAGTAGCACTGGCGCTGCGAGATGAACCGAATGCTGTTCAGTCTCAGCAGCTACTGAAACCACTCAGTTTCAACCATATTGTAGCTTCTGACCAGACGTTAAAAGGACAAGGAGGTGGTCCATCAACAATCTCTTTAATGCGCACCAAAGGGGTCACTGTTGGCAGTACCTGACAACAAACTTAGCTGTCTGCTTAACCCTTCTGCTCTTTTCCATGTGCAACCAGGCTCTCTCCCGCACAGCTGTCCATCCCTAACCTCGAGTCCACTCCTCTGAAAGGTTTTCTCATCTGGACTCTGGATCCCTTAAGACAGCGCACAACTTCAGGGTCCTACAGTGTTTTTTAACTTTCAAATTTATCCTGGAGTGAAACCTTAGTTTTGTTATGTTTGACCATGCTATAAAACCAATCTGTGTAGTATTTACATTTAGACAAATGCTAATTGAACCAGTTCAGGGTGTCCCCCACCTGCCGCCCGATGACGGCTGGGATAGGCTCCGGCACACCCGTGACCCCCGTGGGGACAAAGCGGTTCAGAAAATGCATGGATGGAAATGTTAATTGATTTAACAGATATACATTTTGATGACAAAGCTGTCCAAAATAGGGAGTTCAATTGGTGAAAAAGTATAGTGTAGACTATATAGTGTAGTTGATTCTGATTTGAATCACTTTGTCACCCCTTATCCAATTGGACTGATTCATGTCAGCCGTGCACATAGGAAGAATTCTCTGCTCTTGTTTTTTTTTTTTTTTTTTTTAATGCATTCAAATAGTGCAATGATGAAAACAGTGAGTGACAAGGATATGACTAACCAATCACTTTGGGAGTCAAGTTGGACAGTAAGGGACATTATCGGACAGTCATCCCACGCGGTGCTGAAGAGAGACAGACCTGCCACTGCAAATTCACATGCAGCTCTGGTCCCTCTCAAATCGCACAAGTAACATGCCCCTTGTTTCTATATTAGTATTCCCTTTCACGCTCTCTCTTGTTTTTCTCATCCTCTCATCAGCCTTCATTTTGCTTGCTGGGGCTAGACAGACGGACGCAAGTGACTCTGATTGGACTGGATAGGTGGGTGGGTATGTGGTTCTGAGGGTCCGAGAGTGACAGCCAAACCAGTCTGCTCAGTCACTGTCATTCGACATCCATCCAAAAGCACAGCACTCCAACAAATGTCCATCAACAGTGACACATTGTGATGCCAGTCCAGTCCTCCAAATAACGTGCTCTGATCTCAACATTCAACTTTGCTGCTCAGTTTATTATAATGTGCTTATTTGTTATTTGCCTTTCTTTTTCACATGGCGTGCATTCCGATTCTCTTGAATTGGTCCTCGGGTGACTTTACTTGAGCTGACTATTACCTCGGACTGAGCTAAATCTTGGTCAGGTAATGGAACATGTCACCTTCACTGTGAGGCCACACACAAACACAGTCACAATGAAACAAAAGGAGCTCTATGCGTTTTTTTCTCCTGTTTACATATCATTTGGTCTGTGTTAGTGATATTGGGCTGAAGGTACAAGTATGAGGGTGTAACTATGAAACGTCCAAGTTGGACAACCACCAAAATTCTTTAACACTGCATACATTTAGATAAGGATTTTCTGCGTTGGTAGAACAGTAACAGTTTTTCATTTGAATTAGGGAGTTTCTTGTCTCCAACCTTTTTCATTATCCGCCTAACAAGAAACTAAAACCTATGCCAGCCAAAATTGGAGGAGTGGCAGGGTAAACCGTGGAGTGGTTGAGTATATTTTTGTATTTTTTTTTAAATTTTATTTATTTATTTATTTATTACCAAAGGTAATGCCAAATTTACTTTCTTCTGAGAACAAGATGTCAGCACAATGGACAAGGGATTATCACATCCATCTCACAGTTCAGAGGTTGGAAATTCAAATCAAGGCTCAGGCCTTTCAGTGTGGAGTTTGCATGTTCTCCCCATACTTGTGTGGGTATTCTCCAGATACCAATTCATTCCAAAAACATGCACGTATAAGCCGCCTCACATCAAGCGAAGCAATCAAATGTGATTGATCTGAACAACTGTGAACCAAACTAATGGCGATGTCTGGTCTTCTTATCTGGAAGCAACGTTTTAAGGCTGCTCGTGTACGTACTGTAGAGCATTAGTTATTATGATTACAACATGGAACAATTGTCAAGAAAGAAGCAGATTGCCCTGGACGCTGCAGGTAATAATACAAAGACAGCAAAGGTCCCTGAGGAAAGGAGAGAGTTTGGATATTCCATTGGCTTTTGGTCAAGAAAGCTCAATTGGGTGGTTTACTTTTTTTGTGCATGGTAAATTATAAGTATAGTTAATTAAAGTGAATTAAAATTCTGAATTACTTCTTGGTTTCCCTCAGAGGGAAAGTCAAATCCAGTGTATACTTTGTGTTGCGCAACACAAATAGAACCAGATCACCTATATGCGGGTATGCAAGGAGTGATTAAGGGTAAAAGCGGTTCACTAAGAGTGTTACAACACTCGAGAAGCGGTCTTGGGGATGCTCCCATGCTCGAAAGCACCAGTGACAGAGAGCAGACTAGCACCTTTACAAACATTAGTTGACTTTTGTACATTTTGGTTTTTTGTGGGACTCAAACCCATCTGCCTTGACTTCAAAGCCTGTGGCCAAGCAAGAATTGAGCTACTTCTACCCCTTCTGTTGCTGCCATGTTTACAACTCACCGAAATAATGATATTTGTTGTTCACTTTGAATTCAAATTTTGAATCACAGCAATACTCGTTGTCAGCGGTTGGTTACTCGTGAAAAGCATTTGCAGCTCAGTGGTCGCATCACTTGATGCGTGACGGTCCTTAAGAGGGAGAAGACCAAAATGAGAAGAGATTCCAGTAATCCACAAATGGAAATGTGTGATGTGTGTATAAAATACAGTATGTTTGTGTGCCACATGTCCATTGAATTTTGAAGTCTGGCTACACTATTGCAGTCGGAGTTTTTTTTTCATTCTGTAAGATGCCAGACTTGTTCTATAGATTATAAATGAAGTCATTATGTGCAGTGCTCATTAGCTGAAGGTCCCAATTAGCCAAAATTGATATTGTTGCCTCTTAGAAGACAATGGCACTGGTAAATTGGCAATTGACCTCTTGGTCAATCTGTAAAGGGAGACAACAGAAGAACATGAAGAATATGAGAAAGTTGATTGGACAGTAACAGCTTCTCTCGCTCCCTACCTTCAAAACAAACTTGTGGAACCAAAAAAGTTTATATGTCTTGAATAGCTAGCTGACAAGAGCATATTTATAGAAACCAAAGTGTATTTTGCACATCTTTACGCATATTTGTTTAGGTAAGAAAGAGAAGCTGATATTCAGATTAAAAAAGATTTTATCAGGGTCAATTCAGGTCTGTTTAAAATGGTCAAAAATTTGCTACAATGCGAGGCTTGCAGAACCGTAAATTAAATGTCGCCTATATAAAAAAAGCCATTATGTATTATGTAATAGATTTTATTACAACATCGAGTGAAACTGTCATAAATGGACCCAATTAAACATTTCCTTCCCCGTTTTCATGTGACCCGTTAGTGATCCCAGTTTTTTCACTTTCCTGTGTGAATGGGAGGTGGCTGTGTTAATTTGGTGATATCGCTCTCACACTTTTCTTTTTTCGCTGGATGTTCAGTATAGCACTTTCTGCCAAAGAACTTTGTTTGCATCCAAGTAAATAAAGCACACAAAAAAGATGGCCGGCTATAAGAACATTGCCAACAACTTTGAATTGAACTGGAGCATAGCAGCGAAGACCATATGGAAGAAACATCTCAATCAGAACAGACCTCTCCAGAGTTGACAAAGAAAGTTGAGTGCTCAATTTCTTCATGATGTAAAATTAACCTCTTCAAACCAAAAATACAGATTTGTTTTCATTTGTTTCTAATTTGATATTGAAAAAATGTGACTGTTACATTTGCAGAAGAAATACTTGATGGAACCTTTTTAACAATCACATCGCAGCATAACTTCACTTGAGTCATGATAGGTACACAAAAGATGAACTAGAGTATATCAGTCACACCAACATGTATGCAACGCATTCCCTCCACTCACACCTATAGCTGGCCTGCAGTGGAGCAAAAAGGGGTGGTTGCTGATGTGAAACATCAATTTCCAGGTTAGCTGCTCAGTGTGGCTCAGGCTGGTATCAGCTGTGACCCAGCTGGGCCAGATAAGCAGCTGCAAAAAGCTGATCTGCCATCCAGCAATGCCCCTCTTTGTAATGGAGAATGTGGTAATGCCTGCACACATAAACATGCACGCTCACACACATTCAAAACAGAAAACTTGAGAGAATTAATTTAAAAAAAAAAATGCTGTGCTGTTTGAAATGTGTCCAAACAGTATATATACAGCCATATAAATGACCGCCATGAAAAGGGTGCAGGGCTAATAATTTTATCGGATCTACACAACTGTGTAAGACATTAAACGCAACAATGCACTTTGAAGTCCAACAAATGTTGATGTGCCTTGAGCGTAAAACATTTGGTTACCATAAACTTTATTCATTCATTCATTTTCAACTGCTTTTTCTGTTCAAGGTTGCAAGATGCAGCCTATCCCAACTCACTTTGGGTGAGAGGCATGGTACGCCTTGAATTGGTCATGAGTATGAATGTCAGAGAGCTTGCGCTCTGCCGGTATCACATTGATGCAAGTCAGCTCTGTGATTGGCTCGTTGGCAACACTGCTCACCTTGGTATCGCTCTCCCTTCCTTCACACGATTTCAATTAACTTTTAACACCCACAATACTATTAGACACACAGCCAGCGGCTTTTTGGCTTGCTTCTGCAGTCAGAGAAACAAACGGTGAGGTCATTATACAGAAAATGTGAAAAACAGAAAAGAAGCAATATGTGTTTTCATTCGAGAGAGGGGGTAGAGCTCTGTCTCTAAAACATCTTAAAATATTTGCAATCAAAATTCCACGACATATTACAAAAAGGAGGCCAAAGGGTGAAATCATTGCGAGACACTAATAAAAAGGGTTATTTTAACGAACAGCACTTTGAAAATGCAAATGCAAACCAATTGTGAACGCCAGTTGAAAACGTAGAAGGAGAGTCATGACTGGTCACGGTCTGCCCTTTTTTGTTTTGCCTCTAATTCAAACCTGAAGCGGCACAAGATGCCTCCATCTTTATTACAGCCGTCAAGGCTTCTTCCATACATAGAATGCAAAATAATGCCTTATACTTACGGAGATGCATTATCTATTTGCACTTTTAATCAATTTCTACATAAAATGTGTTTAATTCAGAAAGGCTCAAGCAGATGGTCATAAAACTATAACAATGACGATAAATAAAATTCAATACATTGAAAAATTTACAGTCCTTTACAATTTCTTAGATTTGCTATCATATTCCTGGATTGAAAGGGCATTTGAAAGGACGTTTGCCATGAGCATCACTCTTCTTCTCTTACTCCAGATATTATATATTCCTATATAGTAGCCCTACAAATCACCACCTTGTTTCTCACTTTCCCTATAAACAATAATAACAAAATCATCATTGTTGTTATTGACAGTTATTGTAATATAGCCAATAAATAAATAAAAACTAGTTCCAGTAATATCAACAGCAGTCTTCTTTACAGTACCATCCAGTTAATTTCAGATTCCTAAGAAAATTATTCTAGCAGTTACACAAAACTCAACTACTTCTGCAGAAGTTTGAACTCCACTAGGACAAAGTTGCAAATTTAGAAACAAAGAACTAAATCAGTTGACAATCCAATAAGATCCCAAGTCCCTCAGAGATCTAAATTATAAAGTGAAAAAGTAAGAAAGACAGAGCCATAATAATTACAATGTGTAAAATGAGTATCTTCTACAGAGACCATTTTAGAGTCTGTAAACAATTGTTTACGACTAAGAAAAATCTTATGTTGTTTCTTAGTGGGATCTTAAAATAGTTCAAGGTTATTTCGATGAGATTCACCATGTCTGCGTAATGAATATAAACAGATTATTTTGTTCAGACAATAAAAGTTTTTAGTTGTTAGCTTGCTGACAGTTTCGACTGCTTAGACTGGAGTAGCAGTCGAAACTGTCAGCAAGGTAACAACTAAAAACTTTTATTGTCTGGACAAAAGAATCTGTTTATAAGTTCAAGGTTAGCCTTGTTAAACTAAATACTTCCCATTTTTATAGGAAACGAATTATTTGCTGCATTGTTTTGCTGGGCATTGTGCTTAGCACAAGGGCCAAAGATTAATGTCGAAGTGGTTCAGTCCTGCTCCCTGAAACGTGCCTTGAGATAACTTGTCTTGTGACCTGAATGGAATATGGAGAACGCTGAGCCTCGAGATGCTTCATTATGACACTAACGAATCACGTGCTGAGAAAATCGTGCACGATGCCTGATGGATGATGTGTTTGCAAACGCTGCTGAGCTATGCACCCCATTATTCCTAGGAAAAGAATGAATGAGCAAGGTATGGGCAAGAGATAAGAGATGATTGACTAAACCAAAACAGAGGTCCCTCATCAGTGGCAGTCAGTTGACATTAGAGTGTGGGACAGCTAAGTGACAGTAGAAAGCTGTATCCGGAAGTAAGAAGACGAGAATCCTTATAAATGAGGTAGGCAAGAAAAAGCAGTAGTCATTAAGAATATCTGCCGAATATGTTGAAACAAAATCTCCCGCAGAGATCAGGTAGTTCAAACCACCACAGGAATGGGTACTTGCCTTCTGCAGCTGATAGATAGGATTTGTAAACGTAAGAAAGAGGCAGCCACTGTAATTTTCATCGCTCATCCACCAACTCAAACTCACAAACGATGAGAGAGAGAGCTGAAGCTGGCAGAAAACGTGAGGACAGATACATCTCATGCCAATTGGACTAAATGAGAGCTGAATGTGGGAGCGTAAACAGACTCCTGCACTGGCCTGCGCAGTCAGTTACCAATATCTAGAGCATGGATAGATGGCCCTGGATACTGGCCAGAATCCCAGAAAAAAGTGAATCCACTCAAAAGAAAAGCTTTTGCCTTCTTCTTCCAACTCCTCCTCTTTACCTTGATTACCCTTTTATTTTATCACAGCTGATTCTGTTTTATCCCTGCTTGGTTTTATATTCATTTCAGCTTTAGATTACCTGATCTGAGGAAGCAGACAGGCGGAAAAGTCTTAGGTAAAGTCTGTCTTGGGCAAAACATGCTCTCGGAGTCATTTCATATTCACACTGATTTTGATAAAACACAACTCAAAATCTGGAAGAATAGAGCCCACAGTAATCTTAAAATAATATTGCTCAGCATTTACTGGATAAAAGATGACTTAACAGACCAATTAAATACTTGTAACAAATGCTGGAAAATATTAAGAAATCAGAAATCCCATACTCTTTTTTTCAAATCCCGTAACGACTCCTAATACGTATGCCGACACATGGCTGTATATATAGATCGAGAATTTACGGGGAGATTTAGCCATGTGAAACATATGGATTGCCAATTGATTCAAATTTTTTATTTTGGCATATCATTACTTCAAAAAAACAATTTGTCAGTGTCAGGTCTACTTTTGGGAAAATACAATCAGTAACCATTCTAACCAGCACGCAGCTTCTAACGACAACCGGTTGCTATAGTGATTTGCTTTCAGTGCAGAAATGTTGCACAATCAATTTATATTGAAGGAGAAAGCTGAGGAAGACCATTGGAGAGTATTGACAAGCAATAGTTAAAATGTAGTGTGCCTTCAGTAGCTGACAGCAGGGGAGTTGGCTGCAGCAAGAACAGACACACATTGTAAACATGTTCCTTCCTTGGGGCTACTTGCAGCTCCTTAATCATTGCTGAATTAGGAATACCACCGAAATAATTAAATTTGCAGGTATTTACAATCACAATAGCAGAGTTTGGAGGAGCAGAGCAGGCAGCATACATGTCTGTATGGGATGTTTGCATCTCGAAACAGATCATGCAAAAGAATAATTTGCACAAGGTGTAATCTCTTTACTATCATTCCTCTTGGGCTTCAAACCTTACAAGGGAATTTCACATTCTTTATAAATTTTGATTCACTGAATAAAAGGTTCCAATTGAATCTGATTAATTTAATCATTAGAAATTGAAGTGCAATAAATACTGACCTAACACTTCACGGGTGGATTGAATTATTTTATTTCAAACAAATATAGTCTCATCTCTGAAAGTTACTGTGATTACTATGCTCAAAAAAAGAGCTTAATCTGCTTGATCATGGCAAAAGGCAATTAGAGATGAGAGCAACGTCTAATTATGGAATTCAACTCCTGACATGCTAAACCGTCATCAATCTGCCATTGTATGCTAGCGGATGATCACACTACATACACCACATACATATTTGGTGGCTCTTAGTAGTACTGACTGCCAATCAATGTTTCGAAATTGACAGTAAATCCCATTGAATGAAAGTGATAGAAGATCAGCGAGAGTGCAATTATACAGAAGTAAACCAGAACAACTATTCCAAAGATGATACACATTGTCAGCCTCTGTGAAGAAATCATTAATTAGCAGTGCACATACATATTTAATTGAAAAAATTATCTGTGGGGAGCTAACATGCATGGATTTGACCTACTATCACCAGAGAGGATCCAAATGCTTACAAAATAAATGAACACGGCATTGTCTTTAATTTATGATGCCACAAAATGTAATGGTCAAAGTCAAGTATTCCCCTACCTCTGCTTATTTGGTTTTGTTATTATTAATTGGGCATCTTTATATCTAATTCTATTCTTCCACTTAGCATGTGCCTATTTTTCCAAATGGACGAGCAGGCCCTGCTATTGACCTTAATTCATCCATTCATGATACAGATAACATGGGTTAAAAATGACTTCTGGCGTACAAAACTGAAATCAGATCAAGACAGTGTATCAGCACGTAGATTGAACGTTCTTGGGAAGGATCTTTCGCAACTAAGTACAACTTAGACCCTATGCTGTTACGTCATCACTGAGTCAAACAAACCGCCAAGTAACTTGAGTGGCTATGGATATCTGATCACCGTTCTCTGTCACGCCATTTCTCGTCCAAGAAGTCAGACATATACACAATGTGTTTAAAGCTAAAAGTAAAAATAATGGCCAGGTACAGTCGTTATGAACTAATTTAGTTAATTTAACCACCCCTACCGTGACCTCCTTTCCACTCAACTAAGAAGTGTGTTAATCTCTTCAAATCAAAACGGAAACTAACTCCAGCCCCAAAACAACTCTCAATGCTTCTGTATCAGTTGCTGGATAGTGACTTAGGACATGATCCACCCACCGCTCACATAACACATGAAAGCAGTTTGCTTGTGTGTTTGTGCAGGGCCTCGTGTGTTTATGTATTAGAGTGCCTACCGGACGAGGACATCTGCTGAGCTAATAAACAATAATCTTGACAAACAGTCACTGTCCAATCTCTCGGCCCACCCTCATCATCACACCGCTGAAGAATCTATCACTGGCTGGGCCAGGGACATGACTGACAGAGCTTTGGACCGCTGGATTGTACTGTCCTGGAGCACAGCCCAGCTGCTAGAGGACACAATGATTCACGGTCAGAGGGCAACCCAGACGGAGCAGCTCGGGAAATGAGCAGCACCCAACAACACAGCCCGACCCTTTATTGATACACAAGCTGGAAAAAATGATGGACCTCTGCCAAAACCTGACACTGCTTTTAGGGTTATGATGATGATGATGTACTGTTGCCTCACACTGTAACTATGCCCTTCCCCAGCTACAGCAGTGAAGAGACAACTAAGATGATAATGATAAACATGATGAGAGCAAAGGTGTCCAGATTGCTTGCAATAATAATGAAGACGTGACGTCCTTCACTCATGAGTAAAGAAAAAGTCCTTCAAGTTGTTAGTGAGCAGCATATAAACAACTTGGATGATTGAAATCTGAGAAAACAGGCCTTGAGGAGCCACCCCACTGTTTTAAGGAGTGGAGAAATGTCATGTCACACACACACACACACACACACACACACACACACACACACACACACACACACACACACACACACACACACACACACACACACACACACACACACACACACACACACACACACACACACACACACACACACAGAGTAAAACAAGAACCCAAAAAAACCTGCCCTTGAGATCAATCTAATAAAAAAGATTTCCTGGCTTTTGACAAATCAGCAGATGATGAGAATCCAGCATCATCAAATTGCTCTGTCAATCTCTCCAACCACCAGGGATGACATCAAATAAATGTTATGGAGGTCTCTTAGATGCCTGTGATGGTTTATTTAGCTACGCTAGAATACTTTCACTATATGAATACTATACTGTATTAAGATCATCACCGATATCTGTATCTGTCTGAAAAATCGGACTACCCCAGGATTATAGCACTGACAGTCAAAAGTGAAATATATTCCTGCTCTCAGTAGGTACACATAAAAACATCCGGATAGAAGACAGCTGGTTGCGATCACTCTCCCTTCTTATTTTCACACCCTTTGGTTTGTTTTCTTTCTCAGTTTATGTTCACAATACTCAGAGGAGAGATGACAAAGATAGTTTTACGGTACTTTCTTCAATGTACAGTTGTACGTGATGTAGAGCACTGTGACAGCCCACACTGACTCACCAACAGGCATATCTTCGTAGATCAGAAGGTATGTCGAGAAGAAGTAGTTCAAGAAACGTGGCGGCTGGTTAGATCCTGTGAGGTGGAAGAAAAAAAAAAACAGGCATTCCTATTATAGCCTAAAACCTTTTGATGGATTCTTTTTCAACATTTTACTGCACACGTTTTATTAGTCGTATTAAGTATTAGCTAATGTTATCAGCAAAATAAGAAGAACGTGCTCGTGTGAAGTGAGAAAACTCCAAAGCACCTCGAAATCATTGATTAGGAGTTTGCCATGCCATCGTTATAAGTGGTTAGAGGCATACAGGTTATGGACATATTTTCAGAACATACCAAACCTTTGCAAGGAGCCCAAAAAAAACAGTTAACGTTTTGTAATTACATTTGTTTACTTTTACTGTGCATGAAATCCTACATTAATCATCCAAACATTGATGAATTTATTATCATTCAAAACATCAAATTGTCAAACACAATGTCCATTATGCTTTTTTAATGCAAAATATGGAATGGAGCAATCTTTTTTTTTTTTGTTATTTATTTTGATACTTCTTCACCTTTAAAAATCAATGTAAAATGTAAAGTAACAATAACAATAATGCCTCAATTTAACTTTAGGGTGTCTTCTAAAGGTAATAGAGATCCTAATAAATAAAATGAAGTGAGCTACATTAATAAATTATAATTCTTTTCTCATTAAAATATACAAGACAATTTCCATTGCCATTTTGACATACAGAAGGTGCAGAATATGAAGATGTTCATTGACGTGAGAGAGAAATCAAATTGAAGTCATGAATCACTCGCACTGGCTTCGACCTGAAGTTTGAAAATACAAAACTTTTCTTAGTTTTCCAAAAGCCATTACTTTTTGTAGGTGAAGAATAACAAACATATAAGCCAGGAGCCATCTATCTGCTATAATTGCGTACGTATTGCTATAACATCAGTGACCAACTTTTCACTCACTGGTTGTGCCTTGAATCCTCGTACATTGAACAAAGACGAATGATAATGAAGTTATGCACGGGAGTCATGTTATTGCCACAACTTGACCAGTTGCTTGATCTTATTTAATCATCTCACTGAAGAAACAAATAATTCGCTCTCTACGACGATTGTTTATACCCTCCATACTGCACCCTCTACTACAACTCTACAAATTTGTGAAAATGGGTTTCGGAAGATCAAATGTCATTCTTGCATTATGAAATGCGGATAAATGGTCGCTGGTAAATAATTACAGTAACGATCATCTATCTAGTTTAGCAGACGAGCGAGGGCACGGGTTCAATGTGCTAATGGATTGGTAAAGACAAGAGAAAGGTGAAGGTGATGAGGAGACACCAAAAGGGAGAAAAATGATGTCTGAACAAAATCAGCATGCAAACACAAGGTGTCAGATAAGAAACGGCACAAGGGTCCAGTTATTAAAACAAACAAAAAGAAACAACAACAGAAAATCAACTCATGGCGGTTGATGGAAACATGTTGTGGCAGTCACTTAATAACGTTCTCTACTGCTTCACCGCGGCGTGTGATTGGATGTGTCTCCTGCCTGTCACTGTGAGACGTTTAGCGTGACTTTCCACTGCACTAAAGCTCCTTCACTATGTCCGACTCAGATGCTCATAGGGCACACTCAGCAAGAACACAAAAAACATTCTGAAGAAGTGTGTAGGACAATCACAGACAAGGCACATAAGGAACAAGGAGAACAGAAAGAAGAAAGGCTGGCAGAAATGATGAAATGTGAAAGCAACGGCACTGTCTGAAAGCAAAATGCATCCTAAAAGGTACAAGGTAGCTTTATTTGCTGTGGCGGAACAGAATCCTCTCAGAGAAGTAGTTATGAGAAGTTGCCCCCCCCCAAAAAAATGATCGATGGTAAATTGTTACATTGAACAAAAGGTTTTCACAATTAAAATGTTTTATTTGTAACAACTAATATATCTGACAGAGATTTAAAAAAAAAATCGAATTCAGTGACAAATTATATCCATCGTTAATTCTGAATCTCACCCTTATCTTTCTGGCATTAGTAAACTAATTTACTAATCTAGTCAGATCATCTAGTGCATTGTTTAAAGGGATTTATGGTGATTAAGTTATATAGCAAAATGTATGCCGCTCCTTTAGAATCGAAACTATAGTCTTTGCTGAATTCAAAATGAATATTAATAGACAGAAGAGCTCACCTTCACATGAATGTAAAATAAGGAAAGGAAGAAGGAGCTTGGCAAATGTCATCCTGCTACCAATGCCCAGACTCAATGACATCACCTGCACCTGAAAAACACAAAAAAAACCACAAAAATTTAGTCCTTGACTTTTTCATGTATTTCATGATTCATGATTCGATATCGGTAAAGATGTGTTAAACTTCATACTCTCATATGAGTGTTTATGTTCTTTGCATTGATTTATTCCCATGTAGTGTAAAGCTAAGCTTTGTCCTGTCATCTCTCCACTGTTTTGTACTTTCACTTAGTTTCTTGGTTTTTGACTTTTTCTTCCTGATTTTAGATCCTGACACCAGCACCCTCGTTTGCATTTTGAAATTGAAAGCTATTTGATGAAGTCCACTCCTATCTTGTCTTGCCCGTTTCCCTTCACTTGGATCCATTTGCCATTTTGCCGCCACTGCACCAGTTTTTGAGAGAATGAGCGAGACCCAGCGGGAAGCACACGCCCTCTCCTCACTCGCTCGCCATCGGCCTTCTGACAAAGCCCCCTCAGACAATAAGTCCTCATGTTCGTTCCTACCTGTGCCTCTCATCTGCGTCCAGTGTTTTTTGAGCCTCCTATGATCATTTTCAGTCCCTCCCTCCCTCCATCCTTGCCTTTCACACAATCTTATTCCGATTTCAAAGAGTATGGCCTGAACTTTTTAATTG
Organism: Syngnathus leptorhynchus; assembly: GCF_054491065.1. Taxonomy (NCBI): domain Eukaryota; kingdom Metazoa; phylum Chordata; class Actinopteri; order Syngnathiformes; family Syngnathidae; genus Syngnathus; species Syngnathus leptorhynchus. Next base: position 10,187,375 of record NC_141204.1, on the reverse strand, counting down.
CACTCCCGAGTCTGACTTTGATATTTCTTTGTGCTTTGTCTAGCCTGTCGTCATTGTTTTCCTGATGTGTGCATGCTCTCACCTAGGTATTTCTTTTCCATCCAACCTTTACCCGTTTGGTCATTTATAAAGTATCACCTGCCCAAGTAAAGGTCTTTGTTGTGTTCACCAATTTGTCCGTCACCACACCTGTTTTGTCATCGCCTTGTTCCACGTCTCTTTTTTTCTAACCTCGTCCCAAGCCTGTCACTTCATGGTGCAAGTCTGTTGACCCGCTCCAGTGCCTGCACACTCTGCCGCCCTTGTTTCTGGTATCTTCCAATTTTATTTTAAATAGACTCCAGTCTTGCCTGCTTCGACTCTGGCATTTTTATTATAATCAGTGGTTTAATTCTCAGTTCTACCTAATTCTGCCAGTCTCCTCGAGCAATCGAGTAAAAGTGAACTTTCAGTCTTGTTGAAACAGTTCATTGCTCACTTGAGACATATTTTTTCACTTTGAATAATTTAACCATAATGCAAGTCTGTGTTTCATCAACTTGAAATGCCATTCCACGCGTTACCTCGATTAAAGTGATCATTGTGGCACAACGCAGGTTATTCTTACTTAAAATACTTTTGATAGATGAATTTGAGACACTTTAGACAGATTTTGAAGGTCTGCAAACCATTTCATGACGTCTGTCTCCATCCCCACCGCCACAAACACTCATGTTGTTCATCTTACTCTTATTTTTCCTTCTACAATCGACCAATGTCCTTGTGCAGCCTTGCAATACTGACCAATCTTAAATGTTGGCAATTTAATTTTGAAGGGTTATCTTTCTAAATTTCTCAACTCCCAAGTGCCCTCAGTGTTTCAGATGACAGTAGCTCTTGAATGCGGAGCACATACCTCTGTTTTTCCCTCTACTTATCTGACTATAAAATAGAAGAATACAGATATACACTCAGTAAAATATAAAATGCACATGCTCCTTTATGTCGCTGCTTCCTGTCTATTCATAATGTTGCTTTTAGAGGTACCACGTGAGATTAAATTCAGACAAAACAAAGATTTACAAGATAATATTAAGGAGATGAAATATATTGAAGAGTTATATTATAGTAAATGCCTTTGTATGTTTGCTTTTAATTGATTTTCTCTGTCTTATTGGATTGTTTTTTTCCACATACTGTAACAATGCATAGAAAATATTTGCATTTTATTTTAAAAAAATTTGAAAAAAAAAATCTCCAATATAAAATATGGGACAAAAACAAGTACATGATGTCTGCACTGATATTAAGGCTGGGTCAAGACTTACTCATCAAATAAAGTCATTTCCCGATATGCTAGCCACTGTGACATGCTGCCTTCAGTCCATTTCGTTTCCTTCAGGTTATTTTATTGCTAAAAGAAAAGTCAATTTGTTTCTACATTCCCAAGAGTTCAAGTCTTTCTACGTTTAACCATTCAGGGGGCATACTGGGGCAAATACTACCATGCCACCTTTTAGTTGTCTTGTTTCTATTCATTTGAATGAGTATGTGGCACATCTCAGCCATCTGAGCAGGGGTGAATCCAATTAAGTGAGGCATGCACACAGGTTAGTGATTGGTGTAAAAACACTATTAGGACATGCTGGGATGTTCCTCTCACTCACTTATGGATGCGGCAATTAAACTGTGTAGGACAGGACTAAGCAGCGGGGTGAATGCTGATGCAAGCTACTCCCCACCGTGGTACTATCCCACTCCGCTGACTATACTGTCACAATTTATTAGGTCTTCACTTCTCTCCCAGGGTCCGCGTTCATCTTATGCTCACCTCCTTCATCCATGACAGCTTCTCACGCCAGTCTCACACTGCCTTTTTTTGTCATTTGTTTTGATCGTCTGTCACTTTCTATGTCTACTTAGCCATTGTTCATACAGCAGGTCAATTCAAATTATTTTGCTGCTACTGAATCTATATGTTTTTTTTCTTTTGCTATACACCTCTGAGAAGACATAATTTTGTCTGCTCTTGGTAGCATCAGTTGTGGTTCGTACTTGGATGGAAGAGGTTTGGGGTCACCTGGGAAAACTCTATGATTGGCTGAGGACCAGTGTGAGAAGGCAACCAACCCAAAATGAATTGTGTTATACACCAAATCACCAAGGATCCCAATGAGAACAAGTGAAAAAGAGTAGATAGATGGAACTATTTTGGATATATTAAATTAAATCCGGTATCCTGTAGGTAACCCTGATCGAAATGTAGACTATTGAGAACACACACGGCCCCCTGAGCACAGTACATCTTAATCTAGCACCACGTCTACTTAATGAGCGGTGCTTCTACAACATATTTAAGAGTAATCTGTGATAAAGGCTGTACAAGGTGAGTACCGTATTTTCTGGACTTTAAGGTGCACCTAAAAACCTAAAATTTTCTCAAAAGCCAACAGTGCGCCTTATAGTGCAATCAAAAAGATTATGGACCATTATTTGTGATTATAAAGTCATTTGTTGCTTCTGAAGTTGAAATAAAAAAGATAAAATGGAGAATGATTTGATTTGGATTAAAATTCTGACATGATGCATTAATGGTGCGTTTTATATAAGGACAAAGTTTTAAAATGGGCCATTCATTGACGGTGCGCCTTATAGTCCGGAAAATATGCAGATGCTGTTTGTTCAGAATTACAGAAAATTATTGATTACATGCCCATTATTTCTAATTGGCCTTAACCTCAAAAGCTGTCCAATTACTTGAGGAAGTGTGCCTCAGTTGTAGATTATCCCAGCAAATCAATGATCTTTTTCAGTCTTTCTTCTGTGCTCATGAAAAAGCTGCCAGTCATTAGCACGGTGATCAGTAAGATTAACAGACATTCGGCTTTGTCAAGTGGGATGGCGGTGCAGTGCTGCTCTGATGAGCTTGCGTAATGACTTCTGTCCCACCTTCCTGATCTCTTTATCTCAAACATGACATGACACTTAAAGGCTGACTTGGCAAAGCTCATTTGAATGACATGGTGACATTTTGACAGCAGATCATGTCGTGCTTCATGAATAAAACGATATGGTCAAACACTGTAAAACGGTGACAACAAAAGCCAATCCCAATGAAGTTGCATTAAACAGAATTTAATGATGTGCCACTCCTTTTCGATTATTCAATTGAACACACAACAAACACAATGCAATATATTTGTTTTTTCAAACTGTTGGTTCTTCAATGTTGTTTGGGTCTAATATTCTCTGATTTTTTTATGCCTGAGAATGCTGAGACATGGCCAAACTGTTGGAATGCTGAAGTTGAGAAACGCTCTAAAACACCAAGTAGATGTAAACATGTATGACCTTGAGTGGGAATGAAAGAAGCATCCCTGAAAGGCTCAGCTGTTCATAAGCAAGGTTGGGGCACAGTTCAATAAGTTGTGAACAACTGTGTGAGCAAACCTGTTCCTGGAGAACTATTTTCCTGCACGTTTTAGACGTCTCTCTTCTCCAACACACATGAATGAAACAACAAACAGTACAGTGGCCTTCAAGGACCAGAGCTGGACAAATAGTCCAACAATTTAAAAAAAAAAAAAAAAAACATTAATCAATGCTCAATTTCATCATCTACGGTCAATAATGTCAATCAAAGGAAAAGAAATTATGAAAAGATTTCTACATGTCAGCGGCAAGGCCAAAATAAAGAAAAACATGAAATTCTTTTGACCTTTGATCCCTCAAGCGGCACTGCATTAAAACCTGTTATTATTGTGTCAAGAAAGACATTCAATAGTGTTAATCATCTATAGTGTTCAGTCCTTGAATTCTTAGTCAATCTTTTGTGGTTGTCTATCAACTATAGTCTCTTTGACCAACATATTTTGCAATCTGTTTATTGGCAGCAGAGGCCTGTGTGTACAGAAGACCAAATAAACACAAACAGACAGTGTCAGAGGGCAGACAATGGCTTGGAGAAACTCATTCATCTCCCTTTTGTTTCTCTCGACATCCACGTGGAGTCTGAGCGCCCTTGTAACAGCTGATTTTTTTTTTTTTTTTTTTTTATCTTGTGCTAAAGTCAAAACACCATTTAGGAGCTCGTCCTCAGCACAGATGACCTTTTCATCTAAACACTTCACCTCCCTTCTGCCCCTCACTGTCTTGGGTCACCAGTCACATTTCTGGACAGAAGTTCCGTGAGTGAATATAAAAATGAGAATTTGTCACACACCCCTGCCATTTAAGTTGCTGCTAGCTTGTTTTATGGCAGAATTTAGTTCCACAGAAGCGTACATATGATTCATGAAATTATATGCTGTGGGCGTACGGAGATTAAATTGTGCACAATGAAATTAATCCATCGCTCACCTTCGGATGTCTAAATGATTAATCCATCCATCCATTTTGTTCACACTTCTAATTTGGATCACGCAAAGATGAAGACAATCACAGCTGAATTTTGGCTAGAGGCTGGGCAGAATTTAAAACTCATTAGAATAAATAAAGTTACTTGGAATCACACATATTCAAAATATTTTAAGAGACTTCTAGAAAGCTATCAAAAGTATTTAATCACTGTGGTTTTTTTCTTTTGATTTTTTTTTTTCACTCATGTAGTTGTCAGACTGTACAAAGCAGACCTAAACAGAAACACTTTGCCGTTTGACTCATTACTGAAATCTACTGCAAACTTAAAAGATATGTTATATTTTTGCAATTTAAGTTCACATTGTTACTTTTACATCTCTCATAATCCTCATCAAGAGCACAGCTAACTTTGCAGATAGAATTTTAACAGGCATTATTAATTGTGACAGGTGTCAATTTTATACCTGTATAAAAATATATCAACCAAAACAGATGATATGTTCAATAACACTCTTCAAATTTAAACGCATCTACAAATCCATTCCCAACCCTTCAGTTACATCCATCCATCCATTTTCTGAACCGCTTTGTCCCCACGGGGGTCGCGGGCGTGCTGGAGCTTATCCCAGCCGTCATTGGGCAGCAGGCGGGGGACACCCTGAACTGGTTGCCAGCCAATCGCAGGGCACACAGAGACGAACAACCATCCGCACTCGCGCTCACACCTAGGGGCAATTTGGAGTGCTCAATCGGCCTACCAAGCATGTTTTTGGGATGTAGGAGGAAACCGAAGTGCCCGGAGAAAACCCACGCGGCACTCACGTGTGGAGAACATGCAAACTCCACACAGGGAGGGCCGGAGGTGGAATCAAACCCGCACCTTCCTAACTGTGATGCGGAAGTGCTACCCAGTGCGCCACCGAGCCGCCCATTCAGATACATTACAGCAATAAAGATGAAGAACATATATTTTATTTAATCCAATACATATACTATGGGCAAAACAAATTTATATTTAGAAGTCTTCAACACTCTGGCAATGAATGTTGAGCCATCCCCAAAGGATGAAAGCTCATCACAACTTCCACATGGCAACGCAACAAGAATTATTACAGGCACCATTCCAGCAACCACCATCACAAAATAAACAAGTTTTTCCACATCGTACATCTCCTTCTCTCCCTTTCCCCACTCGACACTTTTACGCCTCTTCCAATTTGATAACACTGAAGTCCTTCCTTGAGCTCACATTGCCTTGCCTCCTCTCCGGGACCTCATAATGCACAGTCCTCTCTTCCTTATATTGTGTTCCATTTGAGTCTGTCAGTCAGCATGTCAGATATGGACTCTCCATTTGAGATTTTTTTTTTTTCGGTATTCTGAATGAATTTCATGAGCGTGACGCTCAATGAGAGTGACACTCAGAGAGACCAAGAGTCAGAGACATACGCTCACTACATAACAAATAAGGAAAAAGGCTGTAGCTTGCAGCATATCACACTCATAAAACCCGTATTTCTTGAAGTAATAACGACAATAACAATATTTCTTTTACACATTTGTTTAGAATATAAGTCTTTCCCATTCTTAGATTTAACAGGAGTGACATATTGAAAGAAAACCAGCAAATAAAACCAAGACAGGCTATGTCTAGCCAGTAAGTTTCATCAACAATAAACAGAGTAGAACAACTGTAAATTAAATAAGAATATATAGGTTTGATTTAGTTTTTTTGTTGTTTTTTAGCCCTGTGTATTCTTTTTACTTCTGCTTGTATGTGCTACTTAAATAAAATTGATATGATTCTATCCAAAGATCTAATGGAGTCTGCTGTCATCTACTGCATAATCATTTAAAAACGTACATACAACATCATTTTTCCAATTTGCATCAAACATGTCTTCACTAATGTTGGATTAATTTTAATACATTTTTTGGACTCAATAAAAGGTAAATGATCTGTAAATGAATGAACCAATGAAAACAAAAAATTAATACCACGCTGTTATCATAAAATTGCATTTAAAATGAAAAACGGTGGCGCCATCACCGAATTAAACTAAAGTCGCATCGAGTTACAGATCCATAAATAAGTAAGTGCTCACCAGCAGGCACGTCTGAAGTCACTGTGCAGCTACCTGAGATAATACAGCTCACCTGACACCTCTGACCGCGCATGCGCCCTATCAACCATTTACTCCACTTAATTACGCCCGAGTCTACATAATAGAAGTTGTAGGAAAACTTCGAATGTACTTTGTCATCACATTGAACTGCCAAGTCATTTAAAACCAATTAATATTCAGGATTATTTACAAGTATAGTAAAACAAATCCAAAGTGTTCAATAAGCGTGGTTTAAAATGCGCAAGAAATGGGCTATTAAGACAAGAAAACGACCCCCCCGCCCCCCCACCCAAAAAAAAAAAACGCTCTCCAACGCAACAGTCAAAGCCCACAGGGGAGTCAACTCCATACTGCGCTGATGATGATGAAGATGGTGGTAATTAGTCTAAAGTCATTCTAATCCTACCTTCCTCGTCCGGGTCCGTCTCTGGTTGACAACCTCTAGATTGGATCTCTTGTCCCGCTGTGACGCCTCACCAAGAATGTGATCCCCTCTTTACCTCCCTCTCTCCCTCCCTGCCTCTCTACACTATCTCTCCCGCTGCCTTGACTCGAGCACCGTGCACCTCGCCCTGGTCATCACCCAATGCACACACATTCGCCATGTTGCAAAGGAGCCACACACAAAGCGTGCAGCTCGTTATGCAACTTGATGTAACAACTGATCACGCTTTGGTACAGGTGAGTGACTCAATATTGTGGCAAAAAAAAAAAAATACATCGATCAAAAACAGTAACTTGAGCACAAAGTTTGTTCCTGTAGAAGGTAGTTCAGTGCTTTTTCATAAGAGCAATTCCGTTTTTGGTAAAATGCGTAACACAGTAGGAAAAAACATGAAAACTTTCACAAAGTTTAGATTTCACTTGCAGTTTGATTACCTTGAGGTGGGTGTCTTTGACAGGTGGATAAAATTGGCTCTCAATTTGTCATTATTATTATTATGATTATGATTAGTATTAGTATTAGCATTATTATTGTGTTGAGAGCAGTCTTTTTTGCCACAACATTAGCGCCATCTAGTGTAGCGTGATTAAGCTATTCCAAGATAAGCTTGCGCTTACAGTAATGTCATACGTGACCATTCATATTATAGCACTGCTGATGATCAGAGGAAATTTCTGGGTTGTAGTGGTGATGGTGGTGGCGTAGTAAATCACTCATTAAGTTCAACATAAATGAGTCATTCGGCTTTAATGTAAAGACAAACTATATTATGATCAGATGATTTTTTTCCACCTAAATTGTGCTACCCTCTAGTGGAAATTTAATTTACTGCATGCGCTCCTATTTTCGGTGGTCTATGACTTTGTCGTCTTAACCTTGCATTTTGTGCATTTAAGCAACACAGACGTGTTTAAATTGATGTCCAATACATATTTTTAAGATATTTTTACTTGAGTTATTGAATGGTCATTCGTAAAGTATCATGTGCATCAAATCCTAAATTAAGAGTGACCAAGTTGGATAGAATTAGAAATAAGACCATCAGAGGAACAGACAGGTGAACCTGGTTTTGCAGACAGATTGGAAAGAATGAATGATCGAGTGTACTTGTAGAATGATGATGGTCTGGAGGATGCAGATGTTTTGAGCTCCAATGTAATCTCCGATTTAAAACCCGTTGCTCACTGCCGTTCATATTATTGACAGGTTACCCAACTTTCAACGCTGAGCAACTGTGTGTTCATGCACCAAGTGAAAGCCAGCCTGAGCAGTGCAGTAGGGTGCTAATGACCAAACAGCTGTCTTGGTGCCTGAGGCTGAAGACATTTTGGCCTCCTAACACTGGCACAGCTTTTTTTTTTTTTTTTTTTAGACTTAATTGCTAATTGCTTGTCAAAACATTGAATTGTGAGAGTGGGTCGTTCTTGCACAGTAGCCATCGGTCGCTGGAAGATTGAGGAGTCATTCCCACTTTTGTTTATTGTATCCCATCGGCATACTTTGGTTTATTATTGTTTGTCTGATCCATCTGCCACACAGATGTTTTAGAATGGCAGACACATATCACAGTTTTTATTTGGGATATGTTCACATAGGTCAAACATTTCTAGCATCTTCTTTCATCCATTGCTGGAACAACAGCCCCACTACAAAGAGAAGCTAATTTTTATTCATATTGACATAAACCATTGCATGACATGAACCATTAGGTGTCCACATTTTGACCTTGAGTGGCAATTGATTATCTTTGTGGTGACAGATGGCAGAGAAGAATGCACATGAAAATGTGCTTGCACCATTAAATCAAATCTTTACTGCCTGTTTGGTACACATACTTCTTAATCTCACACATATATGTGCACAAATAGTCATAGAGTGTAGACTCACCTGTAATTGCCAACTGTTTGTCCTCTACAATGCTGTAATGACAATATTATCTCAAACGAGATTTGCTTTGTGTAACATAATAGACTGTATTTTTCTAGGTTGGCTAAATTAAATTGTGTGTTTTACACTGACTGGTATAATTACTGAAATGCTGATTGCAATCAATATCTTTTCAAGAGTCTATTCCAAACATATTTTTCACCTGGGATACAGTTCCTTTTATGATTGCGCATTTGTTTTAGTGCTGCTTCATTTTCTTTCTTTTTTTTTTCTTCCTCTAGGGCCACTAGTTTATTATACCCCATAAAACTGCTTCCACAAAAAGTAGCTCAGCAACTTGTATTAAAAGGTGAAGCGATGACATTATAGCAAAGAAAATGATAAAAGAAACCACAATGTTGTTGTGCTATTGCATTGATTGCAAGGTGTCAATAGTTTCATAAAATTGAGAATAATTATCAGTTTCACTGATGGCCTTAACATTGATATTCGCTTACCGCAAGTGTAATATGCTTGTCCATGCTAAAAATAACAAGTCATTATTGATGACGTCAATCTCTAATTCCAAGCGAGGTCTTTAAATATTATTTTCTTCTGCCAAATGAATCATCAGTGCAAAGTTGATCACGTATTAAATCCCTCCCATAAAACTTGGTAAGCACACGCAACTTATAGAACAGCACACAAGTCGTTTAAAGTACTATGCCGTCCGTTTTCCGATTCAACTTCAACTGATTCAGGCAAGTGAGATTTGGAAAAGAATTAAACGAAAAAACAAACCAATAAATCCTGCCAATTTGAATTAATTGAAATGAAATCCCATCTGTCCAAATCTTTATTTTCATCTAGATTTAAAAATTAAGCATGCTTAAGAAATGCTCTTCAGTCACTTGCCAATGTGTAATGAACAGAAGGAGCCAATTGAACAAATCTCTCTTGCTGCATGATGAGTCACTTTGTCCTCAACATTGTGTCGTGCATGTTCCTTTATGTGAGGACAGTGATCACATGAAATATTTAATAAGAGTTCCATGGTATGTCTGACTTAAATTCTGGAAGGCATGAGAAAAAGGTGTGTGGGAGTGGGGAGGAAAGGAGGGGTAAATAAAATGAGTGTGATTATGTCGGTTCTCATAAAAGCCTCTTAAGGTTTGCAAAGTCACTGTGGATGAATCATCAGAAGCATTTGTAACTTCATTCTACGAGGTAAAATGCACTTAAAGCTCCCAGAACACTTCAAAATGTTGATTCACATTGGCGTTTTCCATCATTTTCATCATCCGGTTGTATTGTGCTTTTCTGTTCTTGTTCACATAGAGCGTGAGACAAAAATGTCAGCCATAGAGGAGAAAAATAGATGTGCCATTACTAATTCAGCAATCATTGAAATGTGTTTTTAAAAGTCTGCAAACATGATTGGTTGTCCATGCCAGTGTTGGCATGAGCAGCAGGAAAACAAGTTTTATGGAGCATCAAATATTCATGCGTGTCCACAAAGCGTTGGCTGCAACTCATGGCCTGCAGATAGACTAGCAGTGTTCCTTCATCAAGGTCTGGCTTTGCTGACCCTAAGGAGATAAAACGTTGGGCCGGCCGGGTAGACCCAACATGACACTTTTGAGGGGGCCTTTTTCAGCCACAGTAATGTAATTTTGTGTTTTACAGTGTATATGAATAATGGAATGTTTAAACTCGATGACCCATCCACCTGTACATAATCCGGAATGAAGGAAAATAGAAATATTTCTCACAATATCGTGAATAAAGTTTCACTTGTTTGAGCTGATGTTTTTTCTTCTTCAAAAGGAATACCAATGTAATGTTCATCCACATTGTTACCATATATAGAGATTTTTGTGCTACATTTCAGTCATTTCTTTTGTGTCAAATACTAAACAACACTACAAAAAAAATGGAAAATGTATATGTATTTCCTACATTAAATATAATGTACTGTATTTAGAAAGAGGGCGAGAGAGAGGGAGAGAGAGAGGGCGAGAGAGAGAGAAAGAAAGGGCGAGAGAGAGGGCGAGAGAGAGGGCAAGAGAGAGAGAGAGGAGAGAGAGGGCGAGAGACTGAGAGAGAGAGAGAGGGCGAGAGAGAGAGAGGGCGAGAGAGAGAGAGAGAGAGAGAGAGAGAGAGAGAGAGAGAGAGAGAGAGAGAGAGAGAGAGAGAGAGAGAGAGAGAGAGAGAGACGGACTTTTCACAGTCTCCTCAATTTCACTCCTCCTTCGTGTGTCGGCTTCATCGAGTGGAAGGAGAGGAGTTGAACTTGACAAAGTGGGGGCTGTCGTGATCACAGTAGCAATTAAAAGAATCCCTGGAGTGGACATTAAGGGGACTAGTGGGAGTCAGGGGGGTTAAGAGAACGAAGAAAGGCGAAGAAAGAAGGCTCCAGGTATCGTGATGGAAGCGCGCAGCGTGTGATTGGGGGAGCTGCTTTTCTTTTCTTCATCCCCCCCCCCCCCCCCCTCTCAAACGGATTACAAAAGTAAACACTGAAACGTGGACCTAGAACTGCCTTTTGTCCGTCACACTTGACGAGGAGAGTCAGCTCCATGAACATGTCATCGCCAGACAGAAGGAAAACCGTGCGGGACCTGGCTTTGGAAATTGGAATCCGAGTTATGCTCTTTGGAGTTTTTGTGTAAGTAAAGTCGGTATATGCGTTCCGTTATTTGATGTTGCTACGAATCGAGACGATTTCTGGTTTTACTTAAGTTGTTGAAGGCGTCAACGGCATGCGTTTGACTCCCCTGTGCTGTATTGATACCGTTTTGCCAATAGGGGTCGCTCTTTATCATATCAGGACCATGGACAGTGAACTGGAAGCCGCCTGAGAAGCAAACAGGTTGCAACATCAAATCCGATATTGTACAACATACATTAAACATACGAGTTATTCTCATGTAGTTTATTCAATATGATCTCAAAGTAGATATTAGTTTTACGAAGATCATTGGGAGGAGAAGTTTTATCAAAAAAAAAAAAGCTGAGCACTTTTCAAAGAGAGCTGGCCATCAGGCACATGATGATCTCAAACCTTGATCATGTAAAACAGTCCAAAATAAGCTCCTCTGATATGGAATTGATGTCTCCAGTGCCTAAATGACTTGGATATATTCTCATTAAATTGTGTCCTTGGGCTAGGTGATCTGTCTGTCTCGAGTAATGAAACATGTCAGAGAGAATTCATTCTACTATTACACTCAAGTGTCGCAATGAGCCTGTTAGATGTTCCCTCTGTGGTTTCTGATGTGTTGTGGTGTATTGTGGTTCAAACTCATATGAAAACTACATGATTACAATCTTCAAGAAGAGCTATCTGAAATCTGCCTCAAGGGTGCAGCTAAGAACTTTGTGATTGCTGTAATGAATTGAGTTTTGCAGTTAACAGTCAGTGCCATTGCAGACAGTATTTTTGGGGGGCTCCAGTTATTGTAGTATCTGTTTCTGAGCAGGTGAGAGTCTTTCATCATTCTTGGCAAGAATGAAGTCTGCTGATTGAGGACATTGGGGAGGCTTTATTTTAATTTTTGTCTCGTCAAAAATACCTGCCGATTTGTGGTTTTTAAGTGAGTCAGAATTTGCTTAAATACATTTCATTTAATTGATTAATAATAATTACCGCATTGATAACATTTACACATGAGAATACCATTTAGCTGTAAATATACTGGGAAATGTATTGTTTGGTTTTTTAATGTCCTTTAATAATTGTTTTTCATTCACATCATTTTGCGTTACACACCTGTGTGCCCTATGTGCTCTTTTTCCATTGATTTAAAGTTATTGTTCCACTATTTATTGTCAGCATTTTGGTTGTGCAGCCTAATAAGAAGCCTTAGCAGAAGGCACAGCTCAGGTTTCATGGTAGGGCTCGATGAAGACATTCAGCTGAGCTTGTGGCATTTTCCACACATCTGTCCGGCTGATAACTCAGCTTGAGGCTTCCTCCCATGTCTTCCATGCTGGCCTTGTGCACCAGCCCTCATTTTATCTTCCTTCTGTCCTATCCTGGTGTCCCTCCTCTCCGTGGTCATTTTAGACACAGGCTCGGTTGGTCAGTCGCAACAACCGAGGACTGTCTGCCTTGCTTAGATTCTTCTCACCCTCTGGGTGCTGCAATCTATGACCTGCCTTCTGCACTTTGTCTTCGGCCCTCCATTTCCTTCCAGTTGCCACTGTGGCTATATATCAATCATTGGACTGTCGGGGGATTCCACTTAACCCCATCACCGCTCTGGCCTTGTCCTACTTGAAGTTAAGGATAATGGATTTCAGGGGCAGATGGAACAAATTTCCACTCAAAAGGCCATTGTCGCCATAGAGAAGCAATGTTGGCCCCCAGTCATTTTGTGGATGATGGTTTTTTGAGTCCACGCTGATGAGATAACTTTGGGCAACTTACATATGAGGTGAAGTTAAATAGTTTGCTCTGGTTGATTTATTCAAGGCCTTCTGAAGGATGGGTTGTACCATTTACTTTCTGGAGGGACACATTCATTCTTTTCTCGTTTCTGCTGTTAGACACATCTGGCCTTTTTTTTTTTGTGATTGCATATAGATGCCACAAGATGACAACTCCACAAAATTCAATGTTTGATTTATTTTGTCTAAATTAAAATCATGACCTTATATTAACATACATATGTCCTTGACACCACCAGAAAAATGACATTTCACACGTTAATAGGTGAGTTTTTTTAAGAAATGGCTTTTTTGTGGACATGCTTACATTTTCATCTCCAGTGGTATTATTCTCTTCCCAGCTCTGGACATCTGCAGTCTGATAGTATTGATTTCTAACACATTATTCACATTCCAGTTTTGACAGAAAGAATTTTCCGGTAGGGGTATATTTAATTTTATTTGTCCTTGCTTCAGCTCTTGGCTTCAGGCAATGGTCTGACCATGCGTGATGCCTGTTTGACCCTGTTCTACCAAACGGTAAATCCGGTGCAGTCGTTACATTTTGCTAAGCACCCCAGAAGTCAGAAACCTCTTTAGAGTAACATAAAGTCATTCCACCCAAATGGAGATCACTCTCCTATCTGAAAAATGTGTGTAAATACCTAATGCAGAAGGCTAGGACTTATTTTACTAGCAATCTGCAGGGGAAAAAAAAATAATCAAGAGTTCATATCTGTTGTTTAAAGTACCTGTGTCTTTCACTTCATGATTGATAGCCTAATAATGAAAAAGAGAGAAGCGTACTTACAGATGTGGCTTATAATAAATACTTAAATTTAAGGACACGGGAGGCCACAGAGAGAAACGAAATGGCACAGATAAAATAGAAGTAGTTTGGGCGATCTAATAGATTTTATATTATATAGATTAAGACTTGGGAAATGACAGCTGGAAAAAAAAAGGGGTCTTAAGTCGGTGCAATCTAAAAGCTACTACATAGAGCAATTGTCTGAAGAAGGGAGCTGCTGTTTTGAGGAGTGGTGTTCACGTTAAAACAGAATCGATCCATCTTTGCTAAAGCTAATAACAAAGTTGTCTAAAGCAGAATCTATTGCCTCTTATTGCAAAGATGGAGCCAGACATTTGTCACTTACATTATATTGCTCATATCATGTTAATGTCGGAGTGATTTGAACATTGTCAGAGCAAAACTTACATCTTACTTTACTGCGATTACAGAAATAGATGAGCAACAAGTCAAAAACAAGACACTTGCATAAACACGACATAGCTTCAGTTCTCTAAGAATTTACAATCTATATTATTATTCAAGAGACAGAGTGGTGCATTTTTTTCCCCATGTCGCTCTCAGGTGCATATTACACTGCTACTTATATTATTTTATTGTTTTGTTATTCTGAAATCTGAGACCCTGAATTGGAGGTCATCCAATCTGTAGTCCTCATTAGTTTGGTGCAAAAATAACATATGAGACGGCCGCAAACATAAATTGACAGCGGAAAATAATCTTCCTTCAGACGAGACCCCCAGGTGGGTTCACTTATTGATCCTTGTGTAAAACACCTATTGGATTTATGATACTGTTACACAAGCAATTCAATTAGTTCAGCCTGAAGAATACCACGGGCAAGAAATACAACCTAGATTGTGACACCAATTACGGTTTTAATTATGTCATTATTTTTAACATCTCAATGGTGTTTGTCATAGGAAAAAACAAGTGAGAGGAACCAACACAGAAAATTAGAATAGTCTTTTAATTGTCCCAATTCAAATTTCTCTTGTGAAATTTAAATTTGGTGCTTTGCCCCTGGACATAAATACATGGGGAAAAAAAAAGTTCATGAATAATTAACCCAGTCGAGTTCTATCGTCTGCAGACTGGGGTCAATTAATAGCGAGCACAGTTCAAAGCAAACATGGTGCATTGGCATTTAGCTGTTATGCTGCACACAAATGGAATAAGCTTCCAACAGTTATCCCGAAGTGTAAATACTTGTCAAACCTACACTTTGTGTATCTATGATTGAGGTCTTTTAGAGCATAATGAATTTTTTCCCAAATCATGTTTCTGTTCTTTTATTAATTTAAGTAATCTACTTTTTATTTCTCTACTTTGCTTTTGTCTTAAATGCTTCTGTTATTTAAATGTTTTATATTCTTTGAAAAAAAAATTTGCTTTTTGCTTTGTAGCAATGTGAAACACTGAGTTATCATGTGTAGAAATTGCGCTATAATGTATAAATAAAGCCGTCTTGCCTTAATACTGCTCTAATTTAGTCAAGCGAAGGTTAACTAAAAATCTTGTTACATCTCTTGTATTAGATCATATAGATGGATCATAATTGGTGAGTGTAGATTTGATAATGTTCTTGCATGATTTGAGATGCCCCTGGTATTTACATACTAAATTATTCATTCTCTTTTTTTATGAGAGCTGTTAAAAGAAGAAGTAGAGAAAGAGAGAAAGTACAATTGTACAATTGCTTGATTTTTTTGTGTCTCTTTCCCTAGACTTGGATCACTTGCAAAACAATCTCCCTTCTTTTACCTCAGTAAAATTATTGTCAGTAAAACAGGACATTTTGAAGTCTTCATGGCTTTGTGGAAAAAAACACAATCTTGGTCAAATATATGACGAAACCAATTGTACTTACAGAACATCCCCCCCATATAATTACTTATGCCCTCATTCGAACTATAAAGACATTAATGTTCATAGCGGCATACTTGAAAGATGCCTACTCGTTTCGTAATCCTCCAGGGAGACGTCCTTGAGGAACACATACTGAGCGCCTGCTTTGTAATATCCCCTCTGCATTGAATATGTAAGGAGAAGTAACTCAACAAGGTAACGATGGATGTGTGTGTCATAAGTAGAAATGTACATTCATTAAACACTGTACACTTGCCTAACCTCTTATAATGAATTTCGATAATGCAGGGTGGACCACACTGAAACAAAAAAATGAAACTAACAGATGTCCATAAGAGATCGAAGCGTACTTTGTGCTGAAACCAAGGTACAGCCGGTCGATACTTGAGAAGGGCATCGTGAAGATCTTGGAGGTGACAAGTTTCCTGTCAAGGTAGTCGTCCTTCTCACTTCAGAAATATCCTTCTTATTCTCTCCGTCTCCTTTTGCCTCCTATATGGATATACAGTCACATACATACCAATATTTTTTCCATTAAATGGATGTCATTCTTGTCTTCGTCTCGTATCCATCACCTTGCTCTATACTCTTATCTGTGGGGCTGCGGAAAGAGGCACCCTCCAATTACGTATTATCTTGGCTCACAGGTTTCTCTCTCTATAACAAGCAAGTCCAAATCCCTTTGGAAACCAATTTCTTGCCTCTGAACCTTCATACAACGTGTGTCTGATCACATTCGTTATGTCATGAAAAATGGAAATGTCAAAGTACTTTGGCCTACTTTAGACCCGAATGATGAACGTGTAGATCATTGACCTTTAAAACATCACAACGACATTTAACTACTTATTATTATTAATGTATGGATAGTTGTACTTTACAATATCTTTTGCTGGGAAAAAAAAAAAAAGTTATTCAATGCTGTGTGTCCTTAAACTCAGTAACTTCTACCTTTTATCGTATGTAATTTAAGTTGTATAAATTTCATACTTTGCTGGCCAGTCAAAAAAAATCTTCTGTCAAACCAGAATTTATGTATTTATTTTTATTTACAATATTGGGTAGCTACTGTGGGTGGAAAAAAAGGTACATGTACAGGGTCTTGTTTTTCTTTCCCTGTGACCACTTTTTACCCTGCTATAATTCCAGTTTTATCATTTACAATATTTCTAATGCATCAACATTTATTGGGGACATCACTGGAGCCATAGTGACGTGAAAAAACATTTTACTCATGTTATAGAACATGTTTGATCGCGGTTTATGGATGATAGATGCAAAAGGCTACCTTGCAAGTCATTCTAGGAAACCTTAACATGACATTGTCCCAGTATGACAGTATGTCATACTAAGGAAAGCACAATTTAGACACTTCTCGTGAAAAGATCAGCAACCCGGTGGAAAAACAGATGGTCTCAGGATGCGACAACAGCTGTTATGCAACACAATTATTAAAAACTAACACACACCTAGATCATTTTTGGCTTGATACGAACATAAGAAAAAGAAGAATAACTGAAGCTAGCAACTGTAGTCTATATAGCCCACTAAAATAATCCAGAATTAAAGTGATTAAAGAGATCATGAATGACATTCATGCCATTCTTGGAGTGTACTCATATTGAAGGAATATATTTTCAAGTAAAGAGTAAAATTTAGTAAACATAACAAATGCAGAGTTAGACAGAATACCTATGTGAATGTGTGAGAGAAAAAAACATTTTCGGCTTCTCAAGCTGTCAATTTCAATGCATGTTCTGGGATTTGGGCGATCCAGTCCTGATTGAATAAAAAGGACACCTCCAGAATTTCTTTCATGTTGCTGTCGGTGTGCCAGAATGAACAATGAGCATGACTGAATTGATAAATGTCAGCCTGCTGTGTGTCAATCACATATCGGTTTCATTCCCAGGCTAGGGACACGGATGCGCTATTTAATAATGTCGTGTTCCCTTGGTGGGATGAGCCAAAAGTCACGAAAAACTATTTTTGTTGGATGATGTAATGCCAGTTTGCCTCATTAAGCTTGGGGAACATACAGTATATGAAGTCTCTGAATCCAGATGAATTATTCTTGGACATTTTAAAAAACACACTTGACCACACCTTACATCCGATGTCACGACCAGAAATGACTGGATTTGAGATTATGATTTATTTTGATTAGATTTTGGCTCATGTAGTTTATGGTTGGTTACTTGTCTGTACCATCTAGCTTTTTCAAGTCATATGAAATAGTTTTGTGAGTTTGAGTACAGTCAATGATGGATGCATGCACTTTTGATGATGATGGTCACAGACCTATATTAAGTTGTAAAACTAATTTTGTCATCCAACATTATCACACATTTCATCCAAGAAAACAGTTGGTAGGAGATGTTGGTTGATGTAATAACTGTCAGGGCTCTGAGAAAATAGCATTTTCAATCTGCGGCATTGACCTGGAGGGGGCTAGAGCACCTGCATTTATATGATTGGGATTGTTCAGCCATGAAATCTGACAAAATGAACCAAAAGAAATGATAACCAGGTTCACTTCTGGGTCCAGTGTTATCTCTAATTCGATTACCTTGGAAATCTCTTCAATCACATCTCAACAGCTCTCTGCAGTATGATGAAATGGCTGGATTTTTAAGTAGAGAGTGACAGGATGCAGAGAAAGGTGAAAAAGATTTGCCAACCTCTGTTCCAGCGAGGAAAGTCATTTCCAACTCTGATGAAACAGATGGTCTGCTTAGTTCATTTGCTTCCCTAACAGATTTTCCACCATGCGGTGTAATCAAAAGTGTCATGTAACCACATTATTGTGAGTATGTCAACAGAGTGTAACCAGGATTGAACGTACAAAGGGTGAGACGTTTGCAAAATATCTAACGCCTTCTCAGGTGACCTTTGAACCATCCATTGCAATGCCTTTGTTTCATTCCACCTGGTAATTAAAACGAGGTGACAGAATTTCAATAGGAGCTCGAGCCTCCGTCCGCTTTCAGACAAAATTTAATCTATTCTAACTAAATCTTCTAATGCATTGTATTGAGAGGTGGTAAGTCTGTCTTTCTAAAGGTTGTACAGGAAAAAATAATGATTTTGCATATTTTTGTGTTTGTGATTTGCACTTCGGGGCCACCACGGTAAACCATCCCTTTAACCTTTGCAGATGTCTCTAAATATTTCTGATAAACTTGAACAAATGTGCATCAGCTGTTGGAAGGAATGGAGAGACATAATACCCCCCCGTATTGTGATTGAGTGGAATCGAAAATGAGATAATGAGGATAAACTGACCTATTTGCAGGGCTGTAATGAAGATGAACAGAAAATGCTGGAATGTTTCTGAGTGTGAAAAGGTCAGATGAACTGAATCAGCCTGTTATGGAAATCAATTAAATTTCTTGCTGATATACAGCATGAGATAGGATATGTCGGCATATTTCAGTTCCAAAATGACTTTTGTTCACTAGCTTGTGGTAAGGAGAATGCATTTCTGTTGTTGCCATGGCAATATCTAACTAGTTTAGTGGTCAATCAGGCTGGAAACCTTGTGATCAGGGTAAGGGCCAGGGTGGCTGTTGTACATGATAGGTGCTCACCCTATTAAATTACCAACATATTTTATACCACTCTGAAATAATTGGTTTTGAAAATACATTCATTGGCTTTGCTTCTTTCTTCGAAACTTTTGCATATTTTGGGGTGTCAAATTGAATTTGTCAAGTTGGAATCTCTTAGGTGATTCAGAAATAATTCCATACTACTGTAATACAAATAATCAGTTCTGAACTGTCACCAAAACCTTTATTAGCTATAAAAATCTTGTGACGCTGAACCCGACTTAAGGTCTATATTGTTTGTTGAGATCTTTTGCGTAAAATCTTTTGTCACTTTCTGAACTATAACAGTTCAGGGCCACTCCACTTCAACGCTTCAATTTGCTAACAAAATCTTGCATCGAAGCTTCCCAAACAACTTCACAGTTCTTTCTTTCAAACTACAAGATCTATGATGTAATGGAGCCTGTAGAAGCCATTAGGCTTTCCGTTGTACAAAGAGCAAACAAGAGCAGATATAACAGGACAAAGTGCTCCCCAGGTTGCCAGCAGGCAGAGATGAGTTAAGGCCTGTTGGTGTTTATGGCCATCTTGGGGGCCCATCTCTCAACTTTGTGAGGATGTCGGGCACTGATCAGAGAGTATCTTTTTTTTACTTTGTTGCTGGGCTACATATCACCACTTTAGTCACTTTCTACAAGGCTGCTATATATATTTTTTTATTTCTTGTTATCACTGTGTAGTTAAAGTTAGTTCTCAGCTGCCCAGGCTGGCGGACTATGCTTTACCAATTAAAAGCACCTTGACTAATGTGATCAAAGCTCACCTTCTGCCACCTTCTGAGATAAAGCATGTGATAGCTGTAAATGATGTACACCCTTTTGCTTTCGAGGCAGCCTGTAAATTAGGTGGGTGAGTTAATTTCCAATAAGGATGAGCACATATAATGACTCAAGGATGAAATTGGTGCAAAAAGTCATTAAAGTGCATGTGAAGTGTATTCAAGTCTTTATTTTAAAGTTTCTAGTTAGAGAAGAGAAAATGAGTCATGATCTAAAATTGAATCTCCAGCCAAGGGAAATCCTCTGAGGCGAGTATGGATTTGTTGGAGGATATTGGGGACAAATTCTTAGAAAGAAGACTGGATATAATAACCTGCTCAAAACGCAATTTAATTTTGCACAAATGAAAAGAATCATCTTGAGCAAGCAGTCTACTGCTGTGAAATTTGTGACTTGCAAACCATCCATCCATCCATCCATCCATTTTCTGAACCGCTTAGTCCCCACTGGGGTCGCGGGCGTGCTGGAGCCTATCCCAGCCGTCATCGGGCAGTAGGCGGGGGACACCCTGAACTGGTTGCCAACCAATCGCAGGGCACACAGAGACGAACAACCATCCGCACTCGCACTCACACCTAGGGGCAATTTGGAGTACTCAATCGGCCTACCAAGCATGTTTTTGGGATGTGGGAGGAAACCGGAGCGCCCGGAGAAAACCCACGCGGACACGGGGAGAACATGCAAACTCCACACAGGGAGGGCCGGAGGTGGAATCGAACCCGCACCCTCCTAACTGTGAGGCGGACGTGCTACCCACTGCGCCGACTTGCAAACCTAAATGCTGAAATTTACACCTCACTACAATGATACACTCACTGGTCACAGAATGAGTGTGGCACTAATAAGATTAAATGCAAAAGCTATAGTTGCCCACAAAATTATTGAAACACTCAGGTTAAGTCCTTCATTTTTTTGCTGAAGCTTGAAAAAATTTCCCATCAAAAATGAAATATTTAAAAATCAGGGTCTCAACGGTTATGTACTGAAAATCAATGTGTTGCTGTATTTGTGGAGGTTCGCTTTTCCAGTGGTATACCACTCATGTTATTCTTTAGTTGGTTTGGCTGCTTGATGCCTTCAGTCTTGAGAACCTAAATGTCCCAAGATTGACTTGGCCGATATCAAACCTTCCGCTGCTTGCTTCTTCATGATGAATTTATTTTGCTTTGGTATTGTTCTCCCAGTTTGTTTCCAACATTCTTTAAATTGGCAGACGAAACGTCTTTGTCATCCACTTCTCAGTTAATTCTGCTACTAATGTCATGTTGTCTTTAATCAATGAAGATTAATGAGCCTATTTGAGAAGAAGCCATGCAAGTCCGAGCCTTGACATTATCAATCAATCATTCAGAGTTTAATTATAGTAGCTTTTTTTTACCCAAAAATAAAACAACACTTTGAATTGTTAAAAATAACCCCTCCTGCCATTCGTCCACACAGGCCTCAAAATAAAAATAGACATGTTAAAAATAATAATACGTTTTTATGTCTGGATATATCGACCATGGCCATGGCCCATTACTACTTTCAGTATAGATTGCTCCCTTTGGAGGAACTCGGAAAAAGAATAAAATAACCCTTAAAAACTACAACAGTTTTACTTCTACTTCATCTTGCACCCACAACAATAATAAGCATACAGTATCCTTGTAATACCTTTGTTAGAGTCTTAATCAAAACTGAGGAGCGTTATCTTCTCAATGATTAAATTCTGTCTTCTGTCTGATTGTCAAGATTGGTGATTTTTTTTTACTTCCCCTTTGGTCTACTCATTTCTTTGCACTCTACTATTATTTCCTGTGTTCAAACATGAAGCCAAGCGAAGGGGAAGCTTTATATCTAGGTGCCTCGGGGGAGCCCGTCTCAAACTCATTAAGAAGCTACCTAGTGAATTTGAGATAAGCCTTATAGAATGACAGGTGGGCTGAAGTTGCTATTTAATAACCTGAAGGGTGTCTCTCTATGTGTGTGTGTGTGTGTGTGTGTGTTTGTGTGTGTGTTTGTGTGTGTGTGTGTGTGTGTGTGTGTGTGTGTGTGTGTGTTTGGGTACTTTGTGCTTCGTATCTGTGTTTTTAATTCTTGCACCTAAACAGCATTCCCTCCCACTAACGTCTGAACAAAGGTGCTGTAGAGATCGTAATTTTGAAAATAGAAATAATTAATGAAGCATACTATCTGCCACTAACGGAGTGACAGAATAAAATAAGAACAACATATTACTTGACTTGTGTTTACTAGAATAGATAATGCACTACTATTTGTACGCTTTTTGATACGTCTAACTGGATGGCAGGTTAATTGGAAACTCCAAATTGTCATTAAGTGTGAATGCTTGTTTGTCTATGTATGTCTGAATGAATGACTGGCAACTGGTTCAGGATGTAACCTGCCTTCTGACCAAAGTCAGCTGGGATACCCGCGACCCTCGTGAAGATCATCTTCAGAAAATGAATGGGATACCCCTCAAAAAAGTTGGACAAAGTTCCTGTGGATAAGCAGGTCCGTGCTTCCCCATTTATGCTGCTCCCTCTGCAATCCTCCGAAGAAATTGTTGGCATTTTTCACAATCAAAATAATAGCTTTTAAAAAAAATGAAATAAAATATAAAATTCATGTACTTCACCAAAGAGTAACAAAAACATTGTCAAGAGAAAACCAGTCCAAAAAGATACATTTCAGGATGTGATTTATGTGGAACATTCATGTTTTTAAAGGAAGTAACATTTCTTCAAACTTTACAATAAATTCAAGATCCGTGGAAACAAAATGTCAATACAATCATCACTGTCGTTAACACATTCATTTCACCAGTGACAAATATTCTCGCCTAAGCTCTGTGCTGCTGCATTTATGCTCTCATCATTCCTTTCTGTAGCTTCAGCGTTGTGAATATTTTAAGATGGTCACACCTTACATTGTATATCATGCATCAATTGTGGAACAGAATAAACTACTGAATTATTTTGAATTTAGTTCACCTAATACCTTTGCTGAGATGACAGTGAACAAGGTGGTCCTTTAGTATTTTGCTAAACTGTCCCCATCCTGTCAGCAGGGCATTGTAGTGAAGGTGATCTGTGATCAGTGTTGTCATTACTCCAAAGCCAAGACCTCCTTTTAGCCACCCAGGTCACACCAAAATAATGAGAGCACACCGTATGCACAATATTCCAATTAAAATGTTTAATCTTTGTTACAGGTTTACCGAATTCCTGGAGCCTTTCGAACGAGTCATCCAACCAGAGGAGCTGTGGCTCTACAAGAATCCACTGGTTGAGTCCGATCATATTCCCAAAAGAGTGATGTTCGTAAGTACCTACTATATCATGATATGCATTCTCATTTATAGCCAACTTGATAGCAGCCATATAAATGGTGATTATTTCCATGTAGCTGAACCACTTTCTTTGTTTAATTTATACGCATTTGTGCAGCAGTAGAATTCTTCCTTTAGGATGATTAATAGTGTAGATTCTTGTATTTTAGTGGTTTAGCTGATTAGTATTGAATGGGTGTTAGAAACTGGGCTGTTAAGAAGATCCTGGGCTTAGATGACTGTAACTAATAATATTCACGCAATGCTGAGCACGTACCGTCACGTGTACTTACCGCATTGTGGAAGATTTGGTGACAACCATGGAATTTAATTCAGATTTAATTCCACAACCAGCTATTATTTTGAGACACTACTGCAGTTGTGTGTTGAAATAAAAGATGAGATTCATCTGTCAGAGGTTATTCTGGTAATTTACTGGAATTTCCGGACTACAAAAATATAAAAAGTGGCAACAGCAAAATTTTGCTGACCCTAACTCCAATACTGTAGAGTGCCCTGATTGATAAGCGTTTTCATTTCATAAATAATATTTTGTTAAGACAATAACCAAGTGTAGATCACAAATGAACTTTTGGCGTGTGTTATTCTAAAGACTGCCTTAAAATCAACAACATGGCTTTCCTGGTTGTTTAATCTGACCATTGTTGTTGACCACAGATAAATTGAATTACTATTGTTAATTTTATCACTTTAGGTTTTTCAATCCTGCATATACAAGTCCCGATTGAGATTGTATGTCATCATCATCGCCACCCTTCTTAGAGATTAGTTTCTGATCAAGAAAATACGCTAATTTATTCACTTCTTGCCAGAGGCGTTCTTGATTGAAAGATCACGTTGTGATGGTAGACTGGAAACTTGAAAGTAGGTACTTAACCCACCTCACCTGAAGACAGCAAAAGAACTTGCACAAAAATATGAACAGAACTCCCTGGGGTAAGTGAGGGCAAAAATAATTGATCAGCAGGAGATGGCACTTTTGAAGAATGGGAGGGAGTAACAGGAAGCAGCGCTGACACCTTTCACTGCTGTTGTGGCACTTCACAATTTGGCACTCGGAACACTTTTCACACCTTTGGGGAATTCAAACCATAAAATGATTTCAAGACTTGTGAGTGAAATAAAGCAGGCAACCCCCCTCCCCCATCATTCTTGATTGCACTCTAGGGGTTCTATATTTGTAGACAGAGAACTAAACTGGCGTATTCAGATTTTCGTGCCCGTCACACATCGGCACGTAAAATCAGAGTGAAAGGTGGTCTCCAAGTGCCCACTTAACAGATCTGCAATTTCCCTGTAGACAACTTATATCATCCGCTTGCGGCGGTCTACTGGCTGTTGCTTATTAATGGAATCTATTTACGTCAACCCGCAATCAGTGTCTTCTTTCACCATGTCAACGACTATCGGCATGGTGCTGCCACGTGACATTTAACGGGAATGAGAGCAGCCGCTTTGATTTCTAACAGGGTTT
This sequence comes from Syngnathus leptorhynchus, assembly GCF_054491065.1. Taxonomy (NCBI): domain Eukaryota; kingdom Metazoa; phylum Chordata; class Actinopteri; order Syngnathiformes; family Syngnathidae; genus Syngnathus; species Syngnathus leptorhynchus. The sequence continues at coordinate 10,162,288 of NC_141204.1, read as the reverse complement.
CAACTGTTGTGGGCATAAACAAGTGTTTTTATGCCAACAAAAGTTAAATAACGTAACTTATTTCAGCCTGCATCTGCATAGCTTCACACTGTACCTCACACCAGGCTTGCTCTAGGCACAGAAATAGAGCCCCTGGTGTCACCCGTAAAAAAAAAAGTTAAAAAAAGACACATTTTCATGCAATCACTTTGAATTTGGTCACCTTTGATGCTGTAAGTAATCAACTGACGCCCTACGATACTTTGGCATCCCTTAAAAGCTTTATAATCTGTAATGCACTTTGTTGTGGAAGCTACCACATCAGCCATTCAGCAAAGATTTTACACACTGGACAGAAATTTGATGTATTAATAAATGTCCCAAGCCTTTCTGTCCGACAACGTGCTGAAGAATGTGAAGTGCATGGAAACATCTTACACTTTAGTGCGCATTCACATTTAGAGTTATTGTGAGATTCCCTTCCCAAGCTTTGCATGATATAAAGTTTTTCACAATATAGGGCAACATTGTAATACCATCAGAACAGACTGGGGGACCAGTAGTATAAATTGTCATCAGGTGAAGACCACAAATAAAAGTCACCATTAAAATAAACATTGAGTGCATTCTGACAATACAATACCAATAATCTCATTGAAGACACCAGCACATGCTTAGTCTCCAAAAGATTAAACCAAAAGAATCTCTCAAAGATCTGCAGCAAACCTCTGGACTTTCACTCTTGCTATTATTAAAGCTCAAGCTCAGATGCCCCTTTTAAAGCTCAAGTTCATAGAAATCTAGTTGAGGTCAACCAGAAACATTCAATTTGCCAAAGCATCAACGACATAGTTAGGGAACAGAAATCACACGAGGACATAACAGATAATTTTGTATCAAGGCAAAAATTACTAAGTAATTTACCAATCTAATCTCTAAATAAAACAAAGCAAGCACAGCAGGAACAAAGCCAAATTGAGTCCACTAAGTTTGTTACTGCATTTGTGACATGTAGGATTTGTCTCTTTTTTTTTTTTTTGCTTTCTTTCCTACATTCTAATTTGTTTGTTAGGTGTTTATGGTTGCGTGCATGTTTTTGTATGCATGTGTGTGTTCCTTGTGGGCGATGGGAGCAAAGGCTCACTCACAGTGCCATTCAAGCTCGGATCAATCAGCAGGTCAGCCTAAAAGAATACATCAGTCATACACATCAGTCATCTCAAAATATATGAGAGCAACTGCAATAGTCGGTGGTGATGGGCACTCTCAATCATTTTATTCCCCAAGCAGTTGCAGGTTCAACCGTTACAGTGTGAACAAGGTGCCTGATAGCACAGAAACATTTTCAGGGTAGCATGAGAGGGGGGAAAGCCTAATTTATTTAGTACATCATTAAGTATCAATTGTGGATCCCAATAAATAAATAAATAATTACAAATTTCCTCTGTGGTCAATGTGTCGACTATGCACCAGTCTGTGGTAGGTGGGCTTGAGACCCTGACATCAAAATTTGACAGTTTTATTAAATTCAGACGTTTTTTCAACCATGATTTATTTGACCGTTCAAAGAAAAGTGTACTTGTTTTCAATTTAACTTTGTTTCACTGCAAGACTATGAAATTACTAGATCAAGTCTGGCGTCACCTGTAATAGAAGAATGAGACAATATTTGCAGGGCATCGAGTTCACTCTCTTTTAATCAGGCAGAGAAACAAAGCCTGTCTGCGTGGTCCTAATTATTATTTCAAGAATGATAAATAGGTCCATTATACTGTATTTTCCTTGTGCTCCGCAATGTCCTCCCCTCTTTGCATTTACACCTGTCTGACCGTTAAGTGTCTGACTCTTAGCTGCTGCCTTCAAGATTATTTTCAAAATGATGACTGCATATTTCCTAATAATAAAATCAATGTTACAATAGGATGGGGCTTCTTGTATTAGTAAATCTGAGTTGTAGTTGTTGTTTTTTACATAGTTGTATTTGTCCACTACTTACATGACAACATCATATTGAAAGCGAATGATTACTTGTGCAATTTTCTTTCCAAGTGGAAGTTATGGCTTTAACATTCCCTGGTAAATAGTGAAGCATGCCTTTTGAAACAAAGGTGAGAACAGTTATGAAAATACATACACGGTAATTCATGGATGTTATAAAAAAGATCAATTGTTACAATAAAATAAATAAAGAGCCTTATTTTCATTCCCAGAACAAGTCTGAGGTAAAGTGCAGTCTAATTGTGCTTGGGGGTTGAGTTTTTGTTCTTTTGGTATTTTTGTAGAAGGGGGCAGTTAGAAATTGATGCATTGTCGTCAGACGGAGCACACCTTACTTGGAGCAAAGTGGCTCCCTGGAAGAATATTGGACTCGGTGGGGGATCATTATGGGTACCTTTCATAAAGAACTGAGAGATCTCCACTTGGGAATGATGAAAAATTGTGGCACAGCAAAGTTACCAAGTTAATAAGAATAACTCTGAGTAAGGACACAAGAAAAACTTTTATTGTGTGAGGAAGCTGAGTTACTCGGCATGTTTTTCGACAGTTATTATCCAAGAAAAAATGTGTTTCTAGTCGAGGTTAAAGTCGCTGGGATTGTCATTTCTAAATCTGACACCTCGGCAGCTGGCGAGACATGTTGGAGACACAGTCGCTTGTCAGACCTGAAAACGCCTTTTGCGCTCCCTTCGAAGAGACAAAGTAGCTTGGCACAAGGACGTCTTGGCCTCCATGCTTAGGCTGTTGCCCCTCTAACTTGCCACAGATAAGTAGAAGAAGATGGATGGGTCTTTTTTTTCTTGTAAAACTTCCTTCTCCCTTTGCCTTTCAATAATTTAACAAGACTTACTGCAGATAGATAAGAAAAAAAGATCCTTGTCTTTACTGTGAGTACTGTCAATGTGTCCTTGATCACTTAACCGAACCCAAAAGGACCTGATACATTTGTGTATCTCCTAAAAATGTACGTCTCTCTTTTGCTGAATGCCTGAATCCATGGATTACCCTCATCCCTGTCAAAGACAATCTATCCAAGAGTACCTTACCATTCACATCAAGTCAGATGGGATAGATAGATAGACCTCAGTATAACCCCACAAATAATAAGTGAAATGAAACTAATAAAGTAAGAAGTGAAACTGCTGTAATCAAGCCATTAGTTGCTTGCAACATTTTTTTTCCAGCTGGAGGAAAGCCCAAAATAATGCTGAAAGCTCAAAAGTAATGGTCTGTTAAAACCCTCGTAACAATGAAACTGATTGTTTTTCTGACGTGTTGAAAATTAAATCAGCATTGAATACACTGAAGTAGGTCATTCCAAATTTAATTTCATATTGGTTATCGGAACAGGCAATACGTGACTAATGCCATGATAATAACTGTACACTCTTCATCTTGATTTCCTTATAGGCAATCTCCTTCCTTACTCCCCTGGCGGTGATATTTGTGGTGAAGATAATTCAGAGGACAGACAAGACAGAAATCAAAGAAGCATGCTTAGGTAGGTGGAGCTAATTATTACAATAGATTTTTTGTTGTTGTTATCTAAATGTAATGCTTTTAAGGAAATAATTTTCAAACAAGTTAAATTGAATTCTGTAGCCCCTAATCAAAAAAATCTCAAAGGGGGGGCCTGTGCAATTGTGTTTGGAGGCGCACACAGAGGGAATGTACGAATGAAAATGTTTTTTGTTCATGGTACAAAGGGTGAATAATGACCTCAAATGCTCTGAGGGTGTTTGGCCAGCTATTATATAGTGCTATAAAAACTACTTCATTGATGCCAACATGAGCCTATGAAAAGGAGACTTGCACACTACCTCAGTAAGCATTGGGATACTGTGTACGTAGGTACACACACATTACTATCCAAATGGCAATTTGCAAACTGAGCTCCATATGAGACAATGCAGCAGGCAAGGGTCGATCCCCATTTGGGAGATCTGCCATCTTCGCATTTGCAGTTTAAGGGCCCAATGGACACATCATACCCCATTTGTACAATTTGTCCACATTAGCAAGTTGTTCCGAAATATTTAAACAGTGCTCCTCTTCACAGCATAAACAGATTTAATTTCATCACATTTCATTTTTATTTCATTCTTGGCAATGTGGGGTGAATTCGATTGGCTCACCATGCAATGGTGAGATAAATCTTTGAGGGATTGTACCCTGGCTAATGATCAGCCCCAAGGGTTGCCATGATAGCTAATTAAGTGGATGTCCAATACTTGCAGTAAATATTAGCCAACAGCAGTCTTCCCATTACTCAATACCCAAGTTAAAAAGAAGCAGACATTTCTTCCCAATGAGATTATTAATTATTATGAAGTTGGTACACCGACTGAATTGTTGCTATTCTTAGCACAATCAATGGGTTGTTCTGAGAGAGCGTAGTGGCCTTTTGTTGGTCAATCATAACTGACTGCTTCAATTTATTTTCAAAGTAATTAGAGAGACCCTCGTTACAGGTGGGTCAGCCTGTTATATATATATATATATATACTATGATTAAGTATTAAAAAGTCATACATTTCTTAACGTGTTGAATACTGTATTGAACAACGTTAGGCCACAAGGTTGATGATTCGCGTGTGCACATAAATGTCAGCAGCATCGAACAGTTCGTGCATGTTCGTGTAATTTCATTTTAAATGCTTTTAATTATAGCACAAATAATTGCCATAAGAACTTATTTGACATCTTTTTTGTCTCAAGCTATCACTGGTAAAGGCAGTCGTCATGTTTATTCGATAAGTAAATAAATAAACAAATAAATAAACAAACAAACAAACAAACACACACACACACATAAATAAATAAATAAATAAATAAATAAATAAATAAATAAATAAATAATGATAGTATTGGTCTATCGGTACTCACCCGTCCCTTGTCGGTGGCAATAACCAGCCTTTTCCCTGGCAGTAGAGGAGGCAGAGACCATTCCCTCTGAACAATTTACTGTAAGAGGTTGAAAAATGTTCTATAATGCTTCACACTTTTGACAGCATTTTTAAAGTCATGTCAAGGACATGAACACCTGCTTTTAGGTTTTGAATTGAAAAGAAAGCCAATATCGCCTTTCTATATATGTCTTTCATTATATATATATATATATATATATATATATATATATATATATATATATATATATATATATATATATATATATATATATATATATATATATATATAATGAAAAAATAATGAAAGAAAAAGGGTAGCTACCATTAATCAAAACTCATGTCAAAGATATTGTAAATGTGCACATTCAACATTGAATGACTTCGAAACCGTCAGTGCTTCATTCATGCAGTGATATTGTTTGGATTCCAATTGATCTTGTCTTTTTGGCAAGACGGCAAGGGGTGATTTATAAATGGTGAAGCGCTTCATCATGCTGTGGCCTCCAAGAAAGACGTGCGTGTTTGTGTGGGGGGGTGGGGGGTTTAGAATGTTTTGTATCTTAGAAATTGAAAAGCTTTTTTAACGCCATTTGTCATTGCAATATGTTTTGCACCTACTTCAGCCAAGTGTCGTTGAAATAGTGTAGCAATCTATCTCAATAAGATGTATGTTTAACTATACGTGCAATTTTCCCTCCTGCAGCAGTGTCACTGGCTCTCGCCCTGAATGGAGTTTTCACAAACACTATCAAGTTAATTGTTGGCAGGTAAGTAAAATGATATTAGACATTTCAAAACAGGTTGTAAGAATGTCTTAAGATGTACAGAATTTTCAAAAACATGTGCTGTAAGACTACCAACTCTAACAGAGCAGAATATTTGGAACAGCAATAAAAATTGAGCATTTACAAGAAAATATATGACATCTTTTTTTTTTTAATATTAGGGACATGATTCCAGATAACATGTACCCTTGAAAATGACTAAAAACAAATCCCCAATTTATTAAAAATCAATCAATTGAATGCTTGTGATTGGCTTGGTTGATGACTAGTCCCTGGTGTACCATGCCTATGCTCAATGTTAACTGGGATTTACCCACAAACCTAATGAGGATAAGCACCATAGATAATAGATCAATGAATAAAATAAGGGTGACGGGCTACAGTCTGTTGACACTACCTGTACACAAGAAACAATGCTCCTACTTCAGCTGTAAGTCACAATATTAATTTGGAATCTTTCTCCTGAGTTACAAACAACAGTGGCAACGTTTGTAAAGTGTCAAGCTCGACACTCGACAAATTTAGACTAACAACAGAGAATTGTGTCCTCAGTGTCATGAATACTTATAACAGAAGACTCAGTGCTCATTCACTCTCAGTTCAAATTAACATATAACCCAATTTGTTTGTTATGTTTTACTCTCAGACCGAGGCCTGATTACTTCCAGCGGTGTTTCCCGGACGGCCAAGTGAACGCAAAGATGTTATGTACCGGGGAGCCTCATTTGGTCTCGGAAGGTCGCAAGAGTTTTCCCAGTAGTCATTCTTCTTGTAAGTAGCAGTCACATCTTTCCGAGTTTATGAAACATAACAGAAGACAATACACCACGTGCTCAATAGCTCACTCAGAATGTACTGTAGTATTCTAAAATATTTCCACAAGAAGAGCATTGATGGATTTTTTCAATTTCATGGGGTGCTCTCATGTCTCATGGAAGCTTGTTTTGTAACATGCTATTTGGCCATAGTCTGCCGTGCATGTCTATTGTTTCAAAATATGTTTTCATCCTCTTCCCAAGCTCTTGTACTTCACAAGGGTGTTTAATAATTCAAGTGTTTTCCTGTTGTCCAGCTGATTAATATAAAGAGGCTTGCAAGCGAGGAATCTTTGCTGCTGGCCCCAGCAACCGCAATGTATTTTGAGATCAATACAGATGGACTAATTACACTGAGGATTTCATTTAATATGTAGCATTGAGCCATGCCTAAGAAGCTCTTTACTCATTATTCAGTTTATTCATGTTCTTGCTTTACTTAAAATTACAGATGAATCCTTGAGTGTAGCCATACTTTTACCAAGCAATTATTTTGAACGAATGTCTTCGGGGAAAATTTATGAGTTTCAGATGGAGCCTAAGTGAATATATCTGTGATAAACTATGTGCCTCCACATCTAATTAAGAAAATGCAAATCCAAGAGCATGCTGCAGTATATGTTTTTGCATAGTGGAGAACCGCCTTATGTGCAGAGAAACCCTTGTGAATGCATTTAAATGCCATAAAACAGCTTTTACTTCCTTACACCTTAATGAAAGACTACGATTGATAAACAAGACGCAGCAAGGATGTAAATATTTCCAACATGGGCTCGAATAATCAATATCCTGTGCATAGCTCAGTCTATAAGGACTTGACTGTGCAGACTTGGCTCGAGGGTGAAAGCGCAGTTGGTTTCAATCTGCCAGATTCTTTTTCTGCAGAGTTCTTCTAATCATGATCTTGCCAGCTTTCCTGGGTTCCTCACATATGCTTAATTACAAACAGGTACATAATGGTCAATTAATTGGCTGCTCTACTGAACAATATGTGTTTTCACTGCAGATTGAATTTGAGGGTATTTATAGCCAAATCAAAAGTGTCGAAAAAAGTGGGCGGCACATTAGTAACTGTTGTAAAGTGCCTCTGAAAAGTGATGGGATGATTGGCTGCTTTGATGTTCCAAGGTCAGGTGGACATGTATGGCTGCCAATAGAACTGTTTCACTTGTATACTTTTTTGATAATGTAGCTCTTGAGAAAAGCAGGAGGGGGAATTCGGAAGTGCTTCGGAATATATTACCTGCTCCTCCTCAGCCAAATGTTTAAGAACTCATTGGAGGGTGCTTCACAGTGCCGTGGTCAATAACCCAAAGCATACAACTAACACAACTGGCTTTTTAAAGGTAATGAAGTGAAATGCTATACAATCGCCAAGTCAGTCCCCAGACCTGAATCCACTGGATGAAAACCAAACCGAATGCAAAATATCTCAAGAAGAAGCGGGGACGGAAGATGGTGTCAGTAAAAGCCTGGCAGCGAGTCGCCATGGATTAAATTCAGGGTAACTTGTCGTCCCATAAAAAGTGGGCAAAGGCACAAAGCTTGCGTGCAAAAAAACTCCAATTAAAAATTAGACTTGTTCACACCGCCCCTGTTAAAGTGCAAACGTCCACCTGGGTCATTTTATTCTAACGGCTATTAAATCAGTCTGGGAGTCTCAAGGACAGTTTACAGTTGAATAAAAACAGGAGTAGATAGAAATAGTTGCAATGCCAGCGCTAGGGAGAATATCAGAAGTCACAAGCCTAGTAACCTTAGAACATTCTCTCTGGGTACCTCCTATTTATATAGTACTATCTATATAGTCAATCTGGCACTGTCAACATAAAAGCAGAAAGTATAAATCATAAAATTATGTGTTGTGTGTGTGCAGATAAGAAAATAGGAGGTTTGTAGAATGTGATGACCTTGGAATGGACAGAACAAAACATGAACATCAAATTCTTTGAAGTGGTGTTGAACACCAAAATGACAAGGGTGTCCATGTCTCAATACGATATAGACTTTACTGTACAGTATGTCAGACATCTGCTTTACGGAATACTGGCAGACGTGTTCCAAAAGAAGTGACATAGAATTTACCAACACTATGTGCAGAATTAATCCATCTCCAAAGCAACCCTATTAACTTTATGTTGTCGCAAGTATGAATATATGTAATTGAGAGAACTCTGAGATGAAATTCTGAGAAGCATTTATATTATATCACATCTGGAGTGATGAGAGGATCTGCTCCAGCCTGTGTCCATCCTCATCATAACTTTGTTGAATATTTTTTGAATATTTCAAAGCTTTTTGTGGGACAAATTTGGCCACCATCCAGATTAGTGATAAGTATGTTCAAACTCAAGTGGAATCTGGATTGAACCAAGTATAATTTCTGGCTGGTTTGATATTTGAGGGCTGTGTTGACGGGCCTTTGTAGATATGAACTGCACCAGCAAAAAAATCATATTTAAATACAGTTCATCTGTAAGATGCTTATCATATGTATTATTGAAGATTTTCTGTGATTAGATTTCCCTTAATACTTCAATACAGTCAAAGAAAGATACGTACAAATGCCAATAAACGCAGTCATAATAAAAACCAAAGCTGCTCTCCCTATTCATAATCTCCTTAAAAACTGTCAAACGTCCATCATAGAAATTCAGTGCTTAAAGCAGGATGGAACTGATGGAAGAGCGATAATAAAGAGTCCGTTAAAATAGCATCAGTGGCTGCTGTGGACTGATGCTCTTCTGTTATAACGGAGTAACCGATCAAATTCAAATAGAAAGAGGATGCATCTGTTCTACTGTATGTGTGTGATTAGTCTTCAATAGTGGAGCTCTGTATTTCTGTATGAAAACTTTAAAAGAGGATAAAAGAGAGATTTATACCAATTTTGCTGAGCTGGACAATTCTCACACCAACATCTTCACTCTCTTACTTTTTTGTCTGTTTCCAAAATGACTGCCAACCAATGTAATTGTTATTGTTGCAGGAGTGAGAGGGGACATACTACACTTTTAAATCTACCAGCTGCTCTCAATGGCTACTTTTGCACTGACAGCAGTATTTTGTTATGTGTCTCATAAAGGTAATACTCAGCATATGAGCATATGGCACTGGCAAGGGATGGCAATTCAAACTCTAAATAATATCAAATGTGAACACCCTGAGGGCTATACACTCCAAATAAGCCAACATGTGGGTTTCTATGAGCATCGCAGGCTTGAGTCAGGTTTGAAGTTAGTCTTGAAGCAAGCAATTGTGGGCAAGAAAGGATATAATAAAAGGCAAAGGTGGTGAGCGTTAAGTATGAGTCACCACAACTTCCTCCTCCATTTGTCACACCAGGTGGCTACAGTGAAGGCCTCCTAGCAAAACATCTCCTGGAACGAAACTCGGAATTTCATTACAAACCTGCAAATGTATTCTTCATGTTGTTACTTTTTTTTGAAAGATGTTCTTCCTCATCGCGGGTGTCGACCTCAAGATCCTCAGATCCATCCCACTTCATCCTTCATTTCTCTATTTTGAGCATTTAGGGTCAAATTATTTACACTTTTTCACATTTCTAAAGTCTAACACCACTTCCATCTATACAATAGTCAAAGTTGCACAATGTTCCCAGTCTTCACATCTTTAAAGAAACAACTCTTTCTTTGATGATCAATGTTTTTGTCCCAATGGATTTATCTACCAAGGCTGCTCAGAGGCATGAAGCAAATTCACTTCAGTAATGTTCCCTTTCGGTCTCTCTAAGTCTTTCCATGGCCATCTGCTGCTACCTTCTTGTTTCTGGTTATACCTACAGAAATCCCTTGTTTAACCTCTCTGCTCAGAATGAATGAGCAAATTATTTATTCTTGGCAGCAGGGAAACCCCAAAACGGTCTTCACAAATGTAATATGCATTTTTAAATTCACCAAATTCTAACTCCAGCCTATTTCACTCTTCAAGGTTTCATCCCTGTTTTGTACACTCCGCCAGCTTTCCAGAGCTTAACGACAAAGCCCTTGATCGGAATCTAATGAGTCCGCTGTGTGGACTGTTCAAACAGAATAGAGGAAAAGCTTGCAGATACTTTTTAGGTCATCAATATGGGTTTATATCAACATTGTTCGTTTCACAGTAAGATAAAGACGACATTCCTTTACATTGATTATTGTTGTTTTTTTGGTTGTGGGCTTGTCATGACACATCAAGAAACAAAAAAAATAATAGAAATGTTGTCCAGCGTGTTCTCCAAAATACAAGCGAACCTTCAATGGATAGAAAGTAGATGCAGTAAACATTCAATATATCTTATTGTTTAGTTTAAATCAGGTAGGTATATTTTATTATCTGCGTATAAAGTGTTGCTGCTGCCCTCTGATCAACCTTTAAATCGTCTCAAAATGGTCCAATAGAAAATGTGATTCAGGCTGTGAATGGGTAAATCATGCTTTAGCATTTTTGTCAAAAATATGAGCAAACACTTTTATCTTTTGCGCAATAATTTATACATGAGTCAGGGCTGCAAAAAAAATATTTTGTAGGTTATTGAAAAAAATCTCTTTGATGAATATTCAAACAAATCAGTAAGGTTCCAATGATAAGGACACAAACAGTTTCCGAACAAGAATATCTAATGGGCATATTTTCTGTACAAAAAAGGAAAATGATAAGTATTATTTGGAAAAAATGTCATGGCTGCCGGGTAGACTCTTTTCTAGAGTCTTTTCTGTATTGGCGTTTATTTTTCTGAACTGTTTCAGGATGTGATTAATTATTTAAAATTCTAGGTGCTCCATTCGGGCCACTCCTTTTATAGATTACCTATTAACTAAAAATAAGGACAAAAGAGCTCATCTGCAGTATTTTTCCTTAGATTAGAACTCCGATCAGCCTCTGGAATCCTTTACAGCCCTTCGCATGACCCTGAACAAATCAATGTTGTGTTCTGAATAAAATTATATTTAATATAGATAACTGAGGTACATTTTGTTTGTCAGTCAAGTAAGAAAATCATGATAATGCAGAAATGGAATAATCAATCTGTGTGTGGGTTCGGGTGGCCAACGCATGCTTGTCAAGTGTTTTGACCACTCAACTAGTGTGCCTATAGGGCTTACTCGGTTTCTTCCACCAGTCCACACTGACCTGAACAGTTCACAGTATCACAATGTAAAAAGTTCATATTTTTCTGGAGGCATCTGGAGGTATATTGCAGGAGCCACATCGTAGTTAATGGTCTTCTTTGGAGGGTCACGAGACCTGAAACCTGTGCTCTATTGAGTCTGGAAGAATTTGCATTGACATTGAAATTATATTCTATGTGGCTTAAAGATGAATAGAGAGCTGTGATCTAATAACTCTAAAATTGCTCATGATTTATTTTTGGTCTAATAAAGTTCTGGCTTCAGTTAAATCATGGTGTTTGATTATAAAATGAATTAAATTGCTTGTACACACATTTCATTAAAATGGATTGTATTTTTTTTTGTGCAAAGATGAATCATTTGCAAAAGCTCAAACCAATAAAAAGTCAAATAGAGGAGAAAAATGTGCATATTTATACCCATCCCTCCATTTACAATACTCATTCACAATGTACATAGAGACAGATATTCAGAATTGCATATAGGTCATCACAGTCGACCATTCCAGAAAAACTGTGAAAATATATATATATATATATTCCATCCATCCATTTTCTATGCCACTTGTCCCCACGAGGGTCGCGGGCGTCGATTGAAAATGGTAAATATGCAAATACACGGATTGTAATAGCATCACCATTTTTTATTAGATGACAGATATGTCTGTTTGCGAACAAAGTGAATGTTAATTTTACTTTTTTTCTATCCCACAAACATTTGTAAACCTCCACTCAGTAGGCTACCTACCGCCACTTACACTCGGTCTTATACATATTGCCAAATACAACAATGTGAGTTGGCCTAATATTCATTGTGGATTTATGGAATGATCTGGAGGACAAAATAGCACCTCAATAATATTAAAATTTCATGAGTTGTTTTTTGTTGACAAAATGTGTTCTTTCACTTAATGTTGGTTTTGTTGTGCAGCTTTTTTTTTTTTGCCATCGTTGAATGATAATTTTTTCTTAAGAACAGTTTGTACTGAAAAAATACAGTATGTGTTTTTTGTTGTTGTTTGCTTCAACCACTTTGTTCTTGGGTTAGGATAGTGGATCTTTTATGTGTGCATTAAAAATGTATTATCAAATATAAAATCAGGTCCTTCTTTTAGTTTTCTCTGCAAAACAATCTTCTTCAAACAGGTTTATTTTGCCATGTTCAAATTACTACAGACAGTAGGCGTCAAAGGTCGTCTTGGTTGTTTTTCATCTCTGCCTGTTCTCCCGCTGTTGTTTTTCACCATTTCTCAGTTGAAGTAGCTTTTATAATAGCAGGACTATCTGCAATTTGTAAAAACAAACATGTATCACCATTTTCATGTTTTTATCCACAATGGTAAAAAAAATATTTTCTCCATACAAACATACAACCCAGAATAGCTGATAATGAAGAAATTAAATTTACCTAGTTTGCGATCCATAAGTCTACTTTATTACGTGGTCCATAATTTATGCTACAAAACAGAGAAAGCGATGAATGGTCATTGTTTTTCACTTATTTCTCCTCTGCTAATTTGATGTTGACTTCTTTAAATGTCATCTTTATTTTGAATATTTTCAAGTAGTTGACACTTACACTGATTGGTCATAATAGAAAATTGTGTGCAAGTAATCTCTTTGTTCTTCCCTTTGACATTATTTTCTCATTCCAGTTCAGCTCTACTAAGGCTTTTTAAGATATCATCATGCTGTGTCTCGACAGAACTCTGGTGTTAAACGACACACTCCTGAACCACCTTCTTGCTATTCTCACTCACACAGTCACAATTCTGTCTCTGTTTCGCCATTAATAAAACATTACGTCTCATACAGGAGTGAGCAAGGAAACTGATAGAAAATTCATTACTTTTACTATTAGTGTGACATTCTGGGAGTGAGAAATTTGAACTTTAGCCGCTTTATTTTTGTGTTTTCTTAATTAGTTGCATTCTCTGGCCTTGGGTTCACTTCTTTCTACCTGGCGGGCAAGCTGCAGTGCTTTACGGATCAAGGTCGAGGTCGTAGCTGGCGCCTCTGTGCAATGGTCCTGCCCCTCTACAGCGCAATGATGATCGCTTTGTCCAGAACCTGTGACTACAAGCACCATTGGCAAGGTCAGACTCTAGATTCCAACACTGTGATGTGCATTTTTGGTTGTGTTCAGACTACAGCCACTCCATCCAAAATAAATTGTATCCTGGATTAATTAAGGTCAGGAAAGGTGAACCATCTACTCCAGCCTTGCAATTCATCCCCTAACTTTCTTTCTTTCTTTCTTTCTTTCTTTCTTTCTTTCGGATTTTTTTCGTCAGCAAAAATTGAATGAAGTGCCATATTTTTGCTTTTGATTGTGCCACCCTAAAAGCCAAGCTTATTGCAATTCTAACCAAAGTGTGCATCACAAACAGCAATAATGCCTTTATGTCAAGATGATGCATAGTATCACAGGAATTAAAATGACATGAGGGAGAACCAAAATCTTCCAGACAGTTTTGTCATATTTATATGACTCCATGCATTTTTAACACAGCAGCATAGATAATTGCTTCAGAGTATGAGTAGAAATTTGATTTAGCACCCTTTGAAAATTTAATGTGACCTGTCTAGGAAGATGGGAAGATTACATTCCATATATATGGGAGAGATTATGATGAGAATTAATAAAAAATATACTTTGTGTTGACAGCATTGTCATGTGGTATTTCTCAATTTTATTGAGCTACAATCGTCTTGTGTTGATGAAAAATTTTAAGTCTGAGATTAGGGTTTCGCTTGAAAATATGACACAATCTATCAATTTTAAGCCATTCGGAATTTGATTGGCACCGCAACATGACATCAACATCTGCACTCGTTACGCCCCCCTTAACCCATGGACCGGCCTGCATTCAGCATTCTAGTATTGAAGCTTTTTTACCCTTAGTGTTTACCATATTTCTCGCTCTTCTTTTGCACTGCAGAAGTGAGCCACATAAGTCATGGGGGAAATAAAGAAACGACCCCTACCACCACCAATAAAAGGCCACTCTGAGCTCCGTCATCATTTGTTTGTTCTCCCCAAATGTTGTCCCCTTCCTCTCCCAGCAGAGTGTCAGCAAATGCAGCAATAGCACAGCCCATTAAACAACCTAAGGGGGCTCTCGGTGTAAACACAAGCTGGGAAACACCATTAGCCTGGCATTCTGTGGCGTGCTTGATAAATACTAATAGTCCCATCATCCCTCAGCACTTGGTCTTCTGTGGCTTAGCCTTGCATCCCAATCACTGTCACTGTGAGGCTGTCATACTAATTGATTGCATGAGGTCTCAGACTGTTAAATGTATTTGACAGGAGTCAATGAAACATTCATAGAGTAGGCTCATGCATTATACAATTCCTGAATGGTGGAAATTTGCGTTATATTCCATTTCAGGCAGAAGGAGAAAGAAATAGAGATTTTAATAAGACCTAAGAGCATACACAATTTTGTATAGTGTGGAGGTATCAGAATGTGTAGCCAGAGGCTGAGGGCTAAGGTCTTTTTATATCCCCCAAGCTTGGATGATAGGATTTGGATGGATAGTTACAATATGTTGCAGAAGCCTTTTTGTATCCACTTGAGACCAATGCAGATGATTTGCTTTCCTTTTCAATTAATATTCATTAACCTTTAAAGATAATGCACACTGAGGCTGTATAACATTGGGTTTTACGAAATTAATTGTTGGATTCGTAGCAGTTGTTGGGCTAAAATTACCGATGGCTACATACTTGAAAATATATGCCCTTCTGTGACTATACAGATGCCTTTGTTGGAGGAGTGATCGGGCTATTGTTTGCCTACATCTGCTACCGCCAGCACTACCCCCCCTTTCTGCACACGGACTGTCACCTTGCCTACGCCAGCCTGGCTGCCATTGCAAACACATCCTTGCATCCTCAGGAGGATCAGCGGCCCACTGACAATGCTACTAACCTCCCCCTGGAAGGCTTGACTGAAGCACCACTATGACTAGTGGCCACCTCTGAGACGACCCTCAACACGCCCAGCCAGCCAATGAACACACCTCCACATTCCCACTGACGACATGGGTCATAGGTACATTCCAGTGGACAGTAAAAACTCCCCTCCATTCTTTTATTTTCAGGTTTCCGTGACAACTACTTTTTCGTGTCTTTTATACTGTTTTTGCTTCGCAGCTGTGAAAGTCTAGATGTTGATGTAATAGGAAGTTAAGAAAATAAAGCATGATTATTGCAAGGCGGAAACAAAAAAAAAAGATGAGAAAAGCTAAGGGAGTGGTCCGGGTAAAGGCGTCAAAATGGCTTGTTTTCATTGTCGTTTGAAACTGCTTATTCGGAAATGTATCGGCCAAAAAGCAGTCGAGGGCATCTTCGCTGTACTTTGTAAATACTTGAGGGTGTTTGACATCTCTTCACTTTTTGAAAAGCAGTAGCTCTGACTTGAGTGTATGCTTTTTCGTGTCCATGGTGTCTGATGTAACACATCAATCCCAAAGCAAGTAGCATCCATTAAACAATGTTTTCCCCTAAAGGGAACGTGATAAAAAGCTCCTAGACGCTTTAGCACACAGGTGTCAAACTCAGATATAAGTTTACCACTATTGTTTCTTGACTTGGCAATGATAACGAGTGTAATGGTAATTATATTGAGAATCAGATTTTTTTTGTTAGGGGAAATATTAGGTAAGGGACATGAAGTATAAGTGCCTTGCAACCCGACTACACAACTACTCGCAGGCGTCATGACTACTGTTGTAATTTTGGCCAAGCCTAACTCATTTGAATGCAATCAATACATCATGAAAAAAATAATAAGAGCAAATGGACTGAGAACTACTTAGTACTGTTCTTAAAAGATGTGGAAAAAAAGAATTAATGGCCGAACCAAAGTGATTTTTGCCACTAGAGATCATAGATTCACATAATTTTACAGTTAAGCAAGCCTATGATGTGGCCTGTGACAGCAAGTTTGATAGCCCTGCTTAGGATCTCGTTTAGTCATCACTTATTAGGAATGAAACCAATTCAATATAACTTACATCTGAATTCTATTGGGTATTCACAAATTATGACTCATTACCCAATCAGCTGCATTCATTTCAATGAACCCAGATTTCTCTGACACCACAATCATTTTTTTTTATTTGAATGTCAAAGATGAGATTGTACAAACTGTTGTAGTCCTTTTGAAGTGGAGTGGATTTTCATTTTAACACTCATCCTTGATGGTGTTTTGAAAATTTGTGGGAATGTGTAGTATGGATAGCTACTCTGAACTCTCACGCGACAATATTGATAAAGTCACCATAGCAACACAACGATGAATGTCAACCCAAATCAAACTTTGAGGGTAGTCTAGTAAACATATGACTCAAATCTACAAATCTGGCATATTGTAATTGTTCATTTTTGTACTGTTGTTGGTTGGCCCCTTCGGCTTTTCCCCGAAGGGGTCGCCACAGCAAAACACCCGTTTTTGTCCAGATGATTTACATGAGAATGTTTTGGCTCAGTTTTTACGCCGGATGCCCTTCCTGACGCAACCCTCTGCATTTACCTGGGCTTAGGATCGGCACAGAGGAGACACTAACATGTTCCCCCCTGCATATGACCGGGAATCGAACCCAGGCGGTGAAAGCCCCGCATCCTAACCACTGGGCCATCAGGGGCATTTCTATACTGTTATCATATTTTAAAATTGCAATCTTGTATCTTACCTCATTTGCTGACTTCTTCCCACATTCCCTCCACTCTCATTCAGTCGTCTCTCATTATCCAACTTTATTTAGGATTCTTCATTTAACACGTTCCCAGTGGTTACACTAATACACACATGGTTGCTCAGTAATAACTGAAATCAGTGAGACACGGGTGGGAATGGCAGGCTGGAAGTTGGTCTTAAAAAAGGCACAAGATGCTCCAGCATTAATCCTCATTAAGTTGGGGTCACTGCAACTGCTGCTTAATGAGGGCATCTCCAATAAAGTGGACAAGAAGTAGCTGAGAATTGCAAATCAGCATATAGAATTGAAGGCCATGAATAAATATACAATCTAGTAATCATAAGACAATATATACCAAAACAGCTTCCATGGTACCTCAATAGAACCCAGAGAATGCTAAAATGTTACTTGGGAAATCACCTTCTTCACCTTCTGTCTCTGGCATTCTTCCTTGGGTGCAATGGTCTCTTCAAAAAAAAAAAAGAATACATAAATAAAAAGTAACCTCCTTTTAAAAGTGTGCTATATAGGGTTGGGAAGATTCACCAATATGCATTGGAAAATCGATACAACCTGTAAGATGCAGTTGGTATCGTATCGCACTGGATTGTATTGTTTTAAAATTAAATCGTTCTGTATCGCACCGTATCAAAGGAGATGGGAGAATCGTATCGCATCTTGTCATTGAATGAATCGTGAATGCATCGAATCATTGGCGGTGTATCGAGATGTGTATCGTATCGCTTTGATGGTGAAGCTTCCCATCCCTAGTGCCATACAACCCCATCTTCCATACCTAGCTATTGAAACTGTGTTAGCGCTGTATCATTCAAATTTTTTTCAAACATCATTTAGCCTTTACCTCAAACATCTTTTATAAACCTATGCGTGTGTGTACATGTGTATGCATGCATGTGAGTGGTTATTAAATCTCACACAAGTGCAATAGCAAAAGAGCCTTGAAAAGGGATTCATTTATCATGTCGGTAACAGGATGATTTGAGCCTGGAGAATGTTGATTTGTATCTGTGAACTTTAAAGTAAGTAATTCAATTGCTTGATTTGGTAGCATGATATTTGTACATTGGCGATTAATTTTCTCAAGTGTGTTTGCATTGTTTAAAAAGAAAACATAACTTCATTGTTTTTTAATTTGGTACCATACACACCATTACAGAAAATGACAAAAATTTAATAATGTCA
Organism: Syngnathus leptorhynchus; assembly: GCF_054491065.1. NCBI lineage: Eukaryota > Metazoa > Chordata > Actinopteri > Syngnathiformes > Syngnathidae > Syngnathus > Syngnathus leptorhynchus. The sequence goes on along the minus strand of NC_141204.1, from coordinate 10,143,759 downwards.
ATTTTTAAAACAATGCATGACAAAACACCACTAGTTTTGTACAGAGAGGGATAACTTCTGTTCTTGAAATGTAATGCTTATATACTACTTGTTCTCTGACCACTTCGCTACCCAGTGAACTCAAGAGAAAAAGGAAGGTAACTGAAGTTCAATGAGTTGTGTTATATTGAAAAAAAATGTCTGAAGAATAAATGTGTGTAATGATTTAGGAGTTGTCGTTCATGGCATGCTAGTTGAGTTTGTAAGAAAATACAAGTGTTCATTTATTTTAAAGAAAGCGTGTCTTAACATGACAGCTCCCTGAACTACGTATATAGACAATAAAGGATTGCAGGATTTACGTATGTAATATGTCTGCAATTGTGATTTTAATTGTTTTTACTACTAGCAGGAATAAACAGGATGTGGTGTTTCAGTATGTTTATGTAATGACAATAAAGTCGTATTCTATTTATATTATCAATCTATCTGTCCATTTTCTATGAGCTCTATTAGATGAAGTTCGAGTGACTAACTGTATTGTTTCAAATGCATCTCTCTCTTGAGAAAAGGTGGAATATTTGGTGGGGGATTTAAACCCTGGTCAAATAAATAGGAGGCATCGTCAGATTGTCCCAATTAGGTGGCTGAGCCTCTTCAAGGTGGTTCCCTTGATATGAAAGTTGCAGCCCCCAGGCTCTGAACTGTCATAATATCCTCCCAATATTATTCAGCACAACCTCATTTTCTCAGCCATTACCCAAATCTCAGGACCATGCTAGGGCTGAAGTCTAAATTTATTGCGAAATTAAGAGATAAGTTTCTCTGTTATTGTTCTGGTACAGGCTTTCTTTTTGTCACTTGGACGACTCAATTCTATGATTAATCCCATTCACAGTGAGGGACCAAATCGGCTGTGATTGACTCCAGCTCACCAGTAACCCTGAACAGGCCAAGGCAAAAAAAAATAAAAAAATGGAAGAATGGATGAAGACATAATCCCCACAAATCAACATTAATTGATTCACAGGCATTGACTTTTGTCATTTTCAAATGGTTTTTACGTGTGATTTTATTTGTAAAGATCTTTGACATACTTGAGCCTTTCTCAAAGTGAATTTTTCAAGGTCTTTTCAATATTGGATCTGATCATTTCATCAGACAGGAGACATATCAATACACTGGATTTTTTTGTTAATTAAATGTGTCAGAGTAATTTCGATGCCTGAGGGGAAATTCCATTTTGACTCTTGTTCTTGTTCCATTAACTCGCAAGTGTGAAATCACACAGTGGACGAACCACATAGAAATTCAAGGAGAGACGTCAGAATGATAGGTAGAAAATAGTGCATGGATATTTGTTGTATTTGTTTTGTTTAAAAAAAATGAAAACAATTACATTATATGTGGTTATTATTAATGTTATACACTCAATAGAAAGTTGAGGATTTATACACCTGAGATAATGCATCATTCTCTTCCAGTCTGTTCTAGAACTATTACAGTGGAAGAGTCTAATATTAAATTCCTTCCGGCCAGCATTGTTTTTAATTATTAAACCAAGATTCTTTGGAAAGAAAAATTTGCTACCATATTGGATCATTATTAAAATAGCAGTCAAGGAATGTATTATATTTCTGCAGACTTGTTGCTAATACTTTAGAGTTAGTTCGTTAAAATTAGAGTTTGAAAGTGGATGCAACTTTTGCCGAGATGGATAAGCTGTCCTCTGAATATGTCAGAATACATTACTCACCTTCCAGTGAATATGAAATTGTGTTATTAGCGGATTTCATTCAAGCCTGTCTCAGCGAAAAGGTGGATTGGACCATAGAGGAGAATCTCTCCAAGATAATGTATGGGTGTAAAGTCCTCCCCCCCTCCCCCATCCCTCATTCAGATGTGAGGATAGTTGCTCATCTGTGAAGAATTGGGCTTTGGAAACAGAGTGCCTTGCTTTGACTCCCGCTGTGGGAAAAACAATGTCACCGTGGTATCTAATTGTTAGAGAGAAGCAATTCTACAACCGAGAGCTCTTCTTGTTCTGTGTGGTGTGGAACATCAAATATACAGCAGAGGTTACGTTGAACTTTCCCTTGAGGAATTAGACGAGGCGTATGATAATATCATATTAAATATTACATGCTCCATTATTAGATCCTATCTAAAGTCCCATGTCCATATTTTTTTTCTTTCTTTCTGTGACTTTACTGTCCACTTACAGTATATGTAAAAGTACAGTCACACTAACCCGAGAGCCATGCCGAATCAAGTGGCTTTGTTGAAAAGTCTGTCACAGTGACATTATGCATGACAAGAACAGTTTGCATGCTAGCACAGTGCAACCCATAGTTTGGCATGAATCGCTACCTAAGTGGAAATTGCCATTCATAATAGATCAATAGCAGCAAGCAGACAGCTGTAGATGTACCTCTCTTGCTCCTGTCAATTCCGCCGAGTACTGTGCTACATCGCAACTCTGTGAATCCTGTCGTGTCTACCTCATTATTGCACAAACCGCAAACCTGCCAAAGTGACAAATCCTCAAGGGTGAGTCGTGGCGTATTGTGTGTGTATGTGTGAGACACTTTCTTAAATGCTTTTAATGATTGCACGATTGGTATTCCCACTGACAGATCACAACTAATTCACATTTAGAGATGTTTACTTTGTTCAGAACGGACAAAAACATTATTGGGTGAATGGAGGAATTTCTGGGGGAAGATTGGAGAATTATCTTTTTTTTTTTTATTCAATGCTATCATCCTCTTGATGATTGGATGCTCTTCTATATTTCTGTCTAAGGCAGTTCAGCTTTCTTTTTATATGATTATGGACTATTTACATTCATTTTTGTAATATGATCAATTTAATATGAAGCGCTCACTGAATTTGAATATGCCCGTTTGCAAGAGAACGTTTTGATTCTAAATGGTCTAATTTATAAGGTGTTTTTTTTTCATATTCTTTGCTTATTTGATTAAAAAGAAGATTACAAATTTGTGTATTTGCCATGCTTTCAACTTTATTGGAACTCATTTGTTTTCCTGGAGTTCACTTAATATTATGGATGAGGGTTGAGTGTACTATTTTCTCATACAAGAAATGAACAACCCATTCACATTTATTTCACAAGGTGTCCTTGAACGCAGCTTACCTCAGCCAATCTATCAAGTAACAAATGCAGTACAAAACCAAACAAGTGAAAAATAGTTGTGTTGAAATACAAAGAAAAACAATGAAATTGTGAAAGTAACCTGCAACTCACAATCACAGTGGAAAATTTTTTATTTTTCATTTTATTTCTTATCTCTTCATGCTGCAAAAGAGGCTTTACCTCCCTTGAATGCAAGTCTCAGATCCAACAATAAAAACATCTCACTAGTGTTCTGGATCACCAATAAAGAAATGACTACAAACCTACTTTCCAAAATCTTCTCCCAGAAGAGTGACAGAGTGATACCTACCATTTTCACTTCTTGTGGGAATAATGCCCTTGTGTCCAAATCCGCTCATCTCCACGTTTGTGTGTCGTCAGATAAAATGTAATGATGCCACTGACACACATCAGTGGATCTTAAGAAAGCAGTAATAATCACCCCATTTATGACCATGATACAGTATGTCTTATTGGTGCCTTAAAGTCCATGAAGAGTGTAAAAATGATTTTGACTATGAATAGTAAAAAAGCTGATTTGTTCTCAATGTGCAGTTTCATGTACAGTGTTACAGAGGGAGGTGAGAAGGTTATCTCACCTTTACAAGCTCCCCAATCCTATGAGTAATGATGCTTGCACTGAATGCCTTTCATGCCCATACAGAGCTGTATTGCACCATAGAGACTGTGCACATTTAGCTGCACCAAAATGAGAATAATTGAGTGGAGTCAAATCCCTAAGTGGTGAAATGAATATTTCATGATAACCAAACACTCTGGAACAACGTGACGCTGGTAGAGTTGACCAACATGACTGTGGCTAAATCAATTCACTCAACACTGCAAATACAACACAATCATAAACCTACTTCAGCATGGAAATGGGAATATTTGGCCTTTTGATATGCCTTCCAGAAGCAGCGCCAGAATAGAATGCGACATCTGCTGTACGCTGATAGCTGACATTCCTGTATTGTCGTATCCTTGTGGGTACGATTACCCGTGAAACTTGAGTTTGAAAGCATAGGTCATACATACCTGTGCCCTTTAGAGTGACCTGAAAAAAACTATTACTAAATTAAAAAAAATTACTACTACTCGCCCTGTATATCTATCTGTCTGTCTATCTATCTATCTATCTATCTATCTATCTATCTATCTATCTATCTATCTATCTATCTATCTATCTATCTATCTATCTATCTATCTATCTATCTATCTATCTATCTATCTATCTATCTATCTATCTATCTATCTATCTATCTATCTATCTATCTATCTATCTATCTATCTATCTATCTATCTATCTATCTATCTATCTATCTATCTATCTATCTATCTATCTATCTATCTATCTATCTATCTATCTATCTATCTATCTATCTATCTATCTATCTATCTATCTATCTATCTATCTATCTACCTACCTACCTACCTACCTACCTACCTACCTACCTACCTACCTACCTACCTACCTACCTACCTACCTACCTACCTACCTACCTACCTATCTATCTATCTATCTATCTATCTATCTATCTATCTATCTATCTATCTATCTATCTATCTATCTATCTATCTATCTATCTATCTATCTATCTATCTATCTACCTACCTATCTATCTATCTATCTATCACAGTAAAATATCGTGATATAGATGTACAGTAACGTCCTCACATCATTTACTGAAAGATTATATACAACAAATAGGTCTGTCTGTCTGTCCGTCCGTCCGTCCGTCTCTCTCTCTCTCTCTCTCTCTCTCTCTCTCTCTCTCTCTCTCTCTCTCTCTCTCTATATATATATATATATATATATATATATATATATATATATATATATATATATATATAGAGAGAGAGAGAGAGAGAGAGATATATAGGTGACCTCTATATATATAGAGTATCTGTCTATCTTGGTTGTTCTAATAGATTTCATTTCAATAATGTTTTCAGAAAATAGCTTTTTATGTTTTTGTTTTTATATAAGGCATTGTATATATGCCTTATATATATATATAAGGCACCTATTGCCTTATATATATATATATATATATATATATATATATGTGTGTGTGTGTTATGACTCTTGGAGCCTTGGAGCCAGGTTTCTGTCACTCTAGACTTCAAATGTTATTCAGACCAGCTGTGGCCCTGTTCTCTGCTTGGGATCTCCTGGGTCGAGCCGAGCACCAATGCCAATACCATCAACGCTGAACATCAATCACACATGGCCCAGATCACATTGCATCTCTCACCGCACAAGCCCTTCACGATACTTCTGTCCTTTAGTTTTTGAGACCTGTCATGCAATTGATCTTGGTTCTGAGAGTTCAAGAAATCTAATCACAATTTGATCTTTATAGTAGACATGTGCATGTTGAACGTGATCTATAAAAGTATAATACTCAACATAAGTACATTTCCTAGGTTACTTCTCCTTTTACGACATTTCTCCATCCATCCATTTACTTTAGTGTTTATCCTGTTCAGGGTTGTGTGGAGCTGTACCCTTCCGGGATGACTTGTGGCAAAAGTCAAACAACACCCTGGATTGGATGCCAGTCCATCACAGGGGCAGATAGAAAGTGATAAAGATCCCCGTATCATAACTGACAAGTTTTCTTCAGCCAATCGTCTTCATAAATCTCATAGGAAGAAAACAAATCAAAGGTCACCACCTTGCCTTTAAGTCTATCCCTTGCCTTACTTGCCTTTAACAACCTCCTCATGTTAGTATTTGATCTTTATTGTGGACACAGTTGAATCTGAACCATCCACATTTTTTTAAAGATATCTGACAACCATCACTGTTTTTTCAATTGACATCTTTTGTTGGAGCCATGATTCATATTTTTGCAGCAGCTCTTCAAGGTGTGGTTATACCTGTTTAACTGTGGAGACTAAGAAAAACAGCAAATTTTTGGGGAATGGAAATTTACAGGATGATTCCATAATTTTTCCTCACAATTGAGTGATTCCATATTTATTCTACTCCCTCTGCTTGGTCTAAAACTGTATGTTCTAACTGGGAAGGACATTTTTTTTATTATTTTAGAGTTTTTTTAAAGGCTGAAAGTTAACATTTTAAATAGTTTAGTTTTGTGTCATGTCTGTAATCAGTTTTTTTTTCTTTTGCACTACAAAATAAAACAGCTGAATGAACATCCTTTGAGTCTGGTGATTTTTTTTTTGCCAGGGCTTGCATTTGCTGACTTTTGATGTTTAAATGACACGGGTGTTTAAATGACACAGGACGCTTTAGTTTACTTTACTATTTTCAGGGAATGAATTATAATTATAATCACCAAGGTTATTTTAATGTTTTCTGCAGTGGGTTATACAAACCTTTTAACAAGCCAATTCCACAAATTAAAATGAAATTCTTGGCTCATATGCGCTTTTAAAATGCTCCATTGCCCAACTTCACTCTTCTTGGATTACATATTCAGTCCCAATATTTCCAAGTTTCAATTTGGCATTGTCATTGATTATTTACATACTGAATAAGCTTTTTTAGTCAGGGGCAGTAATGAAACAGTTGTATTCGATCAGCTTCACATTTACTGTTGTAATGCTGAAGCATTTATTGCACAAAGACAATTTCCTTTGTGCTTAACCTTTAAGCAAGTTACTGTAGCGTAAAAATCTAACTTTGCTCTGGATGAATTCCATCTGCCTGCTCCACTCCATTTCTTATAATGAGTAGTTTGTTAAGTGCATTGGGGATTTTACTAAGGAGTGGAAAGGACTTCTCCCAAAAATAGAGATAGTTTTGTTTGTCCATTCTGTTTCAATTGGACTTGCATTCCTAATATTAGTTTGTAAGAGTTTGCAATAAATACTTTTGTTGGTCACCTAGAATTGTTCAACAGCAAATGCAAAGCAGAGCTGTTTTGTTTTTATTGCTTCGGGAACTTCATTATTCGCAACCAATAAAAATAAATATGATGTCATCTGGCAACTGATGCACACCCCTGCAATTCTCTGCGGTTGCTTTTTAATAAGTAGCAGCAGAATATTCTTCCTTGTTGAATCATCAACCAAATTATTAGCAGGCATTATTATTTTATTGCAAGCCTCATTGTGTAATTTCTATTCGCTCATATCTGAAATTAAATTTGAATTAGTGCTTTTTTTTAATGTTGCATGTGATATGTGCATTTATTATGAAAACCAACTATATACGAAAAAAACTTCAACTTCCATGCCTAATTGTAATTTATTTCAGATAATCCCATATAAGGCTGGAGTAGAGTAGAGATAAGAAAACATTTTGGAAGCAGTCATGGACCAGCAAGTACTTGAGAGGTGAAATACACATCTGCATGTCGCACAAATTAGCAGCCACTGCCACTGAGTCCATGTTATAGTTATAAAAACAGTAGTAGTTTAATAGCTCACTCAGAATTGACCTTTTTGTGCCACCATATTTCAGACTTAAAGTCATAAGTCATCTTTAAACTTGTCAAGGTCAGAGAACAGAGTTTGGGAGTAAATAAACTTTGTGTCCTTCTGCAGGAACCTTTCCATCATGCAGTATTAATTCCCCAATCGGGATGTTGGGGCAAGTCTGGTCCAGGTTCACAGTCGAGCCATTTTTTCATACCTGTCGGTGTGAATTCCTAATCTTTTCTTTCCAGTACAAGATGAATTACCTGACTGCTGATATGTTGAATGAACCTCTCTGTGTTTACCCCTGTAGTTCCCCTCAAGTTCCATCTTCTTGTGAGCGCATCTAGTCACGAATTGTTTACTTGCAGCTGGTCCAGAAAAAAACCTAATATTCCATTTCATAGTGGCCATAAAAATTTTCCAAGAATTTGTTTTGTTTAACAATGGCCACAGTTATGTGGGGGAAAATACAGATGAATTATAGAAAAAAATAAAATGTCAGGGTACTCTCCTTCACCCAGGTCATTTCATTCTGTTGCCATTCACTCCATAGCAACGGAACTGTTCTGCTTATTCTGAGGAGACCTTGCGTCTATTATTTGAGCATGCTTGAAATCGTCAGGCTTTGTGCAACAGGGCTCGGACTGCGACCGTCAGCCGATATATAACGTCTTCTAAAAAGTTCAAATGATGATAAGGGCTTTGAATAGCAATGAGAGAGTGGCCCCACAATAAGCAATTAAATGCAACAGGCGTGCGTCTATGGCACAGGTATCAAACTCAAGGCCTGGGGGCCAGATACGGCCCGCTACATCATTTTATGCAGTCCGCAAAGACAAATTGTGCATCAAATTTGTGTCATTACTAGAATTGCAAATTGTCTTCACTTTTAATAATATCTTTTTTTTTTTTATATTTGACCAGTTTTTACTCATCTGATTTGAAAATGAGTTATTTGTCAGGTTGTTTTGTAGCTTTTACTGTATATAATATGAGGTGCTCATACATTTATTTATTTATTGACAGTCATAATGGCCCTCCGAAAGAAGCTTTGATTACAAATGAGTTTGACAGCCCTGGTCTATGGATATATAATATGTACAACACCTTCACACATATTTAATGACGCCGGTCGGTCCGCGGACCTCAATCATACTAGTGAGTAGCTACCTCCCTTCCAATTGCTAAGATTACCACATCATTAAGTGGCAATCAAGATTACAAAAGCACTGCCATTAAGTGCAACATCCAAGAGACAAGCATATAATGGTGGCCTATAGTTTTTTAACTAAAGGTGTAGAGGAATCACAGTTTGTTATCGAATGTAATCTTGACAAAGCCAAATTAAAACTGTCCTTAGCTTTGCCTCTGGCTGCATTCTTGTGTTGTTCTTTTTTCATTTTAAGGGTGAATGTCTTCTACGGGGAGAAGTGACTGCATCTACGCACAAACTGCCTCTATTTTTCCAGTGCCCTCTAAAATGCAATATGTGTTGGCTAATTTTGTTTGTTGTGCTTGATTTGGTGCAGTGACGGAATTGCTGCTCATTACAGGTTTTGGTCCATCTTGTTCCTCTATGTATGGGAAAACAGCACCACTATTAAGTCAGCGCATTAAGAGTTGCCATTACTGAATGTACCATGGAGACACATAAAAAGCAAAACCGCAGTGCACATTGTTGTACACCGTGACAGCGAGTTTTAACACCGCATTATTCTGCTTAGCGTCCGGGTAAATCATCATCACACTCCGTTTAATTCCTTTTTTGAACAAAACACATAAACTACACCACTAAGTATAATATAATGCAATAGATTTGTCAGTAAATAAAGGATGGTTGGATGTAAGATCATCACCCTCTTAAATAACGAGTTATTTATGGGTAGAATAAAGAAAACAAATCACTTTTGCATAGTTACAGATTGCAGTCCATCAAAGTGAGATGCATTTTATATTTTACACATGATTGCTTCCTTTGTTTGAAGTACCTCTTGAGGACTGTGGCTACTTACTCCACAAGTTGTTCCGCTACATCTGCTGCAAAAGTGTGTGCTGTTGTTTTCTTTAAATTATATTTCCAAATATCAACCGGGCATGCACTAGTTTGCATGCAAAAAGGAACCTGCCTTTATTGATGCTTTCTTCTCTTTATCACCCATCATGCATATTTAAACAGCAGCCATCTGAAAATCATGTGCCTTAGCATCGCAATTATTCATTTGAGGTATTTAAAAGTGGAACGTTTTTTGAATGGTAGTGGTTTATAATAAATTATTCACACAAAAAGGCCCTTTTAACATCGTTTAGGGCAACATAATGGCTTCTACCTTCAGCATCCTTTCAATGGAAGAATAATGCAATATGCTTCTGTTAATTTCTTCTGACAATCTTTGCCCACTCTAGATTCCAATCTGCTCTCACACAATCATCCTTTTTTGCAAATCCAAGCATCCATCATTTCTTTTAACTATTGTCTACTTTTGCACCATAAAAATTATCGAGCAAATTGAAAGAAAGACCTTGGAGTAAACATTTAGAGAGTTCTAAAAAGAGAAAGAAATGTTTTGTGTTCTGAAACAGCCAACTTTGCATCACTACTACTTAATTTTAATAACACCCATTATGTTGTAGTGACAAACAAAAATTGGTGCCTTGATTCTGTCAACACTAATTTACTACCTTATCATATGGGAAGTAATTGAAGTAGATGGTATGAACTAGCTGCCCTCATTATGGAGTTTTACATCAAGGCACTACATCCCACAACATCTAAATCCCATCTGAGATGTTTTAAAAAGGTAAGAGGTAATTAACTACTCACCATCGAGGGCAAAATCCATATTCCAATAATGTTGACGGAATGTTTGCTGGGAGATGTGTGTGTCCTGCAATTTGAGTTCAAAACTGCAATTTCCACTGGGCTTCCTCTTTTGTATGTTTTTTAAGTATTGAGCCGCATACAGGAACAGTTCCCAAGTGTTAATAATGTTTGTGAGAGGATTTTATCAAAATACTCCAAGAATTGGAATGATGCCCTGACAGCTCATTCGATTATATCCATTTTGAATTAAGTCTTTTAAAATGATCCATCCATCCGTCCGTCCGTCCGTCCATCCATGCATGCATCCATCCATCCATCCATCCATCCATCCATCCATCCATCCATCCATCCATCCATCCATCCATCCATCCATCCATCCATCCATCCATCCATCCATCCATCCATCCATGCATCCATCCATCCATCCATCCATCCATCCATGCATCCATCCATCCATCCATCCATCCATCCATCTATCCATCCATCCATCCATCCATTTTTGACCACACATCTTCAGGATGACAAGAATCAAGGAAAAGAAGGCTATGCTCGATTGTTCAAAATTCACAGTGCATTTAGAAAACTCATCGGGAGGTCTAAATTGGAAATAAAATGATTAGGGTGGATAGTTTAATCATGTTGTCATCACCTGCAGTGTGCTCTTCAATTTTCAGAGAGAAAGAGCATGCTGGGATTCATGGAACATTATCTCATTTAGTCTTTATATCCACTCTGTTGGAAATATTTCCTGTCCTTTTCAAATCTTCTCATTTGACATCCCAATTCACCCCTTTTGGCCAAACAAGCTGGATAATTTGATAACCCATCAGCACAAATACTCAGACGTCTTCTGTCGTCCTCATTTCAGCGTAACCATTGATCACTGTTTGCCAGGAACGAAAATACGGATATACCTGTGATAGTTAGACATGGATGAAATCCCAGCATGTAAACCCTCTAACCATGGTCACAACAAATTATATAATCCTTCTTCCTTTGTGCCAGATGACCTCCCTGTCAGTGCTGGGTTTTGAAACACAGCATGTTGTTCTTCATGTCAATATCACATGCTTAAATGGATGTTGTGTCCTGTTGGTGCTACTTTATTGTTAGAAACGCACAGTAGATGTTTTTTTTATGTCTGTAGGACACATGACCTTCAATATATCAAGTAATAATATGGGCTCACTTGATGAGTGTCACTGTGAAACGACTTTGTCGTGTTTAATATTGCCCTTCATTAGTTACAATTGTACCGCTTAATGTAGTACATCAAATCTGCTACAGTTGTGGACTTTGTAGGAATAATTAAGATTGACACTCTCAATTTATAATTAAGAGGGTTTGTACTGCTTGACTGGCACAAAAGAACTTCAGAAAGAATAGTAAATTTAAAAAGAAGTTCACTTCGACAGCCATCACTTAACTTGTCGTATTTTGCAGGGTAAGGCAGTCATTTAATTGAAACTGTAATGTGTTTAATAAACAAATAGTGTATGGTTTGCCATGATGTGTCATTGTTTTTCAATATCCGAATCAATGAAACTAAGGATGTCATAAGCACAGACTGAGCTACAGAATAGTTTTATTGGAAGACATGTGGAATGGGGTCAGGGCAGTTTCTCCCTGTGTCGTTGGGAAGTCGTGATAATGAGCCGCTCAGCTTTCTGTGGCTTATTTCTTCCTGCAATGCAGCTGTCAAAAATGGAACTTTTTCTGCATCTTGAGGATTTCACTCCCTACCATCACTTTCATAATGTCTACTTGGCTTGGAAATTATGTTTCTGGATGTTAATGGATTAACTTTCGCTTTACTGTGCATTTAAGTGAAAATGATATAAAGTCACGCAAGTCAAAGATCAATCGACAATGTTAATAATGCTTGAGAAGCTCTGTTTTGCACTTTAATGATATGAAATGTGATGGAATTGGATGAGTTAAACCAGTGTGAGTGTCACGAAAAGAAAGTTTAAGAAATATGGCTGCAATTACCAAAAGAAGTGGCACTGCAGTGTTTAAATTATGAAGCAGTTTCCTTCCCCACCTTTATCTTGTTTACTCCCAAATGCTTGTTGGATTAATGATTCTAAGACTACTTCAGTGTTTGAGTCAAAAATAATGACTATTTTTGTTGGCACTAATTGCCAGTCTTTTCTTGAGCTTGAAAAACATGCAATTACACCACAATTGGTTTTTATTGTGGTGATAAAAAGAAAGCATCTCAAAAGAATTCCACAGTTTTACAAGGAAATATTCATTGTTACAGTTTGATATCGCTTTTTAAGAGTGGATGTTACTTGGATACTTATGCCTTTCTTGACATATTACACAAAGGCTCGGCCCTCATTTACACACTCTATTGGTGTAAGTTGCTTTAGTGGATGGGTCATTTCAGACAAATGTTTCTTGGAACGTGTAATAAATTATGCATGGGCACAGCAATTATCATTCTTGTTTGTATAAGAGCACTATTTAGGACTTCCTTATTAATTTAAAACAGCATATGTTTGAAAATCTCATTATTAATTCTAACACATCTATGCTAAATAAGATTTTCCCATCATGCATCACTTCCCCACCGTGACGTTATTAGTCAGTGTGTGCACTTAATGAGTCATTTTACTGTTACAAACTAGCAATTTAGATTTACTTTCATAGTCACGCAGATGGAATGGGACCAGTGGTGTCGACTACAAAGAAGACAATTCCTTTACTTCACAACTCATAGGCTGCATTAATAATGGATTTGATGTGGCAGATGCTCAATAATTGCCTTGGTGATAAAAGCAACCCAAGCTTACCATGATTCATCCACCCCAGTAACATGACATTAGATTGTTTGAAATGTTGAATAGAGCTGCTAATATTTTCCAAACGTGATGGTCCATGTGGATATGCAAAAACATTTTCTGCGCTAAACTGAGGTTGCTGGAACTTGCCTAAGGGCTGCACCAAAAAATTGACAAATGTCAATGTTGCAATTTGTCCCATGCAAGTCGGCTACGTATCGCAAAGAAATGCAATAACGTTATCAGAATTTGAGCAGTCAGACTCAAACTTAAATGTACATTGTCATCCAATAGTAGGTACCGAACCCCGGCAATTTCATATGCGCATTCACCGAACCTCTCGTTAGTGATTTTTTTTTTTTTTTAATTCAAGACATAGATGTATTTTACTGGTGCACAAAATGAGCCGTGCATGAACATCAGCTTGTTTAAAGAACAAAACCAACACAATGTATGAACTCACAAATTACATACTGGCAAATATAGAATATACACAATAAAAGGTTTGTTTGGACCTCCTCAGTAGAGTCTTTGTTGAACCCCTGAGACCGACTCACCGAACCCCTAGGGTTCGATCGAACCCAGGTTAAGAAGCACTGATTTAGACATTGAGCTTGATCATTTTGCCTTCTGAAAAAATGGAAGTATTTCATACGAAAATAAAAATGTAATTTCAATACCCATATTGCATATTGTATGTTTTTCCATTATCGTGCAGCCAGAACTTGCTGTGCTTTTCTAGCAATCTGTTCGAATCCTCCGGCCTCACTGCCTCTGCCTAGTTTATTCTTCCTGCTGTGTGTTTGCTGGGGGAATTTATCTCACATAAAGATCAAGATGATAGCAGGCAGCAATGGCAGAGATGAGAGCATAGAGACATAGTGGGAGTCGTTCAGCATTCGTCATTATATCTCTTTTTAGAGAAACATCAAACACATGATCACTTAACTTGTTTATCAGACAAATGTGTATGGCAACAGTTGTGATGACATCACATATGCAGGGGTATGATCTTCCCTCCAACAATTAAGTAAAAACAAAAGGTGTATGCTTTAGACAAATTAAATTACATTTGTTTGGATTTTTTTAACATTCTGAATTTGAAAATACTGTCTGTCTGTCTGTCTGTCTGTCTGTCTGTCTGTCTGTCTGTCTGTCTGTCTGTCTGTCTGTCTGTCTGTCTGTCTGTCTGTCTATCTATCTATCTATCTATCTATCTATCTATCTATCTATCTATCTATCTATCACAGTAAAATATGTGATATACATGTACAGTAACGTCCTCACATCATTTACTGAAAGATTATATACAACAAATAGGGGGCATAGCGAAGAAATACATTTGTGGAATAAACACATTCATGAAAATATTTTAAATAATAATAACAACAACATTAATAATAATAATAATAATAATAATAATAATAATAATAATAATAATAATAATAATATATATTAAAATTGTCATATATGGAAGGGCGCATTTCCCCATTTGCAACGCATCCTTGGAATATGATGCAGTGATGCTTTATCCTGGATAGTCCTTTCTTATTATCTTGCCTTGCTATGAGATTTTTCAGCTCCAGAAACCCAATTCAATTTCAAGTCCACATCAGGAACGTTAGCGAAGGTGGGTTTTGCTCCCGCACGACTCACTTTTCAACAACACGCTTCTACTTCCTGCTGTCGTCCAAAACATATCCCAGCCAGGAAGCTAGTCAACAGTCACAGCTTTCGCCAAGCCAACGTGAATGACGTGCACGCAGTGATCGATAATTATGATTCCGTACACTGTCAACATCAAACTCGCTGCTCGGACGTTGACTGGCACTCTAAATTTGCAGAATAAAACTGCAGTGGATTGGTGAGTACTGCAGCTGTTCCCTTAGCATGCATTGATCAGAAGTGACAGTGTTTACATTTTTTCTGCAAATCGCGCTGCTCTCGGGAATTGGTACTTTTTTTCATAATCGGTTCCTTTAGTGTCGTAAAATCCACGCAATGTTAGCTGTTGATCTTTTTGTATTTGACAAGATGGTGAAAAATGCACGTAACGAAGACATCTCGTGTCATGTGATGGGCATTTTACTGGGCCTGCTGGATTTATGAATCCCTGTCATTGTTTGGAAATGTAACAAGAGACGTGTGGTTAGCAAACAATACGTTTTTATTTTGGTCATAAAATTTGTCATTCATTGTGCTGGTCTAAATGCAAATGCTGCACCAATACTATTACTGTCAGAGTCCTTTTATTTTTGGTAAAGGAAGGAAATGTGAGAAATGTGAATTTACAATTCAATTATAAATAAATACATCGGTTATTTAACTTTTGTTTTTCAGTACACACTCCCATAAATGGGGCTGTGATAAATAGTACTGTAATCAGTGGCCGAAGGGATAAAACTGTATGAACATTTCCTATTGCTATAAATGGTTTTCGGAATGATTATGGTTTTCAGCATTATTACAATATTGCTTGAAAAAGTGAGCTAAAAAAATATGCTGTTCAACTTCATTTTAATGTATAAAAATCAGCGACCATATGCACTTCTTACACATTTATGGATTTTCTTACATGCATTATTTATATATATTTTTTTTAGTGTGTATTTATTTACATCACAATAAATCACGTGACATCACTCCATTTAATTATTGGTCACTAAATTGTAAACAGAAAAATGCTGTATGGACTAACTATGTAAATATATAAATAAGTAGCGTGCTTCAACGCAAAATTGCCATTTCTTGATAAAGGTTAGGGATTTCCCCATCACATTTTCTGCACTCAAATCTGATTCACTTCATTCTCAGTGTTTGCAGCTATGGCTGAACAGTTTTCAAATTGTCATTGGAATGTAGTAGAATATAGTTTTCAAACTGCAAAAGCTTGATTTATTAAAAACAAAACAAAAAACTCTTTTTTTTGTGGGCAGTTCGTCATAGCTGCATAAAATTCTGCAAATCAAAGTATTCACTAAGTTTAAAGATTCATTTATTGGTTGCATTTGCTTAGAAATGCACAGGAAGAGAACCTTGAAAATGAATTAAACTGTTCCAACATGATGCATTTTTATATGACTGGACGTAGACCAGCAAATAATATTCCACAGCATGTTCCTACAAACGTCTTCTCCATCCTCCTTTTTGGGTTTCATAGGGGCTGGCAGGGGCTGATTGCGCAAGGATGTCATTCTAGCATTCTCATTATTGATCCAAAGACATCACAGACAATCCAAGTGTTGGAAAAGCACAAAGCCAATGTGGTCAAGGTAAGATCTTGTTTAATTACTTGGCTACAACCACGCATATACATATCCTTGTAGTTTTCTTTGGTATTTGATTGTTAGTATACACTTAATGTAAACTGTAAAATACTCTGAATGTTGAATAAATGCAATGCATGGTTGAAGACAATGAAAATCATGGACATAATCAATGATCAATCAATAAAGTCTCTCTCTCTCTCTCTCTCTCTCTCTCTCTCTCTCTCTCGCCCTTTCTCGATCTCTCTCTCCCTCGCCCTCTCTCTCTCGCCCTTTCTCGATCTCTCTCTCTCTCTCGCCCTCTCTCTCTCACCCTCTCTCTCTCGCCCTCTCTCTCTCGCCCTCTCTCTAAATACAGTACATTATATTTAATGTAGGAAATACATATACATTTTCCATTATTTTTTGTAGTGTTGTTTAGTATTTGACACAAAAGAAATGACTGAAATGTAGCACAAAAATCTCTATATATGGTAACAATGTGGATGAACATTACATTGGTATTCCTTTTGAAGAAGAAAAAACATCAGCTCAAACAAGTGAAACTTTATTCACGATATTGTGTCATTAGCTATCAACAATTGACGGGTTTATTCTTTGATACAGCTGTGTGACTAATGATTATTTTGATAATCGATTAAGCTGTTGATGATTTTGTTGATTTATCAATGAATCTGAAAAAAAGCTCATTTCTATCCCTTTACTCCAAAACGTG
Organism: Syngnathus leptorhynchus; assembly: GCF_054491065.1. Classification (NCBI taxonomy): domain Eukaryota; kingdom Metazoa; phylum Chordata; class Actinopteri; order Syngnathiformes; family Syngnathidae; genus Syngnathus; species Syngnathus leptorhynchus. The sequence continues at coordinate 10,126,637 of NC_141204.1, read as the reverse complement.
ACACTCTTTCCAATCTTTCCAAACACGATGTGACTGGATTGGTTTATAACAGTTCAGAAAATAGGTAAAAATGTTGATCTTTGTTTTGCAAACTAAAGCATATGTTTGCAAATACTTAAAAAAATAATAATAATTGTAAGAAATCGGCCAAGTACATTAATGCATGATTTTTCTTTGTAGAGTTATGTTGACAAATACAAATACAAAAAGCTCATTGTCTCTGAAACCCATCATTCGATTTCCCAATTTTTTGGTGCTTTGCAGTCAAGCTAAAATAGCCATTCCAACCGAACGTCACATTTTCACATATTGTCATTTTGGAGAAATGTTGTCACGTCTCTATTAAAATAAATGGACAAAGCTTTTGTGAAAGTTGGCATTTATTTCATGTAATCTTAAAGATACATATTATATGAGGTTATTTATTGTTATGAGGACATGAAGTTACCTATATCAGGGTATTACATTTTGCCCATAACACCCAGCACCGGAGTATATAAAAACATCGTCGTAAAGCGGTGTTATTAGATGCTTCCGTTTATTGTTGCTTTTTTGTACCGATATAATTGTCAAGTAAGATACACACACAGCTGCTGGCAGGCTAACTTCTGAAAGAAAAGTATCATTTATCTATTGTTAGTATTGTTTGACCTTGAGCTAAGTAGTTATCTGACATTATTGATCCTGTGGATGGATACCTCTCTTCAATGACTGAGCGTGTGTGTGTGTGCACACGTGTGTGTGTTTTGAAGACTAATAATGGGCCGTAAATTCAACAGTGATTATCTGAGTGCAGTCTTTGCCTGAGGCTTCCATTATTTTTTCCAAAATGCACCTAATCTTGGATATGTTGCTGCAGTTGGCAATTTCTCAGAACGCAGTCACACAACAGGCATCTTGCTGGATAATAGTGGATAATGAAAAAAAAAAAAAACCTCTGTAGAGACGGAATTAAAATAGACAAATAAAAAATTATTTAAATACGCCAATTTGAGCAATTTGTTTTTTTTCCCCAATATCGTTTGTATTGTTTTTCACTGGGCACACATTCACATGACAAGCAGTCTACAGTGAACACCTGCGATTTGTGGAGGATGGGGACTGGCCATTAATAGCGAACATTAGAATTGCGTATAATAGATGCACATTGAACTGCATCTTTTTTTTTAACTTTTCTTTTTTTAACCTTCTAATATTCTCATAAGCATTCAGTATTCGTTTCTTACGAAAAGAAAAGATGGGGAATAAAACTAAACAAAAAAAATGTAATAAAAAGTATTGAAAAAATAATTTTGAATATGCAAATGCGTTGGTTCCACTGCATAGTCACTGCTCAAATTATAATATCAGTTTTAGGTTTAAAATTTGTTATGTTCTTTTCCAGTCAGTATGAAAACCATACAAAAATGAACTGCTTACGGTTGTGTTATTTTCACGTGCATAGCTTTACTGATCATTGCAATATTAAATGCAGTCATACAATAAATGTACAGACCAAACACCATTGCTCATGTTCAACCCACGTTATTTGAAAATAAAGTATTTACATGCGCACAACCACTAATGAGCTTGTATTTATGTTTAATGCACAGCAGCATATAAACAAACCACAAACATCAGCATGGATTCACACAGTTATGTGAATATATACGATAAACATTGACTGTTCACTGTTGACTGTCTGCTGTATGCACACTTGCTCCATTTTTGCTCCTCTTATTTATTTATTATTTATTCATTGCTCTTATTTATTCATTGTATGTGCCTTTTTGTTTTTACTTTTTGTGTTGTTCACTTGAATGTTTTCTTTGTCCGTAGACCTATATATATATATATATATATATATATATATATATATAAAATATGTAATATGTATATATTACGGTTCTATATAGCATAACTGTATATGTCGTGTCTCCGTGGGATAGTAGGAAACGAAATTTCCACCTCTTTATGTGTCTTGACATGTGAAGAAATTGACAACAAAGCAGACTTTGACTTTGAAAATGCTTTGAGCAGTCCCTGCAGTAACGTTTGTGTGTCAACATGGAGAGAGATGAGGCGGCACAATAATATACCTTTAGTGATTAATTTAATCTTGAACATCTTGACATTTTATTTCATTGTAAAGGTCAAGGTCACATACGCAGACTCACATTTAACTGAGAAACCCTCCTAATAAATCATTAGCTCACAGATGACCTGTGCTTTGAGATCAATTCTTTACAATGCATCTTTGACAATTCAGTTGGGTGACAGTAACAGCATTGCACAAAAGTGTTGCAAGTTCAAAACCCACTGAAGACAAAAAATACGGAAATGGAAAGTAGTTGCTGGAGAGATGCCAAAACACAAATTTCTTTAGTATACTTGAGCAAGACAGCAAAGCAGCAGTATATTACTTAGTCATTGAGGGACAGTTAAGTGATTCAATCAGTTTAGTTTTCAAGAGGAAGTAGAGTTAAAAATTATCTTCACAATATGTTCTTTGCGCCCCCACTCGTCTAAACACGGCATAGTGCAGTGATCCCTCGTTCTTCGCTGGAGATGCGTTCCAGAACCACCCGCGAAAAATGAAAATCCGCGAAGGAGAAACGATGTATGTATTATTGAGAAATTTAAACACCATTGTATTGAAGTTTCCAACACATGGTGTTTCTTGTTGGACGCAAGAGGGCATCGATTAGAAGTCAATTAGAAGAGTGGTTTGTCCTTGCCAAGCAATGCAACATGCCCACCTTCAGAAATACCACACTACACTAACCCGGGGGAGTCATGCATAGCGAAACCAAAGTGAGTCATGGTTGCGCATAAATATCCTGTTTGCATTGTGGTCCAGTACACAATATTAAAGCTTTTTAAAGTCTCCCCAATACTTTCATGCGACATAAACCTTTTCCATTCCCTTAATAACCATTCCCACATCGTGCCGTGCATGTATCGTACCTTTACAGTAAATAGGAGAACAAACAAGTCACATGTCCAAAATTACAAAACAATTGAGCTGTTATTTTTCTGAGCTGAACCCTGAGCAACTATGCTGTTATTTTCAGTGGACGGCAAGTAGCGAAACGGTCATCCTGAGATCGATTAAAAACGGTGGATTTTGCTGCTTAATTTATATTCTGCAAAAAAATTCAATTGTTGTGCATGACTCCGAAGTAATTACACCGCATTATCACTAATGGTGCCATTTTGTTAATTCCTCCTCCAGGTAAAGTGGTCAAGAGAAAATTACTACCATAACTTGAGCTCGCCCTACTGTTTGCGACTGGCCTCGGGAGATGCTTCTGGAAAGATAATCGTGTGGGATGTTGTTAGTGGCACTGCCCATTGTGAGATCCAAGAGCACTCCAAACCCATCCAGGGTAAGAGATCATTGAAATCGCCCCCCCACCTCCATTTTTATAGCAGCCTAAATTGATTCTTTATCCTGGGGCAGGACATTACCCAAGCAAGACCTGCCAAGAAAACAATCTATTCTGTCAAGTAACTCTTAAGTTGTGTGCGATTTGTTTTCATTACAATACTATTGCCATCACTCTATATGTCCTGCTGCAAACACTATACATTCATCTTCTTCATTCCCGTCTGTTCTTATCTGGCTTCCTTGACTTCTCTTTCAGATTTGGAGTGGCTGTGGAATCAGGATGTGTCCCATGATCTTTTGTTGGCCGTGCATCCACCAAACTACATCATTCTATGGAATGGAGACACAGGAACCAAGCTGTGGAAGAAAAGCTATGCTGAAAACATTCTGTCCTTTTCTTTTGACCCCTTTGACCCATCCAACATGGCATGTAAGTACACAATAATGAAGTGATTCGTTGAGTAATCGATTAATCTGTTGATTATTTTATTGATTATTCAATGAATAGGATACACAAAACATGTTTTATTTTTAACCTCTTTATTAAAAAATCTGACATTATTTCAAATTGACTGCAGAAAATGCACAAATGTTAATTAATGATGATTCGGTTAGTGATTTGGTTCGTAAAACATTTAAAAAAAAAAAGGCAAAAATGTTGATAATAGTTTTCAAATTAAAAGGAAATGTTTTATCTTTTACCAACACAAAGTTAATGGATCCTGTTTCATGGAAAACTACAGAATCTAGAGAATATTTAGGATAGAGAGGCTGGAATTTTGAGCATATGGACGATTTTAAATTTCAATTAGATTTTAAATGATTAAATGATGATGAAGATTAATTCATTAGTTTGATATTCGATTGGTTGTCGATTAATCGTTGCACCTCTACAATAATGTCTAATTGAAGCTGTTGTGTAATTAACACTTGACTTTTCATGACAAAAGTGCTCGATCTTTTACTGTCTTTTTCCAGTGCTGACGAGCGAAGGAATAGTTTTCATCACAGACTTTTCCCACGCAAAACCACCGGGAAGTGCGGGCAAAAAGGTTTACATTGCAAGCCCGCACGCAAGCCCCGCCCACACCAAGCCTACACCCACAGCTGCTCCGCCTCCTACCGGTGCCAAGAAAGCTCTCAACAAGGTCAAAGTGCTAATCACCAATGAAAAGCCCACGTAAGAGCCACCTTTCATACATCTTCAGAACTGGATTTGAAAATAAGTAGCCACATTGAATATACCTGGGTCATGGAGTAACAAGTATTGCCAGAATACATATTTATGTATGACCACATTAGCAAAATAATACACTAGATTTCTATAGTTTAAACATATTTATATTTACCAATTATGTAGTGTAGCGTTAAAACACTATTTACCTCAATTGCTCATTTCCAGCCACACTTTTAATGTGAAGGTTTTTCTTCATTGTCATTATTATGTTTATATATGTACCGTATGTTTTGGTTTGTTTTTAAAATATTCACCTCAATTTACTGGATGTAGTTGTGCCAGTTACTGTTTTGATATCAAAAGCACAGCTCATATGAACCATATGGCTTCAAATCCCAGAGGCTGCTTAAAAGGAAGGGCTCGAATAAATTTTGACAAATGGCAACTATGCATACCGGATCTGATTTTTCATTGTGAGCTGTGTTCATTGTTACGGTGAATTCTTATTTGCCAAATTATCAGATGATTTCAAACATTTCAATAACATGTAAAACCAATCAGGAAGTTGCCAAATATAGATTGCCTGAAGAGTAGTGAAAAATGTCCCAGAACATTTTAAGAAAACATGTAAGGGTTGCCTTTATTTGAAGTTGTTACGTGGCTACCACATGAACCTCTTTTTAAAGAAAACAGTATTAATATGGACCAAGCATTCATTTTTGGCATCCATTATGCTTGTGCCTGTTATACTGGCTTATTCTGAACAGTTGCTCCCTGCAGTGTGTCTACACACCCAACTAATAGGCTTGATACACACACGCGCACACCCATGTTACACTAATAGTAACACACAATCACACACACGCACGCACGCACGTGCTCATTTATCTTGCTTGTCTTCATTCTTTCTTCTTCCTCGCTCATCATGTCCATTTCATGTTTGTTTTATTTAAAATCTTACTCTGGTCTCCATCGCAATTCTCTTCCTACGCTTGATAGGTGGCCAATTTGAAAAAAAAAAAAAAAATCTTAAACATGCTGTCTTAATTACTGCATTATGTCATAAATGTCTCGATAGGCAGCCACTAATCTGGCAGTTTACGCAAACATGAATGCAGGATCTGATTCTCGGCTTTCAGCTTTGTGTAAGGTTATCACGCACAGTCAAATCTGTATGTTTATATCTGATTTAGAGGGACCTTGTAGATATAATGACAGCGTTCTGAGCTCTAAACTCTAAGAGAAAATAGTTTCCTAGGAAACATAAAAATACAAGTGTTTCAGAATACTGAAAAAGACGCAATTGAGCAACAGCCTTCCAATACACCACGGACGCTTATTATTGTGGAATAGATATCTTTGATAGCAATATCAAAATTGATTTTGGTAGATAGAAGACGAAGAGGTTTTCTTATTTTTGACCCCATGGCTTTATTTGCCTGTATCAAGGAGCTGCTAACCTTGCGGAACGCAACGGCTCCGAATGTGGTTTTTTTTTTTTTTTTCTCAAGTCATTTTTAGCTTCATCGCCTTCACCATATGATGATCTCACTGGCTGGCCTTTGTCTAGTGTTTCTACGGTGATCTTATCGTAGAAGAATGACGTTTGCGCCGTTGTAGTGAAACCTTTGCCCCCACTAAAATAGGGATGGACAGTAGAATCTAAGTATAATATATAAGTATAGAATGTGAAAAAAAAACATCATTTGACAAACTGTCTTTCTTTTTCTGTCTGCCCCCAACTTTGTGGTCCATAGCGCAGAAGCAGTGACATTGAACGACTGCCTGCAGCTGTCTTACCTGCCCTCCAAAAGGAACCACATGTTGCTGCTTTATCCCAGGGAGATCCTCATCCTGGACTTGGAGCTCAGCCAGACTGTGGGAGTTGTTGCCATTGAGCGTTCTGGAGTGCCCTTCATCCAGGTGAGGCTCTGCGTAACTTTTATCACCAAGGTTGTATGCATTTAAAGTCTGATATAAATTTGACTAACTTCATTGTAAGAATATGACTTTGATTTCCCAAATTCAAAATGATTTTTCCTCTCGGCCTTTTTTTAATTAACAAGGCCCTGATATTAAAACACCTTCAGCGTGAATGTTTTGGAACCTATTGTTATTCCCCCGATGGTTCATTTCGCAAAGGTAAGTCTGTGCTAGGACTGTTGAGCTCTTAGGTACTTCATTCCTCACCGTCTGTATTTATCACCGGGCTTTACAGAAATCTTTGAGGATAGATGAATCATCCAAGAGGACAACTACACGCCCAGCACAAATGATAACGTTTTCTACTTTTCTTTCTCAATCTCATTAAAGTGCAATAAGAAGCCAGCTAGAGCCCGGCATTGAACTTGATGTCTGATGTCTTGTTTATCCTAATAGTTTGGTTCAGTCGCACTGGTGAACTTTGGGTGACGATTTTCTTTCAACCGGAGAACAGATTTTTAATTGGAAATAGATGACTTTTTTTTTTTTTTTTTTGGTAGTAGTTGTTGTACTACGTATGTTCATCTTGTTTTCAATTGTCAATTATTTTACTGGTTCTTTTACACAAACAAATTATTTAGGTTTCATTACCTGACATGTTTTGGCTATAACTTCTGCCTTCATCAGAGTTTTTTTTTTTTTTTTGGTCGCCTAGTGCCGAGTTTCGACTCATGTCTGCACATACAGCATATCAAAAGAACATTTGGGGCTAAACTGTGCAAATAAGTCCTCCATTTGTGCACAGTCTAATACTTTTAAGTGTTATGTAAAGACTCGTGTCACGTTAGTAATTTCTCACAATATTAATACATATTTATATCATTAAATAATATATTTATATTTATTAACAATGATTTAAACCTAGAAATGTCACAATATACACCTCTTTATTTCTATAAATTGCTCAATGTGTTAATATTTTCAAATGACCACTTTTACAACCTTTCTCATACATCACAATCAATCACAAAAGGCTAACGTGCAGCTCGTGAAGTGCTTGAGAGCTATTACGGGCTCCATGTTAGTGACCCCTGATGTTTTCATTAAGCCAATTCTGTTCTGGAACGTGATGAGATGCTTTGCATACGCAAGTACTCCTTTTTCTGTGTTTTCCAGTGCCAGCCGCACAGCTAATTACATGACTGATGATAAAAGCTTAAGCGTGCGTTAATGTAGAGGGTAAAAGCATCGCAATTCAAAAATACGGTTTTAGACACCATGCTTCACTTCTTTCCATTTATCATTTACACATGCGCTATCAGTTTTTACTTAAAATGAAAGATGTTTCATGCTTCTATCTCCCCCTGTTTGAACTGGTTCCCCCTTAACTAAACGATCTACTCCTACAAGCTAGTCAGACTGTATCTACGTGGTGATGTATGCTGTCCAAAAATAACCACAAACCGCTCCTTAAAATTCAGATCATTTTTTTTTTACCAGGTTTCCTACTTGAATGACACATTGTCTGTTTTTGCACTTGATGCTGTTATTTATATTGTGATCTTGCTCATTGCCATTTTCGCAATTTGTGACCGTTATCCGTGAAACTGGCTGTAGTGCAACAGAACATGAACACATTTAGTTGTGACGTGACGAATGATCGCAAACGCAATGATCTTTACCTCGACTGTAAATCTCAGGTGATCCCCTGCGCCCAGAGGGATGCCCTGTATTGCCTCCATGAGAACGGATGCATCACCCTCCGCGTGTGCCGTTCCACCGCAGCTCTTGAAGAAGGATCGGCAGCAACGGGTATGCCCAACCTCACACGTGCAGTGGGGACCATTTCTACTAACTCGCGTGAAACACTGTCTTCCCTTCTTCATTGATTCAGCCGTCATATAGTGCAATTGGAGCCTGAGGCTTTTCTCCACTGGGCATTCAGACTCTTACTATCTCATTTATCTTTGGTTTAGTGTTACAGGCCAACGGGAGTCTATTGTCTCTGCAAATGTCTTTCTCTTCCTACCTTTTTTCTTTCTTGCCGATCTCTACAGCTTCTTTTCTTGCTTCCCCCACATTTTCTTTTATGAGTCTCTCACACCCTCATTTAAAGGCATATTTCCGTTCCTGGTACTTATCTCCTTAAATCCTCTCGCTTTATTGTTCTACTCTGACTTCCCCTCACGCTTACCTTTTCTACTATCTATCCCATTTATTTCATTGCCTCTTGTTTTTTTATTAACACCTAACCAATGCCTTGTTCCACATTTATCTTTTTTTTATTCACATGCTCAACAGCTGTCAGCATGCCCCTCATTCCTGCATCTTTTTTCCTGACTTTCTATCTTTCAGTCATATCTACATAATTTATTCTTTTTTTTTTTCTCAGACCCAGAACAGAGTGCGCAGGAGCTTGTGTATGACCTCCGCTCTCAGTGCGATGCTATCCGTATCACCAAGACTGTCCGGCCCTATCGCATGGTTATCTGCCCCATCAATGAAAACAATGCGGCTCTCATGGTCAGCGATGGTAGAGTCATGCTATGGGAGCTTAAAGCCATTGCAGGCAGAGCAACTGCTCATCCAAGGTACACAAACACACACACACACACACACACACACACACACACACTGTTCAACATTTCTGGAGTGATATTCATTTACAAACAGGCTTAAAGTGAAGGATGAAGTCACAGTAAGAGTCACAATTTTTTCAGACGCCTTAAATAAACTTTCCTAAAAAGTGCATAATCCTCTGACCTAAATTTAGGCTTCTTAGAGACTGTTGCAGGTAGGCCATGCAGGATTTAAGCTATCCCGCTTTTCTTTGATATTAAATTTCTAAGCTTCTGTTAGGGAGACATGACTGTATTTCTCGTTTTAAACATTTTTGATGTGCCTACTATCAAGGTAATACTGCATAGGCAAATAAGTCCTCCATCCATCCATCCATCCATCCATCCATCCATCCATCCATCCATCCATCCATCCATCCATCCATCCATCCATCCATCCATCCATCCATCCATCCATCCATCCATCCATCCATCCATCCATCCATCCATCCATCCATCCATCCATCCATCCATCCATCCTAGCAGTATTAATTAAAAATGCATGTAATGGTTGCCTCATAGCTTATGATATTGCTGCTGAGTCTTAATATGCTTAAAATTCTCTTGGCTTCAACTCACGGAAGACAGATGCATTGCTATACTTCCATGATCTATTGGATTAAATTTTGATCTTGGCCTTTGTGTTGCAGTTCAGGTTTATCCCCGCTCTACTCCCCTGTGTCCTTTTGTGGAGCTCCGCTGGCTCCAAACCAGAAACATGTTCAAAATCTCTCTCTCAACAGCATGATAGGTACGTCTGCACAGCATCTTCTGCACGATTGTGTGTCAACATAGTACACATTTGTCCATAATCTTCTTTGAGTTATTCAATGCCTGTTGAAAACAGCCATTTGTGCACAGTCTAATGGTATTCTTACTGTAGACAGCCCCTACAAATCATCTAATAAATTGTCTGTTGGTCATTTGGTGTTGGCAGAAATTGCTATCGCAAGCATTATTTGCAGTCTGTTGGTTTTTTGGGGGGGCTAATTTTGAGTGAAGAAGACTTTCTCGGCAGACAAGAAAGAAAATACTGACCATTCAGGGTATACAATTCTAGGTATGTTTCAGTCCTTTAAAATTAAAACGGGAATGAAACTATAAAGTGATAAGAAAAAATAAGATAATTTGGTGCTTAATTTTTTTTTATTACTATGATTCAGTATTTATATATAATATATATCTATATTTATGTCCTTAGGAAAACCAGATTTTTACATTTTTTGACAGTTGAATTAATTTTGCACAAGACTGCAAGATAATGACAAAAAAAATCAAGGTGCAATTATTTTACTTTAAAATGGTGTGGTGTAACATTTTTTATCTCTAGGTCAAACTTTAATCGCTGGTGAGGCCCCTCTTCCATCCTCCAACCAGCAAGAAGTCCAGCTCAAGTTCCTGTTGACCGGACTCCTCTCTGGTTTGCCACTGCCACCTTTTGCCATCCGCATGTGTCCACCTCTTACGACCAAAAATATCAACCATTACCAACCGATGCTGGCTGTTGGTAGGTTCTGTTGCAAACACACACTTGCCCACTAATACAAAGATAGATAAATATTTCCACATTGATTTTTTTTTGTTTTGTTTGTTTTTGGGGTTTTTTTTTGCTTCCTCTGCCCTAAACCAATGAATGGGTTTACTGACTACTATAAGTAAGGAGCTCAAGAGTTCACTTCTGAAAGGTGGAAAAGCACCTTTATCTAAAAGTTACAGTTTTTCTGTAGAGCTGAAGTTGAAGGTGAATTATGTGGAACACTGTTTGAGGGAACCGTAGGCTTGTGATTGATTGACAGGTCTAAAATGCCTTATCTGCATAAAGGTTACAAGAATAAAATATATCTTTTGTACCATATGGTTAGAAAGTGGAACATGTTGACATGTTGATACAATTAATTCCAATTAATTGTCAGAAGTTGTTGATATGTTGTTTTGAGCTGTTCTCAAAACCTCATCAGATCAGTTGGTGGTGTTATTTCATCACTATTGCTCATTTCCGAAACGGGTTGCATCAGTGCTTTTGAAAGTGTAGGGAATGATAAATTAACTTCCCACAGCATTACCCATGTGCCTAATGTAATTGATGGGATTCCTTTACCTTTCTGGTTTTGTTGCAATGAACACCTGCTTGAAAACTGATGTAACTGGTAAGTTTAAATAGCAATGAGATATTGTTCTTTTAAAGTACATCCAATAAGCATCTACTGGATCGTCACATATCAAGTCAAAGTCTGCTTTATCGTCAATTTCTTCACATGCCAAGACACACACAGAGATCGAAATTCCGTTTCCAACTGTCCCACGGTGACAAGACATATTACAAAACATTCAAGTAACAACACAAAAAGTAAAAACAAGAAGGCACATACAATGAATAAATAAGAGCGATGAATAGATAATAAATAAATAAACAAGAGGAGCTAAAATGGAGCAGGTGTGCATACAGCAGACAGTCAGAATATAGCGCAAGAGTAGTGCAAGGCAGCCAACGTGGCCCAAAAAGGTCAGGACGTTACGCATTGGTATATATGTTTCTATTGTGTTGACCTCCAGATGGAACATTTCTGAGTGCACACAAAAAGATTGGTGTTGAATTAAATTTGATTAAATATGAAAAAGAAATCTAGGTTCTCATCATTATGCAGCCTTATCTGTAAAGTCACATTGGACTGCATAAATCTTATCTTAAAACATATTTTATTCCTCGGCTTTTGTCACTTTTGGGCCATTTTCTGTGGCTTTGACTTATTAGTAATCTGGCCTGGACTTGGCTTGCCATTGTCTGAAGGTGGATGGATAGTGGCCTGTGCTGAGAAGTTGCCAGGGGCCACCAATTGGCTTTTGAAATGTGCATAAAAGTATTGGAACATGACTGACCGGTACGTTTCTTTGCCTACTTGTATTGAATTATATAGATTTTTCAAAAAGAAAAGAAAATCACTAAAAATCTTGATTAGGTTGACTGCATTCAAACTATTTAAACCAAAATGAATCGAGAGGACTGTCCATGGGTGAATAAGAAATAGGAGATATTATGGAAAATATGGGGAGGGGGCTGCTCAAATGAAAAGCCTCAACTGTATCCTACGGCAGTCATTGTAGAAAGGCTTTTAATAACGCCAACTTTTGAAGCGTTACGGATCTTCTTGCCCCAGGGAAAAGCCTCACTTCTTTATTTTGATAACAGTGGGAGTAGTTTACATCAAGCGACAAATCTGAACATTATTCATTGTGTTTACACAGGGGAAAAGCCCTAGTTGAAGAGCCAAGTGGGAGTTGATCTAATTCATAAGACTTATTCTGTGACTACCATGAGTATATACAGAGAGATATATTTTATGTCACCCATGAGGGAAGTGTTATAGGTTCTCTGTGGTGTATGTAACATAAAATAAACAGCAGTGTAAATTGGATTTCCTCTTGAACGATTATGATAGAGATAATAAACGTAATTCCTGAACAGAGAAAAATTGGTGGAAGGGATTGAATTTTATGCGTCAATGCCGAGTGAGCTGGCTCAAATGGGTGATTTCATTTTCAAAATTCTTATTAAAAAGATGCATGATGCTAGATAATGTCTGAAATGAGATTCAGAGATAGTATCATTAATGTGTTAAGCAATCAAATACAGTTTAAAAATGATAAACAAAATCAGAATGCAGCATTGCAGGGGAATTTAAATGTACCAGTAAAAACAACGTTTTTTTTATTGATGTCAAGTTTTTGCTTGTTGGTATATGGCAACTTATAAATGCTGTTTTATTATACTAGCGTAATATTCAAGCAATAAGAAAGTTATACTTTTGTAATGTTGATATAATAAGAGAAGAATAATTTCAGTATTTGGTCCCCTGCTGAACTTATAAAAAATTTAACAATGTCAACTTTTTTATCTTTTTTATGCTTATAATAATATCAATCAAAAAATATGTAGGCCTATTAAACACAATATCATCTGAATACAGTACTAATTCCTGACACAGGCATCAAGGTTTAAGTATTTCTTTCCATTTTGGCCTCATCTGACTTGATTGATTGATTGATTGGTTGGTTGATCGATTGATAGATTGACAGATTGACAGATTGACATTTGTGGCCAAGGATTTTAATTTTGCTTCATCCCTACTCTTTATCTTGCTGCACTGCTTTTTGTCTATTCTCAGGCACCAGCAATGGGTCCGTATTGGTCTACAACCTTACCAGTGGTCTCCTCCACAAGGAGCTCAGTGTCCATTCTTGTGAAGTAAGGTAAGATGTGGAGTCACTGTGCACATTGACATCAAGTAGTAACCGCAGCCAACACTGCCATCACGAATGCTGGCTTTTAAACTTTGAGCTGATAACAACTCCAGTTGCTCTTTGGCCTGGAGGACACAACATCCATGATTTCCCAAAACAATTTGAAATGTGGATTCATCGGACCACAGCACAATTTTTTTTCCATTTTTGCTGCAGTCTGTTTTAGATGAGCTCAGGCCCTTAGAAGCCGGCAGCGGTTCTGGACCATAAATGATTAAATCCTTAAATTCCTTGCACTTGTACTTTCAGAAACATTGTTCTTAAACTTTTGGACTATTTTCTCTCATCTCGAGCGATGGTCCTGAGCCCCCCCTTCAGAAATTAAGTCAGGAATGACATGGGCTTGCAAATCGCCATCATTTGTAGTATCTCATATTCTGGATACCTTAGAGTTGGCATGTTCTCTCTGTGCGTGCATCAATTTTGTCCAGCTCCTCTGGCTTCCCGCTGCATTTCAACAACCTGAATTATAGGTTAATTGGTAACTGGTTGCAAGATTAATGAAAACAAAATGGTGGTATTTTTTGTAACTACACAGACCAATACAGAAATGCCTGTGGCACTTTAATGCTCCATCAAGAATTTGCATATATCAAAGTTTCTTCCACATTGAACATTTCCATGGTGTACTATACTGCTGTTGATTCCAGTGCTATAACTTGTGGCAGTTCTATTCAGGTGGGGGTAGCAAGAAGCCTTTATGGAGATGAGGCTAGCAGTCGATGCCCCTACGAAGCCAAGGAGGCCAAACTGTTTAGCATTACATTTCCATTTCCAAGGAAAATTGACTAATTAATCATGTGGGTCCTTACCATCTCATTATGGGACAGTTTCTGCTCACAGAATTCTAAAAATATATATATATATTCATTTTGCACACATGGCTGATTTGATTTACTATGTAATTTTGACTCTGCTTGTGTGTTCATTCCACAGGGGTATTGAGTGGGTGAGTCTCACCAGTTTTCTGTCTTTTGCCACTTCTTCTCCGAACAACATGGGCTTGGTTCGGAATGAGTTGCAGCACATCGATATGCCTACTGGTGAGAAACACACAAACAACATTTTGCTGTGCAGAAAAAAAGGAGCGCAAACTAGATTGTTCACGCAAACAGATGTGGAATATGATGTATGTACTCATTGAGTGCAACCAGGTGATGCAAAGTTGGCTTTTGAAATCCCAAAGATGCTTTTAAGACCGCCTGCCCCAAACAATCATTTATGCTCATGATAATTTAGCCTTTTATGGTCTCCAAAGTGTTCTTAGACGTATATATGCGTTTATTCCTTTTAGGTATACAGTACTTTTAATGCAGCCTTGACATAAAACGATTGTGGAGTCATCCTCCCCCAAGAAAGCCTCGAGCCAAACTGCTGTGCACTGTAACTTTTTTGTTATAAACTACTTTACAAAATGGCTTTCACCAAATCAGATGAGTACCTCTTTTGGTGTGTGTGATCATGTATATTACACCTGAAGGGCAATCTTATGTTGATTCTTTAATTTGGCTAGCGGCCTGATTTTCTCATTTAATGGTTGCAATTCTGAGAAAAGTGTAGATTACATCACAGGTAAGAGCAGGTTGATGGTTGTCTCCTGCCCGAACAATCTAAAAGGAGGGTCAATACCTTGAGGAACCAGAATTAAAGTGAAATTGAAAGAATCAGTCTTTTCACAAGTGCATTGATGAGCTAACTCACTTGATCTATTCTTGCATATGTTCCTATTTCCCAGGACGATGTTTTGCATTCAGAGGTGAACGAGGAAATGACGAGCCACCCATTGAGATGATAAAGGTTTCACATCTGAAGTGAGTGATCTGTTTTTTCCAATTTCCAAGTGGTTGCGATAAGTGGTGATGTAGTGTTGTAACGGAATTGTTTTAACTCAGTCATATCGGAAGATTTTTTTTAGATTAAACTCTGTTGAAGGTTGTACCACGGAATCTCATTTGGATTTAAGTCCAGACTATGATTTGGATCTTTAGGTCTTCAAGGGAAAAAATTATGCACAATTGATTTACCTGCAGCATTTTCTGAAAATCAATAGAATTCATTCCTACCTATCAATCATCCAGGTCCTGGAGTAGAGAAGCATTAAGCTGTCACTATCATGTTTGACTGTCAATAGGATGTTTTTTTCTTCTAATTGTGTGAAGGCGAAGGCCTTCACACATATGTTATTCTACTCCATTCACTTTATTGTGTGAAGGCGATGGCCTTCACACATATGTTATTCTACTCCATTCACTTTATTATTATTATTATTATTATTATTATTATTATTATTATTCTATTTTATTCTCCGCGATTTCTGTCCTTCTACTTCTTCCACACAATTCAACCCATTCACTCCATTCCACTTTTCACTCATTCCAACTATTCCCGAGATGAGCGCTTCCATTTTTGGTATTCCGTAAATTCTCAGATTCCGCAAAATTCCCAAATTCCCGACAATTTTTTCCCCATTCATTCTCAATGGCACATTCAACATTTCACATTCACGTCATTCCAGTTTGAAATTCACGTCATTCCAGTTTGAAATTCACGTCATTCATCACATTCACGTCACATTGGGAAAGATTCCCAACATTCCCCAAATTCCCACTTCCCAAAAATTCCGCCAAATTCCACCAAATTCCCCAAAATTCCGTTTTTCACCTCTAAATTCCACGTTTTTCAACCCATTCAACCCATTCCAGCTTTCAACTCTTCATATTCTTCCACGCTATTCCCCAAATTCCCACTTACCAAAAATTCCGCATTTTCAAATAATAAATTCCACCAAATTCCACCAAATTCCACCAAATTCACCCAAATTCCACCAAATTCCACCAACTTCCCCAAAATTCCGTTTTTCACCTCTAAATTCCACGTTTTTCAACCCATTCAACCCATTCCAGCTTTCAACTCTTCATATTCTTCCACGCTATTCCCCAAATTCCCACTTCCCAAAAATTCCGCATTTTCAAATTTGAAATTCCACCAAATTCCACCAAATTCACCCAAATTCCGTTTTTCACCTCTAAATTCCACGTTTTTCAACGGATTCAACCCATTCCAACTTTATTCACCTTATGCTTCCCATATTCACCCCCTTGACCCCCACTTCCACTATGTGGCGGCCATCTTGGATTGACCCTAAAGTGACCCCAATGAGCCCTGATTGGACCGGAAGTGACCCCAGGGACCCCGGAAGTGACCCCAAATAGACCGGAAGTGACCCCCAATGAACCGGAAGTGACCTCAGGCAAACCGGAAGTGACCTCAGGCAAACCGGAAGTGACCCTAAATAAACCGGAAGTGACCTCAGGCAAACCGGAAGTGACCTCAGGCAAACCGGAAGTGACCCTAAATAAACCGGAAGTGACCTCAGGCAAACCGGAAGTGACCCCAGGTAAACCGGAAGTGACCCAAATAAACAGGAAGTGACCTCAGGTAAACCGGAAGTGACCCAAATAAACCGGAAATGACCAAAATAAAACCAGAAGTGACCCAAAAAATATTCAGCTTCTTCGCCTTCACACGCAATTTCTCCAGAAATTGCAAATTCTAGTTATTGTGTGAAGGCGATGGCCTTCACACATATGTTATTCTACTCCATTCACTTTATTATTATTATTATTATTATTATTATTATTCTATTTTATTCTCCGCGATTTCTGTCCTTCTACTTCTTCCACACAATTCAACCCATTCACTCCATTCCACTTTTCACTCATTCCAACTATTCCCGAGATGAGCGCTTCCATTTTTGGTATTCCGAAAATTCTCCGATTCCGCAAAATTCCCAAATTCCCGACAAATTTTTCCCCATTCATTCTCAATGGCACATTCAACGTTTCACATTCACGTCATTCCAGTTTCAAATTCACGTCATTCCAGTTTCAAATTCACGTCATTCAGCACATTCACATCACATTGGGAAAGATTCTCAACATTCCCCAAATTCCCACTTCCCAAAAATTCCGCAAAATTCCACCAAATTCCCCAAAATTCAGTTTTTCACCTCTAAATTCCACGTTTTTCAACCGATTCAACCCATTCCAGTTTTCAACTCTTCATATTCTTCCACGCTATTCCCCAAATTCCCACTTCCCAAAAATTCCGCATTTTCAAATTTGAAATTCCACCAAATTCCACTAAATTCCCCAAAATTCCGTTATTCACCTCTAAATTCCACGTTTTTCAACCGATTCAACCCATTCCAGTTTTCAACTCTTCATATTCTTCCACGCTATTCCCCAAATTCCCACTTCCCAAAAATTCCGCATTTTCAAATTTGAAATTCCACCAAATTCCACCAAATTCCACTAAATTCCCCAAAATTCCGTTATTCACCTTTAAATTCCACGTTTTTCAACCGATTCAACCCATTCCAGTTTTCAACTCTTCATATTCTTCCACGCTATTCCCCAAATTCCCACTTCCCAAAAATTCCGCATTTTCAAATTTGAAATTCCACCAAATTCCACCAAATTCCACCAAATTCCCCAAAATTCCGTTTTTCACCTCAAAATTCTACGTTTCTCGAGAAATTCAACTCATTCCAAAATCATTCCACAGTATTCCCCAAAAAAAAAATTCAGCTTTTCGCCTTCACACGCAATTTCTCCAGAAATTGCAAATTCTAGTTATTCTTCTTCTTCTATTTTATTCTCCGCGATTTCTGTCCTTCTACTTCTTCCACACAATTCAACCCATTCACTCCATTCCACTTTTCACTCATTCCAACTATTCCCGAGATGAGCGCTTCCATTTTTGGTATTCCGAAAATTCTCCGATTCCGCAAAATTCCCAAATTCCCGACAAATTTTTCCCCATTCATTCTCAATGGCACATTCAACGTTTCACATTCACGTCATTCCAGTTTCAAATTCACGTCATTCAGCACATTCACATCACATTGGGAAAGATTCTCAACATTCCC
Organism: Syngnathus leptorhynchus; assembly: GCF_054491065.1. NCBI lineage: Eukaryota > Metazoa > Chordata > Actinopteri > Syngnathiformes > Syngnathidae > Syngnathus > Syngnathus leptorhynchus. Next base: position 10,108,320 of record NC_141204.1, on the reverse strand, counting down.
CAAATTCCCACTTCCCCAAAATTCCGCCAAATTCCCAAAAAATTCCCCAAAATTCCGTTTTTCACCTCTAAATTCCACGTTTTTCAACCCATTCAACCCATTCCAGTTTTCAACTCTTCATATTCTTCCACGCAATTCCCCAAATTCCCACTTCCCAAAAATTCTGCATTTTCAAATTTGGAATTCCACCAAATTCCACCAAATTCCCCAAAATTCCGTTTTTCACCTCTAGTTTCCACATTATTCAACCGATTCAACCCATTCCAGCTTTCAACTCTTCATATTCTTCCACGCTATTCCCCAAATTCCCACTTCCCAAAAATTCCGCGTTTTCAAATTTGAAATTCCACCAAATTCCACCAAATTCCACCAAATTCCCCAAAATTCCGTTTTTCACCTCAAAATTCTACGTTTCTCGAGAAATTCAACTCATTCCAAAATCATTCCACAGTATTCCCCAAAAAAAAAATTCAGCTTTTCGCCTTCACACGCAATTTCTCCAGAAATTGCAAATTCTAGTTGTGTGAAGGCGATGGCCTTCACACATATGTTATTCTACTCCATTCACTTTATTATTATTATTATTATTATTGTGTGAAGGCGAAGGCCTTCACACATATGTTATTCTACTCCATTCACTTTATTATTATTATTATTATTATTATTATTATTCTTCTTCTTCTATTTTATTCTCCGCGATTTCTGTCCTTCTACTTCTTCCACACAATTCAACCCATTCACTCCATTCCACTTTTCACTCATTCCAACTATTCCCGAGATGAGCGCTTCCTTTTTTCGTATTCCGTAAATTCTCAGATTCCGCAAAATTCCCAAATTCCCGACAAATTTTTCCCCATTCATTCTCAATGGCACATTCAACATTTCACATTCACGTCATTCCAGTTTCAAATTCACGTCATTCCAGTTTCAAATTCACGTCATTCAGCACATTCACGTCACATTGGGAAAGATTCTCAACATTCCCTAAATTCCCACTTCCCAAAAATTCCGCCAAATTCCACCAAATTCCCCAAAATTCCGTTTTTCACCTCTAAATTCCACGTTTTTCAACCCATTCAACCCATTCCAGCTTTCAACTCTTCATATTCTTCCACGCTATTCCCCAAATTCCCACTTCCCAAAAATTCCACGTTTTCAAATTTGAAATTCCACCAAATTCCACCAAATTCCACCAAATTCCACTAAATTCCCCAAAATTCCGTTATTCACCTCTAAATTCCACGTTTTTCAACCCATTCAACCCATTCCAGTTTTCAACTCTTCATATTCTTCCACGCTATTCCCCAAATTCCCACTTCCCAAAAATTCCGCATTTTCAAATTTGAAATTCCACCAAATTCCACCAAATTCCACTAAATTCCCCAAAATTCCGTTATTCACCTCTAAATTCCACGTTTTTCAACCGATTCAACCCATTCCAGTTTTCAACTCTTCATATTCTTCCACGCTATTCCCCAAATTCCCACTTCCCAAAAATTCCGCATTTTCAAATTTGAAATTCCACCAAATTCCACCAAATTCCCCAAAATTCCGTTTTTCACCTCTAAATTCCACGTTTTTCAACCCATTCAACCCATTCCAGCTTTCAACTCTTCATATTCTTCCACGCTATTCCCCAAATTCCCACTTCCCAAAAATTCCACGTTTTCAAATTTGAAATTCCACCAAATTCCACCAAATTCCACCAAATTCCACTAAATTCCCCAAAATTCCGTTATTCACCTCTAAATTCCACGTTTTTCAACCCATTCAACCCATTCCAGTTTTCAACTCTTCATATTCTTCCACGCTATTCCCCAAATTCCCACTTCCCAAAAATTCCGCATTTTCAAATTTGAAATTCCACCAAATTCCACCAAATTCCACTAAATTCCCCAAAATTCCGTTATTCACCTTTAAATTCCACGTTTTTCAACCGATTCAACCCATTCCAGTTTTCAACTCTTCATATTCTTCCACGCTATTCCCCAAATTCCCACTTCCCAAAAATTCCGCATTTTCAAATTTGAAATTCCACCAAATTCCACCAAATTCCCCAAAATTCCGTTTTTCACCTCTAAATTCCACGTTTTTCAACCCATTCAACCCATTCCAACTTTATTCACCTCATGCTTCCCATATTCACCCCCTTGACCCCCACTTCCACTATGTGGCGGCCATCTTGGATTGACCCTAAAGTGACCCCAATGAGCCCTGATTGGACCGGAAGTGACCCCAGGGACCCCGGAAGTGACCCCAAATAGACCGGAAGTGACCTCAGGCAAACCGGAAGTGACCTCAGGCAAACCGGAAGTGACCCCAGGTAAACCGGAAGTGACCCCAGGTAAACCGGAAGTGACCCAAATAAACAGGAAGTGACCTCAGGTAAACCGGAAGTGACCCAAATAAACCGGAAATGACCAAAATAAAACCAGAAGTGACCCAAATCACACCGGAAGTGACGATTGCAACAAAAAGTGCCCCAAATAGCTACATTTTCGCTAACTTTTTCAATTTTTGTCCGATTCAACTCGTTTCAACATTTAACTCCGAAAGTGACAATTAGAAAGCCATATATTTAGTTTCGTTCCAAATTTCAAAACTTTTTGGCGCAATTTTTTTTTTTAAATTCCCATTCATTCTCAATGGAGATTTATTATTTGCTCTAACTTCTACATTTTTTAACCGATTCAACCCATTCCAGCTTTCACCTCTTCATATTCTTCCACGCTATTCCCCAAATTCCCACTTCCCAAAAATTCTGCATTTTCAAATTTGAAATTCCACCAAATTCCACCAAATTCCACTAAATTCCCCAAAATTCCGTTATTCACCTCTAAATTCCACGTTTTTCAACCGATTCAACCCATTCCAGTTTTCAACTCTTCATATTCTTCCACGCTATTCCCCAAATTCCCACTTCCCAAAAATTCCGCATTTTCAAATTTGAAATTCCACCAAATTCCACCAAATTCCCCAAAATTCCGTTTTTCACCTCTAAATTCCACGTTTTTCAACGGATTCAACCCATTCCAACTTTATTCACCTCATGCTTCCCATATTCACCCCCTTGACCCCCACTTCCACTATGTGGCGGCCATCTTGGATTGACCCTAAAGTGACCCCAATGAGCCCTGATTGGACCGGAAGTGACCCCAGGGACCCCGGAAGTGACCCCAAATAGACCGGATGTGACCTCAGTCAAACCGGAAGTGACCTCAGGCAAACCGGAAGTGACCCTAAATAAACCGGAAGTGACCTCAGGCAAACCGGAAGTGACCCCAGGTAAACCGGAAGTGACCCAAATAAACCGGAAGTGACCTCAGGCAAACCGGAAGTGACCCCAGGTAAACCGGAAGTGACCCAAATAAACCGAAAATGACCAAAATAAAACCGGAAGTGACCCAAATCACACCAGAAGTGACGATTGCAACAAAAAGTGCCTCAAATAGCTACATTTTCGCTAACTTTTTCAATTTTTGTCCGATTCAACTCGTTTCAACATTTATCTCCGAAAGTGACAATTAGAAAGCCATATATTTAGTTTCGTTCCAAATTTCAAAACTTTTTGGCGCAATTTTTTTTTAAAATTCCCATTCATTCTCAATGGAGATTTATTATTTGCTCTAACTTCTAAATTTTTTGACTGATTCAACCCATTCCAGCTTTCACCTCTTCATATTCTTCCACGCTATTCCCCAAATTCCCACTTCCCAAAAATTCCTCATTTTCAAATTTGATGTGGCGGCCATCTTGGATTGACCCTAAAATGACCCCAATGAGCCCTTATTGGACCGGAAGTGACCCCAGGTACCTCGGAAGTGACCCCCAAATGAACCGGAAGTGACCCCCAATGAAACGGAAGTGACCTCAGGCAAACCGGAAGTGACCCCAAATAGACCGGAAGTGACCTCAGGCAAACCGGAAGTGACCCCAGCTAAACTGGAAGTGCCCCAAATTGACCCAAATAAACTGGAAGTGACCTCAGCTAAACCGGAAGTGGCCTACATTGAACCGGAAGTGACCCGAATAAACCAGAAGTGACCTCAGCTAAACCGGAAGTGACCCCAAATAGACCTGAAGTGACCCCAAATGAACCGGAAGTTATCCCAAATAGACCGGAAGTGTCCCAGGCAAATTGGAAGTGACGCAAAATGAACCGGAAGTGACCCCAGCTAAACTGGAAGTTGCCCAAACTGAATTGGAAGTGACCCAAATAAACCGGAAGTGACCTCAGCTAAACCGGAAGTGGCCCAAATTGAACCGGAAGTGACCTTAATAAACCAGAAGTGACCTCAGCTAAACCGGAAGTGGCCCAAATTGAACCAGAAGTGACTCAAATTGACCGGAAGTGACCCAAATCATACTGGAAGTGACCTGTTTCAACAAGAAGTGCCCTAAATAGCTATTTTTGTCAGATTCAACCTGTTTCAACATTTTACCACTAAAAGTGAACCTTTTCATCCAGTGGGATAATTCTATCATTGCCTCCTTTTTCAAATGCAGCATAAGACTCGTGAAGTCCATGTTAATCAACCGTTATCATTTCAATGGGATCCAGCTTTGATTTTAGCATCAGCGCTAGCTATCTTTTAAAAACTAAGCATGTTTTGGATTTAACAATACAGTGCATACGTTTTTACTGCGAATTTAGCTATAAATTAAACCCCAACCAGAATGTTACTAAACAATTCAAAGCACGCTCAGGGACAAACGGCAGTAGGTTAGTTATCGAGCAAGCCGTAAGACGCATTCAGGTTTGTTCGAAGAAGCAAAATGCGCTCCATTCATCTCTGAATGCAGACAGTAAACAGGCAGCGTATCCAAAATGTCCCCATTCGAAGCACATGTGCGTGCACCGGTGAGAATGAATGTCTGATAACTGCCCAAGATTTTTATTACAAAAGTAATGTACAAAACAACCCGCCTCCCCATGACAGGCACACCAGCACTTCATTATGGCAACATTCACAGTAGCACTTTATGCAGGCAACATTGCCTAGCCACATTGTAAAATGATTATAGAATTGTCCCAACTGTATTTCAAAGATCTGATATAATGGGATATTCAACTAGAGTATGTGTCTCAAAGCACGATCATTTAAAAAGTTACTTACCCCACGGACTTGAGTTTTAGATGTTCCCATTGTCGTAAATGCCTCATGACACGTATGTATGCGTCACCACGTGAACATTACATTCATTCGGATGTTGCCGCTGCTGCGTGACGACGGTAAGGTGGCAACACGACGCCGTCTTAAGAATTCGAATGGCCAAATGTTTTCCACAATGGTCTAATCTACTTTAAACTATCATGTTTTTATCCATTTGGTGTTTGTCTCTCCGCGCGTGTTAGCAACTTAGCTTCAAACGGTCCGTGCGTCTTCTTGCTATTGTTAGACCGCTAGCATCTGCGCTTGTTTTTGTTAGCTTGTTGACCATAGGTCGTATGTTTGTACAGTGTAAATAAGATTAGTTCAATGTTCTTTTTTTGTTTGTTTGTTTAGGTTGCCTTTTGTTTGGTTTGGTTAATTTGTTCTGGTTTTTTGTTTCGGTTGCCTTGTGTTTCGTTTAAGTGGTTAGGTTTATTAAGTCAATTAACCTACGGCCGCCATTTTAATTGCTTCACGGCAAAAATGATTGGCGCCTTTCCCCCAGTAACAACGGAGATACGTCTGACAACATGGTGTTTTTTTGAGTGTCAAAGTAATATCTGTTTAGAAAATCACAACATTCACAGCAGCACATTATGCAGGCAATATTGCCTAGCTACATTGTAAAACGATTATAGAATAGTCCAAACTGTACTTTAAAGGTCTGATATAATGGGATATTCAACTAGAGTACGTGGCTCAAAGCACGATCATTTAAAGTTACTTACCTCACGGACTTGAGTTTTAGAATTTCCCATTGTTACAAATGCCTCATGACACGCATGTACGCGTCACCACGTGAACATTACATTCATTCGGATGTTGCCGCTGCTGCGTGACGACGGTAAGGTTGCAACACGACGCCGTCTTAAGAATTCAAATGGCCAAATGTTCTCCACAATGGTCTAATCTACTTAAAACTATCGTGTTTATATCCATTTGGTGTTTGTCTCTCCGCGCGTGTTAGCAACTTAGCTTCATACGGTCCGTGCGTCGCTATTGTTAGTTCGCTAGCATCTGCTTGTGTTACTGTTAACTTGTTGACCATAGGTCGTACACAGTGTAAATAAGATTGGTTCAATTTTTTTTGTTTGTTTGTTTAGGTTGCCTTGTGTTTCGTTTGGTTCAATGTTCTTTTTTTGTTTAGGTTGCCTTGTGTTTCGTTTAAGTGGTTACGTTTATAAAGTCAATTAACCTACGGCCGCCATTTTAATTGATTTACGGCAAAAATGTAGGGCGCCTTTCTCCCTGGAGTTCTTCAGTAACAACGGGGAACTCAAGTTTTGTTGAGCTACGTCTGACAACCTGGTGTTGTTACGAGTGTCAAAGTAATTTCTGTTGAGCAAATTAGGTGTTTAAGGTGTCGTTTCTCTGTCATGTATTCATGCCTAAAGAAATGTTCAGTGGCTGTATACTATTTCATATACATATACACACCGTTTTTGGGTCATAACAAAATATTTCTTTTTACATGCTCGTTTTTGGTTCGATAATTTTCTCGAAAATATTAGACTCGGGATTCGGAAGTCTGTCTAATGTTCGATAAAATTACTTTTGTGTGCCTCAATAGGGCATTGCTATCTGTATGATTGGTTTGTGTGTGTGCAGTGAGATTCTCACCTTGAGAACCCTGAAGACGATGATGAAGCGTGATGGAGTAGCTTGATAATGTATTTGAATTACACAAATCTTCATGAAAATTGGCTGATCATGATAGGAGCATCCCTGCTTCAGACCATTTTGCGGATGTGTATTTGTGGTTTCCGTGGGAGTTTGAACATTTTCTCCAAACATAAGAAAATTCACTTTTTTATGCTGTATTGTATCTTCTATTTGATTGGAAGGGATTGTGTGCAAGAAATATTAAAAATTTCCAAACCAAAATATTCTATTGTAATTGTAAATAATATATTAAAAAAAAAACTTTTTACATTTGATGCAAATTTATGTTCAAGTACAATAACTGATTTCTCTCTCTCTCTCTTCCTCTATATGCAGCTGAATTTCTTTGATCAAAGGTAAGGTGTGGATTATGATTATTTAATTTCACTAATGGCATCAGGTTTTTTCAGACAGATTTATAGTTTTTGCGTCAACAAAATAATTCTTTCTTCATGCTGTTTATGTTTACTGGATTTTGAAAATACAAGACTGAAAGGGATTGCAAAGTAGGTTTTGGTGTTACATAGAAAGGACCCTGGCAAAATACTGTCACAGAGATTCGAGGTTTTTTTTGTGGGGGAGATTTGGCATATATTACGTTTGTTGTGGTGGTGCTTGACACATTGTCCAAACTGTTACTTCCCAATTTGAACACTAGTGTCACCCAAGTAACATTAAAAAAACAGATGTGGTGCTGTCACTCCGTCGCAGTGTAAACAATAAATGAAAACAGAAATATAAGATTGAACGAAATTACGGCAAGAGTCCAACTTGTTTGTCAGCATTATAATTTCGTACATCAACCCCTCACATTTGGAAACATAATACGGCCATTTTTTACTTCTTCTATCATTATAAGCACATATAGATATGTTCTTGTTTTTTTCTTTGAGATCCTGATAAAAGCCGAAGCAGCACTGCATAGACACACTGCGTAGCATGTTTGCATGCTATTGCCACTAATAATGCGATGAAAGGATGTTAATGCATGTTTTATGTGTGTTTGTTGTTACCATTAGTTGAATATGTGTCATATTAAAATCACCCTTTGGGTTTCCTCACAAATTGTGACCTTTCAGTCGTGTTGTGTGTGAACAGTGACTATTCCTCTAGTGACTATTCCTCTAATTTTTTGTATCATTGGTTTGGATGGTGACAGGAGCATCCTTAGTTGTGACCACTGTGTGGATGTGTTTGAAGTGAATAATATTCAAATTTTTATGTTCTGTTCTTGCTTAATTATGATTAAGGAGATTGATTGTGTGCTTAAAATATCACAATATATGTATATTTTAAATAGTCCTGCAACATTTTGCACATTTTTGGACACAGATGTATGTTCAAGTACAATAACTGATTCTCTTTTTGTCTCTGTCTGCAGAGTTCATTCGCTTTGACCGAAGGTGAGGTGCGGATTGTATCCAGCCAGGCTGTCGACTGAGAAGACCAACCCCCCCCAACCAACCCTCTTTATTCTGCTCCACCTTTTGTCTCTGACTTCTTTCACTCACTGTACCTCTTTGGATAAGACAATTTGTGGTGTGGATAAGACAATTTGTGGTGTGGATAAGACAATCTGTGGTGTGGATAAGACAATCTGTGGTGCGGATAAGGCCTTTTGTGCACTATAACCCTGTTGTGGGCTGTGCATCGAAATATAACCCCTTGCATCGGGCCCTGCCTGACTGAGATATTACCTTTTGTGCGGGATCCAATTGAGAAAAGTGCAAGACACGAGCCATGCCACGCAAAAGCAAGAAGGCGCAAGCTGTCAAGGCAAGCTGGCAAAAGCGTAAAAACAACACAGACTCTGGAAGTGCAGGTAAACCAACAGCTGCTAAAGAATTGATGGCCATTGAACCTGAAAATTCTAAGGCGGTAATGATGTCTACGTCTCATGATCCTGTAACGTGTGTTTTGGCATCCTACAGTCAAGATCATCCAAAGTATGGTGATTCCAGAAACAGTCAGTGTGCTGCAAACTCTGCTACATTTCTAGCTTTCCTGCAGGAGACAGACAATGTGACTAGTGCTCACCTGGACCTTGTTCTCGATCGAGGCAATGAGCTGTATGTGGCTACTGTGGCTGTGCTGAAAGACGAAGGACGGTTCGAACATCATCATTTGGCAACTGATGAAATCCCATCCATTGTGAATGGCTTTCACAAACAACATGTGCTAATAAAGTATCAGTCAATGTATGGTCTTTTCAATTCCTCTATTGCTGATGTGGCCTTTATGATGCTCCGTGACGGACTTCAGTGCCTGGTGTCAGAGGTAAATTATGCTCTCTTGGTTATGAATTCATTGTTTATTGCTGTTTTCCGAAACAACCAAGGTAGATATGGCTATTTTGATCCACATGCCAGAGAACGTGATGGGCTCCCTCCGCCCTTTGGCGCACCACATGGTACAGCTGTCATGATGCTTTTTACATGTTTGAACGATCTGATAGACAAGCTCATACAGGTTTTCACTCTGGCTGGTGCCGCTCCCACTGCTCAATATGAATTGATGCCGGTAAGCTTTCAACCTGATGACAATGCAAGTGACCGTGAAATGGCGACTGATGCAGAATCGTCTGTTATGACAACACACAATGATGATGCTGTGTTAAGCCAGTCTGCCACTGAGATGACGCAGCGTATGGTGATGGGTGAGTCCAGACCATGTGCGAGCAAACACTACGAACCCATTAAAGGGGTACATGACAACAGTAAGGTGGTATGTACACAACAAAAACAAACACGAGATGTGGTGAAAATTGCGAAATCCAAAAGGAAAACATTTCAAAGACGAACTCAAGCCCACAAGGTAATTGATAACGCTATGGCGAGAGTCACAGAACAAGAAATAAGGAGAATAAACGCAAACATGAAAAAGAAGGAAAGATACCACCAAACTCCAGCGATTAGAGAACGTAAAAAGTCTTACATAGTTACTCGCTACCAGCAAGACCCTAATTTCCGTGTCAAGCAAAAGTCGTTTGCAGTCGACCGCTATTGCAAACATGACACAATTAAGATGAAACAGCGTTCTTATAGCAAACAGAGATATAGTCATGACTATGAACATCGAGCCAAAAAGTGCTATTCTGTGAAGCAGAGATATAGTCATGACGATGAATATCGAGCCAAAAAGTGCAATTCTGTTAAACAGAGATATAGTCGTGACGACGAATATCGAGCCGAAAAGTGCTATTCTGTCAAACAGAGATATAGTCATAATGTTGAGTATCGGACCAAAAAATGTTCCTATGTCAAACAGAGGTATAGTCATAATGATGAATTTCGGAACAAACAGTGCGAATATATCAAGCAGAGATATGGTCATGACGATACATTTCGGAACAAACAACGTTCCTACATCAAGGAGAGATATGGTCATGACGACACATTTCGGAACAAGCAACGTTCCTACATCAGGCAGAGATATTGTCATGACGATGCATTTCGGAACAAACAACGTTCCTACATCAAGGAGAGATATGGTCAAGACGATACATTTCGGAACAAACAACGTTCCTACATCAAGCAGAGATATGGTCATGATGATGCATTTCGGAAGAAACAACGTTCCTACATCAAGGAGAGATATGGTCATGACGATATATTTCGGAACAAACAACGTTCCTACATCAAGCAGAGATATGGTCATGACGATATATTTCGGAACAAACAACGTTCCTACATCAAGCAGAGGTATGATCATGACGATGAATTCAGGCGTAAACAATGTTCTTATATCAGAGAACGTTACGCACTTGATCCTGCATTCAGATCCAAGCAGAAGGAAAACATGAGTTTTCTCTGGAAAGCCAAACATGATTCATCAATGAAGGCAAATGCAAATCGCACTGCAATGAAACTGCTACAAAAATACAGAGTCATCAACAGACTATGTAAAGAGAGAAACGACCGCGCAATCATGAAAGCTGTTGCGCTCTTCCAAGTTCAGGTGAAAAATGGACCGACGTTTGTTTGCACAGTTTGTCACAGAGCATTATTTCCCAATCAAGTACGCCAGCTGACCCAATATAAGAAAAACCAGGACGTTGTTGCAAGTTGCCTTACACGAAGGTTTGTTCACGTTTGTAATCGTGAATGTAAGACATGCTGCAAAGTACCGGATGAGAGAAAAATGGAGTGGATATGTCACACCTGCCATGCACATCTCGCAGACGGTAAAATGCCAGCACTTGCTGTAATCAACAATCTCCAACTTGCAGACATTCCCACTGAACTGTGTGAACTGAATATTTTGGAAAGACATCTTGTTTCAAAATGCATTTCATTTGCCAAAATTGTTCCTCTGCCAAAGGGTCAACAACGAGCCATTCGTGGGAATGTTGTTTGTGTACCATCTGAAGTGGAAGAAACGGTCAATGTCTTGCCCAGACTAAGAAGTAGGTCTCAGGTGTTGAGAGTGAAACTGAAGAGACGCCTTTGTTACAAAGGGCATCAGATATTTCAAACTGTGACTTGGTCCAAGTTAATGAGTGCCCTGATAAAACTGAAACAAATTCATCCGCAGTACAGAGACGTAACCATTCGCGACGACGCTGCCCTTTGCGACCCGACGCTCACCGATGACGAGAGCAGCTCTGATGATGACGAAATGAATGAAGGTGACTACAATGAGGAAGACCTCGAGGCAATCCACACATTTGAGAGGGATGCTCTCTGTGAATTGAACAGTGACTCGCAGAATGATCCTCATGATAATGTGGACAACCAACAGAGTGCTGACCATGTGGAAGAAGGTGATGCACCGAACGGTGGGGTTATCCTGGAGTCCTGTCTCCAACCGAATGATGTGTCAGAGGAAATTCTGAGTTTTACTCAAGGCATTTACTGTGTGGCGCCTGCAGAAAGAAATAACCCAGTAAGCTTTTTCAGAACTCCCAAACTTGAGGCCATGGCATTTCCAGTGCAGTTTCCAACCGGAAAAAACACCCTTGATGAAGAGAGAGAAATAAAACTCACACCGAGCAAATATTTCAAAACACGTCTGTGTTGTGTGGATGAACGTTTTGCTCGTGATACAAACTACTTGTTCTTTGCTCAGTTTGTGACTGAAATTTACCAGGCAACATCAAGCATGAGAATCCAGCTCCGCAAAGGTAAACCTTTTACCAGGGATGGTCGGAGGATAAACAATGCTATGCTGCAGGACAAACGTGAAGTTGAGAAACTGGTGCGCAGCAAAGACGCAATCCGTTTTATGACGCCCCTGAGAGGCACGCCAGCCTATTGGGAAAGAACCACTAAAGATCTTTTTGCGATGATCCGACAGCTGGGTACACCCACGTTCTTTTGCACGTTTTCTGCTGCCGAAATGCGTTGGAAAGAGGTCATCACCGCCATTAAAGCGCAACAAGGTGAGGTGGTGAATTTTGCTGAACTCGACTGGGCCACCAAGTGTGACATTCTGCGCAGCAATCCAGTGACGACAATGCGCATGTTTGACAAACGTGTGGAAGCTCTGTTCAGAGATTTGATCCTCTCGCCGGCACAACCGATTGGTGAAGTCGTTGACTACTTTTACAGATTGGAGTTTCAGCACAGAGGAAGTCCCCACATTCATTGCCTCGTATGGGTTAAAGGTGCCCCTGTATTTGAGGAAGCCTCACAAGGAGCCATCTGTGATTTTGTGTCTCGATACATCTCGGCTGAGCTGCCGGACCCAGAAAAAGAACCTGAATTGCATAAAAAAGTCACCGAAGTTCAGATGCACAGCAAAAGTCACTCCAAAACGTGTGTCAAGCACCAAGGTGCCAACTGCCGATTTGGTTTCCCCAAACCGCCGTGCAGAACCACAATGATCATCACATCTGAAGCCTGCGATAAAGAAAATCAAGATCAACACAAGGAGAAGCGGGCGGTGGCAAATGACAAGCTTGTTCGTGTGCAGCGTTTGCTGAATGAACCTGAAACCTCATCCCTGACTTTGTCGCAGCTTTTGGCAAAATGCGAGCTCACCGATGCTGAGTACATGCAATGTTTGCGCCTGACCGCCTCAAAGAGTTCTGTTGTGCTGAAGCGAGATCCAAAAGACTGTTGGGTGAACAACTACAACCGCCATTTGCTTCTTGCCTGGGATGGCAACTTGGACATCCAGTACATTCTGAATGCCTATTCGTGCATCGCATACATCTGCAGCTACATCAGCAAAGCTGAACACGGTCTGAGTCAATATCTGAAATCTGTTATTGAAAACTCACGCAATGAAAATGTCAATGAGAGCGATGAAATGAAACAAATCATGCAAGCGTACTCAAAGAAAAGAGAGGTGAGTGCTCAGGAGTGTGTCGCACGCGCGTGCGGCTTACACATGAGGCAGTCCTCTCGCAGTGTGATATTTGTACAAACGAGTGACAATGCGCTGAAAATGAGTTATCCTCTCTCACTCCTTGAGGGCAAAACGCAGGAGTCTCATGAAGTGTGGATGACTGGCCTGCCAGACAAATATAAATGCAGACCCCAAACGAAGGACTTTGAAGTGATGTGCTTGGCGGATTTTGCATCAACATGCAGAATTGTCTACGGCAAACAAGTAAAAGGCAAAAATGTTTTGCGTCTGCTGAACGACATGGGGTTTGTCCAGAAAAGAACAGAAAAACCTGCGGTCATCAAATACTGCAAATTCTCAGAAGAAAAAAATGCAGAGGAATATTACTGCTCATTGCTCAGGCTGTACCTGCCTCATCGTGCTGATTGCCAATTAAAATCTAAACGCTGTCCCTCATATCAGTTGTTTCATGATCATGCCTGTGTACAGTTACCATACGGTGACTCTGTGGAGCGTGTGTGCGAAATTGTCAAAAGGAACAGAGAAAGGTACGAGAAACACAGTCAAGACATTGACAATGCCATCCAAGAGGTGGAGGAGAGTGGGCTTGTCATCAACGAATGGTGCCACCTGGCTCCTGAGAGTGAGTTGCAACGACTCGAATGCATTGATGAAATCAACGCAAGAGATGAACCAAATGACGACGTGGAGGAAAATGTCCCGGACTACAACGTAAGGCCGGAAGCAACACAAATGTCCATTGTGACAGAGCCTGCTGCCATCGATCCCACAGTGTTACGTGACATGTACCGGAACCTGAACCAAAAGCAAGCGTCCGTCTTCTACAAGGTCAGAGATTGGTGCATAAAACGTGTGTGTAACCCAAAGCCAATCCAGCAGTTCTTCTATTACATCAACGGTGGCGCCGGGACCGGCAAATCACATCTGATCAAATGTATCCATGCTGAGGCTACCAAGATACTGCACAGACTACCGCGGCTGGCTGAGGAGGCAGACATTTCCAAACAGACGGTTGTTCTCGCAGCTTTCACTGGCACGGCGGCATTCAACATTTCTGGGACAACCTTGCATTGTCTACTGAAACTGCCGAGAAGTCTCAAGCCCCCGTACCACGGCCTGGGCAATAAATTGGACGAAGTCAGAGCCGAGCTGTCGATCGCCGAAATACTCATTATCGACGAAATTTCCATGGTGTCCAAAGACCTCTTTGCCTATGTGAATGCCAGGTTGAAACAAATCAAAGGCATCAATTTACCGTTTGGTGGCATGTCTGTTCTTGCTGTTGGAGATTTCTTTCAGCTCCCTCCCGTGAGACAGTCCAAACCTCTATGCGTGTACGATCCCACTCGGCTGGACCACTGGCGTGACAACTTCAAAAAGATCACACTCACCACCATCATGAGGCAGAAAGATGACATTGCCTTTGCTGAACTGCTGAACCGACTCCGGGTCAAAGAAAAGTCTGACGAACTGTCGGAACTGGACAGAGCTCTGCTCGCTACGAGGTACACTTCTCCAGAAATGTGTCCTAGTCATATTCTGCATGTTTTTGCCACCAATAAACAGGTAGATGGCCATAACGCTGCGATGCTGAATCTGCTTCATAAGAACATTGTACAGATTGATGCAGATGACTACAAGAAGGACAAAAAAACTGGCAGAATGGCGAGGCAATTTTTCCCTGTGCAAGGCGCTAAGAACGAGCTCCCGGATTCAATCAAAGTTGCCCTCGGTGCCCGTGTTATGCTCACACGTAATATTGATGTTCAAGCAGGTTTGTGCAACGGGACCTTTGCAAAAATCGTGGAATTGGTCAACTATCCGAATGAAGCCCGTGTCCAGAAACTTGGGTTGGAACTTGATCACGTGAGTAACACAGCGCGTGCCGCTAACCGTGTGTACATTGACAGACAGGAGGATAAGCTGAAAAAGGCTGGAGTGACGCGCCGACAGTTTCCCATCAAGCTTGCTTTTGCCTGCACGATCCACAAGGTACAAGGCATGACAACATCAGAGGCTGCTGTTTCGCTGAAAGGCGTTTTCGAACACGGCATGGGGTACGTAGCTCTGAGTAGAGTGACTTCGCTCAGTGGTCTGCATATTCTGCATATGGATGAGAGAAGGCTTCGTGCAAATCCAGAAATCACTGCTGCTCTCGCTGAGATGACTGAGGATTGTTTGGACAGTGTAATGCCCCTTCTTCATGTGATGCCGACGGTAGATAGAGCAAACAACCTGGTCGTCATCCATCATAACACCGAAGGGCTGTCTTGTCATGTGCAGGATATCAGGTGTCACCACGAACTGCATTTTGCTGACGTTTTGTGCTTCACAGAGACACACCTCCGAGAATCTGCGGCTGCCTGCTTGGAAGGCTATACCATGTTTCACAGGAACCGAAGAGATTCTTACACAAACTGTCCTGACTTGGCGACAAAACTTGGTGGTGGCGTAGGTATTTGTGTCAAAAGTCACATCGCAGCCCAGGAAAAGAAATACATCCAGGGTGTGACCGACATTGAATTTGTTGTGGTGAAACTTGAAGCTCCCCTCAATGTGCTGATTGCTGCCGTTTACAGGCCTCCAGGACACAGTCTGCGCACATTTCTGCCAAGCCTGGGAAATCTGTTAAGGTATCTTGCCGTAATGGAACATCATCAGATCTTGGTATGTGGGGATTTTAATGAAGATATGCTATCTGCCTCATTCAAGCCCATTCTTGATTTGTTTCGCTCAACAGGTTACACGCAGCTCATAACCACTGCTACCACTGACAAAAACACATTGCTTGACCTCATTTTTGTGTCTCGACCTCAGTGTGCTCTTCATTCAGGTGTCCTGCGAACGTACTACAGCTATCACAATCCTGTTTTCTGTGTTTTGACCATTGAAAGGTAAGTCACAGCTAAATCGTGTGGTCCAGCAATTGCAAAAGGGATGGAAATCAAAACGTGAACGTCGTCGTAAGTATATCATAGTAGTGGTGGGAAGTGGTGGGTGATTTGTTGACTTTAGGCGAGATGGGACCTGGGACGAAGGTTGTTCCAAATGACAAATGAAAGAAACCTTACATTTCAATATAGAAAACCACTACAGACCTACGTATGACATACTTTGTTTTCTGCAGATAGTATAAATGTAGCTGACTCATGTCTATGGTGGAAAAATAAGGCTTTTATGATGAGATGGAATAGTGGTTGGAGATTGATGAGACATCAAGTTGAGTTAAGGGAAGGCAAAGGCTTTTTAAAATTTCAAAAAGCCTTCCCTTAACTCAACTTTTTAATTTTTTAAAAAATTACTTTTATTTTCGTTTGGTTTGTTTTTGCTCCCTTTACTTTTATTTTTAAAAATTTTAACTTTTACAACTTTTACCTTTTTAACTAACTTTTTAAAGTTTTAAATTAACTTATGGTTGAGATAAAGGGAGCCTTTTTAACCAAAAATTGTACTTTTATTTTTAAAAATTTTAACTTTTAAAACTTTTACATTTTTAACTAACTTTTTAAATTTTTAAATTAACTTATTGTTGAGGTAAAGGGAGACTTTTTAACTTTTTGATTGTTTAAACTTAGAATTTTTAATTGTTTTGAATTTTATTTTGAATTTTTTGGAATGTCAATCACAAGGCGAGAACAGAAAACAGATGAGGTGAGTTGCTCATCATGAAACATGTTTTTTTCTTTTCTAAAGACAGTAAATGCTGCTATTTCACTCTTCTGTATCTCAACAGTTTTTATCTGGCGAAAGCAGTTCATCCCACAAAGGAGGCCAGAGGTAGGCATGACATATCACCTTATTGTAATGTAATTATAACATTGTAACATGTTGTAATTTATAGTTACGCTTGGGTAAGCCCTCTGCAGTATCATACATTTTCAATACATTTTGCTGGATTGTCTTTTTTTTCTCCACAAAGACCTTGAGCATGCAAAAACATTCATCATGGACCAATGACTTCCTAGCCAGGGTGGCAAGAAGCAGGACTTCTCATTCCTCTGTAAGTAGCCAATTATTATTGACTATTGTCACAAAACACCTTCTTTAATTTTGAATGTCCTTTTCATCTCATGTCCTTATCACCTCTGTGTTTTTTCTTCTTCAGTTTTTTCTGTTGCGTGTGGCTCTACATGCTCCATTTGTCTAGACAGGAGTTTGGCCACCCTGGTACTCAACCTTGATGACACCTGGCCTGTTTCGCTAAAGAAATGACCAAAATTTTAAGAAGATCCATGGGACCAATGTTATTCTCCTTTTCTATTGACTCCAAGCAACACGTAAGTAACTGTCATTACAAATCGAATGTGTTCATGTCATTGAATCTTTAGTAGATGGACACAAGTTGTACATATGCTTGACGTATGATTGTATTGTAACGTGATTTTTACAAATGAATTAATTATGATATTATATTATAGCACAGGGAGAGCCAAGCCTTTCAAAAAGACTTGTACAAGGGAGGCCAGCATCATGAAACACAAACTCCCAAACCAGCATGGTAACACACAGGACTTCTTCTAATTCTTCTGTGAGTAACCGACAAGGAACATTTTCTTGAAGCATTTTGCTCTTTTTCCTCAACACCTCTTTCATGTTTTTTTTAGTATGTTCTTGGGTATTGCCTGTGGTTCTACATGCATCCAGAAATGCAGACAAAGAACAGCTTGGTCTTTAACAGTCGGAAGCTTGTCCCTCTGATTTTACTCCACTAAGCCTCAGATACGGTCTGTTTTCTGTTCTCATTCATTCATTCATTCATTCATTTATTCATGTATTTATGTATTTATGTATTTATGTATTTATTTATTTATTTATTTATTTATTTACTCATTCATTTATTTGGTTACTTTGTTATTTTGGCAGTGCTTTGAACTCTGAAATTGTAACAATTTTGAGTTGCACGGTTGTTGAACATTCTATATTTTTTGGCCACAAATTATGTTGGCATTATCTCTTGTATAACAGCGTCTACAATCATGTTACACTTAATCTCTTAAAAAATAACACTCAAATTAACATAACATTCAAAATAAAAAAATAGCATCCCCATGCACAAGCATAATATCTTTATGGCAGATTTTTTGCCCCACTGCCGTCTCTGATTAAGCTGGAAAAAGAATCATACTGCATTTTTGTCCTAAAAAGCTCACTTTCTTTTCTTGTTTGGTTCATTATGTCATTATGACATATAAGTCCTTATTCATTATTGTTTATCACTACTATTTATTATTTATTGAATCAGTAAAACTTTTGATATGATTTCTATTTTGTTATTTCTTGAGAGTTTCTAAAACTTATTTATATTATTTCTAGCATTACATGTTTGATACAACTAAAAAAAAAACTTGTATTTTGTCCCGAAAAGCACCAATGTTTTTCTTTTGTTGTGTTTGCTTTATTATGTGTGTTTTTTTCCAATATTTAAACATGACTTTGAACACATTCAAGTCTTTGTTCATTGTTGTTCATCATTTTTATGTTTATTGAATCAGTAAAATACTTGATATGTTTTTATCTGTATGTCTTCAGTTTCTGAAAGTTATTTATATTATTTCTTGCATTACTTCTTTGAGTCAATAAAAAAACCCGGTATTTTTTCCCAAAAAATCTTTCTTCTCTTTCCAATATCTAAACATGAATTTGAACACATTCGAGTCAAGTCTAATTTATTCATATTTGTTTATTATGTTTTCTGTTTCCAATATTTAAACATGAATTTGAACATATTCAAGTCAAGTCCAATTTATTCATACTTGTTTATTTTTCATGTTTATCATTTCTTAATCATGTTATATATTTTCATAATTTTGTTATTTCTCGCTTTTCTAAAAGTTACTTATATTTCAAGTATTACATAATTTTGACATTTTTAATGCTTCTTTGAACACTATTAACTTTTAATAATGCATATCTTTTTTTTTTTTTATTATCCTGCACCTAGTTACCATTTTAGAGCACTGTCTATTTTTTTTTCTGTGTGAAAGTGAAAATGTAGTTGAATAATTAGATTTTCATTTGTGTTTTGTTTTCAAAATTTCGTTTGCACATTGTCGTCAAACTGCTGAACACAAGACAGTTTACGTGTTAACGTAATAATTCAGTGAGCGATTGGCTAAGTCAGCGCCCAATTACGTGAGCGGTTAGCTAAGGCAGCGTGCAATTACGTAAGCGGTTGGCTAAGGCAGCGTAATGGTAGCCAATCAGACCCAGTGCTCTGTAAACTGTTGCATTTCTGTTACTGTGGAAATTAGTATTCGCCACTTTAAACTTTGTGAAAATGAAGTATTCCTATATCCTCACATTTCATTTACTAGACATCCGCGTGTACATGCCTTTTTCTAAGTTTTACAAAAGTCGTTGTGTGAAGGCTTATTTACCTTACTAAATACACAAATCAGAATTTTATTTGTTTAATACTAATTCATTATTTCATATTCTCATTTATTTCACCACTTAGTCATTGACAATTTATACTTGGTGAACAACATCTGGCTGCAGAGAATGGCGCTTAGAACTGATCATCATAAGTCATGGTGAAAAATATGTTTTGACCATGACTGACAGCTCTCAATCGTAGAATCACATTCCACATGATGTGTTTCGCTGTTAGTATTTTCATTTCTTCCGTGTGTAATTAATATCATATTGGTTGATACTACGTAATTTTCGTCGCGTGGGGCCGGGGGTTGTGGGTTGTGATACATTCACAGAAATCGGAATTCACAAGGAGTATGATCGTCGTATGTATATCATGAACATCATCTTAAAATGCTGAAACATGTTCACTCAATCGTATAGTCACAATTCACACGAATTTACAGGGATATGTGTATCTGACACTCTTTTTATTGCTTGCATATGCTAATGTTGCATATCTGTTTATCCTGCACTGTAGTTGAAGTTTCCCACTACCCTCAAAGATGTTAGGGCGCACTCCAATTCCCGCCAGTGGTTCCCAGACATCGAAAAAGGTAAGACGCTTTTTATCAATCTCACCCCAATCCGAAATTTGATTTTCCCAAAACATTTATAAACACTTTGTAGTCTATTTTTGTACTGTAGACCATTATGTTACTGTGTAAATTAGTATTTGCTACTTTAAACTGGGTGAAAATTAAGTCACATCCTCACTTTTTAGCGTGTACAGACAGGCCTTTTCAAATGTTCCGAAAAGGCCTGTACACGCGAATTTGAGTAATACGTCTTTAGGTTCGTTTCTTACAAGGTATAATAATTGTACCGATATAGTTGAAGAAAAGCTGGAATTCAAGCACGATGGAATTAAAAAAAAAAAAAAAAACTCGCGCACGACGGCAAGTGTAAAACTATTAAATGAGTCCTTTGACCTTGAAAATGTATATTATTATATCTATTATACGAGTCCTATGACCTCAAGAAATGTATCCATTAGTAAGCATTTCTCGAACAATATATTTCATAGTATGGTTTAGTTTTTAAGACAGATAATGCAAATCTTGGTGCATTTTGTGTGTCTTGACTAAATATCATTCAGTAGTTTGTACTCTAAAACGAAATGAGCAAATAATCCGAGTCATATTGTATACCTTTTTTGTACAATTATAAATGGGCGATGTTATTTTATCCGTGTGATATTGTGATGCCGCCTTAACAAGGCTGGACACCTCTTTTGATCCGTACCGCATGAGGGAAAAAAAGCCTGGGAACGAAGCGCGGCCAGAAAAAAAAAACCGTGGCGCTGTCAATCATGCGAGTTGCGCGGCTAGATAAAAAAGTCAACTCTCAGCACCGTTTCTGGCAGTAGAATGCAGATGTTTATTTCCCTATAACAAATAGTAAAGAATCGGTCTTATTCATTTCTTAAAATGAGGCTTTTAATGATGATTGTTCATGCCTTTGCACGGATCTTTTCTAGTGAAATTGAATGCGATCAGATGTAAAATAAGCAATGACTTTGTGCAAATTGTACATGAGAAACTGAAGGCAGTCATGTTAAATTGGCTTAAAATTTATGTTGGATTCATCAGTTTTGTACACAAATGTTATTTTGTAAGGAATTATAGTTTTAAATTATATTTTAGATCAAAGGAGTGTACTCTTAACAACTTCTAATAATAATAAGAAATAAATAAATAAATAAATAAATAAACAGACATATCACAGATAGATAGAGATAGATAGAGAGAGAGAGAGAGAGAGAGAGAGAGAGAGAGAGAGAGAGAGAGAGAGAGAGAGAGAGAGAGAGAGAGAGAGAGAGAGAGAGAGAGAGAGAGAGAGAGATAAAAACAACAAAAAACAATTCAACAAAAGTCATTTGGGGAAGGGTATACACATTTACACTTTCCAAAGGGGTGGGGCTGCTTTTTTATTAAATCAATTTCTGTCATCGTGTAGACAAATTAAACCATATATAAGTGCTGTGGTAATTATGTCTCTGCTGATCAGTTATTATTTTTATTCATTTTTTTCAGAATGGAAAACTTATGGAGCCTCCAACAAGTGCCGAAGGCACTCACAGCCAAAGTCGTGGCCTCCAAAACCACGACAAAATATTCGAGATGGGTTTTGAAGGAGGACAAAACGGTGGAGGCTGGGGCCTCACACTCGAATACAGTGGTGGCCCTGTGTGATGGCCACCATCTTTGTAAATTAATTTTATTCCCTAATTTAGCCTCCGATGTCTCTGTCGGAGGTACTTTCCGCTTTATTAATTTTGGCCGGGGGCGAGAGGAAGGGGTCCTCCTCTCCCGGACAAACACCTCCATCTACATCGCTGGGGGGATGGAGGTGACCCCGGAGTTGGAGGAGAAGGGGACGGCCCTCTTGTACCCTACCAGTATTAGCCGGCCATTGAAGGACATTTGCCATGAGGCGGGTGTCCTTTTCACAACCGATGGCACTGTCTCTGCTGTAAGATCAATCCTTCTCTTTTAGTTCCCTCTCCTTCATGAAGTATTGAAGTTTAATCAGTCTTTCTTTTTTAGATTCTCCCCATCAGAATGGTGTATACAAGAGGGATGCCGGTGCCATTGGGCATTTTCTATTTAAAAAAAGTAAACTGATTGTTCTCTCTCTCTCACACTACGCGTGTGTGTGTGTGTGTGTGTGTGTGTGTGTGTGTGTGTGTGTGTGTGTGTGTGTACACGTATGTGTCTAAATTTACCACACTCATTTCACCTGAGTAAGGTCCCTTAAGGCATCATGTTGCTTTAGTAATTGTAGTCTAGATCTACATTTCAACAGCTAGTACTAATTTGACATTTTCATTATAGGACCAAAGTGAAATAAAAGTCGTCAGATGGCGCGAAGCGAACTTCTTCTGCGTCAAAGTTGGACAGCGGCTTACTTTGACACACATGATGTCAGTGTGTCGTGGTGGTGTGGAGCTCCACTCCACAGAAAGTACGGTCATTAAGGTACCTAAAGCAAGCACTTTTTTCCCATGTATAAACAAAGGTATTCTAAATTGAATCAATACTGGTATTTACTTGAGATAAACTGCTATCAGTGGCTCATCATCATCAAGGCTGAAGTCAGATTCATGCTTTAGGAGTATTTTCCAAATCTGGATCACCAACTTGATCAGATTTTGTTGCAGATACAGCCCTATCTGGAAGACATACAATTTCACTTGCTTCCTTGCCTGTAAAATCATTGTGGTTGTGATTATGGTCATGAAATTAATCAAATTGTTTTAGGTTTCTATCCGTCTAATTGTCATGAAATTTCTTCACGCAGGAACTGGACCAAGAGGCTTTTCATGTCATAGCTTTTAAAATCAAAGGGGATCAAGTTGACCTTGTCGATGGGGCCAGTAATATTAAAACGGTTCCACTGGTTCAGTGGAACCTAAGATTCCCCGATGGAGCGAATTTCCCCCCAGAGGGGTTTAAATGGTAATTTTGTTTTATTTTTTGTTCTATTCTTGTTACTTGTTTGTTGTTGTGTTTGATTATTAAAGTTTAAAGTTAAATGCACAAAATAGTCATTGTTTATTTTTTTATTTAATTGAATTAATTTAATCTGATTTATAATAATAGATTTCACCATTTAGTTATATTTAGTTGTCTGTGTATAAATTGTGTTGCGTCATTATATTAAATGTATTAGTTGTATCAATTCAATTAGATGCTTTAATTTTTTTTTTCCTCCCATACTTTTCCAAATATTTTTTTTTAATTATGATAAATTATTATTAACTATTCCTACAGCAAAATACAACTTCTTCGGACATATTTAGTTTTCCTTTCATGGGTTGTCTTGATAAACACATAAGCTAAAACAAAAACCTGAAAAAAGTAACTAGGTCTTTACTAAACTTTGCTAAATGTTCTATATGTTGGATGATAAGCAGTACATTCCCTATCTGTTGATTGTGTCGCTCAGCACCTGGTGGATGTTGAAAAATCATTACCAGCAGCCTCATCTGCCGATTTAGGTGACCCAGTTTACGATTTTGTTAATAGCAAATACCGTCGCTATAGTTTTGTTTAATATGTAGTTAATGGTATTAACGTATAGTACATGATTTTAATGTATAGTATATGGTATTTTACATTTAGAGGAAGAAACCCATACGTCTAAATGCAATATGTATTTTTGCCAGTAGAGGGCGCAGAAAATAAATATGTTGCACAGCGGATGAGCTGGCTTCATTATTTATGTCTGTTACAATTGCACACACAGCCTTACATTTATAACAAGTTTGAAGAGATATGCATATTTTTTCATTGGACATGCAATGTAATTCTGTCAACTTTTAAAGAAACTCAATGTTATTTTACTTTTAATGTGGATTGAGGAATTATTTTTGGTGTTGTTTTTGATTTTGCTGCATATTATTCAGACATCCCCAACCTCAAAGCAGCAGTATCTTTGTCCTCAGCATCCTTATTTTCCACTGGGCTTTGTGGACAGGAATGTCTTTTTCTACATGTTCTATCTTTAAACTGTTCATCTTATGCCTAATAACTGTCGCTCAGCATTGACACCTGGTGGATGTTATGTTGTCAAAGTCAAAAAAAGTCAAAGTCCGCTTTATTGTCAATTTCTTCACGTTAAGACACACAAAGAGATCGAAATTACGTTTCCCACCGTCCCACGGTCATGCAGATGTTATGCCGAATAAGAACAGATTCAGACTTGATTCTTACTAGCTATCTTTTTGACTGTTTTTTTCTTGTTGACTAATATTTGTTGCGTATGTACTGTTTTTACTCGCTTAGTGGTTTTCTTGCATACTGTTTTTTCTAAAATTCAAGAGTTTTTAATCGCCATGTTTAAGCGTGCCAAAAAAGGAATTTGACTCCGGTACATCACAGTCTCTGTTCAACATTTAGGTGAGTAACAACACTCAGGAAATTTGAAAAATGACAAATATTCTCTAACATCCCCTGATCTTAAACTCCCAGGAGGGCAAGGAAAAACTCAAAACTCCAACTAGGGGAAATGAGAAACCTTCAGAAGAGAAGACAGATGGGAGGGTCCCTCTTCCGTGATGACCAGGCTGCAATGGATGCAGAGAGGACACAGACTACAAACAGTGTAGACAATTCAAAAAAGGTGTGGACAGCAGGATGTTATTGCACAGCAATGACTCTGAGACTCTTAAGAGTGGTGTGAGTTCATCAGAGCAACAGCCTAGGGGAAGAAGCTGTCTCTCAATGTACATATTCACCTGGAGTTTCCAATTTTTGTAACCTATTTGTATTGTTCCAACTTCAACAGGTTACGCTCAATCCCACTTCATGTATACATCATTCATTTGACAGCGTTTTTCCTTTCTAATTTATTAATTTTGCCACCAATTCAACCCATTTCAACATTTAGCTCATGCATATTATGCCTACCTACTCTACAACTTCTCACTTAATAATTTGAAATTTATAACTTTGAAATTCATGTCAAATCATATGAAATTTGCTTTTTCCTTCTAATTCCTTCATTATTTGGCAAATTAAACCTGTTCCAACTTTCAACATATTTCTGTAGCATTCCCCAAATCTTTAAATATAATTATCATTTTTTGCACTTAATGCAAAAAGCATTCCCCAAGATATTTTCAGCTTCTTCGCCTTCACACGCAATTTCTCCAGAAATTGCATTTTCTAGTTGTGTGAAGGCGATGGCCTTCACACATATGTTATTCTACTCCATTCACTTTATTATTATTATTATTATTATTATTATTATTATTCTATTTTATTCTCCGCGATTTCTGTCCTTCTACTTCTTCCACACAATTCAACCCATTCACTCCATTCCACTTTTCACTCATTCCAACTATTCCCGAGATGAGCGCTTCCATTTTTGGTATTCCGAAAATTCTCCGATTCCGCAAAATTCCCAAATTCCCGACAAATTTTTCCCCATTCATTCTCAATGGCACATTCAACGTTTCACATTCACGTCATTCCAGTTTCAAATTCACGTCATTCCAGTTTCAAATTCACGTCATTCAGCACATTCACATCACATTGGGAAAGATTCTCAACATTCCCCAAATTCCCACTTCCCAAAAATTCCGCAAAATTCCACCAAATTCCCCAAAATTCAGTTTTTCACCTCTAAATTCCACGTTTTTCAACCGATTCAACCCATTCCAGTTTTCAACTCTTCATATTCTTCCACGCTATTCCCCAAATTCCCACTTCCCAAAAATTCCGCATTTTCAAATTTGAAATTCCACCAAATTCCACTAAATTCCCCAAAATTCCGTTATTCACCTCTAAATTCCACGTTTTTCAACCGATTCAACCCATTCCAGTTTTCAACTCTTCATATTCTTCCACGCTATTCCCCAAATTCCCACTTCCCAAAAATTCCGCATTTTCAAATTTGAAATTCCACCAAATTCCACCAAATTCCACTAAATTCCCCAAAATTCCGTTATTCACCTTTAAATTCCACGTTTTTCAACCGATTCAACCCATTCCAGTTTTCAACTCTTCATATTCTTCCACGCTATTCCCCAAATTCCCACTTCCCAAAAATTCCGCATTTTCAAATTTGAAATTCCACCAAATTCCACCAAATTCACCCAAATTCCGTTTTTCACCTCTAAATTCCACGTTTTTCAACGGATTCAACCCATTCCAACTTTATTCACCTTATGCTTCCCATATTCACCCCCTTGACCCCCACTTCCACTATGTGGCGGCCATCTTGGATTGACCCTAAAGTGACCCCAATGAGCCCTGATTGGACCGGAAGTGACCCCAGGGACCCCGGAAGTGACCCCAAATAGACCGGAAGTGACCCCCAATGAACCGGAAGTGACCTCAGGCAAACCGGAAGTGACCTCAGGCAAACCGGAAGTGACCCTAAATAAACCGGAAGTGACCTCAGGCAAACCGGAAGTGACCCCAGGTAAACCGGAAGTGACCCAAATAAACAGGAAGTGACCTCAGGTAAACCGGAAGTGACCCAAATAAACCGGAAATGACCAAAATAAAACCAGAAGTGACCCAAAAAATATTCAGCTTCTTCGCCTTCACACGCAATTTCTCCAGAAATTGCAAATTCTAGTTATTATTATTATTCTATTTTATTCTCCGCGATTTCTGTCCTTCTACTTCTTCCACACAATTCAACCCATTCACTCCATTCCACTTTTCACTCATTCCAACTATTCCCGAGATGAGCGCTTCCATTTTTGGTATTCCGAAAATTCTCCGATTCCGCAAAATTCCCAAATTCCCGACAAATTTTTCCCCATTCATTCTCAATGGCACATTCAACGTTTCACATTCACGTCATTCCAGTTTCAAATTCACGTCATTCCAGTTTCAAATTCACGTCATTCAGCACATTCACATCACATTGGGAAAGATTCTCAACATTCCCCAAATTCCCACTTCCCAAAAATTCCGCAAAATTCCACCAAATTCCCCAAAATTCAGTTTTTCACCTCTAAATTCCACGTTTTTCAACCGATTCAACCCATTCCAGTTTTCAACTCTTCATATTCTTCCACGCTATTCCCCAAATTCCCACTTCCCAAAAATTCCGCATTTTCAAATTTGAAATTCCACCAAATTCCACTAAATTCCCCAAAATTCCGTTATTCACCTCTAAATTCCACGTTTTTCAACCGATTCAACCCATTCCAGTTTTCAACTCTTCATATTCTTCCACGCTATTCCCCAAATTCCCACTTCCCAAAAATTCCGCATTTTCAAATTTGAAATTCCACCAAATTCCACCAAATTCCACTAAATTCCCCAAAATTCCGTTATTCACCTTTAAATTCCACGTTTTTCAACCGATTCAACCCATTCCAGTTTTCAACTCTTCATATTCTTCAACGCTATTCCCCAAATTCCCACTTCCCAAAAATTCCGCATTTTCAAATTTGAAATTCCACCAAATTCCACCAAATTCCACCAAATTCCACCAAATTCCCCAAAATTCCATTATTCACCTCTAAATTCCACGTTTTTCAACCGATTCAACCCATTCCAGTTTTCAACTCTTCATATTCTTCCACGCTATTCCCCAAATTCCCACTTCCCAAAAATTCCGCATTTTCAAATTTGAAATTCCACCAAATTCCCCAAAATTCCGTTTTTCACCTCTAGTTTCCACATTATTCAACCGATTCAACCCATTCCAGCTTTCAACTCTTCATATTCTTCCACGCTATTCCCCAAATTCCCACTTCCCAAAAATTCCGCGTTTTCAAATATGAAATTCCACAAAATTCCACAAAATTCCCCCAAATTCCACAAAATTCCGTTTTTCACCTCTAAATTCTACGTTTCTCGAGAAATTCAACTCATTCCAAAATCATTCCACAGTATTCCCTAAAAAAAAAATTCAGCTTTTTCGCCTTCACACGCAATTTCTCCAGAAATTGCAAATTCTAGTTATTATTCTTCTTCTTCTATTTTATTCTCCGCGATTTCTGTCCTTCTACTTCTTCCACACAATTCAACCCATTCACTCCATTCCACTTTTCACTCATTCCAACTATTCCCGAGATGAGCGCTTCCATTTTTGGTATTCCGAAAATTCTCCGATTCCGCAAAATTCCCAAATTCCCGACAAATTTTTCCCCATTCATTCTCAATGGCACATTCAACGTTTCACATTCACGTCATTCCAGTTTCAAATTCACGTCATTCAGCACATTCACATCACATTGGGAAAGATTCTCAACATTCCCCAAATTCCCACTTCCCCAAAATTCCGCCAAATTCCCAAAAAATTCCCCAAAATTCCGTTTTTCACCTCTAAATTCCACGTTTTTCAACCCATTCAACCCATTCCAGTTTTCAACTCTTCATATTCTTCCACGCAATTCCCCAAATTCCCACTTCCCAAAAATTCTGCATTTTCAAATTTGGAATTCCACCAAATTCCACCAAATTCCCCAAAATTCCGTTTTTCACCTCTAGTTTCCACATTATTCAACCGATTCAACCCATTCCAGCTTTCAACTCTTCATATTCTTCCACGCTATTCCCCAAATTCCCACTTCCCAAAAATTCCGCGTTTTCAAATTTGAAATTCCACCAAATTCCACCAAATTCCACCAAATTCCCCAAAATTCCGTTTTTCACCTCAAAATTCTACGTTTCTCGAGAAATTCAACTCATTCCAAAATCATTCCACAGTATTCCCCCAAAAAAAAATTCAGCTTTTCGCCTTCACACGCAATTTCTCCAGAAATTGCAAATTCTAGTTATTATTGTGTGAAGGCGAAGGCCTTCACACATATGTTATTCTACTCCATTCACTTTATTATTATTATTGTGTGAAGGCGAAGGCCTTCACACATATGTTATTCTACTCCATTCACTTTATTATTATTATTATTATTGTGTGAAGGCGATGGCCTTCACACATATGTTATTCTACTCCATTCACTTTATTATTATTATTATTATTATTATTATTATTATTCTATTTTATTCTCCGCGATTTCTGTCCTTCTACTTCTTCCACACAATTCAACCCATTCACTCCATTCCACTTTTCACTCATTCCAACTATTCCCGAGATGAGCGCTTCCATTTTTGGTATTCCGAAAATTCTCCGATTCCGCAAAATTCCCAAATTCCCGACAAATTTTTCCCCATTCATTCTCAATGGCACATTCAACGTTTCACATTCACGTCATTCCAGTTTCAAATTCACGTCATTCCAGTTTCAAATTCACGTCATTCAGCACATTCACATCACATTGGGAAAGATTCTCAACATTCCCCAAATTCCCACTTCCCAAAAATTCCGCAAAATTCCACCAAATTCCCCAAAATTCAGTTTTTCACCTCTAAATTCCACGTTTTTCAACCGATTCAACCCATTCCAGTTTTCAACTCTTCATATTCTTCCACGCTATTCCCCAAATTCCCACTTCCCAAAAATTCCGCATTTTCAAATTTGAAATTCCACCAAATTCCACTAAATTCCCCAAAATTCCGTTATTCACCTCTAAATTCCACGTTTTTCAACCGATTCAACCCATTCCAGTTTTCAACTCTTCATATTCTTCCACGCTATTCCCCAAATTCCCACTTCCCAAAAATTCCGCATTTTCAAATTTGAAATTCCACCAAATTCCACCAAATTCCACTAAATTCCCCAAAATTCCGTTATTCACCTTTAAATTCCACGTTTTTCAACCGATTCAACCCATTCCAGTTTTCAACTCTTCATATTCTTCCACGCTATTCCCCAAATTCCCACTTCCCAAAAATTCCGCATTTTCAAATTTGAAATTCCACCAAATTCCACCAAATTCACCCAAATTCCGTTTTTCACCTCTAAATTCCACGTTTTTCAACGGATTCAACCCATTCCAACTTTATTCACCTTATGCTTCCCATATTCACCCCCTTGACCCCCACTTCCACTATGTGGCGGCCATCTTGGATTGACCCTAAAGTGACCCCAATGAGCCCTGATTGGACCGGAAGTGACCCCAGGGACCCCGGAAGTGACCCCAAATAGACCGGAAGTGACCCCCAATGAACCGGAAGTGACCTCAGGCAAACCGGAAGTGACCTCAGGCAAACCGGAAGTGACCCTAAATAAACCGGAAGTGACCTCAGGCAAACCGGAAGTGACCCCAGGTAAACCGGAAGTGACCCAAATAAACAGGAAGTGACCTCAGGTAAACCGGAAGTGACCCAAATAAACCGGAAATGACCAAAATAAAACCAGAAGTGACCCAAAAAATATTCAGCTTCTTCGCCTTCACACGCAATTTCTCCAGAAATTGCAAATTCTAGTTGTGTGAAGGCGATGGCCTTCACACATATGTTATTCTACTCCATTCACTTTATTATTATTATTATTATTATTATTATTATTATTCTATTTTATTCTCCGCGATTTCTGTCCTTCTACTTCTTCCACACAATTCAACCCATTCACTCCATTCCACTTTTCACTCATTCCAACTATTCCCGAGATGAGCGCTTCCATTTTTGGTATTCCGAAAATTCTCCGATTCCGCAAAATTCCCAAATTCCCGACAAATTTTTCCCCATTCATTCTCAATGGCACATTCAACGTTTCACATTCACGTCATTCCAGTTTCAAATTCACGTCATTCCAGTTTCAAATTCACGTCATTCAGCACATTCACATCACATTGGGAAAGATTCTCAACATTCCCCAAATTCCCACTTCCCAAAAATTCCGCAAAATTCCACCAAATTCCCCAAAATTCAGTTTTTCACCTCTAAATTCCACGTTTTTCAACCGATTCAACCCATTCCAGTTTTCAACTCTTCATATTCTTCCACGCTATTCCCCAAATTCCCACTTCCCAAAAATTCCGCATTTTCAAATTTGAAATTCCACCAAATTCCACTAAATTCCCCAAAATTCCGTTATTCACCTCTAAATTCCACGTTTTTCAACCGATTCAACCCATTCCAGTTTTCAACTCTTCATATTCTTCCACGCTATTCCCCAAATTCCCACTTCCCAAAAATTCCGCATTTTCAAATTTGAAATTCCACCAAATTCCACCAAATTCCACTAAATTCCCCAAAATTCCGTTATTCACCTTTAAATTCCACGTTTTTCAACCGATTCAACCCATTCCAGTTTTCAACTCTTCATATTCTTCCACGCTATTCCCCAAATTCCCACTTCCCAAAAATTCCGCATTTTCAAATTTGAAATTCCACCAAATTCCACCAAATTCACCCAAATTCCGTTTTTCACCTCTAAATTCCACGTTTTTCAACGGATTCAACCCATTCCAACTTTATTCACCTTATGCTTCCCATATTCACCCCCTTGACCCCCACTTCCACTATGTGGCGGCCATCTTGGATTGACCCTAAAGTGACCCCAATGAGCCCTGATTGGACCGGAAGTGACCCCAGGGACCCCGGAAGTGACCCCAAATAGACCGGAAGTGACCCCCAATGAACCGGAAGTGACCTCAGGCAAACCGGAAGTGACCTCAGGCAAACCGGAAGTGACCCTAAATAAACCGGAAGTGACCTCAGGCAAACCGGAAGTGACCCCAGGTAAACCGGAAGTGACCCAAATAAACAGGAAGTGACCTCAGGTAAACCGGAAGTGACCCAAATAAACCGGAAATGACCAAAATAAAACCAGAAGTGACCCAAAAAATATTCAGCTTCTTCGCCTTCACACGCAATTTCTCCAGAAATTGCAAATTCTAGTTATTATTATTATTCTATTTTATTCTCCGCGATTTCTGTCCTTCTTCTTCTTCCACACAATTCAACCCATTCACTCCATTCCACTTTTCACTCATTCCAACTATTCCCGAGATGAGCGCTTCCATTTTTGGTATTCCGAAAATTCTCCGATTCCGCAAAATTCCCAAATTCCCGACAAATTTTTCCCCATTCATTCTCAATGGCACATTCAACGTTTCACATTCACGTCATTCCAGTTTCACATTCACGTCATTCCAGTTTCAAATTCACGTCATTCAGCACATTCACATCCCATTGGGAAAGATTCTCAACATTCCCCAAATTCCCACTTCCCAAAAATTCCGCCAAATTCCCCAAAATTCCCCAAAATTCCGTTTTTCACCTCTAAATTCCACGTTTTTCAACCGATTCAACCCATTCCAGTTTTCAACTCTTCATATTCTTCCACGCTATTCCCCAAATTCCCACTTCCCAAAAATTCCGCATTTTCAAATTTGAAATTCCACCAAATTCCACCAAATTCCCCAAAATTCCGTTTTTCACCTCTAAATTCCACGTTTTTCAACCCATTCAACCCATTCCAGCTTTCAACTCTTCATATTCTTCCACGCAATTCCCCAAATTCCCACTTCCCAAAAATTCTGCATTTTCAAATTTGAAATTCCACCAAATTCCACCAAATTCCCCAAAATTCCGTTTTTCACCTCTAGTTTCCACATTATTCAACCGATTCAACCCATTCCAGCTTTCAACTCTTCATATTCTTCCACGCTATTCCCCAAATTCCCACTTCCCAAAAATTCCGCGTTTTCAAATTTGAAATTCCACCAAATTCCACCAAATTCCACCAAATTCCCCAAAATTCCGTTTTTCACCTCAAAATTCTACGTTTCTCGAGAAATTCAACTCATTCCAAAATCATTCCACAGTATTCCCCAAAAAAAAAATTCAGCTTTTCGCCTTCACACGCAATTTCTCCAGAAATTGCAAATTCTAGTTATTATTATTATTGTGTGAAGGCGAAGGCCTTCACACATATGTTATTCTACTCCATTCACTTTATTATTATTATTGTGTGAAGGCGAAGGCCTTCACACATATGTTATTCTACTCCATTCACTTTATTATTATTATTGTGTGAAGGCGATGGCCTTCACACATATGTTATTCTACTCCATTCACTTTATTATTATTATTATTATTATTATTATTATTATTCTATTTTATTCTCCGCGATTTCTGTCCTTCTACTTCTTCCACACAATTCAACCCATTCACTCCATTCCACTTTTCACTCATTCCAACTATTCCCGAGATGAGCGCTTCCATTTTTGGTATTCCGAAAATTCTCCGATTCCGCAAAATTCCCAAATTCCCGACAAATTTTTCCCCATTCATTCTCAATGGCACATTCAACGTTTCACATTCACGTCATTCCAGTTTCAAATTCACGTCATTCCAGTTTCAAATTCACGTCATTCAGCACATTCACATCACATTGGGAAAGATTCTCAACATTCCCCAAATTCCCACTTCCCAAAAATTCCGCAAAATTCCACCAAATTCCCCAAAATTCAGTTTTTCACCTCTAAATTCCACGTTTTTCAACCCATTCAACCCATTCCAGTTTTCAACTCTTCATATTCTTCCACGCTATTCCCCAAATTCCCACTTCCCAAAAATTCCGCATTTTCAAATTTGAAATTCCACCAAATTCCACCAAATTCCACCAAATTCCACCAAATTCCCCAAAATTCCATTATTCACCTCTAAATTCCACGTTTTTCAACCGATTCAACCCATTCCAGTTTTCAACTCTTCATATTCTTCCACGCTATTCCCCAAATTCCCACTTCCCAAAAATTCCGCATTTTCAAATTTGAAATTCCACCAAATTCCCCAAAATTCCGTTTTTCACCTCTAGTTTCCACATTATTCAACCGATTCAACCCATTCCAGCTTTCAACTCTTCATATTCTTCCACGCTATTCCCCAAATTCCCACTTCCCAAAAATTCCGCGTTTTCAAATATGAAATTCCACAAAATTCCACAAAATTCCCCCAAATTCCACAAAATTCCGTTTTTCACCTCTAAATTCTACGTTTCTCGAGAAATTCAACTCATTCCAAAATCATTCCACAGTATTCCCTAAAAAAAAAATTCAGCTTTTTCGCCTTCACACGCAATTTCTCCAGAAATTGCAAATTCTAGTTATTGTGTGAAGGCGATGGCCTTCACACATATGTTATTCTACTCCATTCACTTTATTATTATTATTATTATTATTATTATTATTATTATTCTATTTTATTCTCCGCGATTTCTGTCCTTCTACTTCTTCCACACAATTCAACCCATTCACTCCATTCCACTTTTCACTCATTCCAACTATTCCCGAGATGAGCGCTTCCATTTTTGGTATTCCGAAAATTCTCCGATTCCGCAAAATTCCCAAATTCCCGACAAATTTTTCCCCATTCATTCTCAATGGCACATTCAACGTTTCACATTCACGTCATTCCAGTTTCAAATTCACGTCATTCCAGTTTCAAATTCACGTCATTCAGCACATTCACATCACATTGGGAAAGATTCTCAACATTCCCCAAATTCCCACTTCCCAAAAATTCCGCAAAATTCCACCAAATTCCCCAAAATTCAGTTTTTCACCTCTAAATTCCACGTTTTTCAACCGATTCAACCCATTCCAGTTTTCAACTCTTCATATTCTTCCACGCTATTCCCCAAATTCCCACTTCCCAAAAATTCCGCATTTTCAAATTTGAAATTCCACCAAATTCCACTAAATTCCCCAAAATTCCGTTATTCACCTCTAAATTCCACGTTTTTCAACCGATTCAACCCATTCCAGTTTTCAACTCTTCATATTCTTCCACGCTATTCCCCAAATTCCCACTTCCCAAAAATTCCGCATTTTCAAATTTGAAATTCCACCAAATTCCACTAAATTCCCCAAAATTCCGTTATTCACCTCTAAATTCCACGTTTTTCAACCCATTCAACCCATTCCAGTTTTCAACTCTTCATATTCTTCCACGCTATTCCCCAAATTCCCACTTCCCAAAAATTCCGCATTTTCAAATTTGAAATTCCACCAAATTCCACCAAATTCCACTAAATTCCCCAAAATTCCGTTATTCACCTTTAAATTCCACGTTTTTCAACCGATTCAACCCATTCCAGTTTTCAACTCTTCATATTCTTCCACGCTATTCCCCAAATTCCCACTTCCCAAAAATTCCGCATTTTCAAATTTGAAATTCCACCAAATTCCACCAAATTCCCCAAAATTCCGTTTTTCACCTCTAAATTCCACGTTTTTCAACGGATTCAACCCATTCCAACTTTATTCACCTTATGCTTCCCATATTCACCCCATTGACCCCCACTTCCACTATGTGGCGGCCATCTTGGATTGACCCTAAAGTGACCCCAATGAGCCCTGATTGGACCGGAAGTGACCCCAGGGACCCCGTAAGTGACCCCAAATAGACCGGAAGTGACCCCCAATGAACCGGAAGTGACCTCAGGCAAACCGGAAGTGACCTCAGGCAAACCGGAAGTGACCCTAAATAGACCGGAAGTGACCTCAGGCAAACCGGAAGTGACCCCAGGTAAACCGGAAGTGACCCAAATAAACCGGAAGTGACTCAAATAAACCGGAAGTGACCCAAATAAACCGGAAATGACCAAAATAAAACCAGAAGTGACCCAAATCACACCGGAAGTGACGATTGCAACAAAAAGTGCCCCAAATAGCTACATTTTCGCTAACTTTTTCAATTTTTGTCCGATTCAACTCGTTTCAACATTTAACTCCGAAAGTGACAATTAGAAAGCCATATATTTAGTTTTGTTCCAAATTTCAAAACTTTTTGGCGCAATTTTTTTTTAAAATTCCCATTCATTCTCAATGGAGATTTATTATTTGCTCTAACTTTGACATTTTTTAACCGATTTAACCCATTCCAGCTTTCAACTCTTCATATTCTTCCACGTTTTTTTTCCAAATTCCCACTTCAGAAAAATTCCACATTTTCAAATTTGAAATTCCACCAAATTCCACTAAATTCCACCAAATTCCCTAAAATTCCGTTTTTCACCTCTAAATTCTACGTTTCTCGAGAAATTCAACTCATTCCAAAATCATTCCACAGTATTCCCTAAAAAAAAAATTCAGCTTTTTCGCCTTCACACGCAATTTCTCCAGAAATTGCAAATTCTAGTTATTATTATTATTCTTCTTCTTCTTCTATTTTATTCTCCGCGATTTCTGTCCTTCTACTTCTTCCACACAATTCAACCCATTCACTCCATTCCACTTTTCACTCATTCCAACTATTCCCGAGATGAGCGCTTCCATTTTTGGTATTCCGAAAATTCTCCGATTCCGCAAAATTCCCAAATTCCCGACAAATTTTTCCCCATTCATTCTCAATGGCACATTCAACGTTTCACATTCACGTCATTCCAGTTTGAAATTCACGTCATTCCAGTTTCAAATTCACGTCATTCAGCACATTCACATCACATTGGGAAAGATTCTCAACATTCCCCAAATTCCCACTTCCCAAAAATTCCGCAAAATTCCACCAAATTCCCCAAAATTCAGTTTTTCACCTCTAAATTCCACGTTTTTCAACCGATTCAACCCATTCCAGTTTTCAACTCTTCATATTCTTCCACGCTATTCCCCAAATTCCCACTTCCCAAAAATTCCGCATTTTCAAATTTGAAATTCCACCAAATTCCACTAAATTCCCCAAAATTCCGTTATTCACCTCTAAATTCCACGTTTTTCAACCGATTCAACCCATTCCAGTTTTCAACTCTTCATATTCTTCCACGCTATTCCCCAAATTCCCACTTCCCAAAAATTCCGCATTTTCAAATTTGAAATTCCACCAAATTCCACCAAATTCCACTAAATTCCCCAAAATTCCGTTATTCACCTTTAAATTCCACGTTTTTCAACCGATTCAACCCATTCCAGTTTTCAACTCTTCATATTCTTCCACGCTATTCCCCAAATTCCCACTTCCCAAAAATTCCGCATTTTCAAATTTGAAATTCCACCAAATTCCACCAAATTCCCCAAAATTCCGTTTTTCACCTCTAAATTCCACGTTTTTCAACGGATTCAACCCATTCCAACTTTATTCACCTTATGCTTCCCATATTCACCCCATTGACCCCCACTTCCACTATGTGGCGGCCATCTTGGATTGACCCTAAAGTGACCCCAATGAGCCCTGATTGGACCGTAAGTGACCCCAGGGACCCCGTAAGTGACCCCAAATAGACCGGAAGTGACCCCCAATGAACCGGAAGTGACCTCAGGCAAACCGGAAGTGACCTCAGGCAAACCGGAAGTGACCCTAAATAGACCGGAAGTGACCTCAGGAAAACCGGAAGTGACCCCAGGTAAACCGGAAGTGACCCAAATAAACCGGAAGTGACTCAAATAAACCGGAAGTGACCCAAATAAACCGGAAATGACCAAAATAAAACCGGAAGTGACCCAAATCACACCGGAAGTGACTATTGCAACAAAAAGTGCCCCAAATAGCTACATTTTCGCTAACTTTTTCAATTTTTGTCCGATTCAACTCGTTTCAACATTTAACTCCGAAAGTGACAATTAGAAAGCCATATATTTAGTTTCGTTCCAAATTTCAAAACTTTTTGGCGCAAATTTTTTTTTAAATTCCCATTCATTCTCAATGGAGATTTATTATTTACTCTAACTTCTACATTTTTTAACCGATTCAACCCATTCCAGCTTTCAACTCTTCATATTCTTCCACGCTATTCCCCAAATTCCCACTTCCCAAAAATTCCGCATTTTCAAATTTGAAATTCCACCAAATTCCACCAAATTCACCCAAATTCCGTTTTTCACCTCTAAATTCCACGTTTTTCAACGGATTCAACCCATTCCAACTTTATTCACCTTATGCTTCCCATATTCACCCCCTTGACCCCCACTTCCACTATGTGGCGGCCATCTTGGATTGACCCTAAAGTGACCCCAATGAGCCCTGATTGGACCGGAAGTGACCCCAGGGACCCCGGAAGTGACCCCAAATAGACCGGAAGTGACCCCCAATGAACCGGAAGTGACCTCAGGCAAACCGGAAGTGACCTCAGGCAAACCGGAAGTGACCCTAAATAAACCGGAAGTGACCTCAGGCAAACCGGAAGTGACCCCAGGTAAACCGGAAGTGACCCAAATAAACAGGAAGTGACCTCAGGTAAACCGGAAGTGACCCAAATAAACCGGAAATGACCAAAATAAAACCAGAAGTGACCCAAAAAATATTCAGCTTCTTCGCCTTCACACGCAATTTCTCCAGAAATTGCAAATTCTAGTTATTATTGTGTGAAGGCGATGGCCTTCACACATATGTTATTCTACTCCATTCACTTTATTATTATTATTATTATTAGTGTGAAGGTGAAGACCTTCACACTATTGTTATTCCTGTCCTTTATTATTATTATTATTATTTTACTTATTCTGCCTGTTTTTTCGCCGTTAAACTACTTCCACATACTTCAACCGATTCACTCCGTTCCACTTTTCACTTATTCCAAATATTCAGGAATCGCGCGCTCAAATTTTATACATTCAAAAAATTTTCCGTTTTCACAAAATTCACAAATTTCCGGCAATTTTTCCCCATTCATTCTTAATGGCAGATTCAACATTTCACATTTACGTTGTTCCAGTTTGAAATTCACATAATTCAACCCATTCAAATCACATTGGGGACATTCCCAAACTTGGCATATTCAAAATTTTCACATATTCACGTTTCAAAATTTCACAAAATTTCACAAAATTCCACAAAATTCCACAAAATTTCCTTTTTCACTTCTAATTTCAACATACTTCAACCGATTCGACTCGTTCCAACTTTCAACTGTTCATCTTTTCCCTACCTATTCCACACCTTCCCATTCAGCAAAAATTTCACATTTTTCAAATTTGAAATTCAACCAAATTCTGCAAAATTCTCGTTTTTCACCTCTAGTTTCCACATTTTTCAACCGATTCAACCCATTCCACTTTTCAACTCTTCATATTCTTCCTCCCTATTCCCCAAATTCCCACTTAACAAAAATTCCACATTTTTCAAATTTGAAATTCAACCAAAATTTCCTTTTTCCACTCTAATTTCAACATTCTTCAACCGATTCAACCCATTCCAATTGTATTCACTATGTTCAACTTATGCATTTTCGCTAACTTTTT
Source organism: Syngnathus leptorhynchus (assembly GCF_054491065.1). Lineage (NCBI taxonomy): Eukaryota > Metazoa > Chordata > Actinopteri > Syngnathiformes > Syngnathidae > Syngnathus > Syngnathus leptorhynchus. The sequence goes on along the minus strand of NC_141204.1, from coordinate 10,069,281 downwards.
CAATTTTTGTCCGATTCAACCCGTTTCAACATTTATCTCCGAGAGTGACAACTAGACAGCCGTATATTTCGTTTCGTTCCAAATTTCAAAACTTTTTGGCGCAATTTTTTTTTAAAATTCCCATTCATTCTCAATGGGGATTTATAATTTGCTCTAACTTCTACATTTTTCAACCGATTCAACCCATTCCAACTTTCAACTCTTCATATTCTTCCTGCCTATTCCCCAAATTCAAACTTACCATAAATTCCACATTTTCAAATTTGAAATTCAACCAAATTTTCCGAAATTTCCCTTTTCCACTCTAATTTCTACATTTTTCAACCGATTCAACTCGTTTCAACTTTCAACTCTTCCTATTCTTCCTCCCTATTCCCCAAATTCACACTTACCATAAATTCCACATTTTCAAATTTGAAATTCAACCGAATTTTCCGAAATTTCCTTTTTCCGCTCTAATTTCGACATTTTTCAACCGATTCGACTCGTTTCAACATCATTCTTCGGCATTCCCCGAGTATTTCTTCAACTTCTTCACCTTCACACGCAATTTCCTCAGGAATTGCAAATTCTAGTTATTAGTGTGAAGGTGAAGACCTTCACACTATTGTTATTCCTGTCCTTTATTATTATTATTATTATTAGTGTGAAGGTGAAGACCTTCACACTATTGTTATTCCTGTCCTTTATTAGTGTGAAGGTGAAGACCTTCACACTATTGTTATTCCTGTCCTTTATTAGTGTGAAGGTGAAGACCTTCACACTATTGTTATTCCTGTCCTTTATTATTATTATTATTATTATTATTAGTGTGAAGGTGAAGACCTTCACACTATTGTTATTCCTGTCCTTTATTATTATTATTATTATTATTATTATTTTACTTATTCTGCCTACTTTTTCGGCGTTTAACTACTTCCACATACTTCAACCTATTCACTCCGTTCCACTTTTCACTTATTTCAAATATTCATGACAATTGTGCTCACATTTCAAACATTCAAAAAATTTTCCGTTTTCACAAAATTCACAAATTTCCGGCAATTTTTCCCCATTCATTCTTAATGGCAGATTCAACATTTCACATTTACGTTGTTCCAGTTTGAAATTCACATCATTCAACCCATTCAAATCACATTGGGGACATTCCCAAACTTGGCAAATTCAAAATTTTCACATATTCACGTTTCAAAATTTCACAAAATTTCACAAAATTCCACAAAATTCCACAAAATTTCCTTTTTCACTTCTAATTTCAACATACTTCAACCGATTCAACTCGTTCCAACTTTCAACTGTTCATCTTTTCCCTACCTATTCCACACCTTCCCATTCAGCAAAAATTTCACATTTTTCAAATTTGAAATTCAACCAAATTCTGCAAAATTCTCGTTTTTCACCTCTAGTTTCCACATTTTTCAACCGATTCAACCCATTCCACTTTTCAACTCTTCATATTCTTCCTACCTATTCCCCAAATTCCCACTTAACAAAAATTCCACATTTTTCAAATTTGAAATTCAACCAAAATTTCCTTTTTCCACTCTAATTTCAACATTCTTCAACCGATTCAACCCATTCCAATTGTATTCACTATGTTCAACTTATGCATTTTCGCTAACTTTTTCAATTTTTGTCCGATTCAACCCGTTTCAACATTTATCTCCGAGAGTGACAACTAGACAGCCGTATATTTCGTTTCGTTCCAAATTTCAAAACTTTTTGGCGCAATTTTTTTTAAAAATTCCCATTCATTCTCAATGGGGATTTATAATTTGCTCTAACTTCTACATTTTTCAACCGATTCAACCCATTCCAACTTTCAACTCTTCATATTCTTCCTGCCTATTCCCCAAATTCAAACTTACCATAAATTCCACATTTTCAAATTTGAAATTCAACCAAATTTTCCAAAATTTCCCTTTTCCACTCTAATTTCTACATTTTTCAACCGATTCGACTCGTTTCAACTTTCAACTCTTCATATTCTTCCTCCCTATTCCCCAAATTCACACTTACCATAAATTCCACATTTTCAAATTTGAAATTCAACCAAATTTTCCGAAATTTCCTTTTTCCGCTCTAATTTCGACATTTTTCAACCGATTCGACTCGTTTCAACACCATTCTTCGGCATTCCCCGAGTATTTATTCAACTTCTTCACCTTCACACGCAATTTCCTCAGGAATTGCAAATTCTAGTTATTATTATTATTATTATTTTACTTATTCTGCCTACTTTTTCGGCGTTCAACTACTTCCACATACTTCAACCTATTCACTCCGTTCCACTTTTCACTTATTTCAAATATTCATGACAATTGTGCTCAGATTTTATACATTCAAAAAATTTTCCGTTTTCACAAAATTCACAAATTTCCGGCAATTTTTCCCCATTCATTCTTAATGGCAGATTCAACATTTCACATTTACGTTGTTCCAGTTTGAAATTCACATCATTCAACCCATTCAAATCACATTGGGGACATTCCCAAACTTGGCAAATTCAAAATTTTCACATATTCACGTTTCAAAATTTCACAAAATTTCACAAAATTCCACAAAATTCCACAAAATTTCCTTTTTCACTTCTAATTTCAACATACTTCAACCGATTCAACTCGTTCCAACTTTCAACTGTTCATCTTTTCCCTACCTATTCCACACCTTCCCATTCAGCAAAAATTTCACATTTTTCAAATTTGAAATTCAACCAAATTCTGCAAAATTCTCGTTTTTCACCTCTAGTTTCCACATTTTTCAACCCATTCAACCCATTCCACTTTTCAACTCTTCATATTCTTCCTACCTATTCCCCAAATTCCCACTTAACAAAAATTCCACATTTTTCAAATTTGAAATTCAACCAAAATTTCCTTTTTCCACTCTAATTTCAACATTCTTCAACCGATTCAACCCATTCCAATTGTATTCACTATGTTCAACTTATGCATTTTCGCTAACTTTTTCAATTTTTGTCCGATTCAACCCGTTTCAACATTTATCTCCGAGAGTGACAACTAGACAGCCGTATATTTCGTTTCGTTCCAAATTTCAAAACTTTTTGGCGCAATTTTTTTTTAAAATTCCCATTCATTCTCAATGGGGATTTATAATTTGCTCTAACTTCTACATTTTTCAACCGATTCAACCCATTCCAACTTTCAACTCTTCATATTCTTCCTGCCTATTCCCCAAATTCAAACTTACCATAAATTCCACATTTTGAAATTTGAAATTCAACCAAATTTTCCAAAATTTCCCTTTTCCACTCTAATTTCTACATTTTTCAACCGATTCAACTCGTTTCAACTTTCAACTCTTCATATTCTTCCTCCCTATTCCCCAAATTCACACTTACCATAAATTCCACATTTTCAAATTTGAAATTCAACCGAATTTTCCGAATTTTCCTTTTTCCGCTCTAATTTCGCCATTTTTCAACCGATTCGACTCGTTTCAACATCATTCTTCGGCATTCCCCGAGTATTTATTCAACTTCTTCACCTTCACACGCAATTTCCTCAGGAATTGCAAATTCTAGTTATTATTATTATTATTTTACTTATTCTGCCTGTTTTTTCGCCGTTAAACTACTTCCACATACTTCAACCGATTCACTCCGTTCCACTTTTCACTTATTCCAAATATTCAGGAATCGCGCGCTCAAATTTTATACATTCAAAAAATTTTCCGTTTTCACAAAATTCACAAATTTCCGGCAATTTTTCCCCATTCATTCTTAATGGCAGATTCAACATTTCACATTTACGTTGTTCCAGTTTGAAATTCACATAATTCAACCCATTCAAATCACATTGGGGACATTCCCAAACTTGGCAAATTCAAAATTTTCACATATTCACGTTTCAAAATTTCACAAAATTCAACAAAATTCAACAAAATTCAACAAAATTTCCTTTTTCCACTCTAATTTCCACATTTTTCAACCGATTCAACCCATTCCACTTTTCAACTCTTCATATTCTTCCTACCTATTCCCCAAATTCCCACTTAACAAAAATTCCACATTTTTCAAATTTGAAATTCAACCAAAATTTCCTTTTTCCACTCTAATTTCAACATTCTTCAACCGATTCAACCCATTCCAATTGTATTCACTATGTTCAACTTATGCATTTTCGCTAACTTTTTCAATTTTTGTCCGATTCAACCCGTTTCAACATTTATCTCCGAGAGTGACAACTAGACGGCCGTATATTTCGTTTCGTTCCAAATTTCAAAACTTTTTGGCGCAATTTTTTTTAAAAATTCCCATTCATTCTCAATGGGGATTTATAATTTGCTCTAACTTCTACATTTTTCAACCGATTCAACCCATTCCAACTTTCAACTCTTCATATTCTTCCTGCCTATTCCCCAAATTCAAACTTACCATAAATTCCACATTTTCAAATTTGAAATTCAACCAAATTTTCCGAAATTTCCCTTTTCCACTCTAATTTCTACATTTTTCAACCGATTCAACTCGTTTCAACTTTCAACTCTTCATATTCTTCCTCCCTCTTTCCCAAATTCACACTTACCATAAATTCCACATTTTCAAATTTGAAATTCAACCAAATTTTCCGAAATTTCCTCTTTCCACTCTAATTTCGACATTTTTCAACCGATTCGACTCGTTTCAACATCATTCTTCGGCATTCCCCGAGTATTTCTTCAACTTCTTCACCTTCACACGCAATTTCCTCAGGAATTGCAAATTCTAGTTATTATTATTATTATTAGTGTGAAGGTGAAGACCTTCACACTATTGTTATTCCTGTCCTTTATTATTATTATTATTATTAGTGTGAAGGTGAAGACCTTCACACTATTGTTATTCCTGTCCTTTATTATTATTATTATTATTATTATTATTATTATTATTTTACTTATTCTGCCTACTTTTTCGGCGTTTAACTACTTCCACATACTTCAACCGATTCACTCCGTTCCACTTTTCACTTATTCCAAATATTCATGACACGGCTGTTCACATTTTCTTCATTCAAAAAATTTTCCGTTTTCACAAAATTCACAAATTTCCGGCAATTTTTCCCCATTCATTCTTAATGGCAGATTCAACATTTCACATTTACGTTGTTCCAGTTTGAAATTCACATCATTCAACCCATTCAAATCACATTGGGGACATTCCCAAACTTGGCAAATTCAAAATTTTCACATATTCACGTTTCAAAATTTCACAAAATTCCACAAAATTCCACAAAATTCCACAAAATTTCCTTTTTCACTTCTAATTTCAACATACTTCAACCGATTCAACTCGTTCCAACTTTCAACTGTTCATCTTTTCCCTACCTATTCCACACCTTCCCATTCAGCAAAAATTTCACATTTTTCAAATTTGAAATTCAACCAAATTCTGCAAAATTCTCGTTTTTCACCTCTAGTTTCCACATTTTTCAACCGATTCAACCCATTCCACTTTTCAACTCTTCATATTCTTCCTACCTATTCCCCAAATTCCCACTTAACAAAAATTCCACATTTTTCAAATTTGAAATTCAACCAAAATTTCCTTTTTCCACTCTAATTTCAACATTCTTCAACCGATTCAACCCATTCCAATTGTATTCACTATGTTCAACTTATGCATTTTTGCTAACTTTTTCAATTTTTGTCCGATTCAACCCGTTTCAACATTTATCTCCGAGAGTGACAACTAGACAGCCGTATATTTCGTTTCGTTCCAAATTTCAAAACTTTTTGGCGCAATTTTTTTTAAAAATTCCCATTCATTCTCAATGGGGATTTATAATTTGCTCTAACTTCTACATTTTTCAACCGATTCAACCCATTCCAACTTTCAACTCTTCATATTCTTCCTGCCTATTCCCCAAATTCAAACTTACCATAAATTCCACATTTTCAAATTTGAAATTCAACCAAATTTTCCAAAATTTCCCTTTTCCACTCTAATTTCTACATTTTTCAACCGATTCAACTCGTTTCAACTTTCAACTCTTCATATTCTTCCTCCCTATTCCACAAATTCACACTTACCATAAATTCCAAATTTTCAAATTTGAAATTCAACCAAATTTTCCGAAATTTCCTTTTTCCGCTCTAATTTCGACATTTTTCAACCGATTCGACTCGTTTCAACATCATTCTTCGGCATTCCCCGAGTATTTATTCAACTTCTTCACCTTCACACGCAATTTCCTCAGGAATTGCAAATTCTAGTTATTATTATTATTATTTTACTTATTCTGCCTACTTTTTCGGCGTTTAACTACTTCCACATACTTCAACCGATTCACTCCGTTCCACTTTTCACTTATTCCAAATATTCATGACACGGCTGTTCACATTTTCTTCATTCAAAAAATTTTCCGTTTTCACAAAATTCACAAATTTCCGGCAATTTTTCCCCATTCATTCTTAATGGCAGATTCAACATTTCACATTTACGTTGTTCCAGTTTGAAATTCACATCATTCAACCCATTCAAATCACATTGGGGACATTCCCAAACTTGGCAAATTCAAAATTTTCACATATTCACGTTTCAAAATTTCACAAAATTCCACAAAATTCCACAAAATTCCACAAAATTTCCTTTTTCACTTCTAATTTCTACATACTTCAACCGATTCAACTCGTTCCAACTTTCAACTGTTCATCTTTTCCCTACCTATTCCACACCTTCCCATTCAGCAAAAATTTCACATTTTTCAAATTTGAAATTCAACCAAATTCTGCAAAATTTCCTTTTTCCACTCTAATTTCCACATTTTTCAACCGATTCAACCCATTCCACTTTTCAACTCTTCATATTCTTCCTACCTATTCCCCAAATTCCCACTTAACAAAAATTCCACATTTTTCAAATTTGAAATTCAACCAAAATTTCCTTTTTCCACTCTAATTTCAACATTCTTCAACCGATTCAACCCATTCCAATTGTATTCACTATGTTCAACTTATGCATTTTCGCTAACTTTTTCAATTTTTGTCCGATTCAACCCGTTTCAACATTTATCTCCGAGAGTGACAACTAGACAGCCGTATATTTCGTTTCGTTCCAAATTTCAAAACTTTTTGGCGCAATTTTTTTTTAAAATTCCCATTCATTCTCAATGGGGATTTATAATTTGCTCTAACTTCTACATTTTTCAACCGATTCAACCCATTCCAACTTTCAACTCTTCATATTCTTCCTGCCTATTCCCCAAATTCAAACTTACCATAAATTCCACATTTTGAAATTTGAAATTCAACCAAATTTTCCAAAATTTCCCTTTTCCACTCTAATTTCTACATTTTTCAACCGATTCAACTCGTTTCAACTTTCAACTCTTCATATTCTTCCTCCCTATTCCCCAAATTCACACTTACCATAAATTCCACATTTTCAAATTTGAAATTCAACCGAATTTTCCGAATTTTCCTTTTTCCGCTCTAATTTCGCCATTTTTCAACCGATTCGACTCGTTTCAACATCATTCTTCGGCATTCCCCGAGTATTTATTCAACTTCTTCACCTTCACACGCAATTTCCTCAGGAATTGCAAATTCTAGTTATTATTATTATTATTATTTTACTTATTCTGCCTACTTTTTCGGCGTTTAACTACTTCCACATACTTCAACCGATTCACTCCGTTCCACTTTTCACTTATTCCAAATATTCATGACACGGCTGTTCACATTTTCTTCATTCAAAAAATTTTCCGTTTTCACAAAATTCACAAATTTCCGGCAATTTTTCCCCATTCATTCTTAATGGCAGATTCAACATTTCACATTTACGTTGTTCCAGTTTGAAATTCACATCATTCAACCCATTCAAATCACATTGGGGACATTCCCAAACTTGGCAAATTCAAAATTTTCACATATTCACGTTTCAAAATTTCACAAAATTCCACAAAATTCCACAAAATTTCCTTTTTCACTTCTAATTTCAACATACTTCAACCGATTCAACTCGTTCCAACTTTCAACTGTTCATCTTTTCCCTACCTATTCCACACCTTCCCATTCAGCAAAAATTTCACATTTTTCAAATTTGAAATTCAACCAAATTCTGCAAAATTCCCTTTTTCCACTCTAATTTCCACATTTTTCAACCGATTCAACCCATTCCACTTTTCAACTCTTCATATTCTTCCTACCTATTCCCCAAATTCCCACTTAACAAAAATTCCACATTTTTCAAATTTGAAATTCAACCAAAATTTCCTTTTTCCACTCTAATTTCAACATTCTTCAACCGATTCAACCCATTCCAATTGTATTCACTATGTTCAACTTATGCATTTTCGCTAACTTTTTCAATTTTTGTCCGATTCAACCCGTTTCAACATTTATCTCCGAGAGTGACAACTAGACAGCCGTATATTTCGTTTCGTTCCAAATTTCAAAACTTTTTGGCGCAATTTTTTTTAAAAATTCCCATTCATTCTCAATGGGGATTTATAATTTGCTCTAACTTCTACATTTTTCAACCGATTCAACCCATTCCAACTTTCAACTCTTCATATTCTTCCTGCCTATTCCCCAAATTCAAACTTACCATAAATTCCACATTTTGAAATTTGAAATTCAACCAAATTTTCCAAAATTTCCCTTTTCCACTCTAATTTCTACATTTTTCAACCGATTCAACTCGTTTCAACTTTCAACTCTTCATATTCTTCCTCCCTATTCCCCAAATTCACACTTACCATAAATTCCACATTTTCAAATTTGAAATTCAACCAAATTTTCCGAAATTTCCTTTTTCCGCTCTAATTTCGACATTTTTCAACCGATTCGACTCGTTTCAACATCATTCTTCGGCATTCCCCGAGTATTTATTCAACTTCTTCACCTTCACACGCAATTTCCTCAGGAATTGCAAATTCTAGTTATTATTATTATTATTATTTTACTTATTCTGCCTGTTTTTTCGCCCTTTAACTACTTCCACATACTTCAACCGATTCACTCCGTTCCACTTTTCACTTATTCCAAATATTCATGACATGGGTGCTCACATTTCAAACATTCAAAAAATTTTCCGTTTTCACAAAATTCACAAATTTCCAGAAATTTTTCCCCATTCATTCTTAATGGCAGATTCAACATTTCACATTTACGTTGTTCCAGTTTGAAATTCACATCATTCAACCCATTCAAATCACATTGGGGACATTCCCAAACTTGGCAAATTCAAAATTTTCACATATTCACGTTTCAAAATTTCACAAAATTTCACAAAATTCCACAAAATTCCACAAAATTTCCTTTTTCACTTCTAATTTCAACATACTTCAACCGATTCAACTCGTTCCAACTTTCAACTGTTCATCTTTTCCCTACCTATTCCACACCTTCCCATTCAGCAAAAATTTCACATTTTTCAAATTTGAAATTCAACCAAATTCTGCAAAATTCTCGTTTTTCACCTCTAGTTTCCACATTTTTCAACCCATTCAACCCATTCCACTTTTCAACTCTTCATATTCTTCCTACCTATTCCCCAAATTCCCACTTAACAAAAATTCCACATTTTTCAAATTTGAAATTCAACCAAAATTTCCTTTTTCCACTCTAATTTCAACATTCTTCAACCGATTCAACCCATTCCAATTGTATTCACTATGTTCAACTTATGCATTTTCGCTAACTTTTTCAATTTTTGTCCGATTCAACCCGTTTCAACATTTATCTCCGAGAGTGACAACTAGACAGCCGTATATTTCGTTTCGTTCCAAATTTCAAAACTTTTTGGCGCAATTTTTTTTTAAAATTCCCATTCATTCTCAATGGGGATTTATAATTTGCTCTAACTTCTACATTTTTCAACCGATTCAACCCATTCCTACTTTCAACTCTTCATATTCTTCCTGCCTATTCCCCAAATTCAAACTTACCATAAATTCCACATTTTGAAATTTGAAATTCAACCAAATTTTCCAAAATTTCCCTTTTCCACTCTAATTTCTACATTTTTCAACCGATTCAACTCGTTTCAACTTTCAACTCTTCATATTCTTCCTCCCTATTCCCCAAATTCACACTTACCATAAATTCCACATTTTCAAATTTGAAATTCAACCGAATTTTCCGAAATTTCCTTTTTCCGCTCTAATTTCAACATTTTTCAACCGATTCCACTCGTTTCAACATCATTCTTCGGCATTCCCCGAGTATTTCTTCAACTTCTTCACCTTCACACGCAATTTCCTCAGGAATTGCAAATTCTAGTTATTATTAGTGTGAAGGTGAAGACCTTCACACTATTGTTATTCCTGTCCTTTATTATTATTATTATTATTATTATTATTATTTTACTTATTCTGCCTACTTTTTCGGCGTTTAACTACTTCCACATACTTCAACCGATTCACTCCGTTCCACTTTTCACTTATTCCAAATATTCATGACACGGCTGTTCACATTTTCTTCATTCAAAAAATTTTCCGTTTTCACAAAATTCACAAATTTCCGGCAATTTTTCCCCATTCATTCTTAATGGCAGATTCAACATTTCACATTTACGTTGTTCCAGTTTGAAATTCACATCATTCAACCCATTCAAATCACATTGGGGACATTCCCAAACTTGGCAAATTCAAAATTTTCACATATTCACGTTTCAAAATTTCACAAAATTTCACAAAATTCCACAAAATTCCACAAAATTTCCTTTTTCACTTCTAATTTCAACATACTTCAACCGATTCAACTCGTTCCAACTTTCAACTGTTCATCTTTTCCCTACCTATTCCACACCTTCCCATTCAGCAAAAATTTCACATTTTTCAAATTTGAAATTCAACCAAATTCTGCAAAATTCTCGTTTTTCACCTCTAGTTTCCACATTTTTCAACCGATTCAACCCATTCCACTTTTCAACTCTTCATATTCTTCCTACCTATTCCCCAAATTCCCACTTAACAAAAATTCCACATTTTTCAAATTTGAAATTCAACCAAAATTTCCTTTTTCCACTCTAATTTCAACATTCTTCAACCGATTCAACCCATTCCAATTGTATTCACTATGTTCAACTTATGCATTTTCGCTAACTTTTTCAATTTTTGTCCGATTCAACCCGTTTCAACATTTATCTCCGAGAGTGACAACTAGACGGCCGTATATTTCGTTTCGTTCCAAATTTCAAAACTTTTTGGCGCAATTTTTTTTTAAAATTCCCATTCATTCTCAATGGGGATTTATAATTTGCTCTAACTTCTACATTTTTCAACCGATTCAACCCATTCCAACTTTCAACTCTTCATATTCTTCCTGCCTATTCCCCAAATTCAAACTTACCATAAATTCCACATTTTCAAATTTGAAATTCAACCAAATTTTCCGAAATTTCCCTTTTCCACTCTAATTTCTACATTTTTCAACCGATTCAACTCGTTTCAACTTTCAACTCTTCATATTCTTCCTCCCTATTCCCCAAATTCACACTTACCATAAATTCCACATTTTCAAATTTGAAATTCAACCAAATTTTCCGAAATTTCCTTTTTCCGCTCTAATTTCCACATTTTTCAACCGATTCGACTCGTTTCAACATCGTTCTTCGGCATTCCCCGAGTATTTCTTCAACTTCTTCACCTTCACACGCAATTTCCTCAGGAATTGCAAATTCTAGTTATTATTATTATTTTACTTATTCTGCCTACTTTTTCGGCGTTTAACTACTTCCACATACTTCAACCGATTCACTCCGTTCCACTTTTCACTTATTCCAAATATTCATGACACGGCTGTTCACATTTTCTTCATTCAAAAAATTTTCCGTTTTCACAAAATTCACAAATTTCCGGCAATTTTTCCCCATTCATTCTTAATGGCAGATTCAACATTTCACATTTACGTTGTTCCAGTTTGAAATTCACATCATTCAACCCATTCAAATCACATTGGGGACATTCCCAAACTTGGCAAATTCAAAATTTTCACATATTCACGTTTCAAAATTTCACAAAATTCCACAAAATTCCACAAAATTCCACAAAATTTCCTTTTTCACTTCTAATTTCAACATACTTCAACCGATTCAACTCGTTCCAACTTTCAACTGTTCATCTTTTCCCTACCTATTCCACACCTTCCCATTCAGCAAAAATTTCACATTTTTCAAATTTGAAATTCAACCAAATTCTGCAAAATTCTCGTTTTTCACCTCTAGTTTCCACATTTTTCAACCGATTCAACCCATTCCACTTTTCAACTCTTCATATTCTTCCTACCTATTCCCCAAATTCCCACTTAACAAAAATTCCACATTTTTCAAATTTGAAATTCAACCAAAATTTCCTTTTTCCACTCTAATTTCAACATTCTTCAACCGATTCAACCCATTCCAATTGTATTCACTATGTTCAACTTATGCATTTTTGCTAACTTTTTCAATTTTTGTCCGATTCAACCCGTTTCAACATTTATCTCCGAGAGTGACAACTAGACAGCCGTATATTTCGTTTCGTTCCAAATTTCAAAACTTTTTGGCGCAATTTTTTTTAAAAATTCCCATTCATTCTCAATGGGGATTTATAATTTGCTCTAACTTCTACATTTTTCAACCGATTCAACCCATTCCAACTTTCAACTCTTCATATTCTTCCTGCCTATTCCCCAAATTCAAACTTACCATAAATTCCACATTTTCAAATTTGAAATTCAACCAAATTTTCCAAAATTTCCCTTTTCCACTCTAATTTCTACATTTTTCAACCGATTCAACTCGTTTCAACTTTCAACTCTTCATATTCTTCCTCCCTATTCCACAAATTCACACTTACCATAAATTCCAAATTTTCAAATTTGAAATTCAACCAAATTTTCCGAAATTTCCTTTTTCCGCTCTAATTTCGACATTTTTCAACCGATTCGACTCGTTTCAACATCATTCTTCGGCATTCCCCGAGTATTTCTTCAACTTCTTCACCTTCACACGCAATTTCCTCAGGAATTGCAAATTCTAGTTATTATTATTATTTTACTTATTCTGCCTGTTTTTTCGCCGTTCAACTACTTCCACATACTTCAACCTATTCACTCCGTTCCACTTTTCACTTATTCCAAATATTCATGACACGGCTGCTCACATTTCAAACATTCAAAAAATTTTCCGTTTTCACAAAATTCACAAATTTCCGGCAATTTTTCCCCATTCATTCTTAATGGCAGATTCAACATTTCACATTTACGTTGTTCCAGTTTGAAATTCACATCATTCAACCCATTCAAATCACATTGGGGACATTCCCAAACTTGGCAAATTCAAAATTTTCACATATTCACGTTTCAAAATTTCACAAAATTTCACAAAATTCCACAAAATTCCACAAAATTTCCTTTTTCACTTCTAATTTTAACATACTTCAACCGATTCAACTCGTTCCAACTTTCAACTGTTCATCTTTTCCCTACCTATTCCACACCTTCCCATTCAGCAAAAATTTCACATTTTTCAAATTTGAAATTCAACCAAATTCTGCAAAATTCTCGTTTTTCACCTCTAGTTTCCACATTTTTCAACCGATTCAACCCATTCCACTTTTCAACTCTTCATATTCTTCCTCCCTATTCCCCAAATTCACACTTACCATAAATTCCACATTTTCAAATTTGAAATTCAACCAAATTTTCCGAAATTTCCTTTTTCCACTCTAATTTCTACATTTTTCAACCGATTCGACTCGTTTCAACATCATTCTTCGGCATTCCCCGAGTATTTCTTCAACTTCTTCACCTTCACACGCAATTTCCTCAGGAATTGCAAATTCTAGTTATTGTGTGAAGGCGAAGGCCTTCACACATATGTTATTCTACTCCATTCACTTTATTATTATTATTCTTCTTCTTCTTCTATTTTATTCTCCGCGATTTTTGTCCTTCTACTTCTTCCACACAATTCAACCCATTCACTCCATTCCACTTTTCACTCATTCCAACTATTCCCGAGATGAGCGCTTCCATTTTTGGTATTCCGAAAATTCTCCGATTCCGCAAAATTCCCAAATTCCCGACAAATTTTTCCCCATTCATTCTCAATGGCACATTCAACGTTTCACATTCACGTCATTCCAGTTTCAAATTCACGTCATTCAGCACATTCACATCACATTGGGAAAGATTCTCAACATTCCCCAAATTCCCACTTCCCCAAAATTCCGCCAAATTCCCAAAAAATTCCCCAAAATTCCGTTTTTCACCTCTAAATTCCACGTTTTTCAACCCATTCAACCCATTCCAGTTTTCAACTCTTCATATTCTTCCACGCAATTCCCCAAATTCCCACTTCCCAAAAATTCTGCATTTTCAAATTTGAAATTCCACCAAATTCCACCAAATTCCCCAAAATTCCGTTTTTCACCTCTAGTTTCCACATTATTCAACCGATTCAACCCATTCCAGCTTTCAACTCTTCATATTCTTCCACGCTATTCCCCAAATTCCCACTTCCCAAAAATTCCGCGTTTTCAAATTTGAAATTCCACCAAATTCCACCAAATTCCACCAAATTCCCCAAAATTCCGTTTTTCACCTCAAAATTCTACGTTTCTCGAGAAATTCAACTCATTCCAAAATCATTCCACAGTATTCCCCAAAAAAAAAATTCAGCTTTTCGCCTTCACACGCAATTTCTCCAGAAATTGCAAATTCTAGTTATTATTATTATTCTATTTTATTCTCCGCGATTTCTGTCCTTCTACTTCTTCCACACAATTCAACCCATTCACTCCATTCCACTTTTCACTCATTCCAACTATTCCCGAGATGAGCGCTTCCATTTTTGGTATTCCGAAAATTCTCCGATTCCGCAAAATTCCCAAATTCCCGACAAATTTTTCCCCATTCATTCTCAATGGCACATTCAACGTTTCACATTCACGTCATTCCAGTTTCAAATTCACGTCATTCCAGTTTCAAATTCACGTCATTCAGCACATTCACATCACATTGGGAAAGATTCTCAACATTCCCCAAATTCCCACTTCCCAAAAATTCCGCAAAATTCCACCAAATTCCCCAAAATTCAGTTTTTCACCTCTAAATTCCACGTTTTTCAACCGATTCAACCCATTCCAGTTTTCAACTCTTCATATTCTTCCACGCTATTCCCCAAATTCCCACTTCCCAAAAATTCCGCATTTTCAAATTTGAAATTCCACCAAATTCCACTAAATTCCCCAAAATTCCGTTATTCACCTCTAAATTCCACGTTTTTCAACCGATTCAACCCATTCCAGTTTTCAACTCTTCATATTCTTCCACGCTATTCCCCAAATTCCCACTTCCCAAAAATTCCGCATTTTCAAATTTGAAATTCCACCAAATTCCACCAAATTCCACTAAATTCCCCAAAATTCCGTTATTCACCTTTAAATTCCACGTTTTTCAACCGATTCAACCCATTCCAGTTTTCAACTCTTCATATTCTTCCACGCTATTCCCCAAATTCCCACTTCCCAAAAATTCCGCATTTTCAAATTTGAAATTCCACCAAATTCCACCAAATTCCCCAAAATTCCGTTTTTCACCTCTAAATTCCACGTTTTTCAACGGATTCAACCCATTCCAACTTTATTCACCTTATGCTTCCCATATTCACCCCATTGACCCCCACTTCCACTATGTGGCGGCCATCTTGGATTGACCCTAAAGTGACCCCAATGAGCCCTGATTGGACCGGAAGTGACCCCAGGGACCCCGTAAGTGACCCCAAATAGACCGGAAGTGACCCCCAATGAACCGGAAGTGACCTCAGGCAAACCGGAAGTGACCTCAGGCAAACCGGAAGTGACCCTAAATAGACCGGAAGTGACCTCAGGAAAACCGGAAGTGACCCCAGGTAAACCGGAAGTGACCCAAATAAACCGGAAGTGACCTCAGGTAAACCGGAAGTGACCCAAATAAACCGGAAATGACCAAAATAAAACCAGAAGTGACCCAAAAAATATTCAGCTTCTTCGCCTTCACACGCAATTTCTCCAGAAATTGCAAATTCTAGTTATTATTATTCTTCTTCTATTTTATTCTCCGCGATTTCTGTCCTTCTACTTCTTCCACACAATTCAACCCATTCACTCCATTCCACTTTTCACTCATTCCAACTATTCCCGAGATGAGCGCTTCCATTTTTGGTATTCCGAAAATTCTCCGATTCCGCAAAATTCCCAAATTCCCGACAAATTTTTCCCCATTCATTCTCAATGGCACATTCAACGTTTCACATTCACGTCATTCCAGTTTCAAATTCACGTCATTCCAGTTTCAAATTCACGTCATTCAGCACATTCACATCACATTGGGAAAGATTCTCAACATTCCCCAAATTCCCACTTCCCAAAAATTCCGCAAAATTCCACCAAATTCCCCAAAATTCAGTTTTTCACCTCTAAATTCCACGTTTTTCAACCGATTCAACCCATTCCAGTTTTCAACTCTTCATATTCTTCCACGCTATTCCCCAAATTCCCACTTCCCAAAAATTCCGCATTTTCAAATTTGAAATTCCACCAAATTCCACTAAATTCCCCAAAATTCCGTTATTCACCTCTAAATTCCACGTTTTTCAACCGATTCAACCCACTCCAGTTTTCAACTCTTCATATTCTTCCACGCTATTCCCCAAATTCCCACTTCCCAAAAATTCCGCATTTTCAAATTTGAAATTCCACCAAATTCCACCAAATTCCACTAAATTCCCCAAAATTCCGTTATTCACCTTTAAATTCCACGTTTTTCAACCGATTCAACCCATTCCAGTTTTCAACTCTTCATATTCTTCCACGCTATTCCCCAAATTCCCACTTCCCAAAAATTCCGCATTTTCAAATTTGAAATTCCACCAAATTCCACCAAATTCCACCAAATTCCCCAAAATTCCGTTTTTCACCTCAAAATTCTACGTTTCTCGAGAAATTCAACTCATTCCAAAATCATTCCACAGTATTCCCCAAAAAAAAAATTCAGCTTTTCGCCTTCACACGCAATTTCTCCAGAAATTGCAAATTCTAGTTATTCTTCTTCTTCTATTTTATTCTCCGCGATTTCTGTCCTTCTACTTCTTCCACACAATTCAACCCATTCACTCCATTCCACTTTTCACTCATTCCAACTATTCCCGAGATGAGCGCTTCCATTTTTGGTATTCCGAAAATTCTCCGATTCCGCAAAATTCCCAAATTCCCGACAAATTTTTCCCCATTCATTCTCAATGGCACATTCAACGTTTCACATTCACGTCATTCCAGTTTCAAATTCACGTCATTCAGCACATTCACATCACATTGGGAAAGATTCTCAACATTCCCCAAATTCCCACTTCCCCAAAATTCCGCCAAATTCCCAAAAAATTCCCCAAAATTCCGTTTTTCACCTCTAAATTCCACGTTTTTCAACCCATTCAACCCATTCCAGTTTTCAACTCTTCATATTCTTCCACGCAATTCCCCAAATTCCCACTTCCCAAAAATTCTGCATTTTCAAATTTGAAATTCCACCAAATTCCACCAAATTCCCCAAAATTCCGTTTTTCACCTCTAGTTTCCACATTATTCAACCGATTCAACCCATTCCAGCTTTCAACTCTTCATATTCTTCCACGCTATTCCCCAAATTCCCACTTCCCAAAAATTCCGCGTTTTCAAATTTGAAATTCCACCAAATTCCACCAAATTCCCCAAAATTCCGTTTTTCACCTCAAAATTCTACGTTTCTCGAGAAATTCAACTCATTCCAAAATCATTCCACAGTATTCCCCAAAAAAAAAATTCAGCTTTTCGCCTTCACACGCAATTTCTCCAGAAATTGCAAATTCTAGTTATTATTCTTCTTCTATTTTATTCTCCGCGATTTCTGTCCTTCTACTTCTTCCACACAATTCAACCCATTCACTCCATTCCACTTTTCACTCATTCCAACTATTCCCGAGATGAGCGCTTCCATTTTTGGTATTCCGAAAATTCTCCGATTCCGCAAAATTCCCAAATTCCCGACAAATTTTTCCCCATTCATTCTCAATGGCACATTCAACGTTTCACATTCACGTCATTCCAGTTTGAAATTCACGTCATTCAGCACATTCACATCACATTGGGAAAGATTCTCAACATTCCCCAAATTCCCACTTCCCAAAAATTCCGCAAAATTCCACCAAATTCCCCAAAATTCAGTTTTTCACCTCTAAATTCCACGTTTTTCAACCGATTCAACCCATTCCAGTTTTCAACTCTTCATATTCTTCCACGCTATTCCCCAAATTCCCACTTCCCAAAAATTCCGCATTTTCAAATTTGAAATTCCACCAAATTCCACTAAATTCCCCAAAATTCCGTTATTCACCTCTAAATTCCACGTTTTTCAACCGATTCAACCCATTCCAGTTTTCAACTCTTCATATTCTTCCACGCTATTCCCCAAATTCCCACTTCCCAAAAATTCCGCATTTTCAAATTTGAAATTCCACCAAATTCCACCAAATTCCACCAAATTCCCCAAAATTCCGTTTTTCACCTCTAGTTTCCACATTATTCAACCGATTCAACCCATTCCAGCTTTCAACTCTTCATATTCTTCCACGCTATTCCCCAAATTCCCACTTCCCAAAAATTCCGCGTTTTCAAATTTGAAATTCCACCAAATTCCACCAAATTCCACCAAATTCCCCAAAATTCCGTTTTTCACCTCAAAATTCTACGTTTCTCGAGAAATTCAACTCATTCCAAAATCATTCCACAGTATTCCCCAAAAAAAAATTTCAGCTTTTCGCCTTCACACGCAATTTCTCCAGAAATTGCAAATTCTAGTTATTCTTCTTCTTCTTCTATTTTATTCTCCGCGATTTCTGTCCTTCTACTTCTTCCACACAATTCAACCCATTCACTCCATTCCACTTTTCACTCATTCCAACTATTCCCGAGATGAGCGCTTCCATTTTTGGTATTCCGAAAATTCTCCGATTCCGCAAAATTCCCAAATTCCCGACAAATTTTTCCCCATTCATTCTCAATGGCACATTCAACGTTTCACATTCACGTCATTCCAGTTTCAAATTCACGTCATTCAGCACATTCACATCACATTGGGAAAGATTCTCAACATTCCCCAAATTCCCACTTCCCCAAAATTCCGCCAAATTCCCAAAAAATTCCCCAAAATTCCGTTTTTCACCTCTAAATTCCACGTTTTTCAACCCATTCAACCCATTCCAGTTTTCAACTCTTCATATTCTTCCACGCAATTCCCCAAATTCCCACTTCCCAAAAATTCTGCATTTTCAAATTTGAAATTCCACCAAATTCCACCAAATTCCCCAAAATTCCGTTTTTCACCTCTAGTTTCCACATTATTCAACCGATTCAACCCATTCCAGCTTTCAACTCTTCATATTCTTCCACGCTATTCCCCAAATTCCCACTTCCCAAAAATTCCGCGTTTTCAAATTTGAAATTCCACCAAATTCCACCAAATTCCACCAAATTCCCCAAAATTCCGTTTTTCACCTCAAAATTCTACGTTTCTCGAGAAATTCAACTCATTCCAAAATCATTCCACAGTATTCCCCAAAAAAAAAATTCAGCTTTTCGCCTTCACACGCAATTTCTCCAGAAATTGCAAATTCTAGTTAACTTTGTTATTTTCAGTTTTTTGCAAGGTGCTAAAGATTCATGATAATATTTATACTAAAGTCTTGGTTTGTTTGGCAATCATCACGATATTATCTGACAAATGTGAGAATGAGTCATTGTGTGCCGCTTTTGTCAGCTTGCTGTGCTTTTTGCCTTGGGATTTTGCTATGGAGGCCATTTTTGCTTTTTTTTGTCATTCTCTCTGTTATCTGGGGGGTGAGCAAAAAGGCCATATGTTTTTGGAATGTCGTTGCACTCGTGGAGTAATTTTCGTCCGCTGACCTCTTTGGGAAGGTTCATCACTGTTCCCAATTTGTGGATAATGGCTCTGACTGTGATTCGCTGGAGTACCAAAACCTTCTTTGAAACATTTTCCAGAATGATATAGATCATAGTCACTTTATTTCTTTCTTCAGATTGTGGCATGGTGCATTTCTTTTTTGAAGACCTTGTAACCTACTTTGTCTTATAGGCGCTAATTAAGTGATTTCCTGATTTACCAAGTCTGGCAGGAATCTGTCTTGGATGTGGTCAATGTAATTTAACACAGCTATATAAAATTTGTGGCTAATCACAGTTAATCACGATTTAATGAGGGGCAATCAAATGCTTTTCCACATTGGGCCAGTTAGGATGGAGTTTTTTTTTTTTTTTTTTTTACTTAATAAATGTATAGATTTTTTTTTCTTTTCTTTTTTTTTTCTTACAAAACTTTGTTTGCATTCACCTAGTTGTCAAAGGATTTGTAGTCAATTGTGTTTAGGTTAGCGCTATAGGTAATAACTGGGCAATTTCAGACCTTCAATTTACTTGCATAGGTTTAGCCAGCAAGTACAAGAACTCAAATTGGGTGCAGGGAAACATGTAAACTTTTGGAAATGGACAGCAATTCAGTATTTAGAATATCAGAAGACTAAAACTTTTTTTTTTTTTATCAAGAACCTAACCACAGCCATGATAGACATTTATGATAAATAAGTCAGACAACAAAGCCATTACTGACAAGGGTCAGCAAAGATCAAAACTTAATGCGTCACATTAGATATTAAGACATCAGGTTGTGTAACAGCGGCGGCATTTACAACAAAGTATAAGCACAAAAGGTGACCACAGCATTTGCATAAGAAGAAGCAAATGCTCTTAAACACTTAGGAATTTACTCCTACAAGAAAGAAAGGTCTAAAGTTACCATGAAATAAAACTTAACCAGTTGTCTTTCACTGGAGCTGCCCTTCCAGACTTTTGGCAACGTACATAAATTAAGGTTCTTGTCATGTTTGTATTATTTCCCACATCCATCCACAGGCAGTACCTGGTAGTGGTGTTCAGAGACAAACCGCTGGAGCTGTGGGACATCAGGACAGGGACACTTCTTCGAGAGATGGCAAAGAACTTCCCTACCGTTACGGCTCTGGTACAAAGATGAACCACTCATGATTTCTTTTGTTAACTGTCGTATCTTTTCCATGACATAAATTGACACATTTACATTAACAAAAATTGAAGACGACATAAAGTTTGTCATCTGCTGTTGATGTTTCCATATTTTGCCCACAATAATCCCCGAGAGTACTAAAACAGAATATGTTGATGATGTACCATTCCAGTAATTTTTTCTTACCTTTTGTTATTCTACGTCCTCCTGAGCTCATGTGGGCAATTGGAATGATTTCTCTAACAAAACATCCTTTCTCAGCAAAGCACAGTGGCGTCTTTAGGCCAGCTATACTCATAAAAGAAGAGTTATATGGGACAAACTTTACTGTGCTGCTGTAAAATCCTCTACAGAGCGAATAAAACCACCAGTATCTTTAATAATACATGCTGGCCTTCCTCAGTATCATATTGCTGTCTTATTTCCATATTGATTGCAAACTTGAGATCCAAGACCACCGCTATAGTCCTCCAGCAGATGTTCCTAGGGAGTAAGATTGGGGAGTACCTATTGTGTGCTTTTTAGCACCTTTATGTGAGAATGAAAACACATCTGTTTCTTTGGTTTCTTTCTGCTTTTAACCCTTTGCTCCTCAAATCTCAAATTTAAGGAATGGTCCCCATCGCACAACTTGAAGAGTTTAAAGAAGAAGCAGATGGCGGCAAGGGAGGCTATGGCTCGTCAAACAGTGTCAGACGCTGAGCAAAATAGTGTTGAATCTTCAGTAATCAGGTCAGCACTCAAAAGTACTTTTGTTTATAGGTCACACACAGTTACTTCAGATGAGCAAATGTGTTTGATTCCTTCACCAGCCTACTGCAGGATGCAGAGAGCAAGTCGGAGACCACCCAGGCCATATCTGCCAGGGAACATTTTGTGTTCACTGACACAGATGGGCAGGTCTACCACATCACTGTTGAGGGGAACACTGTCAAAGACGGTGCCCGTATCCCTCCTGATGTAAGTCCAGACTATAATTATTTTTTGTTTGTTTGTGTCGTCATTTTGGCTCTGTTTTTGTTTTTTGTTTTTCTTGAAGGCATTCCTACACCTCGTAACTCTGAATTATGAAGAGTAGGCCCGAGTGTAATGAGTGGCTGCCTGTGTGGTAATTACAGGATACTAGTGGATGGCGTTTTTGTTTATTAATTTCTCCGGGCGTAGAGATTGGGGCGGCCTTCAGTATTTCTTAGTGCTTTCTAGCTCTATGCCTTTGTAATGAGGAATAACAATCACATATCACGTTCTATTTCTAAGCAGCAGATTGGATTCTTAAGCAAGTGTGTTTTCAAGCTCTCTCAGTACAGTTGTAGAGACCAGAGGGGTTATCGAGGGATTCGAAGTCCTTCATAACTTCATGACTGATGCAGATTCATTTCACATGGATTTGCATACCCCAAAGGCTTTTGCAGCCTTCATATCTGTGTCAGCATACTGACACAAACTCTCCCAAAATGTTTTATCTTGTCAGCTACACCACACAGACTGGAGGTGAGACGCTTACAGCGACTCCACAGCACCAGTCTTGTCTAGTGACATAATCTAACTTTAACTCATCCATGCATGTTTACCGCCTTGCTGTCATAAATATTAATAGACCTTTTTTGCTTATTCTTTGCATCCAAAACACAAATATGTCAGTGATCGGGTTACATTTGGAAATGTGGAATTGTCTTAATATATTGCAGGGCAGTATGGGTAGTATTGCCTGCATTGCCTGGAAAGGTGATACCCTGGTGCTCGGTGATGTGGATGGAAATCTTAACTTCTGGGACCTTAAAGCACGTTTGTCAAGGTATTTTTACATCTATTTGTGAAGAAAATGTTTGACTTGACTTTCCCCTTAAATATTATTTTACATTCATGTATTAGCGATGTATTTATTTTAAATGCACGATGTCATGCTCTCAGTGTGTTTCGTATTACAACTATTTGAGCCCAAGGAATAATTTAGATTGCAGCCAATCGGCTTTTGTCAAGTGTTTGTTCAGTGTTATGTATTTACAACAGTAAATATTATTATATTTAATTTGTACATTTTATTATAATAAATAATAATAAATATAAAATTCTATTATTATTTTTTGTCTTGAATTTAATCAAATTGAATTGAATTAAAGTCTAAAATTTGGTAAATCCTACCTGAATCTTGGTAATGTAAACATTGTTTGTAGACGGATGCTTATCCCTATCTATTTTTTCTTGTAATCAAAAACGAACATGTAAAAAAAAAAAAAAAATCACCAAGTATGAAATTTTAAGATGCAGGTTTGCATAATGGGTGATAACATGTATTTTAAGATGATTAAATGCCCCAATGCCGTTGATATTTAGGGGAATACCAACTCACCGCGGCTGGGTGAAGAAAATTCGCTTTGCCCCAGGCAAAGGCAACCAGAAGCTCTTGGTTATGTACACCGATGGAGCAGAGGTCTGGGACACCAAAGAGGTAAGGCTTCATGAGAGCTTGCGGGACCGTTTATTGTATTGATACATATGCATTTCACGATGGCACTTTCTACATTTCTGCAATGCTAAATTCCCATAGACATGCTCAAACAAAGTGAAAAGAATTATCTTTTTGCATGTGACATGGCTCAATTTGTGCTGTTGCTTACATGTTTTGAGTGCCAAGACCTAGCACCTTGTATATGAAGCTCATCAAACGCTGACTGGTCTTAAACAAATCATCCACATTAAATGCAACATTTTTCTGTACAAGCACACTGTCAAGGTTAATAAGCTTTGCATAGATAAATAGAAGTGAAAAGCACGCCACAGAGACGTTAATTCTTTCTTAAAGCGCCTTCAATCCTGACTTGGACTTTGCCATGGAATATTTTCTTGCCACTGTCATCTCAAATAATATTTGACAATCTTATTTTGAGCTCAACTTCATGCGTCTTACAACTTTAACAGACTGGACTTTATTTTCCTTTATATACACACCATAGCTTTTCTAGCAGGAATGAGTTATGGGGCCTGCAAAGGTGGACACAGGTTTATTGTCTTGTGTATTTAGCATTGTAGACTGTGGGAACATGGCTGGATGCTTTATGGGAACAGAGATAAGATGCACCGCTCAGTCCCCAATTGTAAAAGGCAGAGAGCAGATGGAAGAAGTTGCAGAGGGAAGCCGTCATAGAAGCAAGGGAGGAGCAGATCTCCCAAATGCTGACAGCCGGCTTAAGCGCTCACTTCAGCACGTTCCCATTAAAAGCAGTTTGAAAAGGCTGTTTGCTGTCTACCCGTCTACATCCTGCATTTTGTTTGTTCAAAATCATTTAAGGATTTTGTTATAGCTAATTTCTCCAGATGACATCTGTGTTTTTAGGTTAGTCTTTAAACAGCATACAAATAAACCTTCCCAATAACATTTGTGTTCATCTGCATTGGTTATAATCTCTTGTAGGTCCAAATGGTCAGCAGCATGCGTATTGGTCGCAACGTAAATTATCGCATCTTAGATATTGACTGGTGCACTTCAGACAAAGTCGTGCTGGCTTCAGACGACGGCTGTATTCGAGTTTTGGAGATGGCCATGAAGTCCGCTAGCTATCGTATGGATGAACAAGATCTCACCGGTAAGCCAAAAGCTGACCATTAAGAATAGAAATGAATGGATGGTACATTGAATTTAAATTTGTGTGGTGTAGTTCTGCTCTTCCTAACACTTTATTTCTGTCTGCTGTGTGACCAATATGTCCAGATTCAGTGTGGTGCCCATATCTGCTGCTACCCCGAGCTGCCCTCACTCTTAAGGCTTTCCTTCTACTGCAGCCGTGGTCAGGGACCTTCACGATGGACATTACACAAGTGTAAGTTCAAGCAGTCGCACTTTTAAGTGTGTATCGCAAACAATAATAGAACGTAATTTTTCCCCTAAATTAGACATTTGAGCATACATACTTAGTACAAACCTACATGTTTGAGCCGTGGCATCCAGAAGAAACTCACAAATGTTACTAGTTTCCATGAACCAGGAATGTTCTTCGAAACAAATAAGAGGCGACTCTTCAAATTCAGTTTTCGCACACGCAAGACTAATGGGAGTTGTGGGGCAGTGGGGAGTGCAGCTGGCCCAAGCTAACTTTATGAATTTTAATATCAGCCTACGGGACCAGGTGGCAATGTCAGCTTTGAGTTGGTTGCTTGCTTGTAGGTAATGTTAGTAGAATTTGCCGCAATATAAAACCAAACAAGCCTACAACAGTAGTCCATTATAATAAAAGTTAGTATTTAAATACTGGGTCACTGAAATGTTGTGCTTTTGTCTATAGTTAAAAAATAGACACATATACACTACACTATTGTCAAAATTATGTCACTGTATTTGTTCATCCTACATTGAATTTTACACATTTATTATTTTTATTAATGTATTTAATCATTCATGAATTCTAAACCCAGTGCCTGCAATTATTTTAAGCTATACAGTAATCCCTCCTACTTTGCGGGGGTTACGTTCCAGACCCACCCGCGAAATGGGAATTTCCGCGAAATAGAAACTAGATTTTTTTGAAGTATGAGCCATAATTTAGCCATAAGATATTCTATTTTTATCGCTGACATCAACCAGCTCGCTGCTAGGGGACTTTCATATCAATGGACTGTGCGCTCCGCATTCATGCCTTAGCGACGAGACTAACAGTGTATTGCTATGTCCAGATGAAGGCCACCGCCGGTGGAGAGAACGCCCTGAAGTCACATGTGACGATAAAGTATACTGTACTGACTCTTTAATTTATTCATTTCAAAACAAGAAAACGACTTTTAAACATAAGCTATCATTATTAAAGGAAAATGAAGAAACTCAAGTGGCCGCGAAACCTCGTGAAATGATGAAATTTCTGCGATAAAATCATTAATTTATTTTTGAAAACCCGCGATACAGCGAAGCCGCGATAGTTGAAGCCGCGAAGTAGGAGGGATTACTGTACATCTTTTATGCATCAGATTGGCATATTTTAAGGGTTATATCATGATCAATCTTGTAAACAATGTTAATTTTAATAAACATAATAGAAATAATGGATGTATGCGCACACACACACACTCATTGAACTGGCAAATGTTTTTTTCAACAATAGAAACAAGATGCTTCAGTCAGTGCTTGTGTACTTATACGAAATTGTCTCGGTCTCACACACTCTTGTTTATCACTCAGCTGACTCATTCTCAGAATCTCAATCTTTCTCTGCAAACTAGTGTCTTCCAAGTCCTCTGGCTTTCTCTCTGTAGCACTCTCAGATTGCTTTTTGTCATCTCTCTCAACACCATCATCCGGTTCTGTCTCAATGTCTCCTTGTTATCCATTTTTGTGGCGCAAAAATAGGATGTAATGTTTTTTTTATTCGTTATCAACAAAAAGCAGTGGAGTGGAATACCCAGCGTTTCAACAACCCATTCTATGAGTATAATTTATTGAATGAGGCCACTGTGTTTTGATAAGGCTCACTAATGTAAGCTGTAAGTAGGTTGAATATGCCCTAGACAGGCCCCCCTCGATAAGATTGGTCTAAAACCGGCACTCTTCAAGTCCACTCAAAATGTACTTGAAAAGACTAGGATGATAGATGTATTTAGTAGTGGTGTGAATCTGATAAAACATACATCTACTTAATGAATGGCTTCATCATTTAGTGTATTTTGCATGAAAGACAATTTTTGATTAAAAAGACAATGTTACAATTTACTTAGAATTTGTTCTATGAAGATTTCACTTTTCCATTAAGCTGCAACAAACACAAACAAATCAGTGCAATTTTTGGAATGGGATTTTTTTTTTTCTATTTAGCACACACAAAAAAAACAACACAAATGTCACATGAACAAAAAAAATAATTCAAAGAAAATGGTCATGCCCAAGGAAGACGAGAAACCCTGACGGGCTGATAAGGTGTCTCCCTCAGACTTCAAGTTAAAATTAAAGAACATTTTATAAAAATATATCTAATCAATCAATTAGCTTACTATTTGAAGTAGGATTAAAATTCAAGGTGAATTATGAGATGACAATATTCACAAAATTCCTGAATCCAGGGGACAGAACTTCTAAAGGTTAAATTAAAGCTATAATTTCAAGTAGGCTATAAATTCAAGTTTTGTTTTAGGTAAGGGTCCAATTGACGTCCGTTTTTCTTTCCAGAGACTACAATGAAAAAGATGAGATCAAAGGTTTGATCCAGGAGCAGCTTAATTCTTTGTCAAAGTAAGTTTTTGCTTTGCTTCATCTTTGTATGCAGTGATTACAGTGATCCCTCCTACTTCGCGGGGGTTACGTTCCAGACCCAACCGCGAAATGGGAATTTCCGCGAAATAGAAACTAGATTTTTTTGAGCTATTCTTGGAAGATATTCTATTTTTATCGCTGACATCAACCAGCTCGCTGCTAGGGGACTTTCATATCAATGGACTGTGCGCTCCGCATTCATGCCTTAGCGACGAGACTAACAGTGTATTGCTATGTCCAGATGAAGGCCACCGCCGGTGGAGAGTGTTATATCTTTACTATTTTCCAGGTTCTGATGTAGCAAGCATGGTTCGGACAACGACGTGATGGGTACTGCTTTATTCCTTTCATCACAGTCAGTTCACTGGCCGTACATCGCGACACTGAACGTCCCCGAAGCTCCCCCTCCCACATCCGGGGTTTTCCCACTACGGAACATGAGTTAGTCCAAAATATACAACAGCGAGAACGCCCTGAAGTCACATGTGACGATAAAGTATACTGTACTGACTCTTTAATTTATTCATTTCACTTTTAAACGTAAGCTATCATTATTAAAGGAAAATGAAGAAACTCAAGTGGCCGCGAAACCTCGTGAAATGATGAAATTTCTGCGATAAAATAATTCATTTCCGCATTTTTGAAAACCCGCGATATAGCGAAGCCGCGATAGTTGAAGCCGCGAAGTAGGAGGGATTACTGTATATACATTATTTTCTATGAGGATTTCACAAAATACGACAACTCTTATATTGAGGATTGTGGATGCCAGCATATATGCAAAAGTGGGCTTGTCTGGTTTTATCGTGTATCTGTGATGGACTCCTCAGTGACACGAAGAGTGTGCTGCAGGACCCCGAGCTCAGTCTGCTGCAGCGCTGCCTCCTGGTCTCACGGTGAGTTTCTCTCAGGATGCAGTGTCCTCTCTCCCTGAGGCTTTTCCAACTTTTTGTACTTTCAGGCAGTCCAAAACAGCTTTTGCAGGTTGACTAAACTTTATTTAAAAAGCACACTGCAAGTTTTTCGCATATTACATTTTACAATATTTTGTTGTTTTTTTTCTTCCGTAAAGCATATTTCAGTGCTTTGAAAAGCGCACACTGTATATTATATTATTGTTAGAGTAGTAACACCCACTAAGGAACTGTGGAAATATACTATTTACTAGTTCTGTATTGGAAAGTATACTACAAAATCATTGTGATAATTGTACACTCATGATATCCTATTATTTGCGTCTGCGAAAATTTTAACGGCATAGTTATTTAAAAATAGAACTAAACATTTGACTGATAGTTTGCAGCCAAATAATGGACTCAATTTTGCACGATTTGTTTCATTACACAATTTAATTAACAAAGAATTCAAAAAATTTAAAACTTAGCGTGTAATTAATAATAGTATTATTATGCAAATCCTGAGTCACCAGACCATGACAGATGATTCACTGTAATGCTCCAAAATTAGTTTTGTTGAATGCAGCAACAATTATTGCATCACAATTGCTTAAGATACACACAATATGACGACAGGTATAGGGCCAGTAACTTTGCTATAAATGTCAAACAATTCAATCTGCCTAGAATACAATTTAGTCGGCGAGAATGAAGGAAAGTTTTCGGCTTACAAATAATGAGAATGCTTTCCTACAGCTCATGAATCTATAATGCCTCTGCAGCTGGCCATCCTAAGTTATCATGCCACTGTTAACGTGGCCTGGTAACCTAGCAACAGCTGTGTGTCTGTGCAAAATAGCTAAAGGAGGCTCGTAGTGGTAAATGACGAGAAAAATACCAGAAGCATGTGGTTGGGCATAGTGGTGATGAGGTTGGAAAAAAAAATGTGCTGAAAGATGTAGTACATGTGCTCATTAGAAAGCTGAAAGAAACCATTAGTATTTTGATGTTGACTGAGGTGGTGTTTTTTGCAAACTGCAGGCTGTTCGGGGATGAGTCTGACCTTCAGTTTTGGACAGTGGCTTCACACTACCTCCAGTCATTTGCTCAGGCTCGTCAGCTCAGTGTGGCCACAGTGGAGGGGCAGATTCAAAATGAATCAGCTCAGCAGTCTCCTCAAAATCATCTGGACATCTGCCATGACATGTTGTGCGAAAGCTCCTATTTCCAGGTCAGTAAAACTAGTCAAAAAGGTTCTTTTTTTGCGGGGGGGGGGGGGGGGGTGATTGACCACAGCTTAATGTCAGACTCACACCCAAAAGCTCCATTGATCATTTAGGTTTAAATCAGTGAATGACCTTTGAATCGATTTGCAATTTGATTAAAATGTTAGTTGTATCCACTGTCATAGAAAGTGGGTCCCCAAAGATCTTTACAAAACCTCACATTTACTTATTTACAAACTTAATTGAACTGTAAAGCACAGCGGCAGGCATTCACCAAGCAGTTGTCTGCCTGCCACTAAAATATTATCTGTTAATCTAAATTTTACGTGCATCGTCTCCCAGGTGAAGGGTATGTCGAAACCGCTTGCCCCCACACTACCTGGATAGCTATGTCATACATATTGAGCTTCTCATTAAAGAGACCACACACGCAACAGTATTAACAAAATGAATTCTGATCCAAGTGCAACAAATAGGATTTGATACTTGCTTTTCTCTGAGCACTCCAATCTCCACCGATTCGTGCACAGTCCTAGTAAACAATAGCAGCTGTGCCTTGTCCTTTTCCGTTTTAACAACATTGCTATGGTGACGATTAGGATTTTATTCTTGCTATCCAATATCTCACTTGTTAAATATTGATATTGGGAAATACTTTCACTATGTGCACATAGGTAAAATATTCACTGAATATCCTGTAGTGTGTAATTTTATCCTAAAAAAGCCTGCACTTCCAATATTTCCCACCATATTCCAATATCTATATTACCTTCATCATTACATTACAAAAAAATATTGCTCAGAATGTTGCATTGTGATTTATCTTCATAAGAG
This sequence comes from Syngnathus leptorhynchus, assembly GCF_054491065.1. Classification (NCBI taxonomy): domain Eukaryota; kingdom Metazoa; phylum Chordata; class Actinopteri; order Syngnathiformes; family Syngnathidae; genus Syngnathus; species Syngnathus leptorhynchus. The sequence goes on along the minus strand of NC_141204.1, from coordinate 10,039,039 downwards.
AATCAAAGCCTGTGGAGAGAATGAGATCATGAATATCTGCTTTTTTTGGTTTGTTTATTTGAACATGATTCTCGGGCCCAACTCCAGGTGTGGTCTTTGCCCAGAAACTGATGGGTCTTCACATAGCTGATGCTGAAAACCCTGCTGCCGCTTTGATATAGCATATGGCACCTTTTATGCATAAACCAACCTCCAGCTGCACTTCCATATGTATATTGTATAATTGATAAATAATGGCGAAAATACATGTATGAGGACTAATGACTTCAGCCCAGAGCTGTATGGAAAAAGAAAAACAATTTGTCTGGCCATTTTCAAAAAACGTGTTTTTTTATTCGTTTGGAGGAGCCTGAAATGTTTTTTTTCGAGAATATGACAATTCATTTCTGACAAATATAACACTTATTAAAAAGACTCATTATTTTGCAATTGAATGGGAGGTTTCAGCATTTCAAATTCTAAAGTTTAAAGGATTGGATGACCTAACGCAATTACAAATGACATTTTTTCGGTTTCATTCAAACAGGTGACAAAAATAAGGTAAAAAGTGATGGCATTCATTTTTTCCACCCATATAAAAAACAGACAGGTGAAAAATGCTTTCTCTTTTCATGGCGCAAGAATACCATTGATAGCAAGATTACCATTGATCCATGCATTATTACTTCGATTGTTTTATTAACCTAACACATGTTTGGTAATGTGGGAGAAAGCTGCAATACCCTGAAGAAAACCCACATAAGCATGATGATAACATTCAAACTGCTCACAGAAAAGCCAGAACTGTAACTCGAATCCAGAATCGTAGAACTTAAAGGCAACCATGCATGCCACTATTCCATTGTGCCTACAAGATTAACAAATAAACGGTAAGTATCTTTTAGATGGCATTGAATAATTGAAATGCAATGCGACTTTCTAATTTCCTCTAGAAAGGCTCTTTCTGTAACTCTATCAAAGCCACCATGACTTAATAAAAATGATTATGCACAATTTTGTTTAAATGAAAGTTCCGCTGCGTATTAATAAGGGGCCACACTGTGAACATAAATAGAAGGCTTTGGGGGGAAAAACAAAAAACAAAAAACTTTCCAGACTGTCTGTAGCTACCTTTGGTTTGTGTTGTCATACAACAGCCGCATTGGCAGCAGCCTGGCTGTAATTACCAATATCTGAGCCTCCAACAGAGAGCACACTGCTCTGAAGCTTCTTAACACGTTTGATTTATGCCCTTAGCTGTGACTCACTGAAGAATGAAGCCTAACTACAAGCAAAAAAAGAATAATAATAATAGTAATAATAGAGCTTCTCTCTTTTCAACAAAGAAGTCGACACACATTTCCACACTGCTCATGCAGTCACACACCATTTTTGTGTGATGTCTTGAATGTCTTCTATTTTTCCTCACTTAACCAAAGAGCTTTATTTCTTTTCAATCAGAGTTTTAATCCTGAAACCAAGTGTATGGCCATGTTTGAAGGCATGCTGTGAAATAAAACAAGGAGTAAAGCACTTTTTTTTTTTAAGGACTGCGTCACTAGAAACACGAATGGCTCTTAAATATTTTAAAGCCTTCATAATTGTATTCTAACTGCCCTCTATATTCGCCTAATCACTATCGGTGCCGTGTAACGCGTGATTAGTTTTCTGCCTATGCAATGACTTGCTGATATTGAAAAATGACTGATCTTATCTTTGTAAAACCTTCATTCGCCTACAGAAATTCCAGTTGGATCGTGTTCACCTGCAGGAAGTGAAGCGCTCCAGTTATGAGCATACTAAGAAATGTGCTGACCAGCTCCTCCTTTTGGGTCAGGTAACTAAACTCCTCCACTACCACTTCCACCTTATTCCCTTTCAGCCTTTCTCTCTTTGTACACAGTTAGGTGAATTTGCACAATTGTTTTTATACACCACCACAGGGAATTGTCAAGTTTATGGACCAATTGAGTCTGTTCAGCTAAGATTGATAAAACATACACAGCAGCTAGACTTTCTGAGATCAATACAGCCATTGCTTAAACATAACATGTCTGCCTTTGCAAAGCTTATAATACTCTCTTGACACTGTCAGCTGTTCTGAGTATTTAGCTAAATCAAGTACTACGTACTGTATTGGTGTGCCTAATATTGTGGCAAGCCGTGGTAAGCTTCTGTTGCCTTAGAGCAGGTTGTTTCTTGGCTTATTCGGTTAGTCAACCTTGCTTTATGCTGTCGGCCAAATGAAGCAAGATGGAGGATAACAGCTCCCTGATTCCTCTGTAGGATCTCTGCCCGAGAGGATTGTAGTCACCTCACAATGTCACTGTTCGCTCTCTAATCACAGGCTGCAATCAGCAGGCTTTGTACTGAATGTGTCTCACCTATCTAGGCAGAAAGACAGAGGTCACTCAGCTCTGATACTAGCACAAAGCAAAGCCTTCAGGGCCAGCGGATAAAAAGGGTGATATCATCCATCCCCCTATAGTTTGGTCATTACTTCTTGCCTTTTCTCAGGCTGCCCTTATTGTCATCCATATCTCTGTCATTACCTTCTGTTGTAATGCTTCTGTTGCTTTCAGACGGATCGTGCCGTACAATTACTGTTGGAGACGAGTGCAGACAATCCTAGCTACTACTGCGATTCTCTAAAGGCCTGTCTGGTGACCACCATCACCTCCTCTGGACCATCCCAGTCCACTATCAAACTTGTGGCCACAAACATGATCGCCAACGGAAAGTTAGCAGGTACGGTTTGAACTTTCATAGTGACTTTTTGTACTTTGAAAGAGTACACACGGGTCTGCCAAAGTCTGCTTTGCTTAAATTGAATCTAGAAAACTCCTGGCTTTAAATTGAGTCAGATGTATTTTCGATCCCATTCATCACCTGGTGTCACACCCACTTAAACAGAACAGTCACACAAATATCACTTTTGGATGGTGTCCAATTATTACATCGAGAGTATAGCGGATTTACATTGTCGAACTGAAGCCATGTGTGCCATTGTCGCTCATTATCACATTGTAGCGTTTCCTCCCGGTGTTTTACCAGAGGGTGTGCAGCTGCTGTGTTTGATTGACAAGGCTGCAGATGCTTGCCGCTACCTGCAGACCTACGGGGAGTGGAACCGTGCCGCCTGGCTTGCCAAGGTAACTCAGTAAAAGCGGGTTTGTCTACTTCAGGGGTGTCAAACTCTTAAACTCCTTTTTTTTTTCGCGGGCCGCATTGTAGTCATAGCATCTTTCCGAGGGCCATTATGACTGTCAACCCAAATAAATGTATGAGCACCTCATATTATATACAATAAAAGCTACAAAACAAACTGACAAATAACTCGTTTTCAAATCAGAGGAGTAAAAAGTGGTCAAATGTAAAAAAAACAACAACATTAAAAGTGAAGACAATTTCCAATTCTAGTAATGAAACACAAATTTGATGCACAATTTGTCTTCGCGGACCTCATAAAATGATGTGGCGGGCCATATCTGGCCCCCGGGCCTTGAGTTTGACACCTGTGGTCTACTTGAAGCATCACATATTTGTGTGTGTGGGTTGAGGTCAGTTTTGGGTTTTTTTTTGGGGCGGGGGGGGTCAGGTATGATGGACATAAATGTTGATAGCACCTCGGCATTCACAGGTGTTTTATCCAATTGATTCATTATGCTTGTACCTTTTCCATGTTTATGTGTTTTCATCAATCGGGTACCACATAGTACCAAAGACGTTTGGGGCATCTAAAAACTACATGAAAGATTTCTATGTCAATTTAATAGCTATGCAGTGTAATGAATTATGAAGGGAAGCCTGTGCTTCTGGCTGGATGCAGGCAAAACAAGTCCCTGTTGTTTTGCGGAACAACAAGCACTCCCAACATTGAATGTTAGTTGTCGACTTCCCAGTTTCTGTAACCCTACCTAACTAGCACTGACGTCACAGACACCGAGTCAAATTATACAACGCTCCTTTACAATTGTCAGTGTCAGACAGCTATGAATATAACATTGCAGTGTTACACCGCTATTGAAGGGGGATTGAACCGGTGCCCTCCAAAAAGGTTTAGAATTGTTTATGCATGCCACAAGATGGTGGCAAAGCGCTTTTTTTGTTTAAATGAAGCTCCTAATTTCACATCAACACAGTTCCCTGGTACCAAAATGCAGCAAGATAGCAGGGAAGCATTGCTTTTGTCTCATCAACTCACTTTAGCTTATGGTATCTTCTTGGCACCATGAAATGTAGCAAGACTTGTTATTCTAGCCTGAGCAGAAAAAAAAAGTTTTATTGTACTGTATTTGTATTGCAGGTTGTTGTTTTCTCCCCTGAAGTCAGATTGGATAGGCCTAAACTCCCCTCAACGCTGAACAGTTGATGAATTTATTGTTAAAATGTATTTAGTTCCTTCTGGTTCTTTTTACTATAGATTATTTCATGGTTGTTTGTGGATAGGGTAGAATGACACTAAAAAACTTAAAATGCCTTTCGGATTCCCACGCAGCTTTGTGGAGGGAGGGTTGGGTCTTGGGTAAGGGAGAACTGATTAGAATTTTGTTGCCTCAGCATCATTGCACATGTTTCTTAACTCAGCTAAAATTTGTTTGCATTGTAATGCAGGAAATGATGGTCTATAAATGTGTACAATTTTGTGCTGACCCAGATTATCTCACAAGCGTTGTGCCAATGTGTTGTATTACACATTACCTTGTCACAAAGTTGTTTACCTTATTTATATACTACATACTCTTTTGTCAGGTGCGTCTCAATCCAGCCGAGAGTTCAGATGTGCTGAAGCGATGGGCGGAACATCTTTGCTCCCAGCAGGTCAACCAGAAATCCAAAGCCATCCTAGTGTTACTCTCCTTGGGCTGCTTTTACAAAGTGGGAGAGATGCTACACAGGTACGATATCGGCTTTTTCGTCAGCTTTATTAGACAATCACTTAAGTCATGTAAATTTAGTATGTCATGCGCTTCTTCTGTCTTTAGTGTCCTTATGGATCTGTTTCCTGCATAGCGTTCCCTTTTTATGTGGCCTTACATTTTGAGAGGCTTTCAGGAGGCATGTAGTGTGTGTGCCTCAAATCAGGCATTGTGCTGTTTTCTGACAATTATATTTCTTTCTTCTCCTCTCTCCACTTCGCATCTAGTATGAGGCACTTTGACTGTGCAGCTCTCTTTATCGAAGCCTGCTTGAAATACGGGGTCATGGAGGCCAACGACTCATCGAATATCCTTTTTCAAAATCCATTACATTGCTCCAAGGACCATTGATGGATGTACTGTTGCCGCTATGTTAAATCATAGCTATCTCTGTTGAAGACAGAGCTCAGAAAACGGTCATTAATTCAAAACGGAAAACAACACCAAACAAAGGAACTCAACAATGATTTGGAAATTTGGAAAATAAGTATTCAAATAGCTTTCTTTTGATCCACAAATGCAATTCTCCAGTAAAACTGTTGAACAAAACAACCCAAAAAGTCTCAGCTTTGCAGGCATCTTTCTTGTATTCCCCTCAATGAAACAATTCTCAAAACATCTCTGCCCAAGAAAATCACAATCCCGCAGGGTTGATTTGACAAACCGAAATGATCATAATTGTAATTCAAAACCTTACAACAACTGCCACTTTAACACATGCAGGGAAATAAAATAGAGACAGACTGTGACAGACTTACTAAACTTTCTTTCCAAGTTCTCCTTGACCTAATATCTCCACATAAACTCATAGAAACGGCATTTTTGGACTACGCACGCCTGCTGCGCTCGCTCGGCCTACGAGAGGGAGCCGCTCTGTGGGCATCGCGGGCGGGCACCGCCGGCGAGCAGCTGATGGAGGAGCTGTTCAAGGGGGAGGGAGGAGGGAATGAGGTGGTGCTTGACAATGACGAGGCCAAGGTAGTCATCGACTCTTGAAGATAAACAGACTCATGGCTGAGAATTAAGCTGAACCAGGGAGCTATATCTCGTCAACACGAGAAGACGGTGATGAGGTTCCGTTGGGTCATTTGTCAGTTCATTCATTCATGGTCTTCCCACGTTTGCGGCTATGGCGAGTTTGACATTTCGTAATGTTTTTGTTGTGACGATGGGACCGTCGTGTTTGTCGGCAGCTGTGTTGCTGCTTCAAAAGATTTTATCCTCCCAACGAGTGACGTCATGCACATTGTTGTGTGTTCAATTGAACTTTTAATATGGTGGGTTTGCATTATTGTCTGTGCCTGTGTTGAATACATTTGTTAGGCAAAAATGTATTAACTTGCTGTTCTACTGCTGTGATGAAATGCAGCAAGAAGTTGCTACATTTCTTCCCCTATGTTGCACTGCCTTGAAAGTTTACTCTCATCATTCATTATCCTTCTCCATCACTGAATTCCAAAGCATTGCACTTTTAATTTCCCTTTCAAGAATATTCATTTGCAGGACCATTCCACTTGACAGAGGTTTTTAAATGACCAAATCTTGGATGTGCACAATCCATCCCTCGTAGGTACTTGCATGTACAATGCAGCCCAAAAATATCCAGAACCAAGCCCAATATGGAGTAAAACTTATTTTTTGTTATTAGAAGAATGGATATTCTTCAGCTGAAAGGTGTTTATGTATCTGCAAAGCCTTCATAGCCAATGTTGATAATGCATAGTTGATCGTTTAGAATGGTGCAAAAGATGGTTTCCTCAAAAAAGATGAGCAAATGAATAATTTGTAGGGGAGAATGCGGAAAGTTTTTACTTGGAGTAAATTTACAATGCGTCAATTTACTAGTCATCTTATTGTGACAAGGAACATATTTCTTTTTTCTATTTCTACCTAGAGAATACCCATTCATCCAATAAAAATGTTTTTTAACTAGAAAAAAATAAATATTTGATTAAGAATCATTTTGGGGCATAAATAAATAATAAGACAGATGACAAGAGGCTGAGTGTTGGGCTTGATATTTGTATTGAATGCTTGAGTAGTCAATAACTGCTTTCAACATGAGCCACTTGTTAAATGGACACCGTCTGGATTGCTCCCGTTGAGCAATGGAAGTGTTGCAACTTGTCGCTGTACCTTCTCTGCGTGTTCCCCCCTTTTTTTTTTTTACTCACCACCCTTTGCTCATCAAAACCATACATACGAGTTGACATCGCATTGACAGCCTTTTGTGTGTTTATCCATCTTGTGGTGTGTCAACCTGTCCTGCAGTCAGACAGAAATGTCTTCTGTGGGACCGTCAGCGTGTTACTGTGTTTCATAAACACGTCAGTGCTGTTCCCCACTGTGTGACCAAGCAGTGTCAATCTACATGTTCTCATGTAATTTCCCAATTCCCACTTCTATAAGTGGATGTAAAGTCAATATATCGTTTGTGCACTGTGCAAGATTGTGCACTGTGAACACATGCCGCCACCTTATCGCACATATATTTTTTTACTTTCAATCTTTTTTTTTTTTTTTTTTTCCATTGATTTGTACAGGTCTTGGGTCACATTAATGGTAGAAAATACTTTGAGGTGATTTATCTCGATTGCTGTGTTGTATCACAACAACTAGCACTTGAACCGGGGTGTGTAGACTTTTTATATCTGCTGTATGTGGAAGAGCTAGTATATAATCCCAGCACGATCGATGTATTTCCTTGCATCTGTGAATATTTTTGTGCAGTGTTGTGATGGAAAACATACACATTCAGTACACACCGTACTTTTTAGCCTCTAGCAATGTGATGCTTTTTTTGTATAATGATGTGTAAAGGTAAGTCTTGTAGCTGGAGCACATATCTTTTATTGCAATCAATCAATCATTCTAAAGTCAGCAAGATTTTTTTTCATTATTGTCAGTTGATTATCACGCATCCTTTAAGCTGTACATTCGTAAATAAATCTGAAACAACAAAATTATTCCCCTATATGAATGGCAATAAAATGAGTCTTTACCGTACATTGTTCATGTCATCACTGCACTTGCAAATATGGGCACTAGAGGGGGCACTTAAGCTTTCCTTTTGGATTTTACTCCTCAACAGTAGACCACAAAGACCTGAGTCCTATTTGAGTTTTTTTTCTCTTTCATTACAGCTCAGGTATCGTTAAAACATTCACTCATTCGTAAAAGTGTCTTGAAGTGAATCAGCTAGCACAAACGGCTTCCGCCATTCATTACTTTTTGGCTCCAAAGGAGGGCCAACAGCTGGCCTCCTCTTTTCCTCACATTTATTTATTCATTCAGTGACATGCATTCTGTTCTTTGTTCCTCAGAGCTCAAAGAGAATAAAAGCAGTGCAAAAGAGAAGGCCACACAAATGACTTGATTGTGTTTCTTTTATAACGGCTCCATGAATAACTACCAGAGAGCCGATCCAGCCGCTACAACCTAGTCATCAGTATGCAGCGTGCCACGTAGTATTTCGGTTCTCTACTTGAACATGCTTCCTACCACCCAGTTAGCTGGCCCAAAGTACACTTCCCAAACAACCTCTCTTACTTCTGTCTTCCACCCTGCTTATGTTGCAAAACGTGATGAGCTTACTTGTATAACTTGTGCCAAACATTGCCTCTTTTTGAACTCTCCTTCCATAATATATGTGATTTGATTCTGAGCTGCAATATTTGCGCATGGTGGCAACCAACGCATGCATGTTCAATCTCACAGTCACAATCTGACATAATGACATTAGCTCCACCTTCACAAACCATTTCATTGGGGTATTTGGTGAGCTGGAGCCAATCCCAGTTGGCTTTTAGTTTAAGAAGCAGGCTCCATCCCCGTTTGGTTGCCAGCTAGTCAGAGGGCACATAAAGACAAACAAGTATTCACGTTTGTATTGACACCAATGGATTTTTTTTTTTTTAGAAGCAACTGGAGGGCCATAAGGAAACACTTGATTTGGATTTAAACTCCATCATACCATGAGCTGTTTCTAATATCCTTTGTATAACGCAAAGGTTTTCTTGATGTCTCTCATTATGTCATGATATCTGTTCAACTGCCAAAGTTTTGTTTGATTGATAAGGTCTAATTTTCTAGAATGGGTCAGTCTCATGTTTGGCACATCTCCCATATAGTTCTGGGTTTGAATCTCAATTCCTTCCCTTTGTGACATTAACATGTTCTTGCGCTTTGTACTTTAGCTTTTACATTCCAAAAACATGATCATTGTCTTTATTAAAGACGTGATCGTTTGGCTATTATACACCCGTGTTTTTGCCTAGCAACCAATCAAGGGAGGCTCCAGCTCATCTGTCACCCTAACAATGTGGTAGAAAATGGATGATGAACTACATACACGAAGGAAGTTGAATGTCAGTGCATCAGATTGTAATGTTTTGGGCGGTAAGTATATTAAGCCGCCCTTTGTGTGCAGCATCATGTGGAGGTGGGGAGGGAGGGGGGCGAGCAGCAGGTCAGTCCGTTCCCAGGAGTGTGTTATCGTGTGGTGCTGACAGACTGATGACTTTACTGTATGTCCATAAAAGGTGGGCAGGTGTGAGCTTGCTCACTGACAGCCTCCATGCTGTGGGTTACCCCTCAGCTCATTCCTCTTTTTCTTTGGAGCATTTGATGCAGGGAGGCCCCTGATAGTGAAATACGGCCGACTGTTAACTTAATTTATGAGGATAATTTTTTGCTTTCTCTCTGCTGCCATTTTCATCCGTTTTTTTTTTACCTTACTAGTTCACAGCATGTCATTCATTCTTCCATCACCTTTTTGGAATATTTCGTATCGCCCAATTTCTGTCACCTCACATCAACTGAAAAATGGAAGCAGACCCAATCTCATTTGATTTCAGTCCCTCATTTCAGGGTCATCCCAGTTCTTCCACACATTTGCCCTCTATATAGAAGGCCAGGCAGAAAGCGATGGCAGATTATGTTTTGCGTTAAAAAGTATTTAGACCCTCAACTTTAATCTGATTCCATTTAGATGAATGGCAGTAGACCGTGGCTTCACCTCACCACAACACAACACTGCTCTGATTTAAGGGAGCCAGCCGAAAGAGAGAGAATGAGGTGTGGGACCTCAAGTCTAGACTTTTAGCTGCATAAGGGCACAACAGGAACTCCGGAACATTACTTTTCCATGACAAACTCTTAGCGACTCCTGAGTAATGAGTTGAGCCCAGGGTAATCCTTTTTAAAAGATTGTGATCTAATCTTTTGTGGTTTCCACGTGTGCATATTGCAGTCAAGGCTTTTCATGAAAAGGAAGGGAATGAAATCACGGATGCTTTGTGTTAGGAGCATGCTGCCGACAGTCCATTACGGACGTGCTTGCTTGGTTGCTAGCCAGCCTGTTATCAGCTATTGACTTCATTTTCTTGATTACCAAATTGTGAGCGTATCCATAACCTAGTGCATGTACGCCACAAATTTCCACGCTAGCATTCGCCTGTATGCTGTGGAATATTTGAGCAGGGTGAATCAGAAACGATTATGAAGAAAATAGCCTCTTGCAGGTTTAACTAATTTGGGCCAGTTGAGTAGAGACAAAGGATTCCCTTTCACTGATGGACAGGGGAGGAAGTAAAGGATACCTGCAGCATCAGACCCATTTCCTGTGGAGATGGTTGTGCAGATGTGGACAGTATGCTTATGTACCTGTCCACTCATGAAAATGTGCTCGTTGCATTTTAAGTCTGCACGCAGTTATCCACTCTCACTTGCCTGCTGCGTCTCTCATGGAGTTTTGTGTTATTGTTCCTAGTCAAGCGAAGTATATGGGTTTCCTCTCTGCCGCATACAACCGGACACACTGGGCCTGTGTTTGTGAGAAGGGGGGGGGGGGGGGGGCTGAGTGAGGGGCTCAAGGCTCAGTACTGTGGGGGTCTTTTATTCAGCTGCCTGTACGTGCATGCACTCCTGAGGATAAGCACGTGCTCCTCTGTCGAAATAGAAGCAGCACCAGGATCTGATGCTCTATTCAGTCAAGTCAGGAATCAGCCGCAGAGATACTGGAGCTACAGTAAACATAATACTTCAAAAGCAGATATGGATCATATATAGATGGAAAGAATGCAAATCAAGGTGTCTTCTGAAGAACTCATAAAATATGTTGCAGGAATATCTAATGTAACATTATTAAGCAACTTGCCTTTTTTAAATTAATATACTCCTCTCTAACAGAGTAACTTTGGCTTATCCATTTCTTTTAATCATAGCTTTATTTTTTTAACGAGTAAAATTGTTGTAGTATTAAAGTTACTTCGGGAAAGTCGTGCACAATCGTTGTGGGACATGCCTCTATATACTAAAGTCCACTAGAGGGCACTAGAGGACCGAGAAATAGATGATAGATGCCTTTAGTAGTGGTAGCTGCAGACCATCAAAACGTTTTGCATAATTCCAAAAGATAAAAACATAATGGAAGTAAGACCTTGGGCTTTGTTGTGGGTTTTTTTTCCCCAGGGTGATACTGAGAGAAGGTTTCTATCCAGCTGTGCTATCACCAAAGAAATATTTAATTTAAAAAAAGAGCCAAATCAATGCTATAATAATACCTTGTCAAGTGTTGAAATATAAAATAATTTAATTTTCTGGCACAATTACGTATTTTTGTATGTTTTGGAAAATATGTAGCATTGAATAATAGTTTCTAAGGTGAGCTTCTGTTTGAAAGACCCGATAGTAAACTTTTTCTTCATTTATGCTCCAGAAGTGCATGCTTAACCACAGGATCTCTGCTTGATTTCTTTTGAAAAGCTCCACATTCCAGTATGTCTGCATGCAACTGGCTCAGATGCGTGCTTAGTTGCCCGTAAGAATGAACCTGTGGTTTCGGGTCAATTTCATAACACGTTGCTGTATTTGTGCACGTTGGCGCCAAGTAGCCGCTATCATGGTGACAATCTGACACCCCTGCACGTTCTGTATCCGTGTTGAGACACCCGATTCCACTGCTGCACACGAAAACTTCATCTTTTCCCCTGTTTGCCTGATATTGTATGACCTTCACCGTGGGTTCCTTGAGGTCAAAATGATGGCTATCTTGGAAAGGTGTCACGTCAGACTGCGAAGATGTGTGATGGAAAAGGAAGCGATGAATCAGGCTGAATAGATGAGGAGCAGGATGGTAGAGTAGATGAGCTGCTGTCAAATTTTAAACCATCAAGATGTAATCCCTTGTGATGGGCGGGTAATGCTGTCTTTCGAATAGCATGTGTTATGTGTAATGTGCACCGTCTGTCTTTAAGTACAGATACTTTAGTTTAAAAAAAACAACAACAACAACCTCTAGTACAAGTACTTATTCAAAGTATTTACTTTAGCAACATTCAAATACATATGCAAGCACAAAAGCAAAAAAATAACATTTTGCTAGGTTAACTAGGGAGTATCTTCTGCTGCTGAATCTGTTGCATCACTGTCATTTTTGATTTCCAGTCCATGTTCCCTGTTTTTTCTAAGTCCCCAAAATCTCAACGATGGTTGACTTTCTGTTTTATTTTTGTCTGTTTTTTAACGTTATGCCATTTGCGAGGGTTAAAAAAAAAAAGTAATGAGCCAAGTTGGTAACTTGAACAGTAAGAAAATGTTTTCAAATATAGGAAGACGTTGACAGAAAAATGAATACTACTCATGTAAGTGAAATGTCGCTACATTAAAACCTACTCAAGTGGAGTGACATCCCATCACGGCATGTATGCTATGGTATATGTGTCGGTGCGTGTTGGTATTTGCCCAGGCTCTCCTTGTAGTCTGCAAAGGCTCGTAAAGGGGTACGAAAGGGTTAATTCCCATCACCCCCCTTAAGAGAAGGTCGACCAACAGGGGATAGAGAGAAGGATCTTCTCCAAATGCCACCGTTAATGATACCCTAATGATGTTCTGCCTCAGTAAGGTAAACAATCACATAATGGCATGCTAGATTTAAAAAGATTTGCAAATCATCCATGACACAACTTTGGCAAGTGTGCACTCCCCTGGGACTTGCTGGAAGCAGGGTGCGGGTCTCAGTCAGTCCATCAAGATGGGATAGATATGCAAAGATGTTCACTGCGCTAGGAACATCCTTTTACTCAGGATACCTTTACCCCTTTTTTTTCACCCAGGGCCCCCCTGCACAGCCGATAATTCTGGCAGCATGAGAACAGCTCCAACCTGCAGTCTCTTTAAATCACTTTCTTTGCTCATTATTAGGCACTATGAATTGAATAGGCTCATATATAAGGAAAACACAGCAACAGGCAAACACGGCAGTGATAAATCTAAAATAATGAAATGTTGCTCATAAAGTGGAACCAGGAGGGCTTTGCTGACCCAAAATCCACGTAACCTGATAGCCCTGCAGAGGCAGAAACGCTTTAGTAAAGCCCAGCCCAGCTGGGTATCGAAACCGCAGAGAAACGTCGAGCTCGTTGGAGACCTGTTGTGGGTCACATTCCAGGCCTGTGAAGCGACTCTCAAAGAAAGTTACAATGACGAGCCTATTCAGAACAAGGCTTGCGTTAGCCTAACTATAACGTCTAAGTGGAAAAGCAATATTTTCCAATCCTATTAGTAGTTCATTTGCATGCATGTTCGTGAAATAACCATTTTATATATATATATATATATATATATATATATATATATATATATATATATATATATATATATATATATATATATATATATATATATATATATATATATATATATATATATATTATATATATATATATTATATATTTTATTTTTTGAGTGCGTTTCTTATCCATATTTTGAATTGCTAATAAAAAAGAGGGGAATAAAAACAAGGCTACCATGTAACCCTTGTGATTAGCACATTTGCCCTACAGCTACGTAGTTCTGGGTTTGAAATTCAAAAAGGCACAAGCAGTCACTTTGCAGTCCAATAATTACTGTTACAAGTATCGACTTTATGCCTGCTCACTATCACCTTGATTGATGGCTTGCCTGTCTGCTCATCCTGCTGTATGTTCATCAATAAGCATGACTCCATGTTCAGATGAGCTCAGTGTCTATGAGGGGCCTCTGTCATGAGTGATGAGGCCCAAGCTGATGTATGGGTGCTTTTGTACTCTGGAAAGGGATATACATTCCCAGCCAGTAATATAACATATTTGACCTGGTGGGTGTGTGACAGGTAAAGAGGGTATTGCATACCTGTCATAGAGAGGCAAACTAATAAACTTGGTAGCTAGACCAAGCGGGAGCTGAGAGTTGTGTGAAGGTGGGGAGGGGGACTAAAAAAGAATGCGTCTCATCTTTCAACCTTCTCTGTGGGTCGTCATTGAGGAAGAATCAGTTTGTGCGGTGGTGACTGCGAGTAATAAACTCTACCCACCCCTGATGCCTCCTCCTTGCCTGCCAGTGAAAATTGCATTGGCCATGGTTTAAAAGCTGCATGTGGCTCCAGTTTCAGCACGTTTGAAGTCTTCATCATCAATAAATAGCCAGATCAAGTAGCTTAGTTGAGTGCGGACGAAATTGACTGTGTGTATATGCAATCTCATATTTGCAATCTAAGCAAGTTGAATATCCAAACTGTAAATGATGGAAACATGATTTTAGCCAGGGAACACTGTGAGAAACCGGACCATCTAGTCATCGTGAGAATGAAAGATTCCATTGTGCATTGATCAAGCTATTTTTAGTTTTAATTGTGCTTTCACGGGACATGATTGAATCTACAGGATTGCCATAAGACATCATCAACACCATTTATAGCATTGTCTGATATCCTTTCTTCCCAGTTTTACAAAGCATTCCGTTTTCCATTTTGCATCATTTTGGTTCTTTGTTTATATATTGGCAGCATAACGTAAAGTATCTGAGATGCTCCACTTTACGTACGTGGCCTTCTCGCCATTCCCAGGCCTCTTTCTGGAGGAGGGGAGGTGTTGGAGGTGATAACCCCTTTCCATCACCCTGACAGTTGCAGTGGTATCACACCAGCCCCCCCTGGATGGAGTGGTGGTCTCCACAACCCATGCAAAGTTGACGAGGGGCAACGGGAGGAATGTAAATGTTCACCCTTAAAAATGCTGCGTAAATATTGAACTTTTGTACACCCGTTTTTGTACAAAACAAACTTCACAAGTGGGATTGTTTTTTTTATTTTCATTTTTGCACAACAAACCAAAGTTGTTAGGGAGAGGTGGGGGTCCTTTAAAAAGCTCTGGCTCAGCAGTTTTTATCTTCTCAACAGCCGTTCTTTCTCCCAGAATGACTCGCTGCTGTATGATATCAGCTGTGGCGCCATCGTGTTATCACAATGATGGAGGCCAATGGGTTTGTTGGATTTGAGTTATCATAAATGAGTATGACCACACGTCTACTGTATAACTCCACCCTGGTCCGAGCAGATAAGGTTACGCTGCACGCTGATGTCTTCTTAAAGTGTTTGATCAGCCTTTCGTTTGCACTCCGTGTTCTTAGATATGACACGCAAGACTGTCATACAAATGGATGCCTGGGAATTGGGGTCGCTGAGTGATAGATTGCTTTTTTGTGAGCGATCATAAATGTGGGAAGAAACAAGTTTAACTTCTGTTACACTCCAATGAAAATATGGAAAGTATTGTCCAGGAATCTCAAACTTTACTGTATATACTGTTTGTCATTTCACTGATATGTCACAGTGGGGACTTTGAATACATAAATAAATATTTTATTTATTTATCTACTTTAGGGAGCTGTACTTTGGTATGGAATGGCACTGCATCATATTTGGCAGTGTAGTTTCACACCGCTAAAAATAAGCATTATCTCAATATCTTTGTAAAAGCAATTCTTTTCTTACAGATCATTTATTGTGTCTTATTTGATTTAGCAGTTGTATCAACTGAAGCATCAGTAGGTCACTCACTTGAGCTTTGAAACAAGAGGATTGTGAAAATAATCTTTATTGAATACGCTCAAGTTGTTGTGGAGTTCAAATGTCCTTGACTCTGCTTTATATAGTTATATAAAATGATCAACAGAGGCCGGTTTGAACTTGTTTACTTCCAAAGTCGAAACGGGATATATAGCCTACTTGTTAGTACAAGCTGGGCCCTCATGATGATGTACCTGAGAAGAACTGAATAAAACTGAGCCCTTATTGGCACACACATAAAACTAGCATTTAATAAGTAAGTATGCTGACCACCTCTGGGTTCAACTTTCACTATTCCAGCCACAGGGGACCCTCGGGGCAGGCAATCCGCGCCGACTGCATTACCGAAATGCCCACAAGATCGCAAAGTGGACGAACGCCCAAGTTAGAAGAGACTATGGCCAAAGCTAGAAGACCTGGTCACCCCATGTGGTTAGTGCGGTAAACCACAGACATGTTGTCAGGGCACACAAGTACGTGTCTACCCTGTAGGCCCGAGAAGAAGTGGTGTAGGGCCAGATATGTGACCACCACTTCCAGGACATTTGCTGTATGTGGTTCCCCATCAATGGTGGTCCTCCCCCACTGCTTGGTGCTGCCAGGTGGCACCCCAATGTGTGGTATTTGTATTCACAACTGGGCTGTCCCAAGTTTTTATCTGACAATGTTACACTGTATTGTGTATTATACATTCAGTTGTCACGCGTTAAGGGTGCGTCAAAACAAGACTTATATATAGTTGTGGTTGTTTGAGGGGGGTGTAAGTCGATGCCCCCCCCCCTCTCAGTCGGACGTCTTTTTCTTCTTCTATTCTTCAGCTATTATGCTGATACAATACAACATTTATCCATAGCAAACACTGATTGAAATTTCAGTTTGCTAAACAAACAAAATGCAGAGTAACACTTTGTATTGGTTAATTGTTTATAGCAACCACAAAGGTGGTTTCTTCTAAAAGAATGTGGAGTTCAGCAAAATTCAAGCTGTGACAGATGCGCTCACATGTTATGTTTACATAAAGGGATTGAGTAGTACTTTGCTATCACAGCCTGCTGGACAGATGTCATTGACCAAAAAAAGAAGAAGCATAGCATCATAACAAAAGCAGGTCTCAAATGTTTACAATAACCATATGTACTGTAACTATTTGCTCTAGTTATGAGGAAAATATTTAGAGAAAAAGTTTTTACCGCCCACCGTCACACTAACAGCTCCTATCGTGTCTCCTATCCAATTTCATATAACTCTTGACGTCTGAACACAGAGCAGAGTTTTCATCGAAAGTTTAACAGCTACACTCCCCAGCTGGTTGAGTGTGTTTGTAGATTTAACAATGCAGCCTTCATTTCTTGGCCTTCTCTTCTCGTCGTATGGTGCACAACTGGAACACTAAAAAGGACTGGGTCTATATTAGTAGATTTATAAATTAGCCAACCTTGCTTTTGTTCTTGAGACTATTTTGTGATTAAGAGCTGTATAAATCAACTTGGCCTGACTTGACTTGTTTTGTGGAGTGTATTCACACACAGATAGTGTCTAAGAATTAAGATATACGAACAGTACAGTGCAACATTAGGGAAATAAGAGCCTCGGAACCATCGAGAGTTGAATATTTACTGCCCGTGTTGGTGTTACTGGCTAACGCTTTGTGCCATTCAAAATCCCCATTGTGTCAAAGCCGCGCTGACATACAAAGATGGATGTGTTTTTACACTCATTCCACCCCACGTCCTCCCTTAAAAATGTTTTTTCAGAAATAAACTTGTCGGCATGTGTGTTTTCGAAACCCACACCAGTGAGAAAAGACCAAGCAATGCGTTCCAAAGATTGAATAAATATTTGATATTCCACCGTTGAGGCCACACCATCACAGTGGAACAGAAAACGCACACAAAGTGAATGAAGAAAAGGGGGAGAAAAAAAAAACACTTCATTGCATTACGATCAGGCATTTCCCGTCGTGTTGTTTTCTTTCGTCCTGATTCAACTGCTTCAAAGGTTTGGCAGCATAGAAAACTATTTGAAGAAAAATAGCTTTACTGGAGCTCTATTGGATAGGAGAGCATTCAAACATCTTATGTATGTACAGAATTTGAGATTTTCTCTCTTGAGGAGTTATCATTTTCCTCACAGATCTTTTCATAAGTTTTGCTTCCGTTTGTCACCTTCTTCCGGTTTGCTTTACACTGAACGCTCACACACGTTATTTCTCTCCCGAGAGTGTGTTTATTGTCACTAATGACTTGTCCAAACAGGAGGTTATTTGAGAGCCAACATCTATAAAGAAATCGCACGGAGGTCAGAATTTCTCAAAGTCATCTAACTGTATTGTTATTTGGAATTTTCCAGATGGTGCCAAATGTAGTAACCTCATGGATGGAAGGTATGAAAAAAAAAAACCTTCCTCACTCTTCAATGCTGCCCTCCCGCCAGCAACTTTGAATAATTCCATGTGTTTCAGCAAGCTTGCAATATTTCAACCTCTAAAATGAAACCTGCTTTATCGGGCTCTTCTTAATTAATACCTTTCAGACAGTGAAGTTAATTTGTAACATAAACTTCCCAATGTGTAGACTGTCACATCTTTGCATGTGCATCCATTCTTTGTAAATGTTCATTGGAGGAAATCTTTGTTCATGTTTGTATGTCTGCTTCAGACTTTTGTGTCATAGCGTAGAAGTGGGGCTTTGCACATGTTTTTAATCAGGCAATCTAGCTTTGGACTGGCCAGACAAGTGTACACTCCCACCCCACAACCCCCTTTTCTTTCCACCTTATTCCTTCTCTTATTCCTTCCATCCCTCCACTTCTCTATAATAAAAACATTTTCTCTTTGTCTGCTGCTGGAGAAAGGCTCTCTGTCTCCATAATGTGGCAAAGAGACTTGCTGTACTGTATGCATTCATCATACAGTTCACCTTTCAGCTTCTTTCACTGAACTAACATGGACAATTTATCCTTGTTAATTGTCTGATTTACCAAACTTACCAATTAGTTGATCAATTAAACGTAAAAAAGCGGGTGCAAACTTGCTTGTGCACGCAAAAATATGCGGAGGATTGTCTTTGTGCAAAATGCACTAGAATTCAACATAGTTTATTTTCTGTATTGCAAAATGATTAATTTAGTTTGTGTACAATGAGTGATGGCCTCCCTCAGAGCAGTTTTCTGATTATTGCATAATACTAATTGTGATTGAGACAGATGGACAGCCAGAGCTGTCCAAAATTGATGTCTTCTGAAGATAATGCAAAGTGATTTCTCCCAAGTTTAAAAAAAAAAAAAAAAAAGGTGCAGGACCAGCACAGACTTGTACAATTGCCACACACCCTGTATGTGTTAAATCAAAGCAAGCATGGACTTTTTTTTTTGGACGCTTGTTGGCTTCCCTAAACATCTGAGCAACAGATTTCCTTTCAGTAACGATTGTTTGTCTTCCATTAGCGCTTCCAATTTCATCACTTACTTTGAACTTCTCTTTGCTGAAACCAATCAGAATACCCCTTTTAAATATGGTGGTCTTCACCACTTTTATCAGTTGCCAACAATACACGCAATTCATTTGACCACAGATTACGATTTGTACATAACTGAAATAAACTGAGGTCGAATCACCGATTTCGCAATCAGAAGTTGACCTATACAACTGATTCAGAGAGCGGCAAATAATAGATAGAAGCTTACGTTACAAAATAATGTAATCGAAATAAAAGTGTCATTAGCATCGTAATCCATCATATATTAACTCAACACACCCCACGTTTATCTCTACATTTATTTTGATTTACCTTCCTGACATTCTACATTAGGCCTTCTGCACTCATCTTGCAAAAGTCAGTCCCAGAGACGTGACAGTTGGATTGACAGGCTCATTAAGGCTGTTACATGGCTGCTTGAACATTTGCAGCAGAAGAAGGACCTGAGCAGCCCTGAAGCATCACTGCTTTTCAACGCAGCTTCATTTGGTGGGGAAGCGCACCTAGACCTAGTGACATTTACCACAAAGATGACGCTTTGGATAATCATTTAGGCAAAGGGTGGATTCTTTGCATTCAGCCTTTGAGCTAGCCTGAAATTTCTGTGCACACAGACTACCTGGGCTATTATAGAGCTTAAGAGACTTTTAACAAATCCGCTTAACTAAAACTAAACAGAGTGAACAGAGAAATTAGCTTTGAGGCCAGATTTAAATGAATTGTGACTTGAACGCTTCACATTAGGAGCTTGAGACTACGGGTTGCGCACATCTGAGTCCTGATGAGTCAACAACTGGGGTTTAACTTTTAACACCTGGGAACAAATGACACTCATCTGTTTGTTTTCTTGGCCTATTAAGTAGTTCACCAGGCAAGCCATTAAGTAGTTACATTAAATGGTTCAATGGCACCCAGGCTGTATTTTTTTTAATCATTTGAGTAAGAGGAAGGAGCTGCAATAACAAAATCAAGAAATGCTGACTTGATCTTCACAATGTTTATAGTATTTTACCATAATGTAAATACAAGCGTGATGTAAGTTCATTCATTTCTTTCCGGATACAAATAGTATCCTGCAGCATTACCACTTTCTTTAAAACACAGCAAATACGTCAGCCAATTTATTGATGGTGTCTCGTGTCAAAAGACAAAGATGTGTTTTTGAACAGGTTTCAGCTCTTGCCCACCAAGCATCTTGCACTTTCCTAATGATGATAAATGATGCTGGTGTACCTTATTGGAGCAGGCTGCACTTAGAACTCATTGCTGGTGGAGTGGAGGAAATGTGCCTTCAGAAAGACAAACAACAGCAGCAGCAAGTATGGAAGTCTACTATGTGTTTAAATGTAGTGTGAAATGCTTTGAAATGGGAGCGAGTTTCAAGGAAATGATTAGATTTTGGTTTAATGTACCATCACAGTAGGTTACTATTTACCATGGAAGCCAGATCAGACTAAACCCCAAGCCAAAATTAACATCCTAAGCCTGGTAAAATGTAAACTCATTTGTGAATTGTACATTTTGGCACGTAAAATTGTCTGTGCTTTTAGAAAGGGCAGGAAGCTTACACTCATGTGGTCACCTTCACACGTACTTGATTTTTGTTGTAGAGAGGGTAAAAAACCATTTGGAGTGTTTTTTGTCACTCAGGAATAATGTCAAGAATTGTCCTGTTCATATACATTCATCTTTGGCTGCCCAGCTGGATTCACACTTTTTGTATATATATAAAGGGCCCAAATAATATCAGTACTATATCAACATTTTTGACTTGAGATGAGCAAACACGAGTCCAGGCTTGTTTTTCTCGTCAGTAACTCCACTGCAGTACTATCATGAGCAACAGGGCGCCCTACTCATTATATGTCTGTTAATGACCCGGGAGTAAAATATAGCTATTTATAGCTTCTCTATCCTATTAAAAAAATTATAATAATGTTCACTTTGTATGTCATATTCTTAATATGGAAAAGATGCAGCCTGGCGTCACTGGAAAATATGTCATTGTGAATAGGGAAAGACATTAAAAGACTAGGAGGCTCGAATGCAGGTCACTGTTTGTCTGTAGTCACTGTGACCGAATGGCTGGAAAAAGCTAAATAAAACACAGACACTGCAGAATCAAAACATTTCATGTGAACCCAGCTGACATTCCAAACCCTGCGGGAGCCGCTTGGTATAATCGGTCCGTGTGGTGAAATGATAATTACGATAAGTGATCTGTGAACTGTAGTTGTATGGGAGTGGAAAAGTGGATCTCCGCACACGGAGGAACCACTGTGATATGTATGCTGGCATGCCAAAACCACAGAGCTTACACAGCCCTGAGGATGACGAGAGTGGGCCGATTGAGGAAGGCTCACATGAAACGACGACCAAAGCCCGTAAAGACTTTCAGATGGACCGTGCCCTGTGTGTTTGATTTTTAGCGGTTGCAGGGTGGCTTGGCTGCCCCTCACTCTTCAATCCATCAGCAATTTTCTTGAGTTCTATTGTGAAAAAATACACTGTCAAACATGTGTAACTCATTGATTCCATTTTTCAATTCTTTCATGTCTCACTGATGATTGTGGCTTTACAATTTCAACTGCTGTGTGAACATTGCAAATCTGTGGACATCACCAAATTCCACCAAGACTTCACCATGGAGATTTGGTTTGGTTTATGTCTATGTGAATGTCCAAACGTAAATGCTATTTCAATAAAAGCTGTGTGTGTGTGTCAAAGTTAAAGTCTGCTTTATTGTCAATTTCTTCACATGCCAAGACACAAAAAGATCAAAATTGCGTTACCCATTATCCCACGGTGACAAGACATATTACAAAACATCCAAGAAAATAACACAAAAAGTAAAACAAGAAGGCACGTACAATGAATAAATAAGAACGATGAATAAATAATAAATAAATAAATAAATAAGTGTGTGAGTGTGTGTGTGTGTGTGTGTGTGTGTGTGTGTGTGTGTGTGTGTGTGTGTGTGTGTGTGTGTGTGTGTGTGTGTGTAGACAGACAGACCATGCATAAAATCCTCCATCCATTTCACTCAATGCAGGTCGTAACAGCCACTGCCCCACCTTCTTTATTCCTCTGTGCAAACACATCTATACATGTGAATTTATGTGCTGTGATGTTTGCTCAAAACTTTAATTCCCGCTTGGTTCATCCTGTTCCAGGAAGTGCAGCAGCCGTCTAGCGAGAGAACTCGGTCACAAGAGGAGACTGAACTTCTAATTGGCCTCAATGCCAGGCTGCTATGTGAGCCAATAAGAGGTAAGTGCTGGATTGCTCTCCAGATCGTCAGCGATAGCGTTGGACCTTATGACCGTGCCATGATTGCGCTGTTGTCCAAACAGAGAACAGGTGTGCAAGCTCTCTGGAGCTCAGGTGGCCTTCCTGGATACCCAAAGCAAGCTGTAGCTTGACCAGACGCACACCCGCCCTAAGTAAACACACTCAACTTGGAGATTGTTCTGCACTGCATGCTTTTAGATTTGAGAGGGGAGGAAAAAAAAAAGTCTTTCATTGACATATATATGTACAGTAAATATGTAACAAATTTCTAGGAAGAGTCCATACAATTTTGCATTTGTCTCCACTGGAGCACCGAATATGAGCACATACACAGCTCGAGTCTTTCCTTTCAGACTAGAGTATTTGGGGCACCCTGGAAAAAGACCACCACCCAATGTAAGATTTATCAAGGCTGTCCAAAATGAACATTGGTAATTACCACAATATTTCTTTTTGTTTCTGTAGCGCTTAATACACAAGGCTGTCTCAGCATCACTTTGTTTCTTTTCATTGACTGCTTCCAAGACAGCGGTTGGAGAGCCGGGATAATGCTAGGGGTCAGTGTCAGTGAAAATATTTAGGGAGAAGTTATGGCTAATGGCAAGGAAGGAAACCTTGGATGCGCATGGGTCGTTTCTGGCACGTCAACCGGAATCTGTGTGCAGGAATATGCTTAACATCTCTTGACGCTTGGAGACTGAAATGAGCAATGAATCTCTTTGTATCCTCTTTATTGGTTTGGTTAGCCTGCATCTTATTTTGCTTTTGGTTTTTTGGGAAAACCAGAGTCAACGTGGGAGGAGGCTACACCCGTTGTGGGTTGGAAAGAAGGCATCTTGGTTCCACTGTGTGTACTGGAACAATATTCTTTAATGGATTTTGAAAACATTTCCACATCAAGCCCTGGCATTAACTAACCAAATCTAATCGTGCTGGGGAAATATTGGGTTTCATTTTGGATTGGGAATTTTATTTAAAAAAAAAAAAAAAAGTAAAATAAAGGGATTTTCCCACATTTATTGATGGTTCCCATTAGAGTTAGAAGGATGATTATATGTACAAAACTACTGGAACAATATTCTTTAATGGATTTTGAAAACATTTCCACATCAAGCCCTGGCATTAACTAACCAAATCTAATCGTGCTGGGGAAATATTGGGTTTCATTTTGGATTGGGAATTTTATTTAAAAAAAAAAAAAAAAAAAGTAAAATAAAGGAATTTTCCCACATTTATTGATGGTTCCCATTAGAGTTAGAAGGATGATTATATGTACAAAACCTCTATCTTGCCATAAATAATGATAAATATGGAGTTTTTAAGTGAGAACGCCAATGCCAATTTCCGCATTCTACTTGTGGATAAAAGCACAAAAACCGGAATGAAGCAAGAAAACAAGAACAAGCTGGAATGAATTTGGCAATGTTACCAGGAATTATTTTTTCATTGTGATTTTGTTGCTTTCCGTGAAATAGTGACTCTCACATTCAGGAGAAAATCCGCAATCATCTGGAGATCAATACAGTCTTTGGTCTGCCGAACGTGAGGGACCCAGACACCCTTCCATCTTTTTGGCTGCTAAGCTGGTCCAGCATTAGCCAGTGGAGGACTGCGTGTCTGCTGGGATTTAGGCTTGCCTTAACTCAACGATTCTCCAGCCAAAGCCAACACCCCTCCAGGGTATGATGACAGAGACAGAGACCTCCACCCTCCACTCGTCTTTTTTTCTGGGAGGCCCCTTTTATGGATATTATCTCAGACCCCAGGCGGCAGATTCTTCTATTTTTTTTGCCATTCCTCACCTTTTAGTCTTTTGCTTTCCCCTTTATGCAAGGTTTGTTTGGAATTTGGAAGCACACGGTGTAGCACAACCACAGCCTCCGATAAGGGCTGCTGTGTGAGCACAAACATTGCGCCACCGAGTAAACGGACTCTGGGGGCCACGTCGGAGCACTTTTGTTTATTGTGGCTCTCTAAGCCAGGTCAATACAGGCAGATAATGCTGCTTATAGGGCTGCGTTATCTTAAAATCCAAGCCCAGATGTTGTGAACCAGCCTTTTCTTTGAAATGATTATGTGAATTTGCCTTTTTTTTTTCTCTCTTTCCAGGACGTTAATCTAAGGTCTTTACGAAGCACGGATATAAAAATATGCTTTGATAACAATTTTAATGCCAATTATTTGACCTGAATGATGTTTTTTTTATTAACATATTTTTCCTGATTATAATTCATAGGCGGGTACATTTCTAATGACAGACGATGTGTTTTTTCAAATCTGAAACAACTTATTTTTCTCTTTTTCTGTCATCTTTGCTTCCAGTTCCTGGAGCTGCAGGAGAACGGAGTCACCGAGAGTTATGGCGGGAAACAGACTTAAGTGCTTGTCTAAACAGTGTCACCGATGTTCCAGCACTCGGACAAATATCGTCCCTTTTTAATGTGTATTCTGTTTGAGTTGACACACCGGAGGCTGTGCTTCCCGTTCTTGATCAACGCTCAGTCATCCCAGTATCCCACAAGTAGTGTGACAATTCAAAAGTTACAAAAGATAGTCTCATTTGAGAGATTAGACTTTGTTTCCTTCAGCACATCCGTACTCCCCCCGTGCAATATATCTCGCTCACTAAGACGTCACAATGGTTTTTTTTTCCCTTCCAAATAATAATTTTTCACAAGTTGTCCTTCAAGTATGCATGGTCGGCTACTCTTTTCATCCATACAATACAGACACAAGCGTCTCATTTTGGTCAACGCAACTAATTGCACTTGATGAAAGGCAGTCAGTCCCGACTGACACAATGTAAGCATTCCACTAATTATCTTCCTGTATAGACTTGTATGAATATGCTTTTGTGAGTTTTAAACCTTCCATCTATCCATTTAAAAATGTTGCTCTTGTAGGGCACAGCTTTATATCATATGGATCACAGTGATTTGTATTGGGAAGCACTTCAATGTATTGTACCTTCCCTGGTGGCCTCGGAGCACAACTTATAGTGTCAATGTGATGCAGATTGAGTCAACTAGATACACATGTTTATTGCCTCCTGCTTGGAGAAGAGCCAGTAGTCTGTGTAGCCCTCCAAGGAAAAAAAAATCTCCATGATCTTTTTTGTTTAATACGTTTTACACCATCTCAAACTAATGAAAATGATTCATGGGTAGCTGAGTGACTAATTGTAAAAGCACTTGTATTCAGCGTCACTCGCTTTTCAGCTTCTCGACACTCATTACGGCTGACACGTTGCACGTGATGACTGAAGAACGTGAGAGTAAAAAAATGTGTTTGGTGTTTCTTCACAGGAACCAGTGACTGTTCACATTCAGGTTTCATTCTGGGCAAATGTAACTAACTTCATCTTCTCCCATGTTGCTCTTCTTAATGAGGGATTTTGTTTGCTATGGAAGTGAAATGTTTTGTCTGAGTGTAAATTGCAGATAATTATGCCATTTGGATGGCGGACAATCAGGTCCCTGGGTCAACGGCGAGGCTGGCTGAAAGTGGAGAACTGGGATTTGCAATTTGTATGTGGATTGATTTGTGGTTTGCAATAATGCAGACTCTGTATTGATTAGTTGCGGTAACGAAGGAGCTGAGTCAAAAGGCTAAGTTGATCTGGGAATCTATGATCCTGTTCATGAGCTCTGAGTCAGAGTTTGCAGCATTTGAAGTACAGTAATCCCTCGTTTATCGCGGATAACCTGTTCCAAAAACCACCTGCGATAAGTGAAATCCGCAAAGTACCAACAAGAAATACTGGGCAGGATAACGAGTTAGCGGGAAAATGCCAGTTCGCGATCGTGATAACACGTGAAAATGGACTTCCAAAGGAATGTAAACGAACATCTGGAGTAATACTACATTGTCCTAAAGATCAGCCACGTTTTCTCAATTTAGAAGTTTTATTTGGACTTTTAAATGTTTTTTAAATTTGAAAAAAATATCTGCGATGTGGTGAAACCGTGATAAACGAAACGTGAAGTAGCGAGGGATCACTGTATTAGAAGTTAAATGTCATGAATTAAAAAATGACCAAGGAGGCGGTGTGAGCTAGACATTGTGTCTATGTATGCCCCCATGTTGAGACTATGCTCCACCCAGCGTTTGTTCTTTGACTCACAGTGTGTTTTAAAGACATGCCTTTCTGCAACTGAATGTAATTGTTCTCTACAATAACACCCGACATGTTTGTCCTGGCACGGTCTAATACGTGTGAGAGGGCCCCGTACTTTATTTTCTTATGGTATCTTGCTGCACCATGGATTGCCAAGATCATTAAGGGCAGAGGGAGTTTATGGAAATATGTGTGCGGCATTGCTACATTGAAGTACTCTCCCGCTCTCATCAATTCTTCGTGTCAAGCGGTGGTCAGCACACACTGTACACTGACACGCTGCCTTTTCCACCTCAGGATGTGGAGACGTCCCAGCGCAAACTTACTTGGGTGTTGTTTTGGAGGGGGTTATGAGGTGCCTGGAGCAAACTGAACTTAAACCTCTAATTGACAGCTATTTAAAATGTGACCCCAGGGGTGGTCCAGGTGTGAGACAGAGAATCACGTCCAGCGAGCAGCACCAAATAAGGGGTTTCTTGAGATCTCTGACATGACCTATGATTCATGAATTTGTTATCATGAGAGAAGTTGCATGGTTTGCCAGCCTAGTGGGCTGGCTCAACCCACGCTTTGGCCACTAAGCCAGATAAAATAATCTTACATTAGAGCTGATATTGTTCAGAACGAGATTTATATTCCAGATTTCTTTTATTGATTTGAAATTCCAAAACCAATAATAACTTTATCCTAACACAATACTGGCTTAGTAATTCTCATAAGTTTTGCTGGCAATAACAAATGTATTGAATAACATTGGGCCTCCTGTTTAGAGTGCACATGTGCAATTTAGGTATCAGCTGTCTATTCTCTCTACATGTAACAATAACTATCGTACATATTGTAACATAAATAAAAGTTTTTTCAGAACCCGTTGAAAATATCGAACAATTATTTGCTTAAAAAAAAAGACTGTTAACCGAACTTCAGCATCTATCCACCAACACTTCTGCATTTCTCTGCTGACTAACCTACATTTTCTTGAACCTTAACCTTTCAATGTAGGTTATCGCTTGCAGTCACTCCCTAAACGCTGGGATTGCATGAGTTGCATTCAAGTAGAAAAAAAGAGTAATAACCATTTTGTTGCTTTAGAATGTAAGTGCAGCTTGAAAAGCCTGTCCATCGTGTCTTACAGATGACGCCATAATGACTTACTTTAAAACACAGCAAATAAAAATATGCAATAAATCGACTTAGTTACTAATAATGGCTCAAACAGGTTATTGCCAAATTGTTTTTGTAATCAGGTTTATCAAGAAATAACACAGCAGCAACAACATTCAAACCAAAACCATTTTTGTTTCTAAAACGATACACTTTTGACATATTTGTATTCTTTTTTTTCCAGTTTCCTTATTTCTTTCTTTAGTCATAAGGTCACAAGGGCAACAATTATTAACTAAATTCTGCATTCCAAACATGCCTGAGCATGAAAAAATCTTCCTGAACTGGAACTCCTTAACACCGTCCCTTTAGAGAAACGTTAAGCAAGTCAACGTCACCACATCACTTCCTGCCGGCTAAAGGAAATGATTGTAGACAGAAAGGACATGCATCAACGTGAGCAGCCAGTTTCCCAGCTGCCACTCCAAAACGTCGAAACATTCCCCAAGAGGCAAACTATATTCTCGCTGTCTCCTCCGTTCATGTCAACAGCAGGGACCCCATGTGATGCTCTGCTAATATATGACCAAGACAGACATCAGAAGATTGGTATTTAGTAACGGGAAGATAGCGACATTGATTTTTGGGATGTCTTAAAGGTGGGTCCAAAGGTTTTAAATCCTTCTTCCTTAATCAAAATGGTAGTTCACTAAACTGAAAGATATCATAAGCATTTATATAGAAATGAGTCAAATTCTTTAAAGATTGTCTAAAATTGACCCTTTCTCAGGTAGAAATCTTTAATGAGCCTCTTAGCATTGCACAGATGTCCCTTGCGAGTTTCAGGAGCATTCATCCAGAAAAATAACTTATTAAAGTTACCTGAGGAATTTACTACATCTGGAGCTACTTTGTTGCTTTTCCGACTAAAACCATTAGAGTCACAAAGCATTGACACACTGCGGCTGAGTTGAGGAAGGCTTTACGTGCCTTACATGCATGTATCTTTAATTGGATTCCTGTATTAATGTCTGTATCGAATGCAGCGGGGAATGTGGCCGAGATAGGAGCTCTGGGATCCGAAATGGAGTCCGGTTTGGATTGTGGCTGTTATTGGATAATGTTCCACTAATATCACCTCTCGTATGTTTCTCATCATTGTGTGGATTCTCATCATAGACCCGGGTAGTTAATCTTTATTTATGGGTTAGCGGAGCTTCGTATGGAAAATTGTCTGCAGGAAAGGCACGGCGAGAACTGACAAGCAGATTTAAAGGGCGTTTTAGTTTGATGGTTGCTTCCCACTTTCCTCTGCTTTGTACTATTTTTTCAGAGGTAAGGATTTGCCTGTTATGAGGTTTTTTATTTTTTTTATTTTGTATATTATATTTATTGTTATATATTATAGATTTTTTGGTTTAGTTTTTTTTAATAAAGAGCAAGTGTCTTTTTTAAGAACTTCAAAAACTGACTTTGTGAACCTTTTTGCATTGTCACACTCCAAATTGTGGTTGTCATGTAAATGAAAAGCCAAAAGGACAACTTTTATGATCTGCTTTCAGCTGAAAACAGTCTCTCCGGTGTCTGTTGTGTCTGTTGGGAGTAGATGTCATAAAGGTTCCACTCGCCAAAGAAAATCACTGTTGTGTTTATGTACGTGAGCGCAACTATTATTCCAAGGGTGCTTTAAACAGAACAAAATGAGGGTAATGAAGTGGACTCGTACATTCCGCAGTTCCTGCGGTTTCCACCATCCCCACCACTGAAAAACAATAAAACATTGTTGCTGCAGAAATGACTATACAATAAGCTTCTGTCTTTCATTCTCATTCCACATTTTCCCTTTTTTAATTTCCCACAATTTATATATATATTTATATATATACATATATAAATATATGTGTGTGCGTGTGTGTGTGTGTGTGTGTGTGTGTGTGTGTGTGTGTGTGTGTGTGTGTGTGTATGGGGTGCCCCTGCATAGAGGGTCTTTTGTGCACATCCCTGGATCATAACACATTCACACTTCTCGACTACACTCTCCCTTTCTGCCGCTATGTCCATTGGCACATTGGACACACACACACACACACACATACAACAAACAAACTCACACTCATTACACGTATTTACACACATGACTCTGCTGCCCGTTTTTTATAGTGGTTTTTACTGCAGTCATTCTTTCCAGGGAGGGAAGCGTGTCGTGAACTCTGCGGCTCTAAGCCCAGAGCTCTGGCAGTGGCGGCTTGTGATGCAGCCGCAAATTCAAACCAGGTCCCCCCCCATTCCCTCCCCACCATTCCGAGACATCCTGCCGCTGTGTCTTCTTGCTTGGATGGGAATAGCACCCAGATGTTCAGATATATTACAGTGCTTTGGTGTACTTGCAAGTCGTCGTATCAATTTTCTGCTCTTTCCTGCTGGTATAGTCATCTCAAAGATAAAGCAAATGCCCCACAACCAAGAATCCCTTTCTTTATTTTCTACTGTTTGTTCTCAGAAATATGTTATTGCAATCAAAAATAATCTTTCTCCTCAATATGCCCCCCCCCCACACACACACGCACACACATCACAACATTGTGTCTTCGCGTGCGCTTCGGAATTTACCCTATCAAATGTTCATCCTAAGGCTGAAAGTCCATAAATTCAAATCACTGTGACCAACATTTTTCAATATATTTTATGATTTTTTTTTGTGTTACTCCCCTAAATAATCCTTCTGGTGCTATGACACAATCAAAATGAGTATTGTTATATTTTGTCCATGTGCAAGCAGAGATGTGAGTCTTTTCACCCTTTAATGACTCCTGATTCAATTTCATGGGAGAATAAACTTTTATGTTCTCAGATTGCTCTCAACTCAACTTTATTTACCTGCTTCCCACATCTACTACTGAGCTGAATGCAAAGGTGCACGTCTTTTATTATTCAGTATCAACATTCTGCTGGATATATCAGAATTGCTCAGGAGGGGAGAAAAAAAAGATTTATGAAGCCCCCCCCCCCCCAAAGCCAATACGGGTTTCAGGTTACATCTATGGCGCAGTGGAGATTTATGTTTAATAAGCTTCAGGTGTTGGCTGGCTCGGGGAGAGTGTACTGCCTGCAGAGAGTGGAGCAGCACACACACACACACACACACACACACACACACACACACACACACACACACACACACATACAGTACACACACGTCCACTATTTTCAGTTCATTTTGGCTGTCACAAGCTGAACTGACGCGTCATTTTGCACGGCTGCTTTGCGTCTGGAAAAACAGAGCTACCTTTGTGCCCGCCTCTCCGACGGTTTCATGCAGCGCTTTATACCGACCATATGACAACACAAAAGCCGTCAGGGGGAAGCAGAGACAAATGGAAAAGCAAATATATGACTAATAAGCAGAGAAGGGGAGGAATTTGCTGGAGAGGTCAAAGGGGACACTGACAGCAGCTATTAACAGTGCCCCCCTCCTTCTTTTACTTTCTTGTTTTCTTTAGGTGGATGACAGCCGCGTTGACCAGATGGAGGCGTGAATTAAAGGTCATATCTAGAACCCCACCACACACACACCAATTTGGATGGGGTCTATCTTGAGTTGTTACAGTATCACAAAAATATTCAAGTTCCCCTCACATCATTTTCATCTAATGATATTTAAACCACTGACAACAAAAGTCACTCCTAAGTGAAAATACCCAATTTGGACAGCAGCTAAATAGGTTTCCACTGGAAATGACTTCATGGAGATTTTAGAAGCCGTATGCTCTTCCAACTTCCATTTGAGGTCCCACAGATAGTGTTCGGGTCCGAAGACATGCTTGACTCGTCCGTCACCTTTACCCTCAGCTACTTTAAGAAGGAGGTGGTCGTCTTGGAAGTGTGTTTCAAAAAATGATATCGGGGGCTCACTCACATTTTGTGAGATGTTTATTTGGCAACTATACAAAGATGTCTTTTACCATGACTGCTTTTCACATGCAGCCACATGTGTCTGGTTCCGCCCTCCGAGCATCCCCCTCATGCCCCCTTACTCTTTTCCAAACACCCTCATGGGTGTCATATGTCATACCTGTCATATGTCATCATTAATCCTCTTAGCAAGCATTCCTCCTGAAAGTGTCTCAACAAGATAAACCACAGATGCAAGTGGTGGCATTTCTGAGGAGAATGAATGTGATACGGCAATGCAAGCCCTCCAGCCAAAACATTAAGTACACCTGCACACTTTAATGAATAGTAACAAAATGCCATCTGTTACATTATAAACTGATTAATTCTCCACTTTGATTGACAGCGTAGATATTATCTAACAATATGTTTAAGAGTGTGCTTGTAGTTTACAGTGATGTACAAGAGTGCTGCATTTAGAGCACAGGTGTCAAACTCAAGGCCCGGGGGCCAGATACGGCCCGCCACGTCATTTTATGTGGCCCGCGAAGACAAATTGGGCATCAAATTCGTCTCTCATTACTAGAATTGCAAATTGTCTTCACTTTTAATATCTTTTTAATATTTAACCAGTTTTTACTCATCTGATTTGAAAACAAGTTATTTGTCAGTTTGTTTTTTAGCTTTTACTGGAAATTATATGAGGTGCTCATTCACTTATTTGGGTTGACAGTCATATTGGCCCTCCGAAAGAAGCTATGACTACAATGCGGCCCGCGAAAGAAATAAGTTTGACACCCATAATTTAGAGTGAACGTTTTTTTGGGGGGGAGTGGAGTGACCTTATTTAATTCCACCAGAGCATTAACTCTCATTTTGGTCCAATACAGGTGTATACTACAGGCACAATAATAAACATGATATTTTCTTGATACTTTGCGGAGGTAGTGGTACATGTGTCAAATATGTTGGTGCAAATGGAAAGGGGAAAAAGACGGAACCTACACCAAGAATCGTCCCATCTGCCTATTCCTAATGTCTTACATCATTCCCCATGAAGCCAAAAGCAGCCTGTTACAAAAAATGCGAAACAATGTGGGTGCCTTACATTTTTGTGTACTAAGTAGGTTGTGAGGAGTAGTCTGAATGGATTCAAGTTTCTGTATTCTGAAAACTAGTTTGAGGTGGTAGTTGGTAACTGAAATGTCTAGGTCATGTTATTTAAGGGTTGATATGTGCTCCTCACATTGTTTCTTGGTGTTGTCTATCTGTCAGGTGAGGGCGGTTTGGGAAGTGATAATTGCTGGTATTGGTACACAAGGTCATAGCACAGTGGTAAAGAATAGCCTGTTGATCCGATTGGTTCTTCCTGTGGTGGAGTTATTGTGTGGAGTGCAAAATGGCACAAGTGGCTCTTATTCAGTAGACACACGCTGGAGGGCCCTGCTTTTCTCCTCTGCACAAAGATCCACAATTCCCTGGGCAGTTCTCAGGTGGATCGACTTTCCCGTTCTGCCCCGGTAGCTCGCATAAGGGACGGCCCGGCGGCTTTAACCTGCTCCAGTCTCACACACAGGGTTATGGTTACATAGTACGTTCCTAGCATGTATGCACAGATGCTCATAAACAAGCAGAAGCACAAAAGGTGCACTCATTACTTTACTTCTATGCGTTACGTCCAAATGGAAAACCCCATTCTCGGATAGACACATGCTTGCAATTATGGGACATTTCCAATACGCACTCCGTGCGTGGAGCAGCTGTGTTAAAATAGAAGCGTGCACTGTCACCTGAGCTACTGTTGGAGGATTCCTTTACACTACAAGCCAATGGCAGCCTTTCCCTTGTAAGCTAACTGTCCTTGTGTTCGACTCTCGGATTCCTGCTGTTGATTGAGAAACAAGTTTTCCCAAAAGAGCAACTCAACACTACACACTTCATACACGCTCGTTATAATGTTACAGCATTTTTGTCTTCTCGTCCCGGAAAATGAGTATTTATAGCAAACCAACATACAATTGGTGTTTGTTAGTATGTCTCTTTCTTACTGATGAGTTAGTTGTGTGTTTTTGTTTTTTTAATTTCCATTCATACTGTTTTGAGGTGGGAAACAAACCATCCCCGATGTGAGGAATTGACTCTGTTCAGTTTGTGTGCGTACGTCCATGCAAAATTAAGTACATGCATTGAGGGAGAGATACATATTAGAGTTGAACCAGGACCAGAAATTCAGCAAACTCATAAACCTTAAAGACCCAGATCCAAACCCAACCTACCGCCACCATACCAGAAAAAAGGGAAGAAGCTTTTGGTTTCTAACCAGCAAGAAATATTTCTTCAACAGTGCGTGTGTATTATGATCCCAAAGTCGGAATAGTAACAGTTGGAGTCCATTTGTATCTTCAAAGTACAATCACCACGAAGGAAACAGTTTGCTTCCTCTCCAGGGCCTAATAGAATTGTGTTCCAAGCTTTCAATGTCAATATAAAGTAAAGGATTACCTTCCAGGGTATCAGCTCAAATACTAACTCATAACAACACCAACTTTTGGGAAATTTGAAGACAGTCCTGAGTTGATGATCTGACCAAAAGTGGAATTGACCTAATACCCGGTCCAGTAATCTGCTTCGATACTCTGGTTCACCTTGTAACATTGGCCTCTTGTGCCAAGGTCTCAGTCAACTCAGAAATACTCCTGAGAGGTTCCCTGCTGATCGTTGCCAGCCAAATGTCAATTGCATCTGTCCTCTTAGCCTGAAATGTTCCCATTTTTTTGTGCCTGCCAAAAGATGGACTGAGCTTCTTCCCACCAGATGAAGTCTCGAGTAAAACGGGAGATGACATTAGCAGGGAAAAGGAAGTGACAGAGGCCTGAGAAAATCTCCTTTCTATTAAGTCTGTTTTGTTTAGGCTATATATATATATATATATATATATATATATATATATATGATAGAAAACATCAGTAAAGGACATCTCTCTGCTCGTTATGTCTGTAGAGCTGTGAATTAGATACGAAGGTGTTGATGCAGCAAATGAATTGCATTACAGAAGAAGCAGACTGTGAAGTTAATGGTGGCATTAAGTGTAATGAAAAAAGTGTCACTCCTACAAAAGTTTGACTTGGGGCTTTGCTGATCTCCATTAGATAATATATTCATCAAGTCAGCCGACTGTGAGATAAAACAAGTTGATTGAGATTTTTAATAGCAAGCGGGATAATCACACAAAAACACAGTCAGTACTTTTGGTCTATTCATTATCCTTCTGTAGTTTTGGTCTTCAAATTTAATACTGCAAAAATGCTTGGGGACTTAGTAGATCAGATTATTTATTCTTTTGCTTGACTACGATATTTCAACATCACTCGGTATGACCGGCTACATTTATTTATTTATTTATTTATTTATTTATTTATTTATTAAATTGTGTTCACCAAAAACTGAAGAGTGGGTGTATGTGTCTCAGTCTCTCTTGAATCCTTCACTCATTTTTTTATTGGCCTGTCATCAGTCTCTCACAATTGAAGGGTGTGATATTGTTGTGAAATGTATTTCTTTGTTCTCTTTGTGTCATAGCGTTTGTTCTTTTGGGTTTTTATGCGGTAAAGAGAGAAGTTTCCCCTGTGACTTCTAAATTCAAAATAGCTGTCATCGCTCTGTGGTAAGACAATACATGACCACCAAAAAATCTAAAGCCATTAATTCCAGTGTCACTGTAAACCACAAGATACTTTCTTCTCAGATCGTTTGATATAAAATTAAATCCACATTCTGAATAAATGTAGAAATTTTTCTGAAAGAAATTGTTCCTCTGTGCCTCTTAACTAACTAAGTCATTTAAAAATTAAGTTCCTAAAGATGCATAAATGACAGAAAAATCTGCACAGCCAGAAAATCATGCAGATTCACACTTCCTCCCTCCCGCACACGGGGAAAATATTGCCATTAGAAAACTCGGGCTTCGCAAGACAAAATATTTACACTTTCACCCCTTGAAGCCTCAAAATTCTGTAACACAAGAATGTTTTCCCAATTCTTAATATTATTCTCCTCCCTTTGAGAAATTAAATGCAAGTAAAAGTTTGCTTGCTTGGATTGCATACTGGATATTGTTTTGCCAAATGACTTAAGTCTGAGTGGACATTTCATTTCAGAACAGTCAAAAGGTGAAGGGTAGGATTCAGCATAATAAATGACATTTGAACTTCTTTTTTTCTTGACAAACTGGCCTGGAGGCTTATGATAGATGAGACATGACAATTTGGTGATCATGTTATCTTTGTCCTCCGACAAGTCAGAACTGTTCGGCTGTGTCATATTGGCTGGAGCATGGGTAATTTTCATCTAGTTGAGTGCTCAGCAGATATAACAGGTGTGGACGTGAGCACTCCCATCAATGATTTTTCAAACCCAGAGGGCTGTAGAAGCTTTTTTTACTCGTGGCAAATAAATCCTCTATTTTAGAAACACCAGCATTTAAACTGAAGGTGGTAAAAATGACTCAACCTGTAGTCAGAATGAGGCCATGTACTGCATTTTTTATTAGTTTTCCACCATTTAAAATGTAAAATATGCAATGTCAAGCCATATTTGTTTAGTAAGAGTTTTTTTTATATGCTACCTACCTATTGTAAAAAAAAAAAAAAAAAGATTAAAGCAATCATTAAAGCTGTGAGGTAATTTTAAGTAAGTGAAAATAAATGAAAATAAATTTCTTGGAAAAAAATATTAGTGTATCCTGTCTGTTTCAAGTCACAGTTATTTCATTGTAGTCTGTTCAGCCCGTCACCTATGATATGCTTTGAGTTTCGGCCACTGAGTTTGACACCCTTGATTTAGCTGATCTCTCGTCAGTAGTCAATAAAGGAGCACAGAGTCTCCTGACAACACCTCTGAGTAACAATGATCGACTGTGCAGGTCAGCAAAATGTTTTTCTCTCCTTCTTTCCTCAACCATTTTCTTTTACAAACTGCCCCCTTCCCTTTCCTGTGCTCTGTTAATATCATCATCATCCAGATACCCTGGACTCATACTGTCACAGATGCAAGGGAGGCCCACGGTTCCGAATGCAAGGTCTGCATATCACATACTGGATCTCCAGTTCTGTTTTTACCACCTGGTTCAGCATGTTTTATATCAGGCTTGAGTCATTTCATGTTACCTGTCCCTGCGGATCAGGACACTGACTCACACAGTATTCGTGGCGCTCACATTTCATTGTTTCATCGTGAATAAAAATCCCAGGTGTGATCACTGAGGTTGAGAGGACATTCAAGAATTTCTAAAGGTGGCAAAAAACAATTTCCTCCAATCGGGACACTGTTGATTTGATCTAACTCATTCCAGCCGACAGCCTTTTATCAAGATGAAAGCTCTAGTTTCTATGTTGACTGGCACCTTACACTCTTTGTCTTCATTAACACTTCTTCACCTTTTGACCTCTCACATATGGTCACCATCTCTTCGGCTTTGTGAGTTCAGCCGTTACATGACAGTTTGAGATTTCAAGTTCACGTGTTAATGCACGTTGGGACATTGGGAGATAAGTTATTGTCAGTAAATCCTGAGATATATCTGCCACAAAAGACACAATACCAAGGAATGCAAAGTGAGGCCACACCATTGTACCAATATCCTCTGGCAAGCCCGTGGCAGCGCACACTCAGAAACCTCCAAACACATGCATTACATTTATTTTTGACCTTGAATTTCAGTGCAAAGCATAATGAAAAACGAGCTGTTTTCCAACACTAGATAAGCAATGCCGGTGCAGGAGCTCTCATGACAGTTTTTCAAAATGCTTTGCGTGTATACAATGTGTGACCTTAAAAAAAAATGACATGATGGTCCACCAGGAAGAATTAACACTTATACATAGAAATATACATCATACTCATAAAGGCAGCAATATATATGGAAAGGTTGTAAACACAGGAAGCCACATGGAGTTAATTTTTTTTCTTCAGACACCCACATGCTCCCCTCCTCCCCAACACACACACACACACCTATATTCATGGAAAGAGCTGTTTAAAGTAACAGTCCATCAGTAAGTACTCTTGTAAATGTGAGCATATCTGACTTGCTAAATGCACGGCATGTGAGCAGAGCTTGTTTGGATCCCAGTCAGCATACACACGAACGGGGCGGGGGGGAATGGGGGGGTTAAGGCTACGGTTTGCATACTCCTTCATTTTCCCCCACCTTTGCTCCACACATACCCAAAAACAGTAGCCCTTTTTCCACATAACTCAAATAACTACTGATTAGTATTTCATGCCATATTAAGAACAGAATGAATCTAAAATACGGTCACCAGAGCAACTTAATAAATAGGAGTCAAAAAAAGGACTTTTGTAGAAGAATTTAATGAAAGAAAAAGTATTTCATAGTGGTGTTACTTTGTGTTCACATCGTAATGATTTTAACTAAATTCTTCATCTCTGTATTTTAAGTTACACTGCATTCTGACTTTGTTTTTTTTCCTATTGTGCAGTGAGGGAGGGGGGGGGTTGATTTTTGTTCTGCTATGTCCTACATACGGAGCAATGATCACAGCAGGTGCTGAAGCTCACTTGCAAGTTCCTGTCTGCCTCCAATCTGTAAATGATTATCCTGTCGTCCATCAACAATACTGCCAAACAATGTCTGTCCTCCCCCATAATACAAAACTTGTGTCTTGACATCTAGAGGCACACAAAAGGATCAATATCACATCATCTATCAACCACTTTATTTTTATGTTAATGACATCATATTACCTCCGTAGTCCTGCTGACCCGTGTCCAACTCGTGCGCTCCCTTCACAAGCCTTCATTGTCTCAAACTTTCTTTGGAACGCCGTCGGGTGACTCCAAGCCCGCTTTGTTTACATTGGAACTTCGTCAGGGGATCTCTCCAGCCACCAAGCCAGGTGCTTATCTGATGTAACGGACCATTGATCACCTTTTACCTCCACAATGAATCAACCCGCTGTTAGCTGAGTGGCGAATCATCCACTCGGTAACGTTACACTAACTTCATATACGGACGGCAGCTGTAGGTTCGTCGGTCCTACCCTTGTTGGTAAAATACGGTAGATAATATGACACGTACTCGGTTTTCGGCCTGGAAATTAAACGGGATGTTGTGTTTCAGTTGAGCTTAAAAATCTTGCAACACTTTGGGTGATATTTTTCCCCAACGGAAAGCATTACATCAGGCAATAAACACCTTTCATGGAGCGTATTGTTTAAAAAAAATTACACCAACTATGCCAAATAGTTGAGAGCCCTCATTAATCTCACTTGTTTGTTCCGGGTGGTAAATATTTATCCACTGCACAAATCTCAATTGCAGTAAGTCAGCATTGCCATATTGCTTTCTTAAGAAGGCATATATGAAATTAAACAATAAAATGATGACAAAGAGTTCAGTCAAGTGGCACCATATGGTCAGTAGTGTGTTGTGAGTTGTGTTCATCCTGTTTCTAAAACCACTTGGCTCTCATTTGTCTTGTGCACCTCCTGACACACAACAGACAACGTTTGTAATTCATCATGACGCTGTCACAAATGAACTGATTTGTTTGGGGTTGCGGAACAACACCCAATGAGTTTGTGGTGGGAACAATTAAAATTAAATTAGTTTTCCACCATGCAATGTCAAGCAATATTTGTTTAGTAAGAGTTTTTTTTATATGCTACCTACCTATTGTAAAAAAAAAAAAAAAAAAAAAAAGATTAAAGCAATCATTAAAGCTGTGAGGTAATTTACTAAGTAAGTGAAAATAAATGAAAATAAATTTCTTGGAAAAAAATAAATCAGACACACAACAGACAACGTTTGTAATTCATCATGACGCTGTCACAAATGAACTGATTTGTTTGGGGTTGCGGAACAACACCCAATGAGTTTGTGGTGGGAACAATTAAACTCTTAAAACTATAAATATAGTCAATTTTCAATTCCTTCAGCCTTTTATTTTAAAACACAGCTGCAGGCTAAACACTCTAAAAGTGTCTATTTTTTTACCTTTATTTATTGCACATTTCATATACAAAAAACTCAACAGATATTTTGTTGAAAAAAAACAAGAATTATAGATGCTGACAAATTTAAGTACCATTTCTGCAGCAAATTAAAATGATCCCATACTTCTCTGTGCCACAGCCGCTTATTTTATATTAAAGAGCTCATTATTCTCTTTTCAGTCCATTACTGGTTTCCGACGTAACGGCACCACCAAGTCTGCCTCCATAGATTGTCAGAGGCAGGGGGGGGGGGGGTGAAGACTAAATGTTTCACTGAGCTCCCCTGAACCAGAGCAGATAGTATCGCGCCAAGAGCAGCAGCAGTTAGACCCTGAAACCCAACCACTCTCTCGCCCCCAACTTAATTAGGCCATAATTTTACTGTATGCCACATAGTGGAGACATTGGCTATGCTGGGGGAGGGAGGCGTGCTGCAACGGTGGTTCCAAAAGGCCCATTAAAACTTTAAATTAGTCTTCCTGGGGTCACATTTAACAAAATACCGCACATTATTTCAGTGCAGGTCAGCATTCCTGCATGCTTTTTAGAGCCACAAACAAACAACTATTCCCCGCCAATGGATTACTTTAGGACAAAGTCTGAATGTGGGAGTTCAGTTCAATTACATTTGGAATCTGAACATGCAAACGAAGATTACCATCTTATCATTTGCAGTGACCACATCTATTTTGTCGATCACATGAGGAACAGTTCTAAACTTGAGGAAAACAAGGACAGAGCTTGTCTGCATACACAGTTCTGTTTTAATCTGCACCTAAAAAAAACCACAAACCCAAGCTTCTACACATTCAGGAAAGTCTCAAAATAAAGCCATATTTTTAAACCCCTTATGAATCAGGCTAAACTGAAATCGGCACAAAAATTACTATTGAAAACATTTTGCCATTTACACAATATTTCTCTTGACAGTGTTATTTTTTTAAAATATATTTTCCTAAATAGACAGACAAAC
The DNA here is from genome assembly GCF_054491065.1 of Syngnathus leptorhynchus. Classification (NCBI taxonomy): domain Eukaryota; kingdom Metazoa; phylum Chordata; class Actinopteri; order Syngnathiformes; family Syngnathidae; genus Syngnathus; species Syngnathus leptorhynchus. Next base: position 9,998,388 of record NC_141204.1, on the reverse strand, counting down.
CGACCGAATGACGGACAGATGGATTTGATACATGCAATGTTTTAATGTTGATATAAAATGTATTGCAAATTGAATCCATTCAATTATATTACTTTTATTATCTTTCTAAACAAAATTAAGACATGAACTTTATAATAAATTAATTTATTATTAACATTAATGTATGCAGCCATTGCAAATAAAATGTTAAGTACAATTTTTGAGTTAACCATTCGCACATGCACATTTGTTTCTTTATGCATATTAGTGTGTGTTAACACAACATTCTGGTCTATTTTATTGCTGACAGATATTTTGCAACTTTTCCTGCCCCTGAGCCAGAGGAAGACCAAACATCCTCCATCGTAAATTTTTCTGAACACAACCTGGAGAGCGTGCCACAAAGGAAACCATTCACAGTACAAACACCCACACGCTCACACACACACGTACACACACAGGCTCCAGTGACCTGCAGAAATACTCAAATAAAAAAAAACATTGTACTCACCTAGTCATTCTCATATAAAATGTACCAAGTGTGTCTTTATATAGGTTGGTGCTGTTGATGATTTATCAAGTACATTTTATGAACCACACAACTTCACAACAGCATCATTTTTATAGAGGCTGACGGTAAATTGTTTGGGGATCAGTATTTCTGATCTTGACTCCTTTCATTTGAATTTTTATTGTGGTGTGTTTCAGTCTTTGATGGGAAGGAGTTGAATTAATCTCTTTGGGCTCCCATAATTGCTGCCTTTGGGTTTGGTCAGGTTTGGGAACACATACAAGCGCTGTGTTTTCTCACACCCTGGTATGTGTTTGTTGATATGTGTGAGCTAAAGACAAACAAGCAAAAAATTATATTTGCTTCCTTGGTTGTGCAATACGTTATTTGCACAAATGTTTGCTTAAGTGGTGGAGGCCCTCCTTGATATTCATTGTTTATTTTTCTTGGGGGAAAGGGGTAATTATTCCAAATAATATTCTAGAAGAGGATGGTTTGATGTAAGACTGTGTGAAGGACATACATCCACAATTATATTTCATATTTGTGTCATTAGAAAATTAAAAACAGCAAAATTAGAATTACAATTAAACCTTCAACACCCTTGAACATGGGAAAAATTGACTTGAGCATGAAATGTAATTTAAATATTTTTGAAATATTGCATGTTTTACATACAAATATTGCATTACTACTTCTTCCCTAGGTACATGTTTTAATTTTGTTTAAATTCACACTTTATTTCTGTCCTTGGGTTGTCACCCTAACATATTAGCCCCTGAACTTTTTGGGGATTAAAGTAAAATTTTCTATTGCAGGCCATGGGGAGCCCAAAGGTAAGTTCACTCATTTATTTTTGCAGTATATAAATGATATTTCAAACTCTGTGGTTAAAATCTCAGTTCAGTTCAGATCTGTTACCAACATTTTTTATGGCATTTTTTTATTCTCATAGTGCAAGCTTTTGTTGAACCACTGTGAAGCACATAGTGTCAACAGGTTCTCATCATAAATTACGTCGCTATACATCAAATGTTTGCTAATTCTATGCTAAGTCTAACCATGTACATGGGGGGAATTTTTTTTCATTTGATATTTTGTTTGACTGCATGGGTAGAATTGGGCGGAATGGGTTGTTTGCACCATTGTGCACCGTTGTAGCAGACGTAGCTTTTTTCCTGGCCAATCATGTCAGCATCCTTCATTTGCATTAAAACCAGGGCGGTCGAAGCCCACATCGTACTTTTAAAACAGGAATAAACTCGCAGGAGTCTGTGCATGACATTGGCAGGCAAATTACAAGATCTTTCCCTGCGGATAATGTAGTTGGCCGCAAATGTGGCGAGTGCAATTGCTACCATCCTTCAATTCTTGATAGTATTTCACGGACATGTCAAATGTTTTAAATAATGAATAATGTGTCTTAAAACAAAAAACAGCTATCACTAAATTTGTTCTTAAGGAAAAAGTTTTGAGAAAAAAAAATTCCCAGATAAGTTCTGAGTTTCTCTCAAGCCCCCTCACTGCGCTGGCAGCCGTGAGGCCTGGGCAGACCGTAAAGGCTTTACAAGGTGACATAACATAAAAAAAATGAGAAAAAGAGGGAGGTCGTTTTAAGGAGAGAGAGAAGGAAAATCTTCCTAATGGGACAATGTTGCCACCTTTCATCATCTCATCTATGTCCTGCATAATTTCTTTAAGTTTTCATGAAATAAGTAGTCATTAGCAATATTAAGTTGTCATGATTGTAAATGAGGGAGTGAATGTAGGAGCGTGTGTCGTGTGTTTGAAGCTTTGTGGCTAAGACGGTTGGGTGGGCTGGTGAGCCGTTCCCTGTCTGCCATCACCCATGTCCACTTACACACACTCTGGGCCTCAGTGGGAATGAAGAGGGGATTATGGCTGCGACCGACCCTGGAGGGCCATGCACTTAACACTACTGTAAACAACAGGGCCATTTGAGTGGTTCACACCAAGTTGACCCACTCCAAAATCATGAGGTGAAAGGTGGGGGATGCAGTCATTCAGGGTGGTCTCTAGAAGACTAGTGACAGTGGTACCTGACTGAATGTTTACATGCATGTCTCAAACATTGAGTGTTTCAACCTCACACTTTAGAAAGACTGCTTTAGGGGAGTTGTTTTGATTGCTGGATGAGATACATTGTCATATGCTGTTGCGGGAAGAGTGAAAACATCAAAACAGATGGCTTTTGAGTTTTGGACCAAATATTAAATTGCCTGAATGCTAACAAAGCCATGTCAATACAGTAGCTGCCATTTCTGTCTCTTCAAAGAATGCTAATGTTTGGTTTGAGTCGTACTGTTTGTTCTCTGAAGCAATTAGCAGGATCTGCACTTTGGCGCTAGTGTTTTCACTTTTCTCGTTTGATTAAGTTGGGTTCAAGAATACGGCAAACTGGCATGCAACGGACGTGGGTTTTAGAAATGTTTCTGCGTGACAGAGGGTCATATGAAACAATTTTGCTCCGTATTTTCTTTGGCATGGGTAAGCTTTGGACTGGAGAGAAAAATGAATTTTTATTTAGTCGCAGGAAAAGGCGATGGGGAAGGGGAGAGAGACTTACTCGATGAAAGCACTCAGAACAATGTGCTTCAGATATTTTCCTTCACACAATAAATGTACTACAATTCACTCACTTACCAGTCATGATGGAAAACTTTTGATTTAATCCTTTGTGAAGCATTGAAATCGTGAATAATCCTTGTAGGAAACTTTACAACCGCTTCTTGTGCAAGACCAAAGCTTGTGTTGTGTTTCTTTTTTGTGTGTGTTTTGGTGTTTTGCCATCATTGAACCAGACCAGAATCTGCTCGTTTTATCCTCCGTAAATTCATCACACAGTGGTAAGATTAGAGTCATTACCAGCCAGTTAGAATTCCTCACTCCATCATTAAGCCTGACTCTAATTAGAGAATAAGCCTGTGGTTGCAGTGATGATGGCACAAATGAAATACGTCCCAGCACACATCCCTGAGGAGCACCACTGTTTAGCACGAGTGTACAATTACCAACATGCCAATAAGTTGTTGATGAGACAGTTACATGAGTGCCCCAGGGTGGTTGTCTTTTTTTTTTTTTTTTTCCTTTCTGGGCAATCCAGAGAATGATTTACCAAAACAATTTTGAAAAGAAAATAATGGTCTTAATTTAGTGCAGTAATTTAGTTACTTTGCTAAAAATATATCACGATCTGCTGGATTACAGTTTTGGGATCTATGGGGTGCAGTTGGTGAAGAGAAGTTAATCTGGAGTGTCAGGAAGAGCTCTCCTGTTTTCAGGCAATGTTCTGCAATAAATACTCCCCTTCGCCTTTGCAACAGAGTTAGCATATTAACTCCTAAACATCTATCCATCCATTTTCTGAACCGCTTAGTCCCCACGGGGGTTGCGTGCGTGCTGGAGCCTATCCCAGCCGTCATCGGGCAGTAGGCGGGGAACACCCTGAACTGGTTGCCAGCCAATCGCAGGGCACACAGAGACAAACAACCATCCGTGCACGTACGGGCAATTTGGAGTGCTCAATCAGCCTACCATGCATGTCTTTGGGATGTGGGAGGAAACCGGAGTGCCCGGAGAAAACCCACACGGACACGGGGAGAACATGCAAACTCCACACAGGGAGTGACGGAGGTGGAATCGAACCTGCATCCTCCTAACTGTGAGGCGGACATTCGACCCAGTGCCCCACCGAGCCGCCCACCTCTAATATCATATTTGATGATCTTCACTAATTTCATTTGTTTCTTCTCATCTGCTAATGAACCATACACAATTTCCATGCAAGCTTCTGCTCATTTTTCTTAGAATCTTATGGCGATTAATGATTTTGCAGTTTTGACGCTTGAAGTAGTTTCATACGAGGGTGTGGATCTGTTATTCTCCCTTAGGGGATGAAAACCCAGACGTGAGACTCCAAAGCTTCGGAATTAGAGCAAAGCATCAGAGGTTTGTTTTCGCAACCCTCTGGTGCGTCTCAGCCCGACTTCACCAACGTGGCCCGGCCTGGTTGAGTGCATCTCACGGAGTCTTGCAGGAAGGAGCCATCACTCCAGATGGTATAGTTCAGCCTCTGCCAGCAAGCCCGTCTGAAGGCCTGGCTGCCGGCCTAGAACCACAACTTCTGACAGACGAAAGCCTCGGGCCCTTCTGAGCCAGCACAAAGCACCTTTTCAGGGGCCCTTGCTGCTTTGCCTCCCTCTTACTGCACAGCTAGGGGCGAAGCACCTCATGGAGGCTGGGATGGAAAGTATTCACCCCAGAAGTGGGCTTTGGTTCAACCTCTGCATTCATCAGTTGCCAAGTGAATGGGATATAAAACAGACATTTGCGCCCACTTTTACGGCGCATATCTGTACATACATGTATTCTATGTGTGTGTTCAATGTAGAGACGACAGGCACTAACCTGAAAGTGAACCTAATACTCCCACAGTGTCTGAATCAGCAGTGTAGCGCACTTGAACTGTTTGCCTCTCTGTGCGTGTACAAACTACATCAACCTCAGCACCCTGTACACACCCTTCTTTGTCCTAATTGGAAGAAAAAAATATATCATGATGCAATATTTAATATAGCAGGTGGTAGGAACCAAGATTAAGGATTTAAGCTCAATGAAAAAAAATGTCTTTGAGTGCATCTGCCTGGGCAAGACAGGGCACAGCCCTCTTTTGTTTTGGATATTAAGGCATGTCATTTAGAAACATGTTTTTTAATTACTTTTTTACCACTGACAATTGAAAAGGGAAAATAGGAAGGTCCGCTTTTATCTGGTTCCAAAAAGTCATCAACACACAAGAGGGAAGCAAAATCACTGGAACTGACTGAAGTAGGGAAAATAAGTGAAGCAAAAACAGCCTGGAAAAGAATGAAGAAGAAATTGAAAGTCAATTATGAGGTGGCAAATAGAGTTGGGACAGAGTGGCTGATAAATACACTAGCGATTGTATCCGCTGAGAGCGATGCTGGTGGAAAAGCAGGCCTTGTCTTGTTTCAGATCTATCACCTCGATATAATCATGGGAATTATTTCTTTTGGATTGTGAAAACAGAGTATCTGACACAAAGGTAGGCATTATTTTGAAGGGGACTGTGCCTCAAAAACTCCTGAGTCACATACTTTGACCTGCAAAAAAGGTACAGCTACAATAGCACTCTTAATCATTTAGCCTGGATCGCACTGTGCCTTCTTGTCTTAGAGACGACCGGAATCATAACCGGTTTGTTTCAGTCATTGTCGTCATGTGGGTTGCAGGCGCTCTGGGGAGGTCACGTGATTTGTGGCAATCGTCAACTGTATCAATTTTACACAATGTGTTCATTTTGACATTTCTGTGATGAAGGCTGTGCTGTTATGTTTCACTTATACGTTCCTATGCATTAAAGAAAATTGTGGATTACTACAAGAGGACTTTGTCTGCTCGTGAACTAATTTCAGCACACAGTCGCAATCCCGTTTTTCCCACCCATCACCCACAACGAGAGTTCAGCACAAGAGAGAGCGGGAACTCCTGGGAGCATCGTTGTGACGAAATTCTCTCCTGCACAGTTTCAATTAAACATCATTTATGAGAAGTCTTTGCTTTTACAAGTTGGTTTATTGACCTGACTGTGTGTTTATTCATGGCAGTATGAGTGCAGCAGCCTGAGTGTTTAAGTCTTGTCTCCTGCCAGCGGCGACGACAGACTCTTTACTGTCTAAAACAACCTTTCAATCGTCAAGCAGTTAGATTGCAGAAGATCTCATCTTTTTAGTCTAGAAATTCTATATGTTTTGTCAATTTGTACTTGATATCTTTTAGCATAGTTCAATTGGTCAGATATTATGCAGTTGAATAATACTGCTGCTCGATGACAGCGCTGACATGTTTGAGCAATCACCAATAACTTCACTCTGATAACTCAGTATCAGTTTTATAATGTAAAATGTGAAATCGTTTATTTTCAGTTAGACATTTTTCAGTCATCAATTCATCTGTTGATTTTTTTTTTTAAACCCAACCCATTTGAGTCACAGGTTTGATCATTTATCCATGAATTATGAATTACTATTTTTGTTTGTGCAAAAACACACATTAAACTCATGCTTGACACATTGGCTGGACATCATTCACACGAATGACTTTCAATTACGACATCATCACTGCAGGACTACCCAAAAGCGAGTGAGCTGGCTGAAGTTGTTGTCATTGGCATTACAGTGCAGGGAACATTATGAGTAAGCTCATTTATAGGACACACCCGGACCTGTTAAACATGCTATGAAAGTGGAGTGTATCAACCCTTGTGTGTCATATCGTAATAGATCAGCACTCGTAATGAGCGCAGTAAAAACCCGAGGCACATTATTAGCGACTGATCAAGTCAGCACAAAAGCAATCTAAAGACTGCCTGAATTTTTACTGCGAGTCCTGGCAGAGCAGTTTGGATTGTTATCTTCCTCCAAACAATTTAGTTCTCCCTCTTCCTTTCCCAATGATTACGCACACCAAGTGCTCTTACCTCAGACCTTCAGACATAGTACAGTCAGTTTATAAACTTATTCAAAGTGGGACGTGTTAGCCACAACTGCAAATGTTTAAAAGATCCCAAAGGCCAACAAAGCTTATTCACCCTTACTCACATATGCACAGCAGTCCCAAACACAAACATCCAGTCGACTTGGTAATCCTTCCATGCCGAACCAGACATGGAGCCTTCCCAGTGCATAATCAAACACAAGCACAGCCGTCCCTCACACTCTGACCTTGTGTTGAACCATCCATTATCTGCTACCTCATGCAAATGGAGGACTGAGAAGTGTGCGGTCTGATTCCACATCAAAAGTGTTCTATGAAAACTTTACTCTGGATGGAAATGAGTATTTGAGCATATATTATTATTATGTTTGTGATTATTAACAAATATTTGGTTCGTGTGTGAGTAAAGAGACTCAGGTTTAGGATTAAATTGGTGGTGTCACTTGGCACTTTTGCTTTAATGAAACTTTCCCTTTGCCCCCCATCTCCCTCTCCAGGTTTAGTGGGGTCTTATCTCCAGTGGATATATTTGGCTTTACACAAAGCCTTGTGTTGACATTCCAGAGGACCGAAATTTGCGCAAACACACCAGGCCCCACCAGATGGCTGTTCAAGGGAGGACAAGGCAAGGATTGAAGGACACTGAGGGGGATTATGAAGAACAGCAAGAAACAGCACTACGACCTTAGCCACCGAAATGTCAAAGTATCCATGCAGGCCTCGAGTTTAGCAAACCCTTTATTCTTTCAAACTTTGCTTGATAGTCAACAAAATACCAAACCATACGTAATAATAACGTATTTCAGCTACTGCCCCAAAAGTCACCCAAAACTAATATTTGGGGATCAAAGGTTAATCTTGCCAGCATATGGAGCCAAAAGCTCTTCAAATGAAAAAGTAATTTAAGGCTTTGAGTGACCGTGGAGGGTCATGTTTATTAGATTAGGTCAAGAAAAATATCACTGCTCACTGAGTCCTTGGGAATTTGAGCAGGGAGGAAAACAACAAGAAGGCATCCAGACAGCAAAATAATGCTAGTAACAAATGCTTCAACAAATTATCTCACTTTATTTTTAGTATTACCAGTATAGTACAATATCCAAATGGAAATTTTAGGCGTTATTAATTTAAATGTTCAGAATCAAGGTATTGGGTTTGAATCCCAGCTTCTACCTTCCATCACGTGTGGAGATGTGAATGTGATGTTTTCTGTTTATCATAAAGTTGGCTAGAACATGTCCCATTTCTGACATCCCAGACAGATGCAACATTAATTCAAGTGGCTTTTTGTCACAATCTATTCCTCTATCTCTTGCACTTCAAATGTGGATGGATAGCCACATTTGCTTGCCTTTCCTTCCACCCCACTAGAAGGAGGGCAAAGGTAGTTTAACTTGACCCTTTGCTTCATTTTTACATTTTGCCCCCTCCTTCAATTCTCAAGGGCTTTATCTGCTTTCTTATTCTCCCTTTATTCAATGGAAGCATTCCTCTTATGGAATGCCTTTACAGAGAATTTTCCCTCCGAGCTCTTTTCAGGTTTCCGGAGACATGAGGAGGCACGTCCAGAGGAAGACCTGTGACTAGTTTGTATGTGCTTGTCTTCTGGGGGGGTCACACCTGGTGATAGGACGGATGAAGACATTTGAGTGTTGATGTTTTACTCATGAGAATGTTTTCTATTTACACACTTGCTGTACACACAAAACAATTAAAGACAGTTGCCTGACCATGACCTTTACACCAGGTGTCAAACTCAAGGCCCTATGGCCAAATCTGGCCCTGGGTTTAATTCAGTGTACAACTGCAAAGTATGGTACTGAAAGTTGTTTGTAGTCTTGACTCAGTCACAATGTAGCTTGTGGGGTAAATTACAACAACAACTTGGAACATAATTATTCTGTTTTGAATTGGTCAGAATGTTGATCAAAACTGAAAAAGTTGAACAGTTGAACTGGTGTGGTGGTTCATGGGCCTGTTATGCTATGTATATTTTTCCAGGAGAGACGGTGCTACCAACGCCAGCTATACTAGCCAATAAATCAGTTTTGATTAACTTTAATGAATGCAGATAAATCAAGACTCACTTTGTAGAATTAAATCTGTTCTGATACCAAAAACAAATAAAACCTATATTAGTCAGCTAATCAAATGATCTGTGTCTGATGGCAGATTAGGACACAGTTACACGATGAGTTCTGTCTTCATTAATGGAATTGCTTTGACCACTTGCATAGATTTCCCCTCCAACCTGATTATATTGACTATTTTGTTGTGCTGTGATTTTCATTAAATCATGAGACTCACCCTAAAAGATCATTTACGTAAGATTCACATTTTAAGATAAGTCTCATTCCATTAAGAAAAGTAGTCGGGATACAGAAAAACAAGCCATCCTTACAGTTTGGCCAGAAGCTAAAGAGTGGAGGAAATTCCCTTCCATTGTGTATGTAAGAAGAGAATCAAAGCACACAAGTAAAATGTGTAGCTTTGTCCCATGCACAAGATGTTGATATTTTTTGGGCTTTTCTTTAATTATTTATTTTTAATCACAGATAGAATACATCAAAATGCTGTTATTATTATTACTGCTATTATAAAATGTTTTATAATTTTTTTAAACATAGATATCATCCTCTGCCACTCTCTAATTATCAAATATCAAACAAAATCACTAAAGTGACTTCTGAAATCATCACAGGTTTTTGAATAGCTGTATTGGTACAAACAAATACACAGTCAAAGGTGGATGCGGTTTTAATTATTTATTTGCAAATGTGACAGGTACATCTGCAACAGAACAGCTTAATGTTGGTCCAAAAGAAAATAAAACCACATTGATTTTATACTTCTTAAGTGTTTGATTGTGTCAAGGTAAGTTGGGCTCTAGGTTGAATCTAAAAAAAAAATGCAGCGGATAATTAGTGTGTCTTTACACTTGGAGCAGTCAATTCAGAAAAAAAAAACTTCACTTCCTAAAGTAAAGCTAAGAAAGGCTTAAAGGTCTGGATAGAGAATGCCATCAAGGTCTACATAAAAAAAGAATTAGCTTGCTATAAAATGTACAAATTTTCAAAAATTTAACTTAATATTCACATTCATATATATAAAACTTAGAAAACATGGTTCTGTCAAACCCACTAAAAAGAAGCCATTTATCCCCATTACTGCAGAGAGATCATTTTTAAATTACCATACATTTCAAGGATTACTTAGATATTATCTTCATTATTAATAACATCATATTGAGTTTGTTCTTTCTCCAGACTTACTCATTAATACAAACATCACAAGTCAATAAATTAACATGCAACCTCAGTCCCTGAAAGCCAATACTTAACCATGTGTTACTACTGAGTGTGAGACAGGTTTTCTTTTTTTTTCTTTTTTTTTTAGGTTTGTGTGTGTGTGATTGTGTTTGTGTGTATTTTGTGAGTTGAGGCTATGTGCAAACCTGCCTATTGCTCCAAGTTGGGTGGAGGGGAGTGGTGTGAGGTGGGGTAAGTACCTTTTTATTTTTGAGTCCATACAAAAAATAATTCAATGTAAATATATAATATATATTTATACATATTTGAAGATATTTACAAATATACCCAGAACTACACATTATAGTGTATTTTTTTTCTCTAGAATAATTGGAAAAGAGAAGTGAAAAAGAAAGGCATCAATATTACAAAATAAACAGGAAAGCAGTTTCTACGTGTGCTCTCCTCTTCCTCGCATTTGTTAGTCAAATCTTGGTCCTTTTCCTATTTTTACTCCTCTTCTTAAAGTTTATATTGGTCCATACATTCCTCCTGGAGTAAATAAACGTCTTGGAATGCCAGCCACTGGAATTGGGGTCTCCAAAAATTGTACATACCAAACCTCTGTGTACATATATATATTTAAAGATGTCTCTGTTAGTGTGAAAAACGAGAAATAAGGGCCCTGGAGAATGTCACCTAATCCATTCTAAAAAAAAAAAGCTCAGCTTGTGTCGGGCCCCTATCCTCTTCTTAAGACACGGGGTCACGTCGGATGTAGTGCATGCAATTGGCAGTGCAACGGCGTTGCTGCCAGCCTGGTCCCACAAGGGTCCATAAGTCAGCCAGAAGCCAGAAGAGTGGACAAAATGGGTCAGGCTAGAAAGCTGGAAGAATTTCAGAAAAGGTGTCTTTGCTGGGTGGGAATTGGGTTTTCAGGCGGGGAGCTCATGTTTTGACATTGCCATTGATGTGCTGATACTTGGGGAGACACGGCTCATCCGGTAAGGGCTCGGGTGAGAAGACAGAGTCATCGCCAGAGGAGCAGGAGCTGCGAGTGTCGGGGAAGATTGGAGAATACTGCTCTGTGGGGGTACACAGGTCCAGATACTCCTGTAGACAAAGACGTTGGGACATTGTTATTTTACAAAAGGGACAAAGAGGGAGATACTCAATTTGGTAAAACAGTAATGTGATGGAATAAAATATTTTAAAAAATTAGACAGGATTCATTAGATGAAGTTAGTGTCGTATTTTTGAGTTGGATGTGACCTACACAGCAAGTGACGACTCATAAATTGGGGCAAATATTGGCTCAACGCGTTTAAGATTCCTTTTGTACCTGCTTAATGACCAAAAACCTCAAGGTGTGTTTCTGAACAGTAAAGTCAATTATAATAGCATTTGATTTGGACACATTTATGTCAGAATGTCATTGCAAAATGACAACTGTGCTGTATATACCTATCAATGTGTTTTCAAGACCTATTGCAAACATAATCCAATGCTCCCTAAAATTATACCTTATTGTCCATCCATCCATTTTCTATACCGGTTGTCCCCATAGGGGTTGCGGGCGTGCTGAACTGGTTGCCAGCCAATCGCAGGGCACACAGAGACATACAACCATCCACACTCACACTTACACCTACGGGCAATTTGGAATGCTCAATCGGCCTACCCACATGTTTTGGGAAGTGGGGGGAAACCAGAGTTCCAGGGGAAAACCCATGCAGGCACGGGGAGAACATGCAAACTCCAGAAAGGGAATCGAACCCGCACCCTGCGCTGTGAGCCAGCCGAATGTGCGAACCAGCGCCCCACCGAAACCTTATTGCATTGTACTCAATTATTTTTTAACATGTTTATGTGGCCAAATGATGCATACATTTCAATTTGAAATAGCATTATTGGAAAAGAGCTCTTCATTTAGTTGTGAAAAGGTTGTGTGTTCCTTGTTTTTCCACAACGGTTTCTGGGTCTGCTTTTGAGAGCGACGATTTATTGTGGTTTTCTAGAAAAGAACGCTGGCTTACATTTTCTTAGCTCAAAAAGAGAAGGCTCGCATTCCAAAAGACCTCCACATCTGCCAATGGTTTAGGGCAGAAAGCAAAGTGGGTGGGGGTGGGGGGTTTATTACGTTTCAAAAGTTCAAAATGAAAGTTAGGCTTTTTTGGCTTCAATTCATGGAGTTCCAGCGCTGAGATTAGTTTTGACAGCTTTCCATCTCCTCTGCTCAGCTAGCAGATACCACAAAAGACAGAGAAGGGAATGGTTTTCGCTATAGGATGCATGGTCATGAAGATCAGTCAAATTTACGGGGCCTTGGTGGGCCTGGATCAAAGAATGTAGACAATTCTTATGTGTGCGTGTCGACGGGGTCTTGGCGGGCCTGGATCAAATCATGTCGACAATTTTTGTGTGTGCGTGTGGTGGTGGGTGTCATGATTAATACTTTGTAGCCGGGTTATGCTTTCAGAAAGATTTTGCTGAACCTCGCATGCACTGGCGAGAGAACGGTTTGACTTGGATCAGAACTCATGTTACGCTGTGTAGGAACGTATCATATTATTCCATTTTATTTTGACAAAAGGTCAACTTCCATTTGCCAGGAAACCATAACATTAGCGCTGTGCAGTTTCAAACCACCCTGAATTATTCCAGGAACTTTGTGGAAAACCACTGATGCTGCACTAACCTCGTTGGTGCTGAGGGTGAGAATGCGATCCAGATCCTCAACAAGCTGCTTGAAGGTTGGTCGATGGGATGAGATGGCGTGCCAGCAGTCTTTCATCATCATATAGCTGAGAAACACAAAGTCAAAGTTGGTGTATTCAATGAAGCGGGTGAAACCCGAAAACAATTTGAAGATATCATTGCCTCAATGATTATTTTCTTCCCCATCTCTTTTTGTTTCAAAATCCGCCACTCAATGTAACGTATCAGACTTATGGGCTTTCACCAACCAACGTAAAGGACAGTAAAAAGGTTGCTGAAACATAAATGATTTCTGTACCCTGCCTTTGCTTTCACTCTAGCAATTTCCAGCTAGCCGTACAAAGCGGTGCTATTGTGTTGTGAGTGAAAGACAGACACTGATAGCAGCCAATGTCAGCTGTGTGACAGAGCACACTGACAGAATGGACCCGGGGAGACGGAGTAGGCCCCAAGTCATGGATCTGATGGGACATCATAAGAGGGCCAATGTGCTCGTTTCTATTCGGACATGTGAACGATCGAGGCTTACAGCTCATTGGTGCAGTTGCCGGGCTTGTCCATGCGATGGCCCTCTTTGAGCAGCTTGAAGAGCTCTTCCACTGGGATGCCAGGGTACGGAGAGCCCCCTAAGGTGAAGATCTCCCACATAAGCACCCCAAATGACCACCTGTTAAGGAAGAACAACACAGGCACAATAAACAACTGCGGCACACAAGATTTACCTGAAGCGTTGGACAATGCCAAAGAATTTGCCAGAGAGTTTTGAACTCGGAAACAAAGGCACATTCTACGCCGATGTTATTTTAGAATCAAGGGTGTCAAACTCATTTTTAGAGCCAGGGATTCCCAGAGAGCTGAAAGTGAAAATGGTATAAATGTATGACCATGATGATAAAAAGAAGTGCTTGAAAATGGGTTAAAATTATTTTGAAAAATTCAGCAACCTTTTTGAACATCTTCTGAGACACGTTTCAATTTAAATATGCATGTTTCTAGTGTCAATGCCGTCCGTCTGGCATCTTTTGACACCAACCCACTCCCAGTGCCACTCCAGGGCCTTGGTCTCAACAATGGCTTTTGTGCCTGCCGTGAAAATTATACAGACTAGCATTGTCGAGTCACTTAGCACCAAAACAAACTGGGCCTCCCAAATGGCAGAGGAATGAGGAAAAGGGCAATTGAGCTTTTGATTAACTATTAATGCCTTTCCTGTTGTAAATATCAAGAAGTTCACAATTCACAATTGTTGATGTGGGGCAAGTTTAGACAGTGTACCTACATAAAATCAGTCTTTCAGCGTGCTTAGAAATGCAGATGTGTATTTATCTAGGTGCTGGCGGCATCAAGAAAGGCACAGGCGAGCGGGACTGCCGATATATCAGTTTCTTCCATCTGTTTACACAAGCCGTACCAGCTTCATGCTGGTCTTTCTTGTTGACACACTTGTCTCTCCTTTCTGGACTACTTTGTAAATGCCTCTCAGCACAGTGTCACCCCGTTTCCTGTGCATGTCCGTATCCATGTGCGTCCATCCTTAACTCAACAAACAAGCATACGCACCAGTAAGACCTTTAAGTTCACCTTGCATATTTTCCAGCCGACAACAGAAAACTAATCAATTGGCATACAATTCTGTAAGCGACAGATACACTACATCTGTGCGTTCCAATCAAATGTGGGAATCTAATTTCATTTAATTGCTTCAAAAACTAGTATTATCAATAATTAAACATAATGCATCTGTGTCTTGTGTTTATCTTTGCCAGTGACAGGCAGAAAAGTACTAAATTGGCCTTCCATTGTCACTACTGATCATTTTTATTTCAGTATATACACTTTTTTGGTGGCTTGTCATGAGATTCTTCAAATGTAAAATGCCTGTTGACCCATTACTTTTGGGATCTTGATAACCTGCAAACGTTGGTTTTAATCTGATTCAATCTGCCTTTTAGCAAGAACTGTGACCATGAAGTCATCTTTCTGGCATTGAGCTACAGCAGCCTACATCAACAAGGGATGACTTCCATTGTAATTCATGTATTCATTTAATCTGATGTCATTTGAGGATTGCCTGTGCCTGCTGTTGGTGTTGAATTAAACAGTCCCCCCCCCCCCCCACACACACACACTTGTTTTCATGTTATGTGATGGAACAATCAATTACTAAAACTGAGTGATGAAATGTAATTAGCCGTGAGCGGACTACCTGTACTCCTATGTCCTCTGCTGTTATGATTGATTGGTGCTGCTCTGTGGAACATGAATGGCATCATGTGTACATGCAGCTATTATTTACAGGCGTGCACGCGCACACATAGATAAACACTTCCAGATGTGGACTGAAAAGAGATTATTCCAATCCCAAAGCTACCTGGAACGGCTTCGTGTTGAGATTGCTACTAGTGCATGTGTCAAAGACACACAAAGGCATGTGGATGCAAAATCTCTTTTTCTCGAGGTCAGCTTTTACCTAATTTCCAAATTCACCCTCTGCCGCCTGGGTCTGGTGCAGAAACTTCAAACGACGCTGTCAGGTCGCATACGACTCAAACACCAAAAGGGGAGTAATGCTTTCCCTTTGTTCTCTTTTTAGAATGAGTGCTCTTGAACTTAAAAAAAAAAAAAGATGGAGACAGCGACGGGTCAGCAATTCACATACCAGATGAATAAAAATAAGAATGGTGTGGGTGAAAGATGGTGGGAGGGATTATTTAGAGCATCTTCAAAACGATGAGCCCTGAGTTCAAAGTGAAAGGAAGACAGGGGGCTTGAGCAGGAAGAGGACTGGGATGCAGGCTGCAGCTTTGTTGCACTTAGACGAGTGTGGGGGCCCAAATAGAGGAGGGGCTTCTGATCTGAGCTGGGACGACGAAGCAAAATGCGAATCAGTGGGGGAGTAGGTACTGCTGGGTTCTGGGCTCCTTCCAGGCCCCTTTGAAGCTGCTCAGATTAGTAACACGGCATTGGCTACAAGTCTAGCGTGAAATCCTCACTTTTGCCACAAACAGGCCAGCATCGGACCCCTATAGGCAGTGAGCGCTCCACCCAACAAACACCTCAAACAAGCCTCCATCTATAACCCTGCAGCTGTGTGGATGACAGATTGTAGAAAGATCGGAATTGTCTGATGGGGTTAGGTATATTTTATTGGTAGGATTTACTTACACATCACTCTGATGAGTGTAGACCCGGTCAAAAAGCGCTTCGGGAGCCATCCATTTGACAGGAAGACGACCCTGTAGACGGGAAAAAAAAAGTGAACAGTCAAAAAAAAAAAAAAGATCAACTTTTATTTCTGCTGTGATCAGAATTTTGTCTTATTTCCCCACTGGGTGATGCAAGAGAGGCGGGAAGACAAGTGTCTCGGAAAAGTCATTCCCAGGGGTACATTTAAACTTTTCAGGCAATAGAGCTGATGAACATGTCTTGGATAATGCCCCGTATCGCTCTTTGTGCAATTAAAGAACTGACTGGAAGGCAAAGCTGAAGAGCCAGCCACAATCAAGCTGTTTGGTGAACACTTCCATATGTCTTTGCAAACAACAGATAAAAGTGAACCCCCATTTATGCCAGGAGCACCCACGTGTAATATCTGACAATTCTCAATAGAAAGATAATTTGAGAAAAAAATGAATATAGATTTACCCCTCCAGCATGCTTTAAACACATTTCAACATTGGCTGTTCTCTCATTGTTCAAAATATAACTATTGTCAAAACCTAATAAGAACGGTTGCTTAAAAGAGAGCAAACAATGCATCCTGATATAGCTGTACTCTAATATTACATGACAGCCACATGTAGATAATAAAATTATTACACACGAAAAAAATCTATACTGTATTCTGACGAAATAAATACGGATTAAACCCAAGCGGCCTAACAATGGCAGCTCTATCTCCATGTAACATATGTGATCGTCATTACTGTCACGGCTCCCATTGTCATAATCATCATTAATCTCAACATCACTGCATACTGTTGTTTTTCTCAGCATGATTGTGCATGGGATAAAAAGGCAAGCATGCATACTAAATGAAGGCGTGCGGACCGACTGGGCGGCTCTGCGGTGGGAAAGAAAGACACCACTGGGACGCTATGGAGTTGTCAATTATGTTTAAACTGCTGCCCCTCTCACTGAGTCTCTCTTTCGAGCTAATTGTATAAATGTCTATGAAACCAAAGAAGGGATCTGGATAAACAAGGCAGTCTACAGAATCCCGACATTCACAGGCTGCCTGGGAACCCGCGGCTTCTGCCAAGACACAAATCCAAGAAAAGAGTGAAAAAGAAAGATGAGGGAAGAGAGTGAATTTGAAAGATGGGTAAATAAATCACAGACTGCCCCAGTCCCTCAAAGGGCACGATGCCATGTGCGCAACATGCAGGTCTATGACTCACATTGGTTGTCTTTTTATAGTAGTCGATGTTATGGACATCGCGGGCCAAACCAAAGTCAGCGATCTTCATGACGTTGCTCTCTGTGACCAGGACATTCCTGGCTGCCAGGTCTCTGTGTATACACTAGGATGGAGAGAGTGAGAAATGGAGGAGGAGGGGGGGTACAAAGTGGAAAAAATGAGGGCAAGAGAAGAATAAAACATTTACATCACTCTACAAATACACTCTGAAATCTCCTGGACAAAAGGTAGCACTACCCTGAATAACATCACACGACAATCACTGCAATTTAAAAGGTGTCTGAAAAGTTTGGATTCTGGCCCCAGATCTGTAGATCACGCATGTGCAAGAATGTGCGCATGCATGTGTGTGTGTGTGTTGAGTGAGTGTCGCATTCCAACAGTGAGCGAGAGCGTGAGGCTGTCTTTGGACAACATGGCTGCACTACTATTGTAAAAAAAAAAAAAAAAAAAATACAATTCCTCCACACAGAGGGGCCTTTGTCATGAGATGAGACACAATGAAGGGGTTGGATAGAGGGGGGTGACATCAATGTTTTTAAAAGATAAAACTCCCACAGTGACTCACATGCGCAGGCCAAAGCAAAAGCAACATAACACACATAATTTGATATACCCGATGTTTTGCCTTTTTTTTTTTTTTTTAGGCAAACATCTTACCTTTTGGGATGCAAGGTACTCCATGCCGCGTGCCACTTGATAAGTGCAAGAGACCAGATCTTTGAAAGTGAGCTGTTCGTCAGAGACGCGAGCAATGTCGTAGGAGTACTCCATTCCAGGGGGGCGGCGGGCTCGGAGGTACTCCCTAAGATTACCTTTGGAGGCGTACTCCACGATCACATACAGGGGCCCTGGATTGGAGGAAAGATTGTATTTACTTGTTGAATAATCATTTGCTAAATGCCATTTCCTAAGTGCATTCAAGACAAAGATATTCCTCAAGACATGGTAACAAATGGAGTGTTCTCTTTGCTTTACCATCTTGCGTGCAGGCCCCCAAGAGATTGATGATGTTCTTATGTTTACCAATCATCTTCATCATTTCCATCTCTGACACCAGGTCAGACAAGTCCTTTTCGGTGGCGTCATCTAAAAAGCAAAGAGAAGAATGATGGAAAGTTGCACGAGGAAAACAAACACGCCCACGTCCTGCCTTCCTTCTAACCCTTGACTCGGAGCACATTGTCAGCCAGTCAGACGGCACCTTGTTTGGGACTGCTTTGATTAAATGCAGATGACAGACAATGTGGACTAAAGTTACAACACTGAGGGGATCTCCTCATGCAGACTACAGGAGCACCTTTTTCTTTGCCAGGAGGAGGAGAAAGGAATGACTTAAAGATGCTCAATCTGGATTCATTATCTGTTGCGCAAGCTCACTTTTCATAGGAGAGCGGGTTGTATCCGTACCGCTAGAATGGCATTGCCTGCATTTCTCTGCTTCACGAGCACATTTCTATAGACGAGGTTAGTCTGCCGCTTTACCTGATCTTATGTCCGCTTTCATTAATAACAGCAGTGTGACTCGCGTCTTTGTGTGGGTGCTGAATGAGCTCCGGCCAGCCGCTGCTCTGGGGTCAGCTATGTGACCACTCCTCACCCTTACCGAGCCGACCCGACCATCCCCATAGGTGTCATTCGGCAACCACCAATAACGAATAATAACGACTCCCCTAGGCTCCACATTGCCCTGAAATGAACTCTGACCGGAGCATGTATCGTATGAAAAATGTACCCACATTGCGTGAAGTGGTATACACGGCATTTCCGTAGTCAGATCATAGATTATAGTTGTAACCATAGTGCCTCCTTACCTTTCAGCATCTTGACAGCAACAGTTACAGCCTCTTTGGGTTTGTCTTTATCAATGCCAAGAGCTTCTGCCATTACAACTTGGCCGAAACAGCCCTCACCGAGCGGTTTGCCCAGGGTCAACCTGCAGCCGCACACAGTAAAACACAGACAGGGATCTGATTAGCAGCTGAAATAAAACAGACACCATCTAATGATGTGACAGTTCACTCCTAATAAATAAAACAAAGTGTGCGAGAGACTAAAAGAGAGGACTCCCGCTTGCTTTGTCTTTTGTTTATTTTCTAAAATGGTTTTTTCCACCAGCTCTCGCTTCAATCGGATAATGAAGGCGAGTGCTTTATCGCCACATTGACTGCTGTTAAGCTAGTTAGTAGAAAGATAGACATGGGGAAAATCTGATAAAGCCCAAGGTAGGCACTCACTTTTAAACTGTTTGCCATGCTTTGGCACATGCTAATATGTACTTACTTGTGCCATTACACAAGCGCTCTCAGCCCAGACGCATTAACTCATACAGGCGGACTGCTGCCAAGGTGCTGCCACACTGGCTGGCCTCACTACAGTTCCACATGGAAATGTAATTAACTCTCTTCAGTATGCCATATTGTGAATGTAAACTGTGTTACAGGGACGTATCCTTCGCATACTTTTAGGTGATATCGTGTAGGGGGCAAAAAAAAAATTGTGAAAAGAAGATAAGCATTTTTTCTCTTACACTGCCAGCCATATATAGTATTGATTGTGTTTGTATTTCTCCAACTCTTGATTGACAAGTGTTGAACCCACCCCTAAGTTTCAGTATCTTGGCTATGTAAACTCTCACTGCAGACCGAGAAAGGTCCGGGACCTGAGGCCAGCAGCCTGCCACAGTAACACAATCCCTTGTCTGTCCGCACATGCTCGCCACACTCAATGGCCACCATTCTGTCCTTACAGCCACACATAATTGATGTTTTTTTTTTTTTTCTCCGCACAAGCCGCAAATGTTTGCATTCCACAGCATTCTGCAATTCCGACATGATCCCTCAGGCAGTGGATGACAAGAGCAGTATAAAGGCCCAAACAGAAATACACAGACATTGCAGACATTGATTCAGCTTGAGGAAAATGCCTCCTTTCTATTATAATAAAATATAAAATACAAATATTTATGAAGGCAAACTGTACCTTCTTGTTTGTAGTTGTTGCAGAGCACAAGCCTGCTACGCTTTTATTGAGTTTCCATTATAAAGGCTATTACCAAGATGAATGTCACATCACAACATCCGCCGTAATTAAGTGAACAAAAGCTATTGAACTTTAGTGGTTAATAAATAAGACTTGTATCCAGATCAAATCTGCTGACCTGTCTCTGGCAAACTCCCACCGCGGATCCTGAGGAAGGTCGTACTCAGGGATGGGGTCATCGTGCGCAGAATTTCGCCGTGTGGTGATGCGAACAAGCGGCGTGTTGGAGTTCATGGAAGCGCTGGAGTCAGCTGACACCTACGGGTACAAAAAAAAATGGCTGATCACCACTATCTGGGTTCAAAAGACAGACAAAGCTCTTGGACATCACCAGAGGAGTTGCTTTATGAAAGTGTTGATATTATCAGCAATGTTTGAACATTCATCATATTAGTACGCTTGATTTCAGAACTTCCCGTATTATCTCCAGAGATATGAATCTGTGTTGATTTACAGTGAAGAATGTGCGATAAGCAGCCTTCTGTTCTCCATCTTTTTTCTTTTTTTCCACCCTCACCTTACCTCGACACGGGATTCCGTCTCTCTGCAGGGTGCATCCAATCATTTGTGTACCTTTTCATTTTACTTGAAGGAAAAGCATGACTCAAACATAAACATTCATATACTATATTAGACTTGCCTTTTGAAAAAAAAATTATTGGCGATGCATGGTTCAGCGTGTGGATTTTAAATGTGTATTTCCATTGTGTATTTAAATTTGACCAACCATGCATCTTTATTTTGTAATTATTAAAGCAAGCAGTATTTTTGTGTTTGCGTGTCTCGTGTGCTCCTCTAGAGGTGTTAGATGTCATAGAACTCTTTATCTACTTTCTGTTACCTGGCGGCGCAGGGGAATCTGTTTGCTCAGTTTGTGAACTGCAGGTTGGCCACTAAAGTCCGGCTTTTTGGTTGTGTTCCTCATGCGGCACACCACCACGATGCCCACCATGCAGGCGATGAGGAAGACGCCTGCGCAGTAAATTGCGATCTCCACATAATCGGGAGAAATTGGCTCCACGTTTTTCTCTGCAGCTGATGCAAATAAAGGAAGGACAGTGAGACAGAGATAGTTCTCCATTCAAATCAGCACACACACACACACACAAATGCAGACACAGATACTCCTTAACTAAACTATCTCTCTTCTCCAGGTACCAGCATGCCGAGTGTACCATGTGAGCATAGCACACCAAGAAAAACAAAACACATGCCTCACTTAATTTCACACATGAAAGAGTGCAAGACATGGATTCATGGATGTGTGATGGACTACGCCACAAAGAATAAACCCTCATGTTCTTTTGCAATATGAAGCCAATTAAGCTTGCACGCCATCCGCGTGGTGGTAAAAACATATAAGGTACCCGAGAGGGACGCTGATGGTGGATGCAGTTAAGAGTAATAGCGTGCTTATGAAGCAGGCCAAATTGAAAAGAGAAATAACGATAATGTTTGCAGGTCCGTAAAGTGGCAGTCAAATGAACCAGCCTGACAAAAGTTGATCAATGAACACAAACCACCCAGCACACTCATCTACATGAATTTTTAGTTTTATAAATTCAGTTTGGGCTCTGATAATTCAGAAAGTAAAGCCAACTTTCATGCATAAATTGAGCTTTAACTTTCACTTTATTTCAAGTAGAAATAAAGACTCAAATAAAGGCAATTATCAGAGCCGGGGGGGAAAACTGAATAAAATAAATGAGACCTAGTGACAAAAAAAAAAGTCTGAAATTCTCAAGAGAAAAATATGCTTTTTTTTAAAGGAGCAGGAGAGATGTGACAGAGGAGAAGGTGGGAGGCAAATCCTCCCTTCCCTTTGGAGTTTGGAGACACTCAAGCTGCTCTGGGAGCTCCACTTCCGTCCCCGAGTTATAATAATTTGTCTACAAACGACCTTCTTATCTGCTTTGAGCTTTCAACAGCTTTATAGTCCAAATCATATTCAAGAATATATGCCCCTTGTTGCTCTCGCATGACACTATCTCAGATTACGACCATGCGGGTTTATCTGCGTAATCGAATATTTGAGCGTGTGTGACTTCTACTCCAGAGGGAAGACTTGCCTTCACACAATCCAAATATATTGGACCATGGTGTTGGGAAAAAAATTGATCGAAAGGACAGTTAAACAGTGTATTTAGTTACCTGGAAGCACCGTCAACCAAGCAGTGTGAAAGGAGATCCCAATAGAATTACCCGCCAAGCACGTATACTCCCCAGCATGTTCAAATGTTACATTGGGCAAGTAGAGAACTTCTATCTCCTTATCTGTGGTGTTTACACCCGCGGTCTGGAGAGAGGAAGAAGGAGGAGGTGGAAAAGAAGAAGGAGAGGGTAGATGATAAGAGCCGGGGGGGAGAGGGGGGTAAAGCAAGGTTACATAGGAAAGATGGGGGGAGGGCAGAGAGAGGAGAAAAAAAATGAGACCCAAAACACCAAGAAAGAAATAAGAGGCTGTTGTCCAACGTTGAATTCCCATCTACAGTTGTGTGGAGGAAACAAGGTGAGGGGGGGGGGGGGGTTGAATAAAAGAGCAATGGAGAACCCAATACACCAGTAAAACATGTACATTTAAAGGCAAATAAACAACCTGGTAAAACATCCCATAGCCATACCAAAGGAAAATAACAACAGGCCAGTCTAATGGCTACATTAGACCGCCGTGTACATGCACACAAAAACACAAAGAGCACGGAGAGAACTGCTACATACGCTATATATTGACACAGCAGACAAGACAAGAGATAAGAAACAAATGTGTATGCTGTGACAATTTTAGTGTTGAGGTAGGCAGCCCTGCTCAAGGCTGAGCCAGTCTCAGCAGCTGCAACAAAAAGGTCCAGCATTAGGGAAGAGACGGTGGTGAGGACCCAGGATCACCAAGAGACCACCAATAGGACCGCCACAAATATAGCAGGTCAGAGTTGAAGCCCAGGAAACCACACCAGGAGAGGAGGGAAGGCCAGTCAAGTCTTTGGGTTACCTGGGATGACAGTCAGCCAACCAGATTGGCTGGCTTCCCCTATATAATTGGAGACTTTACAGATATACTCTCCAGCGTCCTCCGGCGTCACGTTGGTGAGGTTGAGCACCTCCGCATTGGAGCTGTTAATGCCTGAACGCTGAAATCAGCAAATTATGACAGGGCAAGATCAACACCAGAATCAGAGTGATGCGCAAACATGATAACGGCTTAGTAGGAGAAGAACAGAACAAACAGGGAACACCATAGATACTGTAAGACCTGAGAAGAGAACATTACGATCAGTTTGTTGCAGCCAATGGGGAGACACTGCTGAGACAGGGGGAATAGTTTGAATCCAATCAGGACAAGACAAGACGTGATGTACCTTAAGCACTTTGACATAAGGGTGCCCGTCGGGACCGTAGCGACTGCCGTTCTGAGTGATGTGCTTCAGCCACTGGATATGAGGTTGGGCGTCGCTGTACACTTTGCAGACAAAGCGGGCATCTTCTCCAACATAGACCGATGTGTTGGCAGGAAGGCCAGCTTGGAGAATGGGCCGGTGAGGGGACCGCTCTAGACAGAGAGAAAGTTTTTTTTTTGTTTAGACTCCTACTTAAACATACACAGAATCGAGAGGCTATAAAGTCTACACACTAAATGATATCAGAAATGAAACCTAGATAAATCACCTCAAAATGACTTTTCCATCATGTAAATAAAAGTAAATCTATGATGGGGGAAGGACCATGTCTGATGTTTGACGAAAACAAAACACAGATTTTTTTTTTTCCTGAAAGGAACTGAGGTCTTAGAAAAGGTGACCAGTTCATATAAGCAGTGTTAGCACAAAACGTCCAGTTTTGGGGAAAAAAAACATGTTTTGGAAAAGCCTACTACTACTAGAACATCTGAAATGGATTTGGGTTTTATCAATGACACTTAGTCGGATGGTAGGCGTTCCATTTATCAAGTTTAAAGTAAATGTTTAAGGAATATGTTTTGAATTGATTTTTCTTGACCTCAATTTCCTATTTTATGAAAACCTGCCATTTCAACTGGGCTGTGTACTTTTTGCTGTTTATTATCACAACAAAAGTGACCTAATTTCAACCAAATACGAGCCTTATCAGTTCTTAATCGATGACATCTTGTCTGAACCGTACGGAAAAGTGTCCTTACAGTACACAAATACGAGAAGTACTCCATTGTTGTGTTCCATTCCTCTTCTTTGTTGAATAATTAGTAGGTTACACTGTGTTGCTCTGGTACAGTGTCACACTACTTACATAGTTGACACAGATATTATCATCCTGCATATCCTGTAGTGGAAACACGAGCCACTAGAACTGTTCAACTTTGTGGTAATGGTTATCATAAAGTAAAAAGTCTTGAAGCCAGATGGTAAACATCTTTAGATCGTCCATTTCATTTTTACGATTACTGTATCTCCAGGACTTCCTGAGTTCTGTGTGCAAAGATTTCCTGGTAAACTAGGACAGGCAGAAACACGACTGTGCTCCTTTTATCAGAGAACAATTTGGAGGCCTCAGAATTCTAAAGACAGTGCCTTAAAGAAATTTATGCTGAAGGAGGACTTTCTTTAGGTTTGGTGTTTAGGCGGCAAGGCAGTTGTGTTGGAAAGTGAAACACCTTGGCAGCACCCCCACATGTCCTGCTATCTGCATTCTTCTACAGGCAAACATTTGGACTGCAAATCCAAACAGAGCGAGACCTGTTGAACAATGCTCCCTTTCAAACTGCATCGGGCCGCCACAAGCGTGCTGAGGAGCCCACCCACCCCCACACTGACAGCAACCACTCGCTGCCATCACACACACACATTCACAGGGAATGACATCACTCAGCCTGAAGCATTGCGTTGCCTTTTCAAACAATGCCTGAAGGTAAGGACAATGCTGAAAGTTTATGAACTCAGATTTACTAGATGGAGAAATGGGATGAGAGAGTGCCAGATGATTCCTGAACTTCTCTCCTGCATTGTCATTGTGCTGACCTTTATTACCCACCAGACCAAAGGTTTACTCTTCATCAAGCTTTTATAGAAACAATGAGAGAAACTGTTATAGGAACGTTTCCCAATGGAAATGTAAAACTGCAAGTGACGATAAAAAATAACTGGCAAAACAGAATTATTCGTCACCATTTAATGTCCTTTGGAAATACGCTCTACCGGAACAATCATGACAGAAGTCATTGGCAGGACATCTTATCTCACACACAAGAGAGCAATACTGAAGGAGGGGACGGCGTCAACTCAGACATAATCTCAAATCAACAGAGAAATGTCCACTCGCAAGCATGTTGTTGGGAAATACTTTTATCATTTCTTCCATATATAAAATAAGATTTAATGTACCTATCAGCTTATCAATAGGGCTAACTTGATTTTCAAATTTGAACATCCGGTTATATAACAATGTTGTGATTTTGTAATCGAGCCAAAAGCAGACCCAAAACAGAATAGGGCCTAAAACAACAAAACCGAGGGCCACTGAGTGTCGGGGCCCTTTTTGACTCCCCACGTTTGACTTCTCATGTCCACTCGTGGTTACTCAACCAAAGGCCTTTCTTTAGAGGGCCAGTTTGAGCCAGAAGTCACTAGTCTCGCTCTGTTTTAACAGCTAATCTTGTGGGTCATTTGGGGGAAAAAAACACTGATAAGCAGTCTTTTCTATGTCTATATCCCCTCCTTTTCTGTCCCGAAGCCTCTGCTCTTCCTTTGTGAACCACATTATAAAGAAGTAAAATGAAGCAAGAGGTTGCAGGGGGCAGTGGCAGTGGAGCCAGACATTTAGAGTCTTTACTGCTCGGCTATAAAATAGAACAAAAACAGAAATGTGCAGTCTAAAGCAGAGCTTTGGCTTACTGCAGAATCAACCAGTATATTTATGTGCATTTAGCTATACACTCATTGCGCAACAACCCTCAGGTAGTTCATCTCCATTTGATAAAAGAATGGTAAGAAATGTGACTTGAAGCAAAAGTGTGTCGGAGTGAGTGGGGGAGGTTTTGTCTTAACAACGCAGTATCATGGAGTGACCAATGGACTTTTGTGTGAATCAAACATCTGCCGCTGGACATCAGCCCGGTTGTGGATTATTGACCACATTGGTCAGATAAGCGAGTCCGTGTGATTACTTGCAAGTCCTAATGAGAGAGGGAGAGAGTCTTCACTCCTAACATACATGCTCATTGATCCTTTGTCATTATCCTACTGTTGTGCTGCTGACTATTGATTGTGCCAACTCAGCAGAAAAAACACTTTGCTTTGTATGCTCCAAAGGTCATTAAGAAGGGTTGACCAAGTTTGATGAGTGAAGTAGTGCTGAGCCAAGCACTCTGTGTGCTACTGACTTAGTGACACTAAAATCAGCATCTAATAGTAATTCCTTGAAACACCAGAAGCTTATTTATCTTCATTGGAAACTATTTAAAAATCTCTTATATACTATTTCAAAGACTAGAATGTTGTTATTGACTAATCAACTGAAAACGTAACAGTGGAAAAAAATGTAACTTTGACCTAAATCAAACATTTTGGAATTCATCACCTGTATGATCTGACTCCACACAAACACACTTTCTGAATTGTGTTCGTCCCATCCCTCCACTCCTCCTGAATTAGCATAAGCTAAGATTTGTAAATTGTGCCATACTGACCCACAACATCCAAGGTGTAGGTGTGGCTGATGGTTCCGAACTCATTCTCCACCAAGCAGGTGTAGTT
This sequence comes from Syngnathus leptorhynchus, assembly GCF_054491065.1. Classification (NCBI taxonomy): domain Eukaryota; kingdom Metazoa; phylum Chordata; class Actinopteri; order Syngnathiformes; family Syngnathidae; genus Syngnathus; species Syngnathus leptorhynchus. The sequence continues at coordinate 9,971,211 of NC_141204.1, read as the reverse complement.
GCCTTTGTCCGATGGAACCACACTTTCCATAATAAGGGTCCAGTGCTGACTTCGTACCTGTAGAAGCAAGTGGGTGGATTCGGAAGATGAGTAAACGCACAAGAAAATAAAACAACACTGCCATAGAAGGAAAAATTAAGTGTGCTGGGAAACATTACCAAGGTAGACATTAGGCAGTAAATATGATCAATATCTCATCCAAACGTTTTAGCTTTACTTTTTAAAATGAAAGACGTATCGTACTAGTGTGCCTCTAACCTTGAAACCAATGTCGTAATCAAAAAATAAGAACTTTCGGAGCTTGTTTTTATTATTTCAATACGCTAAATGAATTGCATCGGTGTGTGGGATCGACATGAGCAACCAACAATAAAAACGATTTCTGTCTACATTCAGAGTGACTGGAGCGAGACAAGCCCACATTTCACACAAAGGGAAGCTTATGCCACAGGGCTGGGCTAAGGTACAGCTTTTGTCTAACATTTGTTGACTAAAAAAAGGAAATGAGCAGCCAGAGGTTTGTCTAACAGGCTGAATGTATCATTTTCACCCGGCTGTTTTTTTGTTTGCATTGTTCGAAACATGCTAAAGGCAGAATGGATGCAATATTAGCAGCTACGTTAACATAATCTCCACCTTAAACTCTCCCGGTGGGGCATCAATTGGCTTTTGGCTTTTTTTGCTTGGCATCACTGCAACTTTGTGTAAAGTTCCAGTTATCGTGCTTTACTTTATACATGCAAGTATTCTTCTTTTGACAAAGAATTATATAAAAGGCATTTCTAAGATGAGTAAAACAAGTTTAATTGGAGGACGTCAGGAATCATATTCAAGTAATTGGTCATATTTTTTCTTCTCCCAGAAAAAAGGGGCCTTATTAATATTTTAGTTTCATTGCAACCATAATATCAGGCAGAGTTGTGTCATATACAATCTGAAAAGTAACCTTTTGCAGTTATTTGTTGACCGTGTCATGAATCACAAGTACGACAATCGCACACAAACCAAACGGAGCAGGACCTGTTTTCCCTGATTGAGTGACTTTTATTTACATCTGTGGGGGTACTGCACCCTTACGTTCAACGCCCGGTTCTCGAATGAGTTACAGTGAGAGATTCTGCCAGGTATCCTGGTGAGAGGAGATTCAAGCATGAGCAATTCCAACTTCACAGCAGAAACTCTGCTCTCGTTTCCTCTGTCTTCATTGAAGCATGAAAATGAGGTGAAAGGACTTTGGGAATTACTACAAAACCAATTTGAACTGTCTTTAGGAGTACGATCACATATAGCCGCAATGGTTATAGCACAGAGATGGGAAAGTCTGACATCAGAGATAAATAGAAGTTATGCTATTTTAGTGTTTATCCTACCTTATAACCTCCCATGCGGTCCTCTTGGCGGAAAGGCCTGCTGTTTTTAAGCCAGCGCAGCTTGGGCCGGGGGTTGCCTCCTGCAGAACAGCGGAACTTGACTGTGTTGGCAGCTGGCACTGCATGCAGCTTCTTCTCCATCTTTGCAACCGAGGTCCAGTATGGGGCGCCTGCAAACACAAAACAGTTGGTGATCAGTCAGGCTGAGATCATGGTTAACTCAGTGGCCTTGGACGATGAAGAGCAGAAGAGCCAAAAGCGGGCATTCCTCTGATTCACAAAAAAAGCTACACTACCAGACAAGCACATTGATGACATTGAGTAACACACTGCCAGGAAGCACAACCCAGAGGTGCACACTCACACAGGTTAAAAAAAAAACCCACACACACTTTCATACTTTCCCAAAACTTTCCTCTAGAGGAAAATACACTTGGGTCTTGCCAAGTGGACTATTACATTCAATTTCATCTCATTCAACTTAGCAGCTTTTCTTTCTTCACTTCCTCCAATTCCCACAGCTCTCCTCTTTATCTGTGGGTCAGTTGGCACAATGCAAACAGCAGGACTACGGATGCTTATCGCCCTTGGACAACCATTACATGTTGTCAGAGGAGAAAATAGAAGCTAGTGATTCTCTGACATCTGTCTGCCTCGCTAACTGAGTTGTTTGTTTCTCCACATAGCTAGATTTTGTTCCAAGCACCCTTCCCGTCTCATTCCCTCTGCACCTGGGAGCCTGATTTCCAAAGCAGATGGGATTCCCAAGGAAAAGAGAAAGTTTTAACGGCAACCTTAACGGTCTTCCACACCATCACTTCCTCTCTTGCATAACCGACAAACAACAGAGGGAATTCCCACTCATAGGACCACAACTGTCTTCAAACATATATTTAGAGAATATTTGCCTGTCCAGTCTGATATTTCCACCCAGGCAAGAAGCACACAGTTGGAGAGTAATGTCAGCAAACTGCTCTTCTTTCCTGGATGGATGGATACTGTATGCTAAGTGTTTAACTCCTATAATTAGGTAGTTGTTCCATTTGTATCCCTTCACTCTCTCTATCTGCCTCCCTTTTCCTTGGTATCTTTACCCTCTTGTTATTACTCTGCTTGTCAGCACTCCTTGCATTCCCACAGACAGATTAGAAGAAGACTGTCCCATCGCAACCCTGTCTCACCAAAACGACCTCTGACCCTAGAGTGGCAGCCAGGTTGGAAGATGAGGCTGGGAGATGAAAGGTGAACGCCGCTGGTTCCCATGCCCTCCGTCCGGAGGTGCAGTACTTCAAACAAGATGACCCTCCAACCTCTCACCGAATGAAGTGGCCAATTGCGGCGGTGTCCACGACAGCCTGCATTCTCGTTGCCTAACACATCTGGAGCCACAGTCATGGACGTTTATCTGAGCTGAGGTTATCTAACTCCTGCATTGTGAGTCAACGTGGTTTTTTTTTTCTTGCTCGCTCTTCCCAGTTTTGTTTCTTCTTGACTATTTCTCCTTTTATCAGACGAGTTTCCTTTAAAGGGGAGGTCCGCTAACAGCGAATGATGACGTAAGTAAACCAAAGTGAGGAGAGCTCCCAACTAGAAAAACTGTGACAAACACATGGCTCTCTGCCTTTATCATGACATCAGCGTTACCCACCCTGCTCTCAAAGACAGCTTCCCTCAAAATGAAGAGGCTCCTCCATGTCTCCTCCAAAAGGCTACCACTGCCAACCAAACAAACTGCACGTTTTTTTTTTTGTTTTTTTTAGTAGTTCCATCTTTCATGCATAGTAAATCAATGTTCTGATGCCCAAACCTTTCTGGGTTCCCAAAAATGAAGACACCCGACTTTGAAAAGGCAGGCTCTTTCCCACCATTGCCTCTATGCCAACTCGTCATGTGTTACAGGTACCAGCTGAAGGCCAATGTTCCACACCTAGCTCAGAAAAGTGCTGGCCTAGGTTTAACAAGCTCGTGTTCCCACTAAATTTATTCTATTTTCAAATAAAATGTAACAGTACAAGCAGAACAGGCGTCATTTGGTTTTCAACCAGTTTATTACCAACAGAGAGTCTGGATATTTTCCCCTTTCCCTCTTTGGCTGTGTTCTTGCTCAGTTCCTCCCCCGTATTTAATGGTTTTTAGGCAATTATGGTGAGCCCAAAAAGGGAGGTGGGGAAGCATCCACTGGAGAATTTTAACAAGATGTGGAAGCCCTCATCTTCACTTCATGACATTTTCGAGAGTGAGCATGTGTGCATGTGTGTTTGTGGCTGTCTATGTATGTGCCTTCATAAACAGCCAAACATAGATGGGCAAAGCTTTCTCTTTTGTGCACGCAGATAGCACAGGCACACTCAAAGTAAATCAGCTCGGTAACTGGGTCCAGATAGTTGTCTTTTGTAATAGATAAGCCCAGCTGACTGACTGGCTAGCTGGATGGCTCCTAAAAGCCTGGCTACCTGCGAGACACAAGCTGAAGGAATGTCAGGAATCTCTAGATTCTCTGGAGTATCTAGTAAACACGAGCACATGCACCACGTAGAAGTTTAGACAGCGATATGAGCAGAAAAGAATTTTTTTTTTTGTGACCAGTACTCCATCCAAAACAATGAAGTCATTTTACTTGCTAACTATGCTTTACTACGTTCAAACAATAAGAATCCCGGTAAAAAGGAGGGACAGAGGTGCACTGCTATCGAAACGCTATTTCCGGCAATTCCGAAAGGGTTTTCCTTTCTTTTGGAATACTACCTAAAAAATATTCTCAATCATTGAATCTGTGTCTTTAAATTACACAAGAATGTACCCGCATTAAGTAAAACCAATCGTTTGAAGAAAATTGCCGTCTGAGCGCAATAAGTAATTGAAGTGGGGTGATGCTTTACACTCTTGAATCCCTCCCATACTCACTTAGCTGTTCTCCGTCCGCCCCTGCGTCTTCCGTTCGCTCCGTATCGTCCTCATCATCCCCCGACGAGATGGCATCTGCACAGAGTGACTGGGGTTACTGACCCCCTTTCTCAGGCAATGCACATCTGGACACACATGCCAATACAGAGGTGCCTGACCTGTTCTGTGCAACAAACGGGCTTCATGTAAAGCAATATTTTGATGGACCGACAATAAAAAAAAAACATTTCTGCAACTCACTATAGAATGCAGCCGTTGAAGGTTAGTGGAAGAAATGTTGCTAATACGCCTGGCAGAGTGACGATTTGCTGGTAGAACATCGATCGTTACATTTTGGTGAATTTTATCAGGGTCCAAGCAAAATTACCAACACCAGGTCAAATCCGTACAGACGTACGCCACCCACCATATAGGATTTATGCCGTTCATAAAAATAAGGCCCTCAATGTGTAAACTCTCTGTCCTGGCCTGTCCTTTCCTGGTCCCTGACTCACCTGTGACATTGACTATGAAGCAGACCGTGTCTTTGCCCACAATGGTGCATTCATACAGCCCCGAATCCTTGGGTGTGGCATCACGGATCTGCAGCACCTCCTGTTCTATCAGTGTGCGGTTGTTGGTACCCAGAGAGCTGCCATCTTTGGTCCAGATGATGGTCCCCGTTGCCGGCAGAGGGCAGCTCAGCTTCAACACCTCCCCCGGGTGCACAGAGCACACCGTGGGCTTAGAAATTTGATATTTGTCGGATGCGTCTGCAGAGCGAACGGGGTAGGAAGAGGTGTGGGAAGAGGGGATGATGGAGTGGATGAAAAGGGTGCACAAGAAGGTGGAAAGAGAAGAAGAAACAAGCCATAGTGTAAGAAACAAAAACACCACAACACCACTAACTGATGCAATTCAATTAACTTATGCAGGCAGAGCAAAATTGAGGAGGCCGCGTTTTTTTTTTTTTTTTGTAAACACCAACATGTCTTCCCAGTGAGTCATTTGAAACAGAACCTAGAAAATACCAGCAATCACAAAAACAAGTGTACTGGTATTGATGGAGCGCATGCAAAAGCCACAGTACTGTGTAAAAACGGTCTAAAAAATAAAACCAATGCATTGTTAGCATGTGAGAATCCAACACGGCTGTGATGGAAAAAAAAGCCCCCAATAATTACTAACCTTTACTGAGATACCAAGCAGTGTGTGTAATGTATGTGTGTGTGAGAGAGACTGTGCGTAGCTGATATACTGCGGTCAAAAAAATGGTAAAACAACTCTGGAATGTGTACCTGAGGAAGACATCAGCCAAAAGGTTTGAAGTTGTCGGGCAGAAGGGAAAAGAAGCAGGTGTTCTGTGTTTGGTGGAGGCGTTTCTCTGTTCCTGTCTAACTTTTTTTTTCAAAGACGCTACCTGGCAGTGACCTAACACTTCTGTTTTCCATTTCCGCCTTCATTATTCTCTTCCATGAAATGTCGATAGAAGATCTACAACTCCAGCGCAAGATCATCTGGCTGAGGAAGAGGTTCTCAACAATGCACGGCTCCAAATAGAGCGGAGATCCTTCACCTATGAGCGGAAACGTGAAATCTGCCAGCGAATGCCTGTGTGTACACCGTGCTCTTAAAAGATCATGATGGCTGTTATGGGACCAGGTGAATCTTCAATAACTCAAAGCTCAAACTACATTTCTACAGAATTGTGGACATTCAACGCTATCAAATACAGCCAGCTGCATTGTTGGAAACACTTTACTACTGACATAAACAATCCAAGTTCTGCTTTTTATTGCGGCACAATAAAAAAAAAAAAAACGTCACAGCGAAAGCGGCAGGAAAATGGAAAATGGTAGTAATGGTATAGCATGGTGATGAATGGATATTTAAAGCGAGTGGCTTTAGGCTTATGCATATAATTACGGAGGTAGTGGTAGTCCCCACCTTTCCTGTGCCTTAACAAACACACCTTTCAACCATGTTGCACCCACATGATGCCCTGCTGTGTGTATGCGTATGTTAAGTGTAGAGTATACACACTCTAGCCTCAACAGGAAAGGAAATTCTGCTGCGAGCCAGCAGCCGTGGCATGTGTGCATGCCTCTAAACGTTCCCCTTGGGCAAGTAAACACACACAGGTACAGTTCCTGCATTGTCTTTTTTTTTTCCCTTCTCTTTCCCTCGATTCGGAAATAATTAACCCTTCCTTCAGCGCCCTCATCTGCGTGTGTGGTCTGATAAGAAGGAAGAACTCTCGGGCTCTAGCTAGCTCCGCCACGTTTTACGACATGACGCTTCCATCCTGGAGGCTTTTTGAGCTTTGTGCTTAATTTTTACTGAGAAGCTATTAAAACTGCCAAGACACATAGCAACATAACCCGGTACAAATATACAGTGGAAGATAACTGGGTAACTGTATAGTTGTAGAAATAAATCACACTAGAAACACTTATTTCAAAAGAAAGACTATCGCAAGCAAAGAGTGTTGTAAGAAGAAGAACTTGTGAAGGGGAAAAACGAATATACAGCGGAGTGAACTCACATTCGGGATTTCTGTTTCACTCTGCGCATCAATATTTATTATTAGCTTTGACACCAAGGTTAGATTCTATTTACACAGTAACAAATAACATCTTAATATTAACAGCAGTTAATTTCATACTTGCCAAATGGTTAACTTCAAAAGCGACTTAACTTTGTCAGTTTAGCTCATAAAAGTCACAACAGTTTGATCCTGGAATGGATTGTTTTTCTTTTCATTATTTCCCTTGGGATTTATTGTTTTTTTTTCCCTCAAATTCGAACAATCTGCGATAAACAACTATCCAGGAACAGATTGTGTTACATAAACATAAACAAGAGGGAGTGCTGGGCTTCCAAATGGTGTGCTTAATTAAAGAAAGCATGAACGTGTTAGTTCGACCCTCATCACTTGTTTTATCTCTGCGGTGTCCATCTGTGCCACTTTGTCAACTCCAGCTCCCACTGCCTCCCCATTTCTCTCTTTCACCTCGCTTTCCGTTTTCCCCTCTCCTTCCCCTGTCCCAAACACCCCCCCGCCGAGCTCTCACCCCTGACCCGGCTGACCTGACCCTGTTGACACCTCCGGCCTGCCTGACTGTTCATGGGAAACCTGTGTCTTATGTGAGCATGCTTAAACATATTGAGAATACATCAGCAGCCACATGGAGCCTTAAGGGGTGGGATTAAAAAAAGAAAACAGACGCAAGATTAATACGATTATGGATGTCTAACGCATACATCAGGCAAACATATACCAAATTAGAAGGGCTCTTCTTGATTACAAACACACACACACATTTCTGAATCAAATTATCTTCACACACACACTTTAGCTCAATATCAATCAGCTTCATCATTCCTGTCAGTCATGCTGGAAAACATCAGCATTTCATTTCTGACAGTGATTTCCATGTGTCTCGTGACTCCACTCCAATCTAGATGACAAAACTGTGTCTGTGGCAAAAGTAATTTCAAAAATGTCTCTGCCGTCCCACCTACCTTCTTATCTTACAGTCTGCCCATCTCATCGGCCAAGACTGGACAGTGATGTGGAAAGTAGCAAAATGTCAAATAACAAATAAGTTCCCTTACTCAAAAGAATGTATGGAGGTACTTTAGTAGAAAGGCTTACTCAGATGAAAGTGTACTTTCCTATCCCTTCGCTCTCTCACTAAATGTAATGACTGCCATTTCATCACAGCACCCACACACAAACACACACACACACACATTATTGAATTAAATTATCTTCTACAAGTCCACTTATCCCTTTTTCCTTTCCTCGTGCTTTTGCATCCTTCTCACGTAGAAAATCCCCGGACCTTTCTCTCCTTTTCTTGTCCATCCTTCTTTTCTTTCTCTTTTTGTCCTTTCACATTCAAATCCTTTTTTTTTTTTGCTTTTTATGCTATGACAAAGGAGAGGCTCCGTGAACCGGCCCCCAGCTAGCATCCATGGCAACAACCCCTTCATTTTGCCTAACCCTAACCCCCCACACAAGGTTTTCCCTGAACCCCACCCGACCCTTTTGATGGTGACTTCTTATCTCTTTCGACTAAGATGCGGTAAGAGGGGTGGGTACATGAGTGGTCACCAACAAATTGAATGGCATAGATCAGACAAATAAGCATACACAAACATTCAAATCAAAGGTCAATTTAAGGTCAGTTTTGGTCAATGACACTAACATGTATGTGTTTGGAGTATGAGAGTGCGGGGAGAACATGCAAAAGCCACACAAATGCCAAAACCCAGATTTGAACCCTTAACCTCAGAACTGTGAAGCAAATGTGTGAACCACTCTTCAATCTTTCTATCTAAAGGCTACACCAACACAATTTAGTATTGAAGATCTGAAACATCCTCCATTGCCATTGCCAAGCACAACTTATTCTGATCTATACCATATTGTCTGACTTAATCAAACTCACACACAATCATTCAATGAGAATTCAAGGAACACATTTTGACTTTCTGCACATACTTTTTTTTTCCTTCCAATTTCTCTTCAGTGCATTCAAGATTTCCAATGTGCCTATGGCTTTGGCCAGTAAGTGAAGTATTGTAATTCAGAAATCTACACTACAAAGTGAAAAGGTTACAAATAAGGGGAAAACTGTCACCTATGTGCTAAAGGCAAACCCTATTAACTAGTAATTTACACTGGTAGAATGTGGTGATCTATTACTGCTTTTCTCTGTCATCACATTTGCCTCCTGCTGTGGACCAGCAACACTTTAGGTGTTAGGTTGGAGTTCAGGTCTATTGTCATCAACATAACCCTGCCCCTCTCAAACACACACATTCTCCATGTCATTAGTTAGCCAACTGACACTTTTATACTTTTACAGCTGCCCTCCTACTATAATGAGATAGCACTGTGTTACAAAATGGCTTTAAACACACAACACTCATCTTTTCACACACTTGACTACCATGACCATGACTGCTTATTGCATGCAGGCATTTTTTTTTTTTTTTTTGGTTTGGACATCAGTGTAGAATCAAACAAGTCTGTGACCGAGTCCACAATTACAGTATTCACACAGTGGACAAGAAATAAAGGATGTCTCCTTTGAAAAACCTCCAAACATTAGCTGTGTCAGTCTCAACATGAAAGATTCAACTTGGCTGTCTCTAATTATCTAACCACTCAACTATTTGGAGAAGTTGGTCTCCACGCAGCACAGAATGTTTTTTTAAAGAACAAAGTTTGGCACGAAAAGCAAGACAAGGGCCAAGTCATGAACTGACTTTTGTCAGCTGCACTCGCTTTTGAGCCGTCCTCCAGCATGCCACTCTTATTCGATGTACGCAAAGGCAAGGCCTGTGAACTTGACAAAAAAACAAAACTCAATGTCAAGGATTGTGTTTGGCGCCATTGTCTGAGTGCAAACGGAGTGCGCCTAGACAAGGTAAACACGCTCCCACAGATACCACAGCGGATTCACTGACAACAATGGCTCTGTTGTGTTGAGCCTTAACCACCACACTGACTTGGCTACAAATGTTACAGGTAGAAAAACTCGCAGGGCAACACAAGCTCTACGGAGACTACACTGATACGCAATCTCATCAACTTAAAGCTATTTTACTCCCACGCGCACACGTAGCATGGCTGCAGGGCAGAGCAGGGCTGAAGGGAATCCCAAACATCCCCGTACGGACAGAAAGGGTGGGGTCGGCAGCCAATCTGTCTCCCTGACATGCACGCCCTCCAGGTGACACCAGCGGGAGCAAGACGGAGCATTTGGAACACGTTCTGCATGACTGAGAGCCTCCAAATCTGCAGTCACATCACTTCTGAGGGCTTCAACTTAATGAAATCTCATTTAAAGAATGAGTCAAATGTGCACAAATCTCCATAGATGACTCGTGGAGGGTTGGAGAACTCTTGCTGTTCCTCAGTTTGTCCCCTGAGCCACAGCAAAGCGTGACAGCCTCTCATCAACACGATAATCATCGTTGACCTCCAAAGTATAGAGCAAGAGAAGTTGGGGGATGAATACTCTGTGCTGGGGGGATTGTGGAAAAGTGATGGTTTTTTTGGTTGCCAAACAACCAATTAGCATGCTGATTAAAGTAGTACAACAAGAGGCTTTGGAATGTTATTTTGCAAAAAATAAAAAATAAATACTATCCTGGCAGACAATATAACTGGAGACGAAAACATGGCAAAATCTCCAATTGATAACAATAATAGAATGCCAAGATAACCACCAAGATCAAACAATTGGATTCAAATCGATGCACGTGTTTCATTCATACGATTCATGCATTCGTATATTGATAAGTTTTTAGACCAACGTCTGACACGCAAAATGGAAAATATGTGACGAAACCAAACATAAGTAAAAGTAAAAAGTTTACTGGCACGTTTTAAACAGTTTGACCTAATTTCTAAGATTTTTAGAAAAATATGTGTATCATTTATTTTATGTTTTCAGGAAAAACAAATCATAAACTACTTTATGTTGAATGTTTTCAACTCCCAGAACAGTAAAAGCAAATGGTAGCATTCCGAGTTTCTCCCTTTCCATCTCTAACTTAATTCCAAGCAAGCAGGCAGGGTATGAAAGTGCTGCCAGCATAAACAGTGTCCCACCCTACCCGGTCCCACCAACCTGCCTTTCACACTCACGCAGCAACAGATGACAAACGAGGAGGTTTGTTTATATGCATGTTGGTTGGCCCTTTCACATTCTTTAAGCATTTTACATCAACTCAATGTGATCTGCATATGCTTTATCATAACAAATGTTACATAAATGGTGCCCACCCTCCATCTGACAAACTACCCATCTCTCCTGACCCGCTTTGTTTGCTCACCTTCAGGTTCCAGAGTGGCCTCCTCTTCCTTGGTGGCGGTTATGGGTGGCCGGGCCAAGCTGACAGTCAACAGGGACAGCAGGACGGCAGCCAGAAGCCAGGCCCACGAGGCCATCCCGTTAGAGGGGGCCAGCGCTCCCCATACCCCCCTTCTCCGACGCCCCCTGGACACTGATCCCATCTGAGGGGGTCCGCCCAACCATCAACTGCTGCCGGGGCGGACTGTCAGGCACTGGAATTCACCCGATCACCTGGGCTGATAACAGAATAAAACAATGGTTACGAAAGGAATCGCTTCTACCATTTGAGTGTTTTTCCACTTTTAACTTGAGGGTGATGGGAGACATAGCAACAGATGAAAATGAGAGGACGCTGTGAGACACCAGAAGTTTTACACTTAAATGTAGTACTTTGTTACTGCAGGAAAAAAAGCTTAGACAAAAACCTTGTAACATTCAAATCTGGCATGCTGACAAGAAATTGTAGTTTGTTTAACATACAAATTTTATTTTTTTTCTCAATCGCCACAATCAAATCTGACCCCTCGATACCACATTAGTCTCATCAAATCTATTTCTGTATTGATTTCTGTATACAGCAGATGAACCCAACCTGTTGCGCACTACTGTCCTTTAGTGCATTTCTATCACTCGATTATGCGAATCAAATTAAAAAAATAGCCCACAGGAAGTCTAATATTATTACTTTTTTTAATGCTTGTATTTTTATTTCATTTTACAAACACATTGTTTAACTTAATGAACATCACAATCAAAGTCACAATGATGTCACCAATTACAATTAAATGTAAGTTTTCAACTTACCGCAATCATAATTAGATTCCATTTTAGTATAATAGAATAAGATGAAATTGTCCAAAATAAGATAAAATAATAATAGAAATGCAAGACTTAACGAAATGACGGTTTGATGGTGTTGCTTTGCTCTAAACGTGAGCGCCTTCTTCATTTAAAGTAGACTTTGAATGAAATTTCTTGGCGCTGATTGAATACCTATTGACATTCAAATCAGTTGGCTTTTCCTAAATGGGGGGGTCATTTGGAGCTGCTCGGTGATTTAGGGGCCCCGGTACCAAAGCAGTGAAAAAACAACTGCGGTCACGGGATAATTGGCCCCATACAGGCGATGTAGAAAATTAAGCATTGTAATAAATAACCAGGACCCACGTTAATGGGCTCTAAAGTGATGATGCAAGGTGTTGTATAGTTATTTGCCTTCTAAAACAAACAAGGGTTTATTTTTACAAGGAGAAGAAATACATTCCTTCAATGAAGTTCAACACAGTTTGGTCCCATGCACTGTTGACAATACCTGTCGTTGCATATTTTAAAAAGGTTTTGGCCGGGAATTGTAAACTTGAAGCCTTATATTGAAAACAACATTTCTCCATGAATGCAGCGAGATCGGGAAAAGTTGATGAAAACTTTTGCTGCTGAGTTGGATTATAAACAGAAGAAACACTTACCAAAGTGGAGTAAAACCGTGAAGCTCTGATTTGGCATGCACGAATAAGGGAGGACAGAACATGGGCTCAATCCAGACGGAGGAATGTCTTCCAACTCCTCTACGCTCCGAAAAGAAAATCTGACTGGCGTTTACTAATCCACTCTCAGATCAAATCACAAAATATATTCCAAGTCTGACTCGCAGAGTAGTCCACTGCCATGCAAAGAATTCCTACTTTTACGCGTTTTATCCGTGGAAGCGGGGTTTAAAAAAAAAAAACGCACAGTGAAGTTGCCCCGAAACTTTCCTCCTCGTCACCAAGTTTCTTCTTCCAGGGCGCAACAACAATCCAGCTGTGCACTTGTCAACTCAAAAGAAAGTCACTTTAAAGATAGACGTGGGATTAGGAGCTACAATAATACAGAGGTCCGATGCAAAATCCATCAGCGTGCGTCCTCTTTGGCGACACTACTCGCAGTGTTTTACGCAGACGCTTTGTCAGGTTTACTAGCTTTTTCTCCTCCTTACGTCTCCACACACTGCTCTCCTCCCTCCTCCCTCAACCTCCCCCTGCCTGTAATTTGAGCTGCTTCCTGGCCGCAGTGCTTTTGGGCCTCGCCTCCCTCCGCCCATCCATCCATCCATCCAAGCGCGTATGACCGTGTTCAACTCACTTCCAAGCAGAAGACGCGCTCCGCAGTCAGAGCGTCCCCTAGTGTAGAAGGCGCCACATCTCATGATCTGCAGTGGACGAGACCGGTTTTTCTCAGCCTTTATGAGGGAAAGATTTGATTAAAAGCAATATTTATTCCCGATTATTCATAGGCCAACTATAAACCAGGATAAATCCTGTTTCAATGTGGCACTTTATGAGCCACTCCCGGTTGAGTACAAGGTTGTTTTATGGCATCACAATCACAGGGAGACACATTAAAATGGAATTAAGCCGATAACACGCACCATATCACCATATAACAAAAAGGATGATCATGATAGACCCACAAGTGGTTTGTCATCTTGCCAATTAAGAGCAAAATCCACCCTTCAGTGAGATTTGAATTTAGGGAGGAATACTTTGATTGACTTTTCAAGAAAGCCTACACTGTTTATTTCCCTCTGTTACATCATTTATTTGCCTCTTCAAAATGATTCTCTACCGCTTGGCATCTCACTTTTGAGCGAGAAAAAGTCTTAAGACCTTTTCACTGCAAACAACATGGAGTCAATGCCCGGCACTGTGGTATCCATCAACATGTCATTGATGTTCTCGTACAATGTTTTATTCGGACCTCTTGCTTCCTTCGCCCTGCTGCTCCTCTGTTTGAAACAATGAAAGGCAGTAAAAGGGAAAGAACGTGGCAATGCAATCTTAGCAGCATCTGAAAGCAACACATTGATTCGTTCCGATTGTTCTTAAGAACCCTCAGCGGAAAGCTTGCATGTAAGCATATCCTCAAAGCTGAGACTCATTCTTCTAACTGTGAAGGCCTCTCTGTGCTTGTGAAGCGCCCCTCCTGCAGCTACACGCATTAAAGATGCTGTTGATGTGAGTTAATCAACAACTAGCTTCCCTTTGTCCTTGGCACCAGCTAATTTCTTCCCCTTAAACTCTTAATTATTGTTGAGCCAACGATAATAACTTACTCAAGACATTCTGCCTGCTGTTGTACAAAAATGCAGTCACCCCCTTCAGCGGGAAATCAAAAACAAGATTTTAGACTTTTTTGGTCATGTATTCAGGCTTCAAAACTGACGGAGCAAAGAAACCTAGCCATGAGGTCGAGCATATGTGTAATTCATACAAGGTGGAGGACAAGCACAATCTTTTCACAACAAGTGCCTGCTCAGAGGCAACCTGCAATTGAGTGGCGACCAGTCGAAGCTGGAGTCCATCTATTATGCTGGGATAGGCTCCAGCTCTAGGAGGAGTCCTGCTTGTTCCAAACCTCTGCCATGAAAGAATTATGGAGGCCACTATGCTCTTGGGAACATTAAAGGCAACAGCCATTATTTTGTAGCTTTGCCACAAGCTTGTCTCTCAGCTCCTCTGGCAGTTCCTTTAGCCTCAGGGCTTTCCAAACCATGTCTCCACCCATTTTCTATGCCACTTATTATTTTCGAGGTAAAGGGGCAAGCCTTTATTGTTAAATTAATAGTTACACCCCTGAAAATGTCAATAAAAGTGAAAGTTTTTTGTGTGGGACATTTAGATACAGCTTTTGGAGTGTGGATTGGTACAAAATTATTTCAGGGATCAAGAACAACTTTTTTTTTTTTCTTACTAAGTGCACAGTGGCCCGAAATCTAAAATTATAAAATCACAGCTGCAGATTGGCTCACCTTCAGCCAATCAGCCAATGTCTACGAGTGCAGCGGTTCATGTCGACATCCACTCCAAAAGCAAAACGTTCTTGTGTAGAGAGGCCATATAGAAATATGCATTCACAGAGCACAAAGCACACTTGTCCTTTGCAGGTTCATCCGTCTCGGGGTGCTGTTCTTGATGATGAATGGCGGCGATATGTTGTTGTAAGTGTAAGACACCAAATCTTAGCGAGCCCTCTCCCTGCACTGCCCTGTATAATTAAAACATCAGACACAAGTGAGTCACATCCTGAGCAAAATATGAAACCAATGCGCAAAGCTGTGTGCGGCTGGGGGACGGGGGCCAAATATTGCAAAGAGGTAGGTAGACACACACCTCGGAATTCATTTGACAGGAGGAATGTTTTGGCAAGAATTGCCCTTTTTACAGTGGAAAAAAAAAAGTACATTAGTCTATTTTGAGATGATGGTCAACTTCTGATGTGTTCCAAATTTGATAAAACAAGTCATGGAAATTGTTTGCATGTTCTCCCCGTGTCCGCGTGGGTTTTCTCCGGGCACTCCGGTTTCCTCCGACATCCCCAAAACATGCTTGATAGGCCGATTGAGCACTCCAAATTGTCCCTAGGTGTGAGTGCGAGTGCGAATGGTTGTTCGTCTCTGTGTGCCCTGCGATTGGTTGGCAACCAGTTCAGGGTGTCCCCCGCCTACTGCCCGATGATGCCTGCAACCCCCGTGGGGACTAAGCAGTTCAGAAAATGGATGGATGAAGTAATGGAAATAATTCTTTTGAACGACTAGTGGGAATACTATTCATTGAACCACTATTTCAAACAATTATGGATATACAAAGGAGAAAAAAATGATATGATTTAAAGTTGTAAATTTACAAAAATAATATTTTTCAGGTCATTTAAAACTTTAACCTAAAAATGTAAAAGTTTTTTTTAATGAAAATACCTAGCTTACAGTAAAATATCTGAAACGTCATTCTCATAAAATAACTTTATTCTCTTACCTAGGAATGTAAAAAAAATCTTGTTTCAGGTGCTTCTCTCACATCCCACATATCAAGTGGAAAAAAATATAGTAATTAAACCTGTAAATATCAATCCTCTATAAAAAACAACTTGCCCTAGATAACATTTGATCTTTGGCCTAAATACATTGCACAATATGCATGTTGACAGTCTAGCCTCCAAAGTCTTGTTAGTCTTTTGAAGCATATTTTCCTATAAAAAAAAAATTGGCCATATTTGTGTCACAGTGGAACTGCTCCCTCCGCCACAGAATAAAAAATGGTATCTTGCATCATCATCTTTCCATTGACTAGAAACTTGCAGACACATCAGCATTTATTTCACTTTGGTAAACAAGTGAGCTCTGCACTTTAGATCCTCCCCTCCAGATTCCTCACGTTTCCACTCTAGGACTCAGGAGTGTTTGAAATAGCTGGGATGCGTACAATTCAACTAAAAGTTGAGCACAAAACCAGAAAGTGATGTTTCCAGGTCAGATAGGAGCACTTGGTTATTTTAACCCCCTCGTTACAATGTAAAATAAAAGTGAAATAGGCAAAGAGCAAGATGAACTGCTGCAGTGTGTCTGATCAATGTTTACGTTTCCTCCCACATGACTGTGAGTATTGTTTCTAATTTCCCAAAAATAATACAGAACTTTTCCCGGGAGGAACACAAAAAAAGTGGCACTGACAACTTTAGGACCTTTTATGAAATGAAAAATGAATACTTTCATTTTTTTTTTTACTTTGATCCTCTTGTGTGGGTACGGTTCTTAGAGAGGGCGCACAATTATCGTCACTCATTCTGGGTATGATTCATATTTGAACGTAAGGACTGAATCGTGTGTTAACATAGTACATTAAAAGTACAATAACACTGACTTGGAGAGATTGATGTAATTTGGCAATTTTGGCAATGTAACTATTGCAGATTAGACATTTATGCTGACTACAGTGGTCCCAGGAGTTTCTTTCCTGGGAGTAACAGGATGCCAGGTTAAATATTAAATGAAGGACAGAACCAGCCTGTCCACAGTAACAAGCAGCCAGATATCATATCTCACAAGATGAATTTTTATTGTTAACAGAACTCTAATGCACTATTTCTCTGGACTCTCTATTATCAAAGCATCTGTTTGCTATCGGGAGTCTTTTCACTTTAAATAAATATATCTGCTATTTGTGACAAAACGAGCACCAAACAGGTTCTGAGGAAACAAACAATGTGTACTTAGGGACGTTTTGACGTGGTCACCTCAGACAGACGCACATTCCCAGCACACACATCGCTCTCATTGTGTTTATAGATCGAGGGGGCCCCGGGAATAAATCGCAAGGTCAGTAAATGGGCTGTCCGACCTTTAACCCCCGAGCCAAGAAAAGACTCTGCTCTATGTTCTGATGTCATCAACAAGTCATTACCCCCAACGCTCTCAACACCTCCACCGTCCCACCCTAACTCATTCAGCTTGGCCATGATTGGACGAGAACCCTGGTCACGGCACCTAAATTACTTTGCATGGTGGCAGTTATAGAATTGACCTTGGCTGTGTGCTGTTTTCAACGCCCCACACCCACATTTAATTCTCTGTTGTTTCTCCGTACCACAATATAGATTACTCTGGCGAGTGAAGAAAAAGGTTCTTCATGCAATAAATAATGTTATGATCAACTGTTATTATCCTCAATATATATATTTATATTTGGATGTAATGCATGCAGAGGAATGTGCTCGCTAAAGTAAAAGTGAGGCATTGAGGCATAGCATATGTTTTCTTAGGGGATAGCGAGGTGAGCTAAGGTTAACTATTTTGACCGTGAACGCCAATCTATGGCCTAATTTGAGCTGAGCGGTCTCCTGAGGTGTAACCTCCTCGCCAGTGCCCTGCTCTTTGACCCCTTTGATACAAGCTGTGTCTGTATTACATCTAGAGATAGAAAGTGGAGAACATAAAAACAATAGATATGATTAAAAAAGGAGCTTCTGTTCTAAAATGAGATGAAAGACACATTTTGAAAAGATCAATCTTGTAACGCCCTTTACTGTCACACATGACCTCTCGGCGAACGTCTTCTGGGTGAGCGGGTCCAAGTAAATGGAATTTCTCTTAAAATAATCCAAATGGATTTATGACACTTGGAAAAGAACTCTGTTGTACAGTACATATGATAGTTCTTCTGGCCTGGAAATCCAAATTGAAATTATGGTAATCAAACATTCCATTGTAAAATTGTGTTTAATGTTTCCACAACCTCCTGTGCTTCCTGACAGAGAATCAACTGTGAGAAAGTTAGCTCAACTCTACGCTTCAGGTTGCAGCATGCCCTTCTAGCGGCTCAGACTGACAGATTTACATTATGTCCCACAACTTGCAAGTCCTAATCATGAGCTTGAGCTCTGGCATCTCCCAAAAAAAGTCATCTCTCAGTATTTGCCAAGTTCTATTTTCACCACCTACTTGCCCTCAGCAATGTTTGAAGTTGTGAGTTGTGCAAAGCAGGATGGATTTAAAAATGTCCTCCAGGCGTGTAAACTCAGCAGGTAACATTGGATGCACCTGGACCGGCTGTTCTGCAGAGCTGAACACACCTAAAAAACAAAACAGCTTTTATCTAAGTAATTTATAAAAAGAAAGATTAAGGTTGAACTCAAATCTGAAACATGCCAAGGAAAATCTATAGAATCCTTCTTTGAGTAAACAGGCGTGTACGTCGTCTGAACATGTGGTGACTAATGGATGTCCTCGTTGAACGAATATGTACTGTGCAAAATGAATTAATCAAGCTCCAATGCTCCACTTCATTTCAAAGCACTTGAAGCAGTTTGGATGCCTTGTTAGTGCAGATTCCATCAATCATCATCATGTCACGCTGGAAAAATGGTACTCGGCCAACAAGTGCAAATGTTTCAGCAGAGCACATTTGAACAAAGTGAGTTGGATTTAATGTAGTTTGTGTCACAAAGAGCAAGACAGCAGTTGTGGACTCGATCATTTATTTATTTATTTATACGTTTATTCCTTTGTTCGTTTATTTACGTATCTGTTTGTTTATTTATTTATTTATGCATTCATTCATTCATTCAACTTATTTATTTAATTATTTATGTATTTATTTATTTATTCATTTATTCATTCAAAACACATTCACACCTATGATTTTTATTCAATTTATTTATTTATTTGTTTGTTTGTTTATGCATTTATTTATTGATTCAGTCATTCAAAACACATTCACACCTATATATATTTTTTTCAATTAACCTAACATGTTTTTGAGGAATGTGAGATTGTGGGATGAAGCCCAGCAAGAAAACTCAGGTGCACGACAAACATGCACTCAATGTGGATTTATTTGTCAGAGCTAAAATAAACCGGGAGATAATCAGCACTTTAGTTTCCTGGAAAAGAGCAAAACTAAAAAAAAGTCAGATTTGAGAGGAAACGATCATCTTGAAGCCATGATACTGAAGCTGAAAATATCAAAACCCACATACAGTGTGAGTTCTTATGATCATCTTTAACCCTTTGAGTGTTTGTTGTCATTAAACTTAGTATTACCACCGTGGCAAAAAACACTGTGGGAAAAAAAGCTCATCTTGCAATTACTGTAAGAGAGAAAGTCAGTAAGAGAGACACACCTTGTAAGCCGATCCCTGATCTTCATCCTCATGTTCACACTAGTACCCCTCCCTCATTGCTACTGCACTGACAAAATCTAGCAGCAGAGCCCCCAACCATCGTTCTCTCATGATACAGAAATTTCTCGCCCTGAAAATGAATTGAAAAGGTAATTGTTGATTGAGAATTTGTGTTTTTCAGTTTTGTGTTTGTAAATGAACTACAATTTATCCTGATGAGGACAAAAAAAACCAAGCCTGACATTTCATTATGTTCTGTCATAGGAGATGATGGGTTGAGAAATTATAGGGTCGCTGACCTCTGACACCTCAATACAGACAAAAGACAGCATAAGGGCGAGGGGGGACCGTGTTTAAGTTTCACACCCCTTCTCAAATGTAGCACTGGGTTGGAGGTTTTGTGCAATTGCTCCTTCTGTGGGAGGCCAAGTGCTTGTCGCGTAGACAATAATCCTGCGACGGGTAGAGAAATAGAAAAGATGCAGGAAAGGGGAGGAGGGAGGATAGTAGAACAGAGAGTGAGTAGAAAGAATGAGGAACATGAACCAAGGTTCACTTGACTATGAGGAATAAATCACAGGTGGAGTGAGAACATGACACCCCTGGGGCTCACTGTCTTGTTTTCTATCACATCTTTGAATTTGCAGCTAGTAATGATCACTTGTTGTTTACGACTCTCGGAAGCTCAATCGATTGCCGTGTAAACATCACCGAGGGTACAGAGAGATAGTAGTGGGGTGTTACGTGCTTTCAGAGAAAAAAAAAAAAAAGGAATTCATTCACACGTGGTGGGTTAACTTGTTTCTATGAGGAAACCAACCTCCCGGAAATGAAGTTGGGATGGTTTATTAGAATGTAGCCAAACTGTCTTTTGTATGCTGCGTCAGCAGTACTTCTTTACAGTACAGTTGGAGACAATAAAAGTGGCAAGAGTGAAGTGCTTGATAAATGTCATCTGTTATACGTTCAAGACCTGTTTTTACTGCCTTCAGTTTTTGAAGGAATGTGGAATGTGATACCGCGGCATAGAAACAAGTGTCCAATGGCGTGTTACTTTATACTATAATAAAGATGAGCTCAGTTGTCTATGCAGTAAAAGTGAAAATAGTTTGAAAGGTATTTAACCTGAATAGTGAGTACAATTTATAAGAAGGATTAAATAGAGAGACGTCAATACATTTAAATACACAGCAAGAGTTTCCAGTAGAGCTAATGGACAGTAACGGACTGCAAAAGATCAACAGGTGTTGGTTTTTACAAGATTTCTGCAGTATGTCATACAAATGGAATTAAATAAACTGCTCGCAGATGATTTGATGGACAGCAAGTGAGACACTGACTTTGCCGATTCAGTTATGGATTGTTTGGGAAAGGCAGGTCTTGTGTCATCTCATAGAAGGAAGAGCAAAAAGGGACTTGGTGGGTTATGTTGGGTGTGACCGCATTGCCTTTGGCTCTGACCTGGCTGGATGCCCTTAGACCTCACTGGTGAGCAAGATGCAATCTTCAGAACATGCAGTGAGCACAAGTGCAGGTCAATGGCCCGTTGGATTCACACACATTGTGATGCTGAAACATAGTTGAAAGTAGATGAAGGAAGCAGAGCCACCCGGTCGGTATACAAGGCCACGCCTCCCCTATTGTGTAAAGGACAGCTCATGTTAAGCTCAGCACAGGAAATGAAAGAATGAATTAAGCAATCCTTAACGTCATTAAAAATGGCGTCAGCTGGCTAAACTTGGATATTATCACTGCATGTGAGTTAATGTGAACTCACTCATCTGTAATACAATAAAATGTATGATATAGTAAAATATAGCAGCAGGTGCTGTGTTTTGTTTGTCTTGTGGCAATACTGTATTTCATTGAAATGAATTGTATTCTATGATGATCTAAATATCTAGGTCAGAGAACATTCTACTATATTTTTTATATTGAAAATGTTTCTTTTTAAATTTGAGTGGCATATAAGAGAGACCCATTTTAAAAAATGCTTAGAAAATATTTCACTGTCCATACTAGTATGGTATCTTTGGAAAAATGAATTTATTATTTAATTTATTATTGATTTAATTTATTTATTATTATTTAATTTTAATTAATATTATTTTGATTAATTAATTTATTTAGAGCATGTTACACCAGGAAATTGAGATATTTTTTGGAAGCGTCAACCAATGCCTAAATAAAGTACTGGTGGAAGAATTTAACTATAAATTCCCAATTTGAGCGCTTCATTTGCAAAAGAAGTAAACATGTTTTTAAATTACTAGCACACGAATGAATGCACACTCACACACAAAAGCGTAATTGGGTTTGGAGTATATCAGTGGGTGTGGGCCCATCTGCCCCCTGGTATCTGGGCTCAGTGTTTGGGGGGCCACGGACGGGCCCGCTTCTGCCATGGACTTTGAATAGGCTGACGGTTGAGCCGAGAGAACCGTGTGCACATGGCCTCCGTGGCTAATCTTCTAATGTATTCCAGAGGTCAGGAGGGTTTCGCACCAAATCAATGGAGGGATTTACACAGCTTTCTCCTGGAATGTGCTCCATCCGCACTCTGCTTCGGGGAAAAACATCCACCTCTGCTTTGCCGGGACATCCAATTTTCCGCAGCATTTAACCACAAAGAAAAGGGGGAGTGCATCTAAAAAAGAGAGAAGGATGTACTCTGAAACACTCGTCCCTCTTTTCACTTGCATCCCCATCATACAAATTCAGTAATGGCGGCTGTATTTGCATGATGGATATGAGCAGCAATAAAAGTATGCATGTGGGTTTTTGGTTCCCTATAATTGGGGTACTTTTGTATCAAATTGAAAATAATGGAAGATTTACAATTAGAATTTAGAAAGAAACAAAGAACTGGTGAAATATTCCAATAAATATACCTAAAATTGAGTCTTGTTGTGGAATAGTGGTCAGTGCTCTTTTGTGGATCTTAAATGTTCTTCCCACATTCCAAAAACAAGCATGTCAGGTTAATTGAACATCAAATTGCCTAAAAGTGTGAATGCTTGTTTTTCTGTAGAGTATGTTTTTAATCAGACCTGTGTGAATGTATAATAACAATGTTGCAGTCAGCTATTCATGTCTCATCTGACAAAACTGTGTTTGCTTGCTCTGCATAATTAACGCCAAATATTACCTAGAAACTCTTATGAGGGAAAAAATAATGTCCCGCATAACAATATTGATG
Organism: Syngnathus leptorhynchus; assembly: GCF_054491065.1. NCBI lineage: Eukaryota > Metazoa > Chordata > Actinopteri > Syngnathiformes > Syngnathidae > Syngnathus > Syngnathus leptorhynchus. The sequence continues at coordinate 9,948,451 of NC_141204.1, read as the reverse complement.
ACATGGCAACTACAGCCCTAACTAGCTTTGACAAGTCTCTACGGGAGCGGCAGTTGAATCAGCGAATTTTCAGAAAGTTAATTCCGAGAGTCTTCCAATAAAGTCAAGTTGAGCGTCAGTCATGTGTATAGGAATGCACTATATGGTGGTTATGTAGTCCCTTACCTCCGCCTCTCCCTCAGGCAGTTGGGCTCGGATTTAGTCAGGTCATAAATAAGACTGTGAAGTGCGCAGGACTAGCAAAGCCAGACATGCAGACGCACAATACATGGGCCATGAAGAGGTCAGACAGCCCAGCTTGGACCACAACAACCTTGACACACACACACGGAGAACCTAGCAGCTCACTTTCACTGCCCTTAACACCAGTTATAGAGGTGAAAGGTCAAGCCTATATAAAAGCACCCGACCAGGGATATTTAATGGTATTGTCTTGGGTGTTCAAGAAAAAGAGGCAATGTAGACAGTTGCTGGATTAGAGAAGAGGATTTATGGAGATGCATGTGGTGACGAGCCGCAAAGTCTGACTATGATTAGGAGCCTTCTTTTTTGGTTGCATGATATGCTGACTCCAGTGTTATGATTTGGACTTGCGCAGACCACACTTCGCTTTGCATGCGAGATCATTTGTCTGTCAGCAGAGGACATTCTTTCCACAAACGTTTGACATTGTTTCAAATCTGTACTGTCAAAATCCCCACCCCCATTGAGTTTAAGCCTCATTTGTCTGCAATTCTAAACAGCCTGTGTTCTAATTTGATAACATCATTCTTCTTTTTGCACATTGAATTCATTTACAACACATTTTGCCACTTTCCATGGACTGAAAATGACATCACAGGTAAGGAAAGCTCAGGTAAGGACCAATCCCATTTTTTTCTGTTTGGTCATGTAGCAATTTGCAAGCTGAACCATGACTTGTTGCGCCCTGAAAAAAAAAAAAAGAGTCCAAAACCCTGCATTATCACTTTTGCTAGTAAAAAGTTGGCCATAAAAAGTTTTGCTTTGACCTACTACTCAGAGGTTGGAAATGGTGACATCATCACGGGCTAGTGCACTGGCCCCCTGAGGTTGAATTTCAAATCTGATTGGTTAAAGAAGAATTCCTTCGCTAATACAAGTTACTTTGACCAGCACTTATGATTCCGAAGGCTTTGGGCAGCTTATATAGACAATTATAAAATCATGCAACAGATTTCTAATGTTATATCCAGCTTCCATGGCTCTACATTCCATCCTATCAAGATCAGCATCATGACACCCCACCCCCACCGTGAGTCGGGTATCCGGCTGTATCCTCCTCATTGACGTGATCTCTCCATTCATCTGTCAATGTGCTTCCTGAGCATGGGGTGACTTGGGGGGGGGGGGAGCAGTTTGATGAATCCATAAAAGGCCACCACGTTAGGCCACCAAGGGCCCGGATGGCCTCTGGCTTCCCTCAGACTGTCTGTCTGTCAGACTGCTCTCTGACTGACAAGGGCAGTCACCCTGCAGACCCCCAGCTTCAGCCACCCTCCTCATTTACATATAGTGTACATTAACTGTCTGGCCTGCCACTCCTCAACAAATGAAAATATGTTTTGCACTATTGTAACTTGTCAGCCCACAGGCAAACTCATCCATTCATGAAAATGATTCCTTTCCGTCCCAGCCTGGCCGATAAAAAAAGATTATACCAAGCTCAATTTTCCTACAAGGGATTATGATCACCTGTATTGTAGCTAGAGAGTATTTGAAGGTGATACTCATGTACCAATATTCCTTGGAGCTCGAGCCAGGTGCCAGTCCACAGCTCTGCATCTATTGAGAGCTGGAGGTGGAGATTTAATCCAGCAGAAGCTGGCCCCCTTTGTCAGACAAACATGGTGTTGATGGAAAGTTGTCCCTTGGGCCAAGAACTCAGTTGAGCATGTCTCAGGTCAGCTAATTTTATGATGTGAAGCTGAATTAAGGTGAAATTACACAGAAGAAAGGATGACAGGGCTTGCTGACAGATAATGAGATCATCTGAAGGGCAGCCACAGACTTCACACTTAGTCACAATAAACTAAAAAGGATGAGGTCAGGAATGTTTGTGATGCTAATCGCCACAATATCCGCCAGTAAGAATAATTCAGTTCATACTTGTCAATCCATCTGTCTCTACAAAATGACACTTAATGAGTATATTAAAAAAAAAACATGAATCCATATATCCAAATAAAGTGTTGCTTGTGCTTGCGTTTCCTAAGATTGCTGTACTCCCTCATCCATTTCACATCCTTGTGGTAAAGCTGGCACAGATCGTTGAGCGATTTCCTGCACAGACGTTTTTGATTCTGATGCTGATCCTTCTCACATTCCCTCCATGTGTGGTGGGGACCATCTTCTTCCCTTTTCTGTTTACCGAGCAAAGAAAAAGAGACCGCAAACCAATGCGGCTGCTCATTTTTACCATAGATGAGAGAATAATTCTTGTAGCCCAGCTTACCCCGGGATGTTTTCGACTTGCTTTCCCACAGCAACGTTTTATGTTACTCCTACCACTGAGGTGATGGTATAGTGGCTTGTAAACATCAACCTGAAATAGTCTTCCAAGGCAATTTAATTGATTCCACAACATTGACTGTCACTGCAACACAGACCAACAGAAGAAAGTATAAAACTGTCTGTGGACCAAAAGACCAAGTACAACAAAGAGAGTAAGTAGAATGGAAATGTGGTAGATAGCTTAACCTATGTAAAAGGGGGTGAGGATGGGGGCGGGTTGGTGAAGAAAGAGAAGGAGGAAGAGTATGGTTTTATTTTCCCAACTCCAGATTCCTGGGTAATGACTGGGCTGTAATAGCTGTGAGCCTCAATTGGCCAAATGAAACAGGAGGCCAGCCAGTCCAGTGATGTTTATTTCTCCCCATTCTTCATTGAATCCCCTTTCCCTCATTTTTTAACCACCCACCCAAAAAAAAAATCATAAACAGAATCAGCCTTTCATTTGTCAAGACGCACCATGTTTTCTTCTCTCATTGCCGCTTGATACCCCTTGATTTTTGTACATTCAGCAAAGGCATCAATCCAAAATAAGGATTTGTGGTTTTCAAGCCAGTGGAGGGGCCATTTTCCAAGAAATCCCCTCAAACCACAACTTTATTTGTGATGGCCTTAAATGTTGACCAGAGTAAGTGTCGAGGTTCTGCAGTTTTTTGGTCCATATTATTTATTTTACATAAACTTTGTTAAAACAAAAGAGCTCAAATATTTCTCAATAAACCAGACAGAGGTTTGAAAAAGCTGTATGAAAGGACCCCAACAATCATTTTAAGCAAATTACAATTACTTTGTTGCAATGGGAAGCTATTGTACAGATGGAATTCAAAATGTCCTACCACACAAAACACAAAAGTGGATGTAATATTCCCCAAATTATTTTTCTGCCATCTCTATTTCAAATGCTGTAACTTTTTGAAGCATCACAAATCATGTTGCATAGGCTCTCATGGAAAACAGAGTCAACAAAGTCAAACAACAAATGTGAAAATGGTAGTTGTCTGCAAGATTGATGAGCTTGTACAAGCAACCGATGGGTCTCGGTCCAGCAGCCACAGTGACTGGATGAGAGCCGGACGGCCAGGCTGCATGCCATGGCACATTTCTGGGGTCAGTCATCATTCTCTTCTGTCTCTATATTGCTGAGATTCATATTTGGTGTGAGCAGGGATTCTGGCTATAGTCCCTATTTGGGTTGATTTAAGGGCGCCATGAAGAGACCACAAAGTCAAAACCGAGACGTGATTGCGTTATTTGACACAAACAGTGTTCAAGCAAAGAACAATCACGAGAATATTTCAAACAATTGTGGTTTAGGCAGAGTCCTTGACTGCCTTGACGCAGTCTGAACTCACAGCAAAGGAATTGTTTTGTTGAATGTCAATCAGCAGGCCTTATTTAGAACATTTGGGGTCATGTATAGATCATCATGCTGCATTTGCGTCAATCCATTGCATTGTGAAAAGGACCGGGTCATTTTCAACACTAAATTGGACAGTAATTTGTAAAACAAAACAAACACACATCCATGAGGACTGACCAATAGTATATCCTTCCATCCATTTTCTGAACCGCTTTGGAATCAAACCCGCACCCTCCTAACTGTGAGGCGGATGTGCTACCCAGTGCTCCACCGAGCCGCCCCAATAGTATAGATTTTGGTAAAAAAATTTAAAAAAATCTGAAAATGCATAAATTTCCTGTCAGCCGTGTGTGTTTTTCTACAATGACGTCATTCACACCCGTGTGGTTGCGTCAGCTTCATGAAGCCATAAACATCAAGAGTTTTACAATCTTAATTAGACACTCGCTTTCAGCCTTCCTCCACAGGCCAGCTCCCCATCACATGCCGAGCACCCCCCCCCCCCCCCCCCCTCGACAACAAGAACAGCATTCAAGAGGCCAAGATTTAAAGCTCTGCAAATATTGACTGCGCCATGGCTTTCATGGGCCAGGCCTAAGAGGGAACAAGTCGAACATCCACCTGTTTTCCCAGCGGCTTGGCCACATCCAATAGAACGCGAGGGCAGTTTCCTTGCCGGAGATAAATGAGATTTAGGTTGGAAAAACAGCAGGGAGAGAGGGAGTGAAAGAAGATTTAGATTCTCTGGACGAGACAGCGCACATATGAGAGGAGGCTAGTTGGTCAACTCCCACCACTGCTTGAAGATTTGACTATTCACACGGAGCCATTAGTATTCTAATGCCAGTGGGAATATGTATGACTGCCTTTGAGCGAATGAGATGCACAAGCCTGAGCCAGAGAGGCAGGAGAAGACAATGAAGACAAGGAGAGACATTTATGTGTTTGGGACGGCGGCGAGCACAAACACATTGAGGCTGTTAAATGACGACATTTACCTCATTTAAGTCGAACGGTCCCCATTCTTCTTCTGTCGCATTAAAAGCGAGGGGTGGGGGTTGCTTTGTGAATGTATTGTGATGGACTTTTACAAAGAAATGTTTTATCAAACAAAGAAAAATTAACAGTTTATCTTATTATGATTCAACTTACTTTGTGACTTAGTTTTCATCTAATGGCTCAAAATTGATTAAAACTGACAAATATCTCAATAAATTAGATAATATTGAAAAAGTTCAAATAAGGTCGATTAAATAGGAAAAACCGTATGGGTTTCTCATTTTGGATTTGAATTACTGAAATGAATTCCATTTTGCTCCTGTATATTGAATACATCGTACTTTTTTTTTTTTAAACACAACTTAATGCTTGAAGATATTTTCACTGCATAAAACTGGACATATTAGAAGCCCCATATCAAAATTCTCTTCATTATTGTCTCCACAGAGACAACGCCTCCCCTCGACCAGAGAGCAGTCTGGTGATAGTGTGTTGAATCTGGATGACAGAGGTCCAGCAGGAGAGGGCCCCCCCACAGAGTTTTTCTGATAATCCCCAAGAGAAAGACTGGGCATTTAGAGTGAGATATGCTTAATCCAGGGTGGCCTTGCTAACAAAAGAACCTGGCACTTCCTCTGGCTTGGGAGCTTCCGCTGATTTGGGGGGCCTAGTGTGGGTGCAGTGCAAACACACATCAGTAATACACGTCTGATTCACAAGGGAACAGACAACAAATGTACAGTTAGGACATACATAGACAGGCAATCATGGACAAAATAAATGGGACCAATTAAATGAGGAGCCCACACATAGAGGGGAAAGTACACATAAAAGACTCCCCCAACAAAAAGTAGAAGGGAGTGTGATTTTGTGTTCTGTTCCAGTGGTGAAATACAGAGTGCGTGTTTTGGAGGGATCAAATTAAGCTCATAACATGTCACGGCCTACTACACGCCATATCTACAAAAAAAGATGACGCTTCATGCATGGGTGAAGGTTCTTCTGGTGCGAGAAATATGGTAATCACCTAAGCCATCACATTTTTGAGATCTTTTTTTTTTAACACGCAATTCTGCCTTTAAACTTATTTGTCTACATTTTAACTTCAATTTGGACATTTCAACATCTGACAAACTACAAGTTGTATTTATCTCCTGTTTTTGCTCAGACCTGCTAATTTCATTTGCAGCTTTAAATGTCCTTGCAGGGAAATACTTCACTTTTTCCCCATTTTTATTTTTTTTTGGACATTAAAATAAGGTCATCGGCAATTAAATGTAAACGCAGACCTCATATTTGGTGAGGCAATTTTATTCCTGTCAGGTCCAAGGCTCCAAGGGCTGCCATGCTGTGTCATGCAACATTATGAACTCGCTACAAACCAGCCGAGCCGTTCAGGTTACTTATTTTGACCGCAGCACTAATGCTGACTGCGCTACGTGGCCTCCACCAAGACAAACTTTTCATGACAGTGCCATGTGTGTGTGTTGTGAATGTGTGTGTTTCCTCATGAAACTTGAAACAGTATTGGTGAGACTCAAATCCCATTCAAGAAAAAGCCGCACAGCTCTAAATCATTAATTAACCAAGATTTAGGTTTTGGGCAATTATTGGGTTTCAGTGAAACAAACAAATGTCTTGTGGAGTGACGGGAACGTACGCAGCACAATCAAACCTGGGACACTCACCCGCATCAGCACTGCAATTCTGTCCATCAATTCTAATTCCTGAGGAGACAGACTCACTCTTACCAGGATGAGTTTAAAGAAGACGCTATTGTGGTGAAGACAGTGTTCTTGGGTTTGGTTGAAGGCAGACAGGTTTGAACTTGTGCAAGATCGTGAGCTGTTCAGAGCAGTGACCGAAACCAAAACAAATCTTCCAGTCATCACCTTACTTAGCAACCATTTTCTTTCCTCAATTCTTGAGACTATTTTAGAGTGCTGATTTCTCAGAACCCTCAGTTAAGACTGTTTTAATGTAATGCTTTTCAGATACAAAGAAAATCCCATGGTCCAGCTGGCAATATACAGCCCTTTATTTGGTTAAAATAATGTGGAAAAAAAAAAAAAACAGCCATCTATGAACATGAATACAAAGGCCTGACTTTTGCTGTCACACTGTTTATGCTGAGGATGATTTTGGGAGACCTAATGGTAGTAATGAATTAAAAGTTCGTTTTCAATGGTGAAAAACATTTGAAAAATAGTTCATCCAACAGCAGGAATGAAAACTAACAGATATGAGGCTGCTTGAGTCTATTTTCAACATTATCTAAGCACACACAGGATCAAAAGTACATTTAAGGGATTGATCCCTGTGAGGTCAAGTGTACATATATACTGTACATTCATAATAAAGACATACAGTAAGAGATGAGTGATGGCTACGTTGAAGGTTTTAATGGGTAGGATTGCATAAGTGGCAGAAATGAGCACAGTGAGACTACTGGGAGAGGCAGCTGAAAGCTACTAAGTCACAAACAGACAAGAAAAAAACTCAACAACATTTCCACCTAACAGTACAACGCCGTTCATCTTGCAACTGGTTTGGTTAAAGTCCTGCTTGTCTTTCCATTGCAGCTATAAAGGCAAGATATTAATGAAGTATTACAGATAAAAATAAATAAAATATATTAGGGAGAGGACAATATACCTCACTTGATTATTTTTTGCAGAAACATTTTAATCAGCGTGTGGAATTTGACACATCTACCATTCAAAAGAATAAGGTTACATGATGCTATGTTAAAGAAATTGCGTCATAATGATTTCACTACAGCAACCGGCAGAGGGTTCAAACAATTCAGAACTAGTTTGTTGGCTAAATGAAATAATAAAGGAATTGAAACATGTGATTTCTTTTGAAATTGCACCCTCTTCTGCTTTGTGGAATAGAAATTGTACTGCACTTTCTGACATCTTCAGTCAATGTTAAGATGACAATGACTCAAGATAAATCAAGAAAATTGCTTTCAATGCCCAACCAGATGGTTAATATAATAGCAAAAGCTATAAGCTATGATCACTGCATTACATTTGCAAAGCAAGAATGACATCTTGTATCATTAGTATGAAAACTACCAATGAACTGTCTCGATCCATAATATCAATATGTACTACTGTAGTTGGCAACTGGCAGGCTGCAAACAAAAAAAAACTGGTATGGTACAAATCATTTGCCAAGCTTGACAATGGAAATGCAACAAAATGATGTGTACCGTACTTTTCTGAACCTTTATTGCACTGCTTGGTTGAAATTAAGTTTAAGTGACAGACTGTTGCTGGGAGGTGAATTTTAAAAGCTTCAGTGGTGCGATTCTTTAAGGTTAGGCTCGGAACAGTAAAATTCTTTCAGCACAGTTCTGGCCAACTAAACTAGCGTATTCTCTCACTTCCGACTCATCGGTAGAGCCTTTCTGTTTGCGGGCGTAGACTATGTAGGGCATGACGGTCCGTTTATGTAGCACCAGAGCTCTGCCCACGTCTTTCAAGACCCGAGCATCTCCTGCAAACAAAAACATACAGATGAGCATCCAAACAAATTCAAGAAGAAAATGAAGTGTAACACAATCACCTAGCCTCAATTTCCTTCCCTCTCACTTACCTCCAAGTAGCTTGCCAAAGTTACTTCATTATTCCGAGAAGCAGCTGGAGGAGCATAAAGCAATTTAGCTCCAGAAAATACTAACTGGACTCTGCCCTCAACTTGAAGTCATGGCAGTGCATGAGAGGGCTAGTTAGCGCGCCTTGTTTATGTGGCCTTGCTTAGAGCTGGCTTGCTAAACTCAGCATCTCATTAGGTACCGTGTCATACACTGCCAGCATCTATTAGGCCAGTGAAAACACTGTTCTTCTCAAAAGTGCATGTGCAGCTCAGAGTGGTCCGCTGGAGAGGTGCTTGGAAAAAGGCTTGAAAAATGACAATCTTTTCTTTGTGATCAAAATCTTCACCTCCTGAGGAGAAAGTCTGAGCCAAAGTACCCGGCGCCAGTAAGTAGAGCAAGAGGTAGCACACAGCGGGGACAAGAATGAGCTATTACACACTGTAAAGTACGTAAATGTATATGCAAAAGTTGGCTCATAATATTGCCAATAAGAATAGCAATGTCATTCTAATTTCCCATCATTTTCTGTAAGATATTTTTTAAGCATCATCCCTGTTCGAATCATGGCACATCTCTTTCAAAATACTTCAAAATAAACCTGAAACCGTAGGCTGTTGATTTAGCGATTTCACAGTACTGCAGGAAAAGTAATTTGTCAATTAAGGTGCCTGTTTACGCAGAGTCTATAAATGTAACACTGGTTCCCCTGTTTCTCATTTTAAATAGCGTTCCAGAGTTCCATACTCAACAGAGTTCCATAACAGAGTAACCACAGCTTATGTTTATTACGAATTTACACAGACATCCATCTACTCTTGGTCTTGGGCAAAACATTCCATTGCTATTATGTATCCCCATCACCCCACGGCTTTTTCATTTGAGCAGAAATTTGAAGGCCAAATAAACATCTTGAACTTCTTTGGTTCCTCGAGCCATTCCTGTGATTTTATTGCGGCGTGGCAAGACACGTTATACTACTGGAAGACACCATTCAAGGTCAGGAGCCCACAGTAAATGTAGGAATTTAGCACAGAAGGTGTACAAACATCATCTGCATGAATGCTAGCTCACACAATTAACCTCCAGAACATAAATCAATGTATACTTTGTCTTCTGTCTTCTCTATAACCTCAGTTTACCTCTTTAAGTTCCTTTATCAGAGTGACGAGGCAATTAACAAGTTACAGTACACTTTTGGTATGGTAGTATCGCTGTCCCTTTGTGTTAATTATTTCCTGTGAACATTAAATGGGCCTTAATGACGTGTAGTTCCACACAGCTTTAAGATAGTCTCTTAACCTCCCCTTGAATACAGAGCAAAACTCAAGAGTGGAGCCATAAGGTCCTTTGCCTCCTTTCACTTGCAACAATCCAAACATCCGCTATGAATATAAACAACTTCCTTTCACTTCTACTCTCTCTCTGTATCCTTACTGATGCATCATCCGCAGTTTGAGTAATTCCAGACAGCCTTTTTCAACGCCTTTTCCGTTTATCTACCGGACGTTCAGTGACACACTGCGTTGAGGTCACAGTTCTTAAGCATCCGGGTTCAAGGGTCGGGGGGAAGAGGAGTGGTGTGGATCGATCTGGGAGTACGAGGGTCAGGGTTGGAGTTTCGAGGCCTTGACACACTTCTCGCTTTATTCATCCATCTCAACCTTTCAAAAGACGTTGAACACCGAATGCTAGTTAAAGGAGCAACATTGGCTTTTTGTTTGGGAATGACCACTTCCTTTAATCTCTTATTGCAAATCCAAACACGGTTTGGGTATGAAAGGAAAAAAGGCCAACATGTCAGTGTCGTGTAGTAGCGGTCTTTGAATGAATAGGGTTCAAGACCTCACGTCAGTAAACTTTCTTTCTTTGAGGAAGAACCCTTCCAGTACAGCTAGGAAACTGTAGTTGGTAGTTTGGATTTGAAATAGTATATGGTTTGTGTCACTAGTCCTGGAGGCTTTCTGGCTTACCTCATGTTACACATATATACAGCATGACTAAATAAAGGAATATACCTGAATGTTATTGGTGACTCGAACACCTTCTGTGAAGACTTATGACTTCAACGACGACAAAAATCAGGGGCCACAAGAGAGGTGATTATCCTGACAATTCCAAGTTTTAGTTTGTGTATGTCACACGTTTGGTCAGTACACAGTTTAGTTCAAGAGGCCGACCTCTTAAAAGAAACATTTTTTGGCCGTGTTTATTCAGCAGAATGGACAATGACCCAGGCTTTTTTTACTCTCTCAAATAAACAATGATAGTGAATGTGTGAGATAGTTCATATGTGTTGTGCAGAATGAGTAAATATTGTAAAAACACACATGACAGGCCGCATTGTTGAAGTCTTCAGACACAAAGTGATATTAAAGTGATCAACGGGGGTTGCTTCAGATTGTAATTTAAACATTAGATTAGCTCTCTTTGCATGCTCTTTTTATTTTATTTCTTTCATAGGTACCCCATTCAAACTGCTGTGTGCCTTGGACTTGGGTATTGGTTGGAATTAGAAGGCCTTTTTCGACAAAATTAATAACGAAGTAACATGTCTTAATATCAGGACATACACTTAAATTGTGTGCTATCCTGTCAATATGACACATAAAAGGCCAATTTGGATGTCACCACTGGGCGTATTTCTGGAATACTGGTTCCAAACTTTCACACCAGAAGATACTCAAGCCCACAAGCTTGGCAACGGCGCTGCCTGAGTGCTAAATATCCAGACGGCCAGCACTGAAATATGTTGACAGTGAGTTTGGACAGTTAGGCCTGAAATAATGTCCATCTCTGGCCAAGATCAACAGACCATGGAGGAATGGAGGCACCACAAACATAAACTTGTCATAGCAAATGTAAACTCTGACCATGACACATCATCCGTGTTTGTGCCTACGGGTGGATTATTGCTAATAATGAAATGAGGACGCATGACATGACTTTTTATAACTACGAAACGAAAAACTCACTCACAAGCAAAAGCAGGTAATTGCTTATTAGACTAGGCATGTACCGATGAGACGACCGATGAACAGTAGAAAGAGCTGATTGTTTTAACTACTGGAATTTAAAGTATGACCTCATTTTAAACAAATATTAAGATGCCGCTTATATTCATAAATTCTCATTTGCCTCTCTATTTTCCTGTCAGTATAGATCTACTGTCAGAGCACCTCTTTCTTTCTCTTTCAGTGCCAGGATAAAGAAACAGCCAAAGCTTTACCTAAATAAAAAAAACTATACTCAACACTTTCAAAAGCTAGACTACTTTGTGGAGTTGTACCTTCATCAGGATTCGTGTTGAAACGAGCGTATCGTGAATTCTCCAGGTGGGGAAGGCATTTCTCAATGGTTACCCAGACATAGGTTTCTGGGCAGAGCAGGTCTGCAGGTCGGTACTGTACCTGTAATGATAATAAGGGAAGTACAGATTAGGGGGGTTAGTGGTACAAACATACACCTTTTTCTTGATGAACATAGGCCGAATTGTCAGTGCCTTTCCCACAATGTTGACAGAAGTCATTTAAAATGAACAAAACTTAAAATAAAAAAATAAAAACTACCATATATGAATTTGTGTTTGAATTTCCTGTTTTTGTGGTTGTTCTATTGCTATTTGTGAAGCACTTTGTTACACCTGCACCTGTTGTAAAATGCGCTATATAAATGAAGTTATATTGTATTATATTACAATACATTTTTTACAATATTGGTTGATACATCTTCAAAAGCAAATGAAATCAACAAATCCATGTTATCACACAAGAACAACAATGTAGCATAAAACGGAAATTGTTCTGGTTAAAGTGCTTGTGCTAACAGATGGCCATAGGTGGAATGCTCTGAAGCTGCAGTTGTAATGGACACGCACATAGAGTTGACAGCCTTCCAGCCTTCTACAACTGTCAGCACGGGTTCCTTGCCACCAACACACTCTCGCTCACCTGTAGGGATTCCTTCAACACTACAGAGAAACACACCTCTATAGAGACACTCACACACCTGTGTGGTAAAGCAAACTTTTTTTTTTTCCCCTCTTTGCAAGCCTAAGCAGCTCAAATCTAGCAGGAAGCGTGGGAGTAATGAGGGAGATGAGAGATTTTCAATAAGATCTCCTTCCATGCTGTTACTTTCAGTCCAACATGATAGGAATATTAAAGGAAGTCCAAAGGAAAGTTGTTTGAACTGAAGTGAAAGTGAATAATGATTCTGTTTGTCCTCCTCTATACTGACACAGACCAACTACTGTGTGGATCTGAGCCAAAAGAAGAAATATCAGGTCTCAATACTGATCTCACAGAGGATGTCCATATGTTTAAATGTAAAATTGTAGCATATTATCTGCTTTGTTGCTTTAATAACATTAAAATTGTGTGGATGCAAAATAACAACGGACACAGGGAATTTCCCAAAATGATTGTGTCACAAAATAAAATGTTCTTGGTCATTTTGGTGAAAAGGGGCCTTAAGATTGCTGGGACGAGATCCGATCAGTCGCCATCCGTCTCTTTCTCTTCATTCCATCCAAGCATGTCTGGACAGATATGGATGTAACGCTGGTGAAAAGCAACCTTTCAAAGCTTGAGACAAGGACAAGGAAAACAGGAACACAAATGAAAGAACAAGCAGAAAAAGCAAATAAATGGAACAAAGACATGGATAGATTTGAGGGCAGGCTGAAAGCTAGCACAGAGTCCAGTGATGAAAAGATGGAACTTTTCAAGGTATTGGAAAAAGCAACAAGTAGACAGAGAGTGAGACAAGGAGTAAAACAATACGTCTGGGAAGAAAAACACAAGAAACCTAATCAGTGCAAACTGGTGTCAATGAATGTATTCCATTGTGTTATGCTTCTTATGTCATTTTTATTCTATAAAAAATATTGTTACTTCAAGATTGAATGTCAACCACAATCATCAAGAGAAAATTATACTCACAGAGCTTATATAATGGTACACAGATCCTCAAGACCCTATGCTTGCAAATTTATTTATTTATCTATTTAACAGCTTTTCAGTCCACAGACGTTAAATGCACATAACTAGAAAAATGCTGACAAAGTGAATCTTTTTTTGCGTTAACAGAGAGAATCAATATTGACCTTGTTTTCTTACACAACTCAAGATATTGAGCATTGCTTCAGCCCAATGAAGATGATTTGTATGAATGGCAAATAATCACACACATATATCAAGTCTATTTTACAATATGAACAAGTAATCCTTGTAAAAACCGGCACCGATAACTTCTTTTACCATCTGCATTTCCAGACTACAATCTGAAGACATAATTTTGATTAAAACTGAAAGAAACTGAACGTTTATGTATTAACATTAAGGAATTAGAGTAACTTCAGAAATATGTAAAAATAATAAAGGGGACAATCAAAAAAATACAAATTTATAGCATGACTTGACAATTCCCACAAAAACCTGGTGCAAAAGCTAAATATACTTGGGCTAAGTCCATCACCGGGGAACCGGGTCTTGGACTTCATGACCAACTGACAAAAAGTGTTAGGATCTGTAACATCTCCTCCTTCTCCATCACTTTCATTAACAGCTTTCCCCAGGTCTGCACCCTCCTGTTAACATGACTCATCTATGACTGCTCAGCAAAATTACCAAGTTACACACCTATGACTGCTCAGCAAAATTACCAAGCTACTAAGTGAAGTTTGCAGACACGATAGTGTTAACGGGATGCATCACAAACAACAATGAGCAGAGTGGAGAAAGAACATCTGGTGGACTGCAGCAAAAATAAATTTTGACACGGTGGTAGACTTTTGGTGGAAGAGACACCTCCTCACATCCCTGCTCACTGCGGCAGTGGAAGTGGTCTCCAACTACCAAATCCTTGGGGTCTACCTTTACGAGGACTTCACCTGGAGCCTAAACACTTTCTGCCTTGAGAAGAAGGCTCACCTACCTCTCTACTTCTAGAAAAGCTTCTTTCCAGAAGCTGTTTGACTGTTAAACTGTTAAGTATAAGACCTTGTAAATAATACTTTTACTATATCTGCTGAATCCCCACCTTGCTACATTTGTATCTTTGCATGGGTTGAAGGCAAGAATATGCACCTCCCATATCTTTATATTTTATTCAATTTTCTGTTTTCACAAGTCTTGGGACTGACTGAGCTAAACCAAGACCTTGGGCATCAAATTTTGTGCCATATCATGTGAGAGAAAAAGCAAACGGCATCAGATGCAAAGTTGGTTGCTTTAAGAATTATTTGAGAGCAAGATGAGAAGACTGGATTTGGTGTCCATAGTGTGAGTTTTCTTTGCAACACCCACATCTGCTACTTATTTCCTGCTAATATCACTTGTTAAGTTTTCCCTCACCCAACCTCTAGCTTATTGAGTTTGGTCAAGAGTAGAAACAACACATTCAAGCACTTTTGACCAAACAAACAGATACGGTCGATGTGTCAAATATGCAGATCATTTGTAGTAAGTTGTTTTTCATTCAGGCTGTGGAATAAATGAATTGGCCTACAAAGAGTTCGAGTGTGACTCCGAGGCACGCACACTTAGCTCAACCTGGTCTGAATCTGTGGTGTGACCTCGGGTCAGATTCAGCCAATCTCAGTCATTAAAAATAAATAAATAAAAACCAAACAAACATGGGCAATGATCCTTCCAACCATCTTCCCGCTCTCATTATTTTCAAGTTTGTTGAAATGTCCACATTAAGGGGGTAGAGCTGAAGCATGCGGCTGCTGATGGAAACACATAAACAGCCCGATACACAAACATACACATGCAGCTAGACAAATAACACGAAGAGCCAAGCAGCCTGGACACAAGGATAGCACCAATGAAAGACATGTCCAAACAAGACATGACTATGAATAGGGACCCACACAAACCCACACACTCACTGCAGTCTGCAACAAGATGTGTATTTATGTAGTGGTGGAGGTCCTTTTGTAAATGTCCTGAACACGTCTGGAGTCTATGTTTTGGGGAAGATTTATACTACGTGCTGCAGTTTAAACACACAATGTCCGCTAAGGCCGTTTCACCCTAGTCAACACATAACCACAGCACCGTCTTCAAATAAAGTATCCAAGCTGTGGGGCCCCAAGACAGCCCTCATAATCCCAACAGAAACGCACTCAACCCCTTTCTCTGCCTCGCCCAGCAATGGATGACAGGTTAATGAGGAGAAAATATTTTTATAGGATCACATTTCAACTGACTCCTGAGAACCGATGGTATAGCTTTTATGGGTATCGGTTCACAGCTTTGGCACCTTTATCTCTTTATCACTTTCAGTCTTTACGGGCAGGCAAGCCTGACCTCCGTCTCACACGCACTGCGATTTAGCCACAACTAAGTGCAACTACAACTCATCTCAAAAGCCAACCTCATGCTCCCAGCAACCAAAAACATCTTTCTAATTGCAGTTCAAAAATGCTTATCAAAAGATCTTAATGCACGTTGACCAGGCTTTTTTTTTTTTTTTTCAAAAGGGGGAACAGCTCTGGCAGTTTTAAAAAATAAATAGTGGTGAATGTAATGGTAAGGCAAACACCTCTGGCTGGCAGCTAGAGGGCTCTGGATCTGCTCAGCATGACACCATCTCCAAACTCTCACTTTCAGCTCTATGACCTTCGCACTACCCCCTCGCTGCAACCATGCTACCACTCATACCCCGAACGGTATCGTTCAATGCACAGTGCGAGAGAATCTCCCCCTGACCTGACCCATTGAACCTTGCTCTGTCAGACCCTCACCTTGTCAGCAGTACTCCCGGGGGGTGCCAAGCGCTGGTTGCCACAAGACTAGGTTGTAGTCTGTTAGTGATTTGTTAGATACACAACTACAAGGTAAGAAGTGTTGATATGGCAAAAAAAAAAAAAAAAGGGGATGGTAATGGTTAATTTAAAAAAAGAAATTCTCTGTTGAGAGGTACATACACCATTGGTGGTCTTTCCCAATGGAGTAAAAACAAAGTTGGAAGATTTGTCAGAGTGGTGGGGCAGAGTAAAGTGAAAAAGCTTTACCTCAAGTTGAAAATGAACCAGAAAGGATTTTTCTGAATTGAAAATTTTAAATTAAACACATGTATCATGCTGGCAAGTCTTGTAGTAAGACCATCAAAGACTCTGAAAGAACCATGCTGTCATGGTTAATTCTGAATGAAACCATACTTGATGGCGTCATCTGTTTGCTTACTTTCTCACCCCAACCAAAATGGTAGTTTCTTTTTGGAAAGGAGTCTATTGTCTGGAACTGTGAGAAATATGGTACAATTCAGAATGTCTTGTACAGTCAAAAAAGAAAGAGGCACATTTAAGAAAACAGGCGTGTTACACAAAGATGGCTACGGGGGCATACTCAGTCACTGTCATTCTTAATCTGCCCAGATGTACAAGTGACACCGAGAATGTGAGGTCACATTCCCATACACATAACATACTGCAGGAACGGGGCCCTTGGGGGAAAATATGCATTCAGACTGCTATCTGAGACGTTTCGCAAGTTAGAACCTGCAACTCTGTACCAAGGGAGGAGACGGGTTGAGTGTGAACTACAAATATAAGTCAAAGAAAATATTTTTCAAGTTTCAGTACAGACAACCGGAAAAAAAGACCATTATATTAAAAAAAACAAAAAAGGCCACTATTTAAATTGGAATAATTTATGGATGTATTATCTCAAGTGTTGTTCATTTAGATGAACAAGAGAAGCAAGAAGAGCTGAGACCTTTGGACTCATTTAGCGTCCGACATCTTCACCTTCTGCTCTCCACAGCTCAACATCAGAAGGCCAGGGAAAGCCAGAGAAACAGGGACAAGAGCCAGGGGCAGGATGTCACGTCCATCCACAAAACCACCAGCCAAACCAGGAAGGCCCAGTGGGACACGCAGTCTCAGATTTGACAACAAAAGGGGATGGTCTGACACTGGCCAGGCAGCCGCCTTTTCTGGGCTGGCCTCCAAATCTGGAGTGACCCTGCTCTTGGGTACTGGCACTACTCAAGATTCATTTTCACGCGTTGGTCTGTTCTTGGCTAAACAGCACAACGACTTCACTTGTATGTCTAAATAATGTTGAAGTGCAAGCAAGAAAAAAAACGTTGAATTTTACAAAGCGCATGAGCATAATATAATTTTGCCATAACTTGCTATTGTCCTACGATGTGCCAAATTAGTGTGGTCTCACAAAAATGTGACAAAAGGAAAAAAGGACGTTGGTGAGTAAAATGAGGATGGATGTTGTTCAAGAGCTTCGAGTGGAGTCCAGCAGGGTTCAGTTGCTACTGCTTTTACAAGATAAACAACAAGATTGAAATCCAGAAATGAGTAAACCTCAGAAACAATGATGCTTGATTTTAGGGGCACCCCATTGTGAACAACTTCTCAGTATGTGTGTGCATTAATGAACTGCTTTGGCTCATATGCAAATGAGCAATGTCAGGAGCGAGCGTCCGTGTGTGTGTGTGTGTGTGTGTGTGTGTGTGTGTGTGTGTGTGTGTGTGTGTGTGTGTGTGTGTGTATCCAGCATAAGCAACGTGTGAGGGTTTCTGAGGGAATGTAAGTGCCCAAGGTGGGAACTCGGCAACCTTCTCACCCTTGTTCTGTCTTCCTCCCCTAAAAAGGAAGAAGTGGGGAGATTCTGAGAATAATACTGCAGTTGCAAACACATTAAAACCGATATAGGGGGTTAAGGGGGAAATTACAGCTCAGGTGGTCTGGAAACAGTAGTTTCAGACAAAACATGACGAGGAATAAAATAAGATTAATATTGATCAAAGAATTATGTCTCTAAAAAGTAGTGGGAAGAAGTGGAATTTATTTACTCCTCTCCTTTAGTAATGGCAGTTGGTTAATTACCAGTATCCTCATTATTACTAATCGATACAGTATTTACTGATTCTAATCTACTGTATTATAAATCATTTTTACCTTACAGGACTAATTGCAAATAAAAATTGATACAATTGATGTTTGTAGTCTGAGTTTTTATACACACAAAAGCACTAAGACCAAACAAACAACTCAATAATAAATCAGTTAACAAATAAATAATAAATAAACACCTTGAGATCGCACAACTCATTTCTGTATATATTAAAAAGCATCTCTTTCTCTCCTTTTAAATGGGATCATAAATCTATATACATTGTTTCAACCCAAACTATTTTACAGTTTGACTCCACAAATTGAAATGCAAACTCCTCTGACTTATTTCTATGTTCATCATTTTGATTTTCATCATTAAATGATCTCCTTAAATTGTAAGACACTTTCCCTTTCAATGAATTTGCATTTAAAATTCCCACCCATTTTTACATGTGTAATGTTATTTGTATCATTATATATGTTTTTAGTATTAGTCATCCACTGTTCCACAAGATTATGGATAACGCTTATTGCCCTCTTTTGCAGATTGATTAGTGGATATATTGTACATGTTTAACTATTAGTCCAAACCTCAGAACTAAGCTGTAGACAGGCATGGGAACATTTTCCATGAAATAATGTAAGAACAAGCTAGCAAATGAACAAAAGACTATACAGATGTGAATAATACCTTATACCGCATCTTGGGACAGGAGTGAATGTAAAAGCCCAGGTAGTAGTGGGACAGCTTTGGGGACTGCTTCTGTAGTTGCCTTGTGAAAGCAATCTCCCTAAAATGGATAAAAAAGGTAAACAGTTTCAGATCATTGCATATTTTAGTTCCTGGGTATGCATTCATACATGTAAACTATAGTTTTAGTTATAGTCTCACGATATAGGTTACCATTTTATTGCAAATGATTTTATTGGAATTAAAATAAAAATGACCAGTTTATTTACTGTGTTCATCAAACATGCAAAAAATATCCGTAAACAAATAAAGTTTACAAATTAAATGATAAAATACAAATAGGATTACCCCAATACACCTTTTCAAACAGCATTTAATGCAGGTATTACGAAACAAAATTGTCCAAAACATTTAAAACTAGAACCCGAGTTGAGGAAGTAAACACCCAAACTCAAAGCTTTTCTTGTCTCGTTTCATTAGACAAAAACAATGACCTTCTCTCTATAATGGCGCTGAGCCGTTGAGCAGAAAAGCAGGTGGGAAAAGGGGAGATTTAGAACGCTGAAGATTTATACAGCGTCTTCAAATACAGTAAATGTCTTGCTTTCTTTATTCCCCCCAGTAGTTTCTTCCTTAATTGCATCCTTTTACTAAGCGTCCATTTTCTTCTTCCATCTGCCATTTCCTTCACCATTCCATAACTAAATTCCAGCTCCTTTTGTTTCACCCTTCTTTCTACCACCTTTCATCCACCCAAATGAAGCGGGAGAATTCCCTTTCTTTCAATACTTTAGAGTGAGAGAAAGAGGCCTTAACATAAAATAGATGCTCTGAAAAATAAGACATGGGACAAAGCAGGCCAGGGGAACATGGAGGAGAGAGAAGTGGCGAGAGAGCAGGAGGAGAATATAAAAGAGCGCGTTGGAGAAAGCGTAAAGAAGGCTGAGGAGAGGCCGCTACAGCGAGGTGCTACAAGGTCACCCACTTGCTGCCAGGTTCCTGGGTTCCCATCCCCTCACCACAAAAGGCCTGAATTGAGTGGTGGCGGGTGAGGGGGTCAAAAAAAGCAAGGGGTCCATTCACAAAAAAAAAAAAAACTGCAGACCCCCTCCTCCTCCTTTCTCTTGTGCTCTTCACACCCCCAATCTCACCCCAATGGCAGCAGCTTGAGTTTACTATTATCCCCTCTTCAGCCATCTGACACTCCAGCACAAGCCAATTATCAAGCCCTGATGAGAGCATGCACACGCGCACATACACACAGGGAGGTGTGGCCTAATCCGAACAAGGAAGATTTTTTTTTTTTCCAAATGATCAAAAATGTGTTAATTAGCTGGGTAGGATGTAGAGATGACCAGTGTGTGTATGAATTTGCTGTATTTGAGAAGAAAAAGGATGCAGCAAAAATAACTCCACATCACCTCAAGCAGACCTTTTACAAAACATCATATAAACTACACAACGTAAAATTCTGATGTCTCAAATTTGGTTAGGTGTAAAATCTGGGTCAGATTAGTTGAGACTACGCTTTACTTTACTACACAGAGAGCTACACGGGTTAATTGTACCTTCTGCCATCTAGTGGAAGAGCATTTAATTGTTCTGCCTGCCACGACACACCACCGGCATATAGCTATTGTGTAAAAATAGATTATGTGGAGTAAATAAATTTTCAGGACAATTAAGTGAAATTGCATAAATTACTTTAGCAAATCACTGACCTATAGAGGAAGGTAATTACTGTGAAGCATGCTGAACACAGCAAAAGGGGCTTTAAGGTGGTAGAAAGTTTGAGCATTTAAAAAATAGTTCATTTTGACCCAAAACCTTCCATTGAAGAAGAAGAATTTTACCTTTCAGTACATCAGTAGCACAAAAACAAGCCAAACCAAGTGTTGGAATGGTCCTGTCAGAACCCACATCAAAATCAAATTTAAAAATGTGTGAGAGGAGCTGAAGAGGTCTGCATATTGCAGTCTGATAGATTTGTAACATAGTGGAGGGACAAATGCTGAATGAACCAATTTGACATAAAAAAAAATAACGTAAAGTGCTGAAACAGAGGATTAGCTTTAAGTGTACAGTTATGCAGTTAAATATTTCGATCCCCACTTCTCCACTATTATTTTCAACGTACTGCATAGTGAGACACCAGCACCCAAATTATTTGTGACTGTATAGAAAAATGTGTATAGATATGTAAATATGTATAAAACATAGATAGCGGAAAGATTCTCATGAAAGAACATACTCAACACCACCCTCTTCAGTTTCCAAATGTGAATTACACAAGTACACAAGATCTGTTTTGGTTTTGAAAGCATAGCAATATGTCTGTGCCTATGGAATGGCAGGATGAGATTTTGAAGGCCATGAATGAAAAACCAGATGAGACTTTTTAAGGATTCGAGGACTCTCCGCACTGGCAGGAATTGCAATTGGTGACTATGTATGTGTTCTTGAAAGAAGGGTTTGAGCACAGCCAGCCAGAACAAGTAGACCAAAGTGTAGAAATGATTAAAGATCTGAGCTCTGATGTCAGTAAACAAGCAGGAGGACTTCAGTCCAGTGGGCTTCCTGTACTTCCTGGCCAAAACCTCCTCCAGGCCCAATCACTTTGTTTAAGTCTTGAATTCTACTTGAGACTAAAAATAAAAAGTGATGGGAAGCAGTACACTCTGAACAACCAAGGTGCCCCCCTCAACACGAGCGACGCCCACAAACATACTGTACTGTCCACCATCATCATCAAAGCGACATCTGTGAAATATTTTAAAACGTTTCCCCTACTTTATGGAAGTACATTTAACTGGAATTGCCAGAAATGCGTCTGTAGTACGTGCTCTAATTTCATCTTGGCAGAGAAAACTGCCACAATTGGAATTCTGCCTTTGCTAATCAAATGTGAAGACAGAGGAATGTGCCTCGCCAACATCTTATAGATATATACTGTTCAGTAAGATGCCGAAAGATACTGTATTCAAGGAAAATACTTTAGGGGGGGTCTGTGGAAGTATGCAATATAGCAAAGGATACATACAGCAAAAGAGATTTCTCTAATCTCTGTGTGTGCAAATTGATTTGGCTGTTCTGCAAAATTTAATTGAAAGTGCTAAAATCATTTAGTGCAACAAACCTGAGAGCAGAGTAGGAGCCTAGAGACAAGAAAGCAAAGTCTGGGTGGTAGTACAGGTAGACAGATGACACGCAGGTCGGCAGGATATCAATCACTCCCACTGCCACTATCTGGCCGTCTAACCAGTACTGCTGGTGAAAGGAGCCGTAACCCATTTCAGGACCATCATCAGAGTGCTCGGCCTGGGATGGGATAAAGAAGAAGAAAACACTGCCATTAGTACAATAGTAACAGTACTCTTATGTGCAAAAGCCTTTAACTATGACTGGAATATTATCCGCAAGCACACACCCACGCGACAAAGAGTCATTTTTTAATAAGACTGTCAATACGTGACCAAAATATAAACGTTACGCTTTAAGAGATTTAAAAAAAATACTAATTATGTAAAAAAAATATTGCAGCCATTTTACACATAAAACATCTATTATTAGGGGGCAAAAGTGTCTAAACAGAACAATGGGATATCTTATATATTTGCATTAAAAACATTTGACATGAAATGCATGGTTGTTTTTTTTTCCTGGAGATGCTTAGCTCGGACTTCACAGCAGCCTTGACTTTCTGCATACAGTCTGCACTTTTTCTTTGGCAAGGTAAAGCCTGCACTAATGGGTTGAGGTCAGTTTTGAATTGCTTTCACAGTATATTTAGGGATACTATCCATACCTAGCATAATAAAAGAAAAAAATATATACATAAATCACATTCATTTTTAATTACACATCAATTGTGGTGGTGTATAAAGGTATTATACGAGGTTCTTTTTGCCTGCAGGCCTTGCATATTATGTGTGGGGGTGTACAGTAGCCTCACTTACAGGCTGCTAATAGCTCCCAAATGTGGACTGAGTGCAATAGCAAAGCAGAGTTGGAGTAGAGTCGGTACTGGCTTCAGAATCACTCCAGGAGAGAACTTTTTAATAAGAAGTCTTTATACCCGCCAGCTGTGGATTCCCGCCAAACTTTCGCCTGCTCCCTCTATGTGGTATTAAATAATGTGCGTTGTTGGGTTGCTTGTTTTTGTTCAATCTGCTAATATGACAGTTGTGGTTGATATACAGCGGACTATAATTAGCACACATGCTGTGTGTAATTTATCATAGAGGCTTGAGACTGGTTGTCTGGGTAAAAGTATTTTCTCCATCTTTATGTTCATGAGAAAAGATGACAGTGATTCTAGTGTTTTGTCCTGGGAGTGACTTTATCAATGTGAGATTGGCAGTTATCAACAATAATTGAATCTGTACAATATGTAATTAAGTTGCATCATGACCAAAAAATGTATAGAGCTGTTTGAGAAGAATCTTGTGTTAGTATATGTGCACTTCATCTATGCCTTCAAAATGGAACTTTCAGCAATGTAATTATCTTCGACTTTGTTTTCCTACCATTTCAAGTCAAAATGGCTGCACTGAAATCACTTAGTATCTTTCTTGTCAGATCAACTCAAATCTTTTCACTTTTATGTGAAAATGCATATATTTTTGGGCTTTATGTCAGACGCTAATGATATCAAAGCATTGCTGTCGGTTCACTCCCCATTAGCGTTGACTAACTGGCAAGCAGCCAATAAATGAGGGGGGGGGGGGGAACTTGAGTGTAAGTGTGTGTGTCTGTGTGCATGTCCATCTGTATAAGCAGGCAGCCTGTTATTTCTTGGCACAAGTTCCATAAAAAACACTGGAGTCTTTGTAAGAGGTCCCAAGAAGTTTTGGCCCTCTGTGCATGTATGCATGCGTGCAATCGTGCGTGTGTGTGTGTGAATGTGTCTGTGCATATGCGTGATAATAAACCCGTTAAAAAAAAAACTAAAAAAAACATTTCCATCCCCCCCCACTAAGAATATGCACCTTTTACCACAATAACCAATATTAGCACAGTAGAAGTAATAGCTTGATATTTGTTTGTTTGCTTATAGGGTTCATATGTTAAAGGCCAATTGATGCTCTCTTACCTACTTGCATGCCCCCTCACAAGACAGCTTAATAGTCGTGTCCTTGCCACTGTAAAAACAATCTAAACTTCTCTGGAATACTTCAAACCACTCCAAAGCTCCACATACGGCCCCAAATCACTCGCATATGGCCAAAAGACTGAACCAAGTGTGCAGTACGCTATGACAGTGGTGGTTGTGTCCTCTTTTATTCTGATTCATACATGTTTGTGTTGAGCGTCCTTTTCTGAAGGCATTTCTTATTGTGGAAGTGTCAGTCACAAACTCAGTGCCATATGATTACCTACTGGAAAATTAATTGTGAATGCACAGTACTGATGTTGCCAGTTCTCTCGGGCATTAAGTGACAATGTAAGAACTTCAATCTTGAGATTCCAATCATAGTGAAATATAAAAAAAAGTATGTACAAGGAGATCATACAATGACTACAAATTGAAAGCGTAAACAGTGCATATTGAATTTTGTAAGTTCTGCTGTTCATCACATTAACAGATACAGATAAACAACTGGATGTCTGTGACAGCACAAATTAATTGATGTATCAGAATATGTAATGTATTTTTAAAACACCTTTTTTAATAAGAAAGCTCTAAAATTTAGATGAAACTGAACAGCACTAAACAAAACATGTCCTTTATGGCTACAGTGAAATGATATCTTTTTTTTGCATACATTACATAAAATACAACACAATGTGAACCACACACCCCAACATGATGAGTGTATATATTTTAATAGCGAGCCCTCAGATTAGAAACAGATGGAAGCCGACACGCAGAGGTAGAACAGAAAAGCCGCATACAATAACTCTGACATGAGTGGGGAGGACTGGGTGGGAGATCACAGACTGGAATAAAAACGGGTTGGGCAACAGAGGGTTCATGCGAGCAGAGATGGCATGTTAAATCCATCGGAGGAAAGTGAGTGAAACCAGCACATGAGGGCGGGAGCGTGCCGCAGAGTGCTTGGCTTGAACAGCCTGTTCAATGCGCGTGGCAGCTTTGACGAGGTGATAAAAGATTGTGCCCTAAAAACGCTAATGATGCTCATTAAGGAAGACCCAAGGGAAGCCACACGACCAAACTACAGGGATTATTTATGTTCACCTCAATCTAATTAACGCTGCCGTTCCAAGTATCCTTCCGGGGGACTGAGGACCGGTGTTGCCGTACGCTATGTCCACTGGTGTTTCAAAGAAGTTGAAATTCACAAAGCTCGCTAAGTGCTCCGTGATGCCTGGCGGCAATTACATGTCACTCAACGCTACAAAGTGGACTCGAGTTTTACCATGAAAGCATTGCTAGTATTTTCAAGATGGTGGCCATGATTACACTTAATTCATAACTAAAACTTTGTATGGATCCAGCTGAATCCAGTTCGATTTAGGTGGTGCCTAAAAAGTTTTTGGTCAGCTATTCAAGTTGGTCAGAACAACTGGAACCTCGAACAGCAGGATTGTACTGTAGAACAGTAAATGCAATTTGCTCTGATTCGATCGTTGTTTGCCTTAATTTGAAGATGGAAAAACATTTCATCTGATTGGTAATTGGCAGTATTTCAGCTCAAATATGTCAGATCTTCCGATCATTTTAAAGCAGATAAGGATTGGTGAGTCGATATGTGAACGCCATGAATGGCAAGCCTGTACAGTATAGACACGTATAATATCTTGTACTTTATTAGAGTAAAAAGAAAGGGTTGGGTTGTTTTGCAAAAAATAAAAAAAGGAAGTTTGGTCCAAATTTTTAACTTGAATTGTGTTTTTGACTAAGCAAATTTAAGCGTGTATGTTTATACTTGAATATGTGCACACTGCAAACAAATGTAGTATTTTATAATTTAACTTTGGAATTAATTTAAAACAAAAGATTGACAACATTACTATATGTTGTAAGTGTCTGCTTAGCAAGCTTTCCGATGATACCAATCTTTCGAAAAATAGGGTAAAGCTCAACAAGGGTATGAATGTTGTGAACGCCTCACTTGCAGCTTCAGATCTCCACAGATTCACAGAAATCATAATGGATGCTTTTCACAACCACAGCAAAAGCGTATGCGCTTGTATAGTATGCTTTTAATCGACTACTGTGTACAATCAACAAACATGTCAAATGTTCATTTTGACCTACATTATGCATGAAACACTGGAAAAAAAATGTTTTTGGATGGCATAGGTACCTTTAAAGACCCAACAGCCATCCGTTGGATACTGAAGCACATAGCAAATGTGTCCCATTCGATCAAAGAAAAAAAGGAAATTGGGTCCAACATGGGCATCTTTTCAATCCCAGTACAATCTGGACACCACATTTCAATTTAACCTTTAACTCACTCTTCTACTCGTACTAGGTGAGATAACTCCTCTGTATGAAAAAAATAAGCCCTTTCCTGTATCCCTTAAACACCACTCACTCAATTTAGCTGGAGGGCTTGAAATTGGAGAGCAAAGCTGAGGGGCTCAATATGAAGAAGTGGAAAGGAAATGAAATTTTAATTAACCTGCAATGTGGTGGCAATGAAAATAAAGCAGGGTGAGAAAACAAGGTAATTCTAAAAAGAAACTTATTGAAAAGAGTTAATAAAGAAAATACATACCTCTAACGGTGAATCACAGAGAAATCGCCGGAACTATAGTGGGATGCAGAGGAGAGAAAAAGTGAGTCATCACCAAAACATCAGAAAGAATATAAAATACGTATTTCTACTACTGTTATAGAAACAAGTCAATCATCAAAGTTTTCTTTTTACTCAACCTGGTCTCTATTTTCTCCATCCTTATAGGTCTAGGTAGTCGGGACAATAATTGCTATTTCATCAGGGAGTGCGAGAGTTCTTTTTCAACAAATGTTTGGCAGACTCACATTGCATGACAACAGTAAAGAATTCCAATTTGAGTCTTTTGTGCCAGGGTTGAGAGCAGTGTTTGCAGGTGATCTACATCTTGAGGATATAATTCTATAAAGAACCGGTAAAAACAGAAAAGCCCTTATGTTAATTTGTTTTGATATCATCACGACTTTAAAATGTATAGACGCATACGTAGTGTGATCACATTTTAAAGAGATACAAGTACACCACTTGAGTTGGCCTGGCGGTTTGTGTATTTATCCAACAAGTGGCTCTTGGTGGAAAAGGTTTGGACATCCCTGCTTTAGATTATGTGAATGGTGTGCTCAATTGATATTTTCATGACAAGAACAATAGTTACAATACTAAGAATGCCAGTAAACTGTAATTTTCCACAACTAATTTTACAGTCAACACATTACCAACAGTAAAGAACCCCAATGGGCAGTACCCTCAGAAGGCAAAAACAATAACACTTTTTATTGAAAACTCACAAAAAACAGTTACTAAAAACAGCTATGGGTAATGAATTGTCATTTAAACTTTACTGTGCTAAAGTAAGCGGTATGCATGAGTCTCCAAACAACAACTTATTCATCCATTTATTTGATTGTAAATAAAAGAAACTTTCACAAAGGCATTTCTGAGTTTGTAAAACCCTTAAAATAATTGCCACACCTCTACTTTTGCTTGTGTAGTGATTTCGCAATCACTGTCTGGTTACTGGACGACATTCAGTTCGAATTAAATAATCTTAACAGGGGTGCAATATTTCTAGCATGAACTAAGTGTGTAAAAAAAAAAAGAATATTTTTCAACCGTTTAATATGCAGGTCCAGGGCCTGCTGTGAATACAATCCCAGTCTCCCATGTATGATGCAACCGCACAACAGTCTGCAAACAGATTGTGTCTCGAGTACCCTCTGGAACATCCTCATTGGCAACACATGGAGCACATCACTTCCTATTTTTTCCCCTTTCCAACAGTAAACACTCATCTGCACACGATTAGAGTCTACAATGCACACATACGGTATGTATAAACACTCATTTGTTCAGACCTAATTCCTCGGACCCTACATAATTGTGCTCTTTAAACATGGTGTGTTTTTCACAATGGATTAAACGCACACACAAACACAGTCAGCGTACTTCTCCAAGGCTATATAATGGTAGATTCATCTGTAATGGTGCTCAGTGCACCAGATCATCAAATAGAACCAAAATAATAAAATAATAACAATAAAAGAAAATTCAGATTTATTCTGTGCTATATGACTCAATTAAATTTGCAGAGAAAGGCAGTGTTTTGTTTTTTTATATGTGCCATATGAGAAAAGGCGGTGGACACAGATCTTTGTTTTTATACTAAAGTTAAACCCATTTCTTAATAGCTTTGAACATCCTACTAAACTAAAAAGATAATCTTAATAAATGAAATATTTTCTTTTCTCCCTCACCCCATCTACTTATCCGCCTTATCACCATTCTTAAGAGTTTTTGCTCCCTTTCATGTGTACCTCTTTAAGTTAAGGTTCTTTTCCAAGAGTGGGGATACAGTTGCAACCTTTTTTTTTTTTTTCATTTCCTGACAATGAAAGCCACATGTATGGAAGCCAGTCACGGCTCACCAAAACAGGTAGGCACGATAAGTGAACTGTGTGCTTTGTAGTGCTTTTTAAAGCATGTGCATCAACTTTGAGTGAATGTGGAAGGAATAACGCCTGTTGCCTTTCCAGGTATGTTATGACAGCAAATATATGACTTCGTATCGGTTTGGGGGAGAAAAGAGATGAGACAAACACTGCCAATCAAAGCAGTTCACCTCTGCCTTGCCTTCATGAAAGGTTGGTTGGCATTAAAATGCATCCCATTAGCAACTGTTACATTCAGCTACTATAAAAGTCACTACGAAAATCAGTCAAATGATGAGCCACCTTGAAAGCGGTTGCTGACCAAACATCTCCAACTAATTTGATGGTTATAAAATAGAGCTGAAGCTGGTTCAAGTGTAAAGCACTAGGAAAGAATCTGCCATTGCCTCCTTCCCAAATCATGCTGCCATTATAATTAATAAATTGCTTTATTTTTTTTACAAGACAAAGAATTTGGTTGTTTACTCAGCCCTTCTGGCAGAAAGTTTGGGGAGTTCGTTATTTTTCCAGCCCTCAGGAAAAATTGGCCTACTCAGGTTTGTGGAAAATGTTTCACAGTTCGGCATGCTGACTGGACTTTATGTTCTCCATTTATTGGGGAAGGTGCACACAGGTACAAACCATAAGAAAGGTTGATATTTAATTTATTGATCACGCACCGAGGATGTAAAGCTCACATTGTTTAATGGGTCTTGGTTTAATATGCATTCTACTTTGGAATTTCACTCTTTTGCAGTAAATTTTCAAAAAGAAGTACACATTATAAGTAGAATAGGAGAATAGTATAACTTTGTTTGGATTTATTTACCAACAGATTCCCACAGTAAATTAAACCCAGGTATGTATATCCGACAGAGAGTGCAGAATAAAAATCGTGCAGTACCTTACTCTCACTACATTCGCTGGGGTCATCCCCATGAATGGCCATCTGGTATCGGCTGTACAGGGCCACAGACTCCTGATAGGATGCGGTAAATTGGGGGTCCTCAAAGTTGACTGGTACTAGCCTCACCTTCAAGCACAAAGTGTAAAAGGGGAAACAATGAGGGTCAGCCAGTGCTGTGTTACGTTACTTGGAGGTGGATACAGCCAGAATTGATGTAAAGTATATTTCTTCTTTTGCTGTAGAAAAAGTAGAAATGAATGGAATAAAATGATCGAATTCTAGGTGACTGAATATACACTATTTTTTTCAAAAGGCTCACATTTGGACAAGCAACTTGAAGATGAGGCTAGTGCATGGACCAATAATTTTCACAGACTGAGCTATCTAGCCCTTTATCTGACTTGACCCTTCTTATAGAAGCATATTGTGAAGATGTAATAACTCCTTTTCCACAAACGACTGGACCGTAGACCATGAACAAGACTCCAGCGCTAATCTGAGACTCCTTTCTGTGTCACTTTTATGGAGTGGCAAGCTGCTACTGTGGCATAACATTCCCAACATGATTGTGTAGAAAGTCCTAATAAAATTGAATTATTCTGCCCTTTTACCAGATATTCTATCCACCTAATTTAGCATGAATTTGGGCACAAGAAGGAGCACCAATGAGATTATTGTTAAAACTGGGAGGGGGTTAGGTTGTCAAGACAGCCCTCAAAATCCAAACCACAACAAATAGCCTACCGACTGACTCAAGGCCAAGTCGAGACACCTGGAGAAACACTGCTCTCAACCATGGCGTATGGAAACATTTTCATCTCATTAACTCCCTTTTTGGTTGTCGGGTTTTTTTTTCCCGACACGTACATGTGATTTCAACTGAAACGTAATGGTTTTCACTTATACTGACATCTTTGATACTCCGTGAAGAGGTATGAATCATCGACAAATATGTAGTACACTTAAGTAAGAGTCGAGACAATACGTCTCTCCCAAATAAAAGAAAGGACTCCTTAAAAAGACCGAAGGAATGATTGTACTCAAAATAATTCTGATTATATAACTATTATTATTTTGTTTTTGTTCCTCTGGATGCCGATCTATCATCTCCCACCCGCAATGGGAAGGCCAACAGCAGCTTGACCTATGCCACCCCCTGACCTGGCTCTCGGAGGGTTTGTCAGGAGGGTCCTTGTGAATTGCCATCTGGTAGAGTTTGTACACCTGGTAGGAGGCGTCGAAAGAGGCTTTGAATTGCGGGCAAGGGGGATTGGCGCGCACTAGCCTCACCTTCAAAAAAAATGGGCAGATAATAGTTAACATCAAAATGGGGAGCAGGGAGGTACAAATATTAAAAAAAGAAACATTTCAAAAGCATTGTGACATGTGTAAGTCAAAAGTCAAAGTATTCACTTGCTAAGACTCTTCCTCTGTGTCACTAGCCACTCCTTCAACCAGAAGCTTTTACTGGCCAAAGAAGACACTCTGTCAATTGAGTCTTCTCAGATGATAGAATGGGGGCTTGAAGCTACAGTTTAATGGGTTTGGACCGAAGAAGGCTAGTCTCATGTGAATATTGGCATCCATTTTTCTAAGTTTAATGGTTCCTTATAAAAGAAAGGAAATTTCCCAAGCTCAATCTTTTTAATTATGCTCCAGTGCTGAAGATGTGTTTTGACAGGATGAACTACTTGAGGCTCGCCACAAGTCACACCATAGTGGTGAGATGTTTTTGGATGTTGGGGTCGGGCTATCATAATAGTACTACATTACACAATTAGTTGGATACTTGACAGGCCAAGAATGTTTAAATAGAGCCAAACATATTCATGTAAGTTTGATTATAAGTTGATGAATTGAAAATGTCATCCAACTTGCACCTTTCCCTATCCATACATGGACAAAACCCCAGTCTATAACAAAAAAATATATTTTTTTTATACTAGTGGGGACCGACAAAAATAATTACTCCGCTGAAAGTTTTTCACTCTAGATTTCTTTATTATTTGCTCATTTGACCACATTGTAAAATGGAGTTAGTTAAGAGACCCTTCTAGACTGTGTTTCACTTCATTTGAGGTGTCACATTAACGCCAAATCACTGACTAAACTATTTTGCCTTAGTTTTTTTTTTTTTTTAAACAAATTATAAAGCTGTATTACCAGTGAAAATGGCATTTGAAAGCGTTATCTTGTCATGAGGGCGCAGATTTCATGACATCACATTGCCCTCTAGTGGCTGAGAGCTGAACATCACCAGCACAAACGGACACAGGAAAAATATATTGGGATACATATATACCAATTGAGTTAGTGACAAACAATAACCCCACGGATTTCACAGCAGTCATGTTAAAATGTGAATGTCAATTAAGCCATCTAAATTTCACGCAAAGCCACGCCAAACTTTTGTTTTGTTTTTGCTTTTACTGCTTGCCGATTGTTTTTAAATATGGTCAACATTTCACAAATATGTGGTCACAAAATCTTGATTTTTTCAAATCCATTTTACAAACTAACTTTCTAACAATTCTCTTGTCAGTGCTTTATGACCATTCCCAATTTGTTTATTAGACAAAGGCCTTATTCTAAAGAATAAGCATTTATTCAAAGCATTGCGTGTTGTAAATCAAAAGTCTTGATCCAGGATTGCATACAATATTTTAGACATGAATGTCCAGGAATAATGAGATACATAAAGTATAGCATGTCAAGAGTGGCGATTAAATTAAGAGTGTACTTTTCAGTATAAAGTGTTGTGCTTGGCCAGAGGTACTCATTCTGAGCTAGTAAAGTTAAAGGCCCTGAATTCAGATTCTTTATGCATCCTCAAGATTCCATGGGAAGGGTGTGTCAACAAAAAGAAAGCGTTTGCATCTGTTTTGAGTCGTGGTTATGACCAAGAATGACGTGACTATGCCAACCTCATATTAGGTCCTTTGCCAGGGATATTTCCAAAATCATTTGGACTCTCTACTAAAGGTTCATTTTCATGTCTTTTCATTTATACTGATGTGGGATCTGTGGTTTTAATGTCCTCATCGGTGTAACGTGACCCATTCAGTGATGCGTCTAATTCCATTGATCTTGATTGAATGGGAACATGGCCCTTTTTTCTCCCTCACTAGGCTTTGGCCAGCTAGCTTCTGTATATAATAAACATTGTGAGGTCACTGAACCGAATGATGATGGATGTAAGAATTTAGCTTTGTTGGAATCACCACGACAGACAAATGCTTATTGCAAGTTATACAAAATCAGAACGGAAACCACTATTGTTTACCTCAAAGCGATGAGATGAAGTGTCAGGGCATATCTCTGTGAGAAAATCTTCCAGGGTTTTGGTTCGGTTTGTCTGAGTGGCAGCAGGAGGGCGAGTGGTCAAAGTGGAGGAGACCCCAACGCTGCTATGTTTCATCTGCTCCTTCTGGTGATGCCGCTCTTTCCTTAACTCTTTGGCCTTTCGGCAAGGGGGTCGGTTGGGGTCTAGTCCTATACCTGCACCCCAGAGAGAGCAGACAGTAATAAATCAATGCTCGTGTGTGTGTGTGTGTGTGTGTGTGTGTGTGTGTGTTTGTGTGTGTGTGTGTGTGTGTGTGTGTGTGTGTGTGTGTTTGCGTGCGTGCGTGCGTGCGTGCGTGTTGCCATTATCATAAAAACACATTCTCCAGTTTCATTATCTGCTTTTGACGTCACCATCACAAATTGTGACTTATAATATTAACATTCTCTGTGGTGACGCAGTCTTGTCTCCACCCCCTTTTCTTTTGCTCTTCCTTTTCCACCACCATCTTTTGCCAAGACCTCCCGCTCTCCGGGCATCCCATGTCAACAGTTTACACGCCCACATCCTGTTTGGAGCAATAAGGAAACGAGGACCATTTCCTGCTTGTCAAATTGCCAGACGCAACTATCAGTTCACTTTGCAACTTTCCCTTCCGTCAACGTAAGCGAGGAATATCCTCATCAAAAGGACAATCACTAAGTCATGTTAAGTATTACGTTTGAAATATGATTTCCCGTGAAAGACAGCACAAAATAAAGAAATGACATTCACATTTTCAGGCTCCCCTGTCGGTGCAGCCTGACAATTTTTAAGTCTACAAAGGGGTCAGCCAGTGTCAGTTCCGGGCTCAAGTGTAGAGTTTGTTTATGCTTCTCTTCTAATTCGTGAGAAGTGAGCGCAGTCTTCACACATTAAAATGTAGAACCGGAACTTCCTGTGTTTAATGGGACTGTATTATCTGTATTAACTATTAAAATAATAGCAGAGGATTAATAAGAAGCTACACACATATAAAAAGTGGCTGCAAAGTTATAACACCGCCTCCTTCTGGCACAAACCGGTATGTCACAATAACGCAATCCTCCAATATGACAAAGTCTGATCACATTTTTAAAGCGTAACTTTAGGATCAGAATAAATGACTGTTCAATACTTGGTAGTTTAGCTGTGTTTTTGGAGGCAAAAAAACTTTTTGGGGATGACAAAATTTTCCTCAGGTAGGTTAAAATGGAAAATCATCCTCAACAAAAGGATAATAACAAAGTCCATTAAGTATTACATTTGAAATATGATTTTCTGTGAAAGCTAGATTCTTCCACACCACCAGTTTTTTTTACCTTTTTGTTTTTGTTTGTTTGAAACAGAGCGTGGGCACAGTGATACTGAAAAAAATTTGACTGAGCGGGTTATACATTAATTACACAGAAGGCCTTTTGTTAAACAAATAAATTGTGAAAGTGTAAATAGAGCAGTATTACATGATTAGACAGACTAGTATTAGGCATGTGAGTTGTATTGTGATAACTGCATTGTAAGAACTTTGCACTTACAGTGTGGTATCAAGAAAAGGCTGATGTGTGATTTGTTTGTTGTGGTATATTTATTTAAGAAATATGCTTGAAGCCAGTTCTAATGGGTCAACTTGCCTTCAGAATAAACTAAACCTCTGTTCAAAATGAGTGCCAGAAAGTACAAAAGTGCTCAAAAAACAGATTGTTGGTGTCTAAAGTGCACAAAGGGAAATCAGTTCACCATCTGACTGTCTGCTGTATGCACACTTGCTCCATTTCAACCATGTTGCTCTTACCTATTTATTAATTTATTATTTTTTATTCATCTGTGTGTCTTTTATATACCCACTCTGTGTCATGAATGCTGCTGGGAACCTGATTCCCCCCGGTCAATAAAGTATCAATCAATCAAACAATCAAAACAAGAACCTAGAAGTACTGCTTTCACTGTGGTCACTGTAACTCTACTATTCTTTGCCTTTTTTCTCCACAACCCATCACATATCCCACACTGTTACCTTCACGACATTGCAAATTATTGAAACGTAGAGCTCATGAACAACTCCCTCAATGCAACTGCAGGCTTGCAACAATATTCAATAATTATTTTACATATCGTCAGAGAGAAGCCCTGCATACCATTGGTACCAAACTTTGAAAATCGGATTCACTGGCTATTTACACAGTCGCGTTGTTTGCAGCGTTCATGTACTTTTGGTGATCTGACATTAGCGCCGCACCCAGAATTGAAATAGAGTCACTCTTTGATGGAAACATACCAAAATGTAATTAAAGCTACCTAGTGGCACCACCTATAATTTTTTGGGAGATAAGATGACAATGTAATAAGGACATACAATAAAACCGCCGCTCCAATTTCAGCTACATTTACCACCCAAGAGCAGGACTGTTACATAATATGTAACTTGATTTCTTACCAGGTTTTGGGGCTGTGGTTGTTCTGCCCTCCGTGACAGAGTCTAGCTCTTTTCTCGATGGCTCTGAGCCAGTTGGAGTGACGTCTGCCTCATTCCTCTCAACGTTTATCACAGCCGGACACTCTGCTAACTCCTTTTGGACGTCCGTAATAGCACATTCCATTTTTTTACTTGGCTCTTTAAAACCTGCAACTTCACACACTGAATCCATTGGTTGCCCTACAAAAAGTAAAAAAAAAAATCTACATAATACAAGTGGGGGATAAAATTATGCAATAAAAACAGGCACAAAAAATATTCACAAGAAATATTTACAAGAATACTCACCGAGTTCATGCTCTTTTGGTATTACTCCTTTACAAATGAATTTATTGAACTTTTTCAAGATTTTCTTATGGGATTTGGAAGGCTGAAATTTCCCAGCTTGGCATCTTGAAGAGCACAGATAATCAGTTCTGGTTACAATGCTTTCAAACAAATATTTCCAGTAGTCATCTAATTAATAGAAATATTGAGCATACAAGATTACACGATTATATTTGGAGATCCATTACCTGATAGGATATTGTGGACAGCATGTCTTGTTCAGGATGGGCTTGTAAACATATTTTCCGCTTCTATTCAAAATGAAAAGAGAAGGATAAAATCAAGCGAAAAAATATATAAATAAGCTTAAATTGGGCTTCACTATGGTAGTGTGTGACGTTTGTGAGTTGAAAATAGTTGAAAGCCATCAATAAATTGCTTGGTACCTTCTCCATCCTCGGTCTATGAGGTCTTGGTAGTCTTGTACTGTCATGGAGTGAGACCACATACCTGAAGAAGAAAAAATAGCATCATCAAGCCACGATGCTGAAATACATTGTAATTGTTGTTGATCTTCGAGATCAGAGCCAAAGAAGTCATATGAAAATATATTTATATGCTCTTCATAATTCTCACATTATAGTACATTTGCCAATGGTCGAGTCTGCCTACATGCACATTATTGCTACCTGCGCTCTAAATGAATCAAATCCAAATAAAAAACAGTATTTTGAGATGCACCTCAGGAAAATAGTAGTGTGTAAAAAGACTGGCATGACCATGTTTGGTGAATCTATATAAAATGGAAAAAAAAATTGGAATGTAACTTGTCCATGTTGATAAACCGGTTGACGAACAACACCCCGCCCCTCCGCCCCCACGTCCAAAGAAATCGTCAGCCGATACACCGATGAAAAAACATCTCGCTATTTGTCACGCCGATGAAAAGGAAATCTCCCTATTTTTGTATATCCGGTGCAAGTAGGCTAGCTCGATGCTAGTTGCAATACCAGCTGTCGATGACTGTTCATGTTGCAGCGTTTGTCATGAGCAAACGAAAGCATCAATGTGCCAAATAAATAACATTGCACACAAGACTGATCTGATTTTAAGCCGCATGTTATCTGAATCGATGCTGACGGATTCGTATTCGGGATGGAATTAGAAAGTTTAGGGTAAATATAAAATAATAAAGGTTAAAATGGTAACATTCCCAGTCCTGCCCGAACAACGTCATCCGTCACTGCAATATGCATTTAAAACATATTTTTTCATATTTTAATGATTGACAATATTACAACATAAAAGGGATTGGCAAATATGTTCGCTGACAGGAAGGGCTAGTTTGTTAGCATGGTCATTTCTAAATTAGACACTGACTTACCGTGAGAAAAGTTTCCCTTTTCGTTTTTGCAGTAACCACAGCGGTAACCATAGTCTCCTCCAAAATATTCGACAATAGTATAATTGTTTAGTGCCATGTTTAGAGCGAAAACTGATGACGGATGAATGGAGGGGGACGCAGGTCAGACAACTACAGTAGCGCAGGAGCGTCGTGCAAAAAAAAAAAAGGAAAAACTTTATTTAGACAATACCTACAAATGCAACTTTGCAAAGAACGCTTTGCCGTTATAATAAACAAATCAAATTGAAATGAACCGATAGGGTTATGACACCATTATGAAAAACAAAAATGCGTTTAAGATTTTAATATTTTATTATCGCTATTATTTTGTTCCCGAGCCGGTGGCAGCCCACACTAGTGACGTCATTAGCAAGCAACGGGGATTTTCCTTTTTCCTCATAATAAACTAGGTTAAGTCAACACAGACCCTCACATTCTTTCTGCACAGATAATTGTGGAACTACAGCGTGATCAAAAATATAAAAATAAAATTTAAAAAAACCAGTGATTCAACCTTTCACTTAAAAAAGAGACAGAAGTACAGATGTACAAACGAAATACATAGTACTACTTAATTATTAAATTGCATTTTGCTCTTACAAAGAAAAACAAGCTGACTGGAGAATCAGGACTGGAGACAACAAAATTAAACAGCAAAAAATTGCTAAATTAGCTAATAGCAACCATAAAAAAAAAAACCTTGCCTGTATGTTTTTAGTTTTTTTGTTTTTTTTAAATGAGATGGATGAATTGAGTGAATACCCAAAGCTCGCTATGAGGCTGTCACCAGACAACGCAATGGGCACAGATCATCCTCACAGCTGGGACGTGGGACGGTGGGAAACGTAATTTCGATCTCTTTGTGTGTCTTAACATGTGAAGGAATTGACAATAAAGCAGACTTTGAGCTGACACACCATAAGAAATAATCTTAAATTTAGGTCACCGTTGGGGAAGATCTCTGTTTAATGTTCATATTTCTCCATGGTTATATTGATTTGTGAGTGCATAATAAAACAGGAACTATAATAACTAACAGGAATAAAACAAGAAATAAACAAATTAATCAAAGTTACCAAAGTAAATATTTATTCAAATAATCCATAACAGGAAGATAGGGCGTAAAACAAAACCGGCAACACAGCACTGCAAAATTCTCTCGTTAATTACAAAAAGGCGACAATAGAGTTTGTAGAAAAATAAGTTAAAACCCCCCACTGTGTCACTGATGACCTTTTCATCACTGGGGATAAAACTGAGTTGTTGGGTGTATATGCTTGGACATCCAATTTTTCCTTATTTGAGTCCAAGTGTTTGCACAGGTTTTCAAGAACCATCATTTGCTACAAGTAACCTCGGCTCTGCACACAAGCTTTCTGCAATTACACTTGATTCTTACAAGGAATGAAGAGGTAGCAGCTAACATACTTGCTACTCTCAGACACAAACCTTTGGATGCGACTGACATTGGCAAATTAGAGTCAATGAAAGTAGTTTGGATCAAGAGCCTAGCTGAAGCTCCCCTGTGGAACAGGAATGTTTTCATGAAGGTATTTCATACTTCCTTGCTCAGAGAAGTCAGCCACAGTATGACCT
Organism: Syngnathus leptorhynchus; assembly: GCF_054491065.1. Classification (NCBI taxonomy): domain Eukaryota; kingdom Metazoa; phylum Chordata; class Actinopteri; order Syngnathiformes; family Syngnathidae; genus Syngnathus; species Syngnathus leptorhynchus. The sequence goes on along the minus strand of NC_141204.1, from coordinate 9,909,880 downwards.
TCTCCTCGAAGGACCCATTTGGTGGTGAGAAGCCCCTCTAAGCCCACTGGACCTCTGGCATGGATGCGTGCTGTACTGATCCCCACCTCAGCACCTGCAAAGAGAAAAATTCAATTGACTTTTACTATTTTCTTTCATCAGTTTTTTTTTTTCCAACTATAAAGTTAAATCAATATCATCCGTACCGAGACCAAAGCGGTAGCCATCGGCAAAGCGAGAGCTCGAATTGAAAAATACGCAAGCGCTATCCACTTGCTGCAGGAACTGCTCAGCTGTCTCTTCGTTTTCTGTAACGATGACATCGGTGTGGGAGCTGCCGTATTTATGGATATGGTCCACAGCCTCCTGCATGCTGTCCACCACTTCGATGCAGCACTCCAGATCGCCGTATTCTGTCCGCAGGGACTTCACCTCAGATGGGCTGAATGTTAAATACGATGCAAACCGGGGACCGGCGTGAATCTTTACCTGAGGGAAATGAAAATGAGCTATCAGAACAGTTCTTTGTTCCAAGCTAAATAAGGGGAAGTGAAAAATATTGCAACCGAATAAAGTTGAATGAAAAGTCGCAGAAATTACAATGTTTGTCTCACTTGTTCTGTTCTGAGCATATCGATGATCTGATCAAACATTGGAGTTCGCAACAAGTCTCTATGAACGAGGAGGGTTTCCATGGCATTGCACGCCGCAGGATAGTCACATTTAGAGTCTCGGACTGGAATCAAATTATACAGAAAAAGTTGATGGTTGCATGTCATACATAAATCACATTTTATTTCTAATCTTTCAAGTTCATTTATCGGGTTTGCACACAAGCCAATTGTGTCTAGAATAGTGATATATATATTATGTAGACACACCAAGGGACTAGTACATACCAATTTCAACAGCTTTGTCAATGCTTGCTTCACTGTCAATGTAGACATGGCAGACACCCTCACTGTGGCCCAGTACAGGAATCCCCTTTGCTGCTCTCTGGATGTCTCGCACCAATTGCGATGAACCTCTCGGAATGATCAAGTCAATGATCTTTTCCAGTCTGCATAAGTCTTCAACTTCTTCTCGTGTGCTAACCTGCAGGATACGGAAAACAAGAACATTCGGAAAAACGAATGTGCCTAAATGCACGTAATTTAACACTTTTATTCTCACCAGTTGAATAGCATCTGCTACGCCATGAATGGAAAGTGCCTCCTGCGTGAGTTGATGGAGAATTCGGTTGGTGTTGGAAGCTTCCTTGCCACCCTTCAGCAGCAAAGCATTCCCGCTTGCAATAGCTAAAGCAGACACCTGAAACGCACATTACAGATACGATTGCCATGAAGACACGATACTATGAGCACAAAAAGCTTCCAGTCATAATTACTTGTGGGAGGCAGTCAGGGCGTGACTCAAAGATCACCAGCAGGACACCAATAGGGACAGTGATCTGCTCTAACTCCAAGTTGTTGGCTATCCTGGTCCTTCGCAGCACCCGGCCCACACTATCCCTGGAGGACACGGCAAGCTGACGCAGGCCGATGGCCAGGCTGTTAAGTTTAGCTGTCGAGAGACTCAGCCGGTCAATCAGAGCCTGGGATAAACGACCTGTGAAGAATTCCAGCGAGAACATGAGGATAATAATTTCAAAATGCCACATTTAGAAAATTCACATGGAGTACTTTTTTGTGCCTGAACTCGTGCATGGGTGGATTTCAGACATTCACATAACCTGTTTATCATCTGTACCTGAAGATGTTGCCAACTCCATGTCTCTCTTGTTGGCACTGAGAATCTCATCTTTTTTCTCTGTAAGCAACTCGGCAAGACTGCAGATGATTTCTCCTCTCTGGGTATGCATAAAATGTGCACAATTATACGACTGTCACTGAAACCGTTTTGAATGGGAATAATTGATTTTAGTTGAGTCTTATGCAAACCTAAAAAAAAATCACAGGTTTCTAGCACTCCAAAATTCTCCAACTATTTTGGAAACATACCCAGAAGGTGTCTTTTTTCTGTAGCTGTCATTAGCTAAATTGCTTGTTATTATTGAGTCAGTTCACAATGTTGGTAGAGCTATAGCAAAACAAGTGAAACAAATATTGTGAATAATTTAAAAAAATCTCTTTTTACATTTGTAATGTGTATGTTTCACATGCTCACCCAATCCTTGCCAGCAATTTGGCAGGATTTTGTGCTGGGAATGAAACTGATTATTTCAATTTCTTTCAATAAAAAAAGAAAACCACAGCTTTTGTTCACTTACAAAGTTTACAAATTTTGTGAACGGAGTTTTCACAGTACAAGCACAGGTTTGGAGGTTTGGTGCTTTGCTCAAGGGCACCTTAATATTTACCAGGGTGACAAGCATCTCTTACAGATAATCTACTGCCACCTCACATGAATTTTAGCTAAATAGGATTTTACGAGGGAGGAGAAATTCACCTGCTCTGGTAAAAGTGAAGCCAAAGTTCTTCCAGCATGACGGGCCATCTCTGTCTGCTGCTCCACAGTGGGACCTGATGGTGACAAGAGTACAGGTAAAATCCACAAATATTAAAAGACCTCATTATGAAAATACATGAACAATTCCCATTTGCATTTAGCCCAACACACCTGCTGGTTTTACTTCGGAGAAAAAGGTCCCGACTTTCTTCCCCTCCACGATGTCTGTTATGACATGGCCCGTGACTTTGGGATCCGTGCCGTTGGCAATGACCACGGATGACCCACCCTGGAGTGCCCACAGTGCTGCTTTTACCTGTATTGGAAAAAATTGTGGAAATTTCATCATCAAGAGCCCATCCTTTTTTTATTAATTTAATCTACAATTTGCGATGAAGTATTGTGTTTGTTGCATGAACCTTGGCTTCCATGCCACCAATGCCAACTCTGGACTTGGTTCCATACGTGATGGATTGTTGGTCTCCGGGGTAGAAGATATCAATAAGTTTAGCATCATCTGTTCCTGGTGGACTGTCATATAGGCCTGCAGAAGAAGGTATTTTTCACAGTTAAGTCTACATTCAGCAATACAGACATTGGCTGAAAAGCAAAAAAAGACCAATTGAGCCATTTGAAGATAAAGACAAACATATTGGACAGATTTTTTTTTTTGCTTTGTAAACGCACTATATTAATAAAGATGGATTGAGTTTAGTTGAATAATGTGTTAATAACGAATAAATATATATATTTATTTTCTAGAGCCATACTATCTGACCTTGGGTGGTAGGTGAGGCACAACTTCAACTGGTTGCCACTCAATAACAACTGAAATCTCCTAACAATAATATTAACATTTCGGACAACCATCTGTACCTTGAACATCCGACAGGGCAATTAGCAGATCCACTTTCATTTCAACAGCCAGACGGGCGGCTAAGCTGTCATTGTCTTTGATGCTTATTACCTGAAATGCATAAAATCATTTGGATTAGGCCAGAAGGAAAAAAAATCTAATTGGAAAAAACAACAACATGTTATTAGACAATAAATGCCAGCAAGTCTCATGAAGTAGTTCAAAGTTCTCCTCCTTCAAGATTACACAAGCAGGAAAATTGAAAATTACAATCCCTGAAAATAAAACTAAACTGGATGTTCCCAACAATGGTGTAACGAGTAAAAACGTAGTGATATTATCCGTTTTTTTTGTTTTTGGCCTTCACCTTAAGAACCCCCCTACCCATACACAACATGTCCCACACTTAGCATTCCCATTATGCCCTTCACACAGTACCCACATTTACTCCCTGTAAGTCACTGTTGGGAACAGGGGGGGGCACAACGGCATCATTGGTGTTAATGATGGGGACAATGTTCATCCGCAGAAGTTCAAGAAGTGTGCTGTTAAGGTTGCGCCGCTTCTGCTCATCATGAAAATCCAAATTTGTGACTAAAATCTGTAGGAATGAACACACATAATAAAGCCTTTAGTGACACTTACTTTCAAACACCTTTTAGCTTTAAAAAAAAAAAAAAAACTCAAATACATACTTGTGCAGTGCAGATGCTATATTGGGTAAACATAGCTTCATACAATGCCATCAGACCACTCTGTCCAGCAGCTGCACAAGCCCTTGCCTCCAAAACTGGAATTGCCTGCAAAAAAAACAAAAACAAATACTCATGAAAATGTCTATGGAATATTTAACAGATGCTTATCTAATAAACTTATACAACACCATTTCTTTCAGCTGGTTCTGGCCTGAATGTAAAGCCTGTCTGACACTTTGGGACAGAAGGATTTCATGTCTTAATCTCTGCTTCCCGAATGCCACGGCACCACTGGTGACAATCATCATCTCCCTCCCTTGATTCTGCAACATGGCCACCTGATGGGATACAGCAATGATGATGAGTTAGTATCTTGAATTGAATTTCTTAACTCGAATCGTGCATTACCTGCTCAACTATGGAGGCAAGTCGCCCCAGCGCCAGGCCACACTCATCTCCTCGTGTTACCACAGCACTTCCTAGTTTCACCACAATGCGCTTGGCTTGCTTCAACTCACTCCGATGGGCAAAAGACTTGCCATGGGAGCGTGGGTGTGAGACTGGAAGTGCACAATGGGGATGAAATGCTTAAAAGTTTACCGGTAAATCGTGAAAGTCATTTAAAAGATCAACTAAAGCTAACTTCAATTCATGAGTTAGCTTGTTGTAAAGCTAGTAAATGCGTGTTACTTACATTTTGCTTGGGAAAATGTTCTGATAGAGGAAGGATTGACTTTCACTTGCCGAATTCTGGATGGCAAGTGAGAACACAAGTGGAGTCTGGCAAACATGGCAGCAAAACCTAAAACCAAGTGTGAGAAACGCAAAGCATTGCCCATTTAATGCAGCACTTCTGGACAAATTTAAAAAGTTGCACCTGCTGGATATGATGTCTGGCCATGAGCAGCAAAGTGTACCCCCGTCTCTCAATCAAAATTTGTAACCAGCTCTAGTTAAAACAAGACCCTAATAGAGACACGCAGTCTAGAAAACAGACAGATGAATGAATGCATGTTTTTTGTCAACAGTGATGATGCTTGAACTTGAGGAAAAGAACTTGACAGGATCTACTGATTAGGGTGTTTTGGTTGATGGACTGCTCATGTAAAGATATAATATCCAGAGAGTTTGTGCCGCTCAAATGAATAAATCTCACGGTGCATAACATAAGCGTGTTTCAGGTTGCACGCTATTCTAAACATGCGAACCCTAGGTTTGCATATGTCAGCTAGCTTAGCATTAGCTCAAGTTATTTTGCCACTGCATGCAAATAGTAAAAAAAAAGAGCAAAAATTGAGGGGAACAGTCCTTACCTCGCAAAGATCAAAAGTGAAATCCCCTGCCCAAACGCACTTTAATAAACTTCGGGAGCAAAGACACGTAGTCAGGCTGGAGGCACAAGCTGCCACATCCACAGCCGGGGTGGCCACGTTTACGGTTAGAACGTTGTGACTTCAATTCACAAAGGAAATTTGCGTAAGATTTCCCGTTACACAGCACCGCTTACGCTATTGTATTTTGTTGTACGCAAAAATACAGTAGTAGAAGGACGTAACTACGGAAATACGTACTGTAACCTTGCAGCTGAAAATTAAAGCTAAATGGATTGTTTCACATAGTGTGGCAAAAAAATATTAGCAATTGTTACCAAGGATCTAATAAATTTGAACGTGCATGGTTAGTTTTTATATTTAAATAATTCAACGTACTGTAACTTTGTTGACTGATAAAGATTGGTGGTTGACATGTAGAGGCTTGAAAATCGACGAAAACTATTATCAAATAGTAGAATTGCGCATAAAATTTATTGTAAATATGCATTATTGCACAAAGTTACTCAAACATATACATTAAAAAAAAGGTATACAAAATATATGTACATTGTGTGTACTGTACATTTGTAAACTGTAAAGGGGGTGCAAAAAGTATGAGTTACATTTAATATGATGAATGAATCTGCATCAATTCAGCCACACTCACGCTCACAATCATATTTGATAACAATTTGGAGTGATCAATTAACCTATTACAAATATTTTTGAATCTCCATCCCCATCTAAGATCATTTATATCTCATTATTTCAATGTCTTTTATTTATGTTTCAGTGTGCAATAAAAATATGTTTTAAATAGTTTTAAAGTCTATGGATATCATCTATCTAACTAACTGTTGCTTGCTAGATCAATATTTGAGTTTCAGTGTACAAAAAAAATATTTGTATGTATTGTGTCACAGTGAGCCAGACCAGGAAACATATCAGCACATTTATAGTAAGGTGATACAGAGGCACGTGATTGGTTGTGCATGCAGAAAGAGGCCTGTGAAACATTCATGAGCAGGAGAAGCAACACAAGGCATTTTTGCTGAGCCACCATTGCAATTCTGAGCAGAGCTATGGGGACTGTCGAAGAAACTCTGAAGTGCCCTGCTTGCCAGGATTTATTTACAGATCCAGTGAAACTCCCATGCAGACATTACTTTTGTCTGACCTGCATACAAGCTGTCTGTGAGGGGGCTCCACTTTTCTGCCCAGAGTGTCAGATCCTGCTACCATCCAACCTCACCCTGGAGATAGATGCAAGCCTACAAAGCAAAGTGAAGGACTTCAGTATCAAATCATCAACGTCGGCGCCACTGACAGAAAAAAAATTGTTGTCAACTATCCGTTGCGACCACTGCATAGAGACGCCATCAGAAGCTATCAGGACCTGCCTGACCTGCGACGCATCTCTGTGCCAGGCTCATGCATTGTTGCACGAGCAAAGATCTGCGCTGAGGGAGCACACTGTGGTGGAGGTGACACAGGATCTGCTGTCTTTGAAATGCAAAGAGCATCGTGATGAGCTTAAGCTCTTTTGCTTGGAGGACAGAGTTCCTGTTTGCTGTTTGTGTGTCCTGGTTGGTGCACACAAGAATCACAGAGCTGCCCAGCTACATGAAGCCTGCAGCGACTTAAAGGTCATTCATGTGTTTGGCATGGCATATTTCCAAGCCAGGATTTCATTCAAAAGAATAACTTGTATTTCTCTTTTTAGAGCATGTTGGAGACAACTGTGAAACAATTGCTCCAGATGAGATGTGAAGCAGAAAACGCCATTAAGGACTTGGAGTTCATGTATACACAAACAGTGGTACAGTCAATTTAAAAAATATAAATAATATGGACATTTTTGTGTATTCTTTTCTTGTTTTTCAGATGTCTGCAGCGGATTTTAGAGAGAGGATCTCAGACAAGTACAACAGGATCCGAGTTGTGCTGGATGGCGACGAGCGTCTGATGATGCAGATCATTGATGCAGAAGAAGAATGCATGAGCGAGTGGCTGGAAGCGCAGAGAGGAATCGTAGAGGCCCGCATCAAGGAGATAGACCAACTCAGAGTTTCTAGTAAATTACTCTTACAAGAAACACATGACTTAAGCTTTATACAGGTATGTTGACACATTGTGGATCACATCAAACATTTATTCCAATGTCATGTGCATACCTCAAGTTCTTTTCTTTCTACAGCAAGTCACCACGCAGAATCTGTGGTGAGTATATTTGTCATTCATGTTTTCATTTTTAAAATCGAGGGACACTTGTTTTGACATCCATTTAATTGTAGTGACCCTCCAAAGTTGGCACCCATTCAACAAATAGACCGAGAGCTGTGTGAGCCTGACAAGTTGAGAACAGTGGAGAAGCTTGTGGATGACCTGTCAGTGGCTCTGTCGCAACATTTTCCTCGAATGTGGTCCTGTAAGTAAAATTATCCTGTATAAGATAATTTTGGAATGGAATTTACAATGTCTTATGCAATCATTTATGTGATGCTGGGTGACTACATGCAGACTATTTGAATTTCAAAATATTTGACTAACAGTAAATGTAAATGAATTTGCTCGGGCTTCAAACAGTTACCATCGTAGAATATTCCGAACTGTACGTAACATTATATTTCAATTGATAATGTTTTGCATTTCAATGAGGAGCCAGGCGCTTTCATTTCATTCCATTTGATTTTTTTTCTCAAAATTATGAAGCATAATTTTTGGTTGTATTCCAAATTGTAACACATTTTGCAGCTTAGATGTTCATTGCGCTGGTTTTGAGTGACAAAGGTGATACCAGCTGAGGTGTACCTACAGCTCAATGATGACAGGAGGCGGAGCTAAAGCTCTGGAAAAAAAGTTGAGGTTCTCAAAGATTAACTTCTTAATTGTCCCCTGGATATTCATTTGTTCTTCCAGATCTAAGTTGCCCTTCTCTCGACTTGAAAACAGCCCACCCAAAGCTGGAGGTATCCCAAGATGGAAAACAAGTGTGCTGGAGAGTGCAACCAAACAGTACATGGGCTCCAACCATTCAACCATATGATTCCCAATACAGCGTTTTGGCTCAAAAGAGTTTTACTACAGGCCGACACTACTGGGAAGTCATCGTACAGGAGAAACCGTACTGGCTGATCGGTGTGACCACCGGTCCAGTCACTAGAGACATTTGTCTGAGTCCGAGACCTTCTGCTCTGGGTGTGAATAAGACTTCCTGGTGCGTCTACCATAGTGAGGGACAATATATGGCGTGCCACGACACGCAGGAGAAACAACTTCAAGTTGGGAAGAAAGTCAGAAAATTGGGCATACTGGCAAATCTCCCAAAGGGGGAATTGTCGTTCTACAATGCGGACACCATGACTCTCCTTCACTCTTTCTACGTGGAGTGCAAAGAGCCACTTTTCCCGATGTTCAACCCTTGCATTGATGTGAATGGACTGAACAGGCAGCCCCTGACCATGTTTTGGATCAATGACCCCTGGGACTGGAGTGTAAACACAGATGGAGGTGACGAGTGACTTTTTAATTTGTCATATTAAAGTCTAAAAAGAATGTTGGATTATTGGATTAATGTTAATGATAATTCTTTTCAGTTTGTGTGTTTTATTTCAGTATTTTACATGATTAGAGTCAGTAACAGACACCACAATAGACTGTAAATATTTAATCCATTCATTTCTGGGGCAAACTACTCTCATGCATGTTTGTGGAGTTACTGACCCCTCGTGGTTTGTTTGTTCTTTTCACTACATAAATGAACACGGAGGTCATTTGTGCCTTTGGTGTCATATGTCAGTTTACCTTGTAGGGGGCGACCCACAGGGAAAATTTAACCAATCAGTATGAGTGTGACACTGCATCTTTGTGTGTATTCTTGTTCATTTCATCAAGAAAATGAGAAATAGCATCCTATTTCATTTTACTTTGAGGTCTTGTGTGCTCATTTGTTCCCTAATAGTTTAATAAAATCACGCGTGTGAACATAGTCAAATTCATAAATCCCTTATAGTCAATTAAACCAAACATGTAAAGCAATTTCTCGGGCATGACTGACTCAAAGCTATTATGGAATTGATGTCATCATCAGAAGCGTCACATTGTTACCAAATATAACAAACCAAACAGTCAACCTAATGAGTGAGGTTCAGTACATCATTGGCCCCAAGTTCTACTGGATGCAGAACGACAGTAGATCCCCCTCATTAAGGTGATGCTTGAGTCTTTGATTTGATCCAGTCCAGGAAGTGAGTGACCCGTGCATAGACCCCCGGCTTATTTTTCTTTCCGCATTGGTCTCCCCAGCTCACCAAACCATAAATAAAATGGGTGGTGTTCTGCTCACAGGTCAGCGGTCCTCCAGAGTCACCCTAGAACAATAAACCCACAACCAAGCTCAACAATTGAAATTGGTCAATCACATATTTCTCTTCGCTCACCTGGCAGGAATCGACCCCTCCTTGTAGATGGCCAGCACAGAACATGCTATCATCCAAAACTGCGCCATAAATACTGCTGTCAGAGCATTTCTCTTGGTTGATCAGCAGAACTTTGGCCTCCAACAAATGGTTGGAACCATACTCAGCTGCAAGTAGAAATGGTACAAGACAACAGGTGTGAGCTGAAAGCACTTTGAATGGAAATGTTTCACCACTGAATTCATCATTTAAGGAAATTAGACTTACATTCTTCAGTAGCACCCCATCCAGAAATGGTACATTCCTCCCCATCATCTAGAGGACCATCGGGCAGACAGGCTGCCTTCACAAACTGGGTTTCATTGGCACAAACACCATTGGTGTCTTCCAGTCGCAGCAAAGCTGTACAGATGCAGTTGTTTTGCATTATTAGGTAATATACAACACAAAAAAATGGTCCCAGAACACCAAGATGTCATTTTAAATGCAGAACATTAAAAATAAATCAAAATGTATCTTATCATTTCAACATACTTCCTTGACACCAATTACACTACTTTCAATCAGCCAGCGCTCAGTGCTCACCGATGTCATTGTGAACTGACGCTGGAGTCTCCCGATAGTTTTCATGCACAATAGCCTCTTCAACATCAAAGATCTGTTCAGTGGGCTCACTGGTGTCCAGAGAGAGTCCTCCCATAATCACCTTCATGTCATCTTGTTTGCGACTGTTCAAATACATAAACCTGATAGTTGAAAAGCTGAAATCCTTAAAATGTGCTTATCAAAAGTGCTCTTACACGCAGTGCCCAGCTGTCAGTATCCAGCAGCTATCAATGAGAACACCTCCGCAGATGTGCTTGTACTTCTGAGTAGATCTCTTGGGTCTCCCTTGCAGGGAGACCTGCCAGGGTAATGCCCCAGGAGGTACCTTCAATCCCCCAAAGATTCTAGAAAAGCGTCTCCTTGGCTCTGGCTTCCCACAAGTGCTGAACCGTTTTTCAGAAAGTGAGGGAGTGGGTGAGGCATCACTAGGTTGTGAAGGCTTGGTTGGCTCTTGGTCTGGGGTAGCTGGTGTTGGCTGGGCCTCTGGAGTAGGGGGCTTAGGAGTATCTGAAGTATCTGAAGGAGCAGGAAGGGCTGGAAGGGCCGGGATAGGTGGAGCATCTGAGGGGGCAATTCCTTCTGATGTCACCCAGAAGAATTTAAAGTCACACATGAATGTAAGTCTTTTGGTTTTGTGTGTGTTAAAAGTTGAATCTTGAAGTCTATGTACCTTCTGAACAATCGTCTACATCGCAGTAACTCCACAGCAGTTTTTGGCCTCTTCTGTAGAAACACCATGGTGACAAGTCGCCATCTGGGTTTCTGGGGTATAGAAAACATCACACTCAACACACATCCCCTTTCCTTTTTTTTTTGTAACTAGGCATTTTCAGTCACATTTAAAGCTGACCTGCAGTGGTTGTGAGGGCCAAGGCCATCACTGTCCTCAAATGTTTTGAAAGGATCTATTCCTCTCTCCAGGATGAAATGAGAGTTCCAATAGAGGCATTCGTCACCATCAATCGTTTCACTCACGTTGCCACGGTATGACTCGCCATCATCCTCATAACAGTCATTAGGGCCTGACATCATAAAACACCCACTTTAATAATTTGTACTATAAAATTCAAACGATGGGGCCGTATCTTGTCCCCATCGCTTGAACCATGAAAATTAAATCTTAGTACTTTCAATAAAGTATTACTGTCATAAGGATGTTAGCATACAATAGTAAACACCATAAGGCTAATGGAAATTAGCATTGCTATGTCAGCCATTTTAAACCTCCAAGTAACTGTGACTTTAACACACCCATTGCCATGACACATACGAATAGAACATAAAACAGTACAAGCAGATGCCAGAATATTGTTCCTACTCTGTAGAAAAAAAATGAAATAGTGAAGTTTAGCTTTCCTTTAGTACAGTGTTGCTGTATCACATAACTACTACTGTCAGGCTATGGCTTGCACACCATATGTGTAATATGTGTGATTTATCAACCACTGCAAAAAGTTCATGTGTGCTGAATAAAGCGCATTTTATAATATGTTGCGGAACTTACCAACGTTGCAGAAACGACCACTGAAGCCTTCAAGACAGTTGCAATCAAAGTCATCACCATCCTTGATGCATTCTCCACCATTCATACATGGATTAGGCTCACAAGTACTATCTGGAGAATAAACGTTGTGTAATCCTCATAAATAACCTTTTGGAAATTAGGCCACTGGTGTGAATAGAGCAACGGTTCCTCACATGTTCTACAGCGTGGCGGCTGAAAGGGATGCTTGCATTTGCACTCAAAATAAGGTGGAGTGGAAGTCAACACACACTCGCCACGACCGCATTTACCCTTCCTGCAAAACTTTGGTCCTGTAACATTGATCGTGTCTTGTATTGGTTATTTCTTGCAAACCACATTCTACATCTGCATACAACAAATGCTTGCTAACGTTTCTCGCAGCGTCTTCCCCTGAAAGGTTTTTCACAGTCACATTTGAATTTTCTTTTCCTTCCTTTTTCCTTGCAAACGCCATTATTTTGGCAAGGGTTTGGGTCACATTGGCCTAAGGAAAAGAAAGGAAGTTAGAAATAGAGCTCTTTATTATATAATGACTGGCATTTTGGTTCTGCAGTCCTCACCCGCTGAGTCTTGAATCTCAAAGAGCCATTCATTTGGGTCATCATCGTCGTCGTCGTCATCTTCTCCAGATATTCCAAAGAACATGTCTAAAAAGCATGACATGATGAACTGTATATGCATCTGTGCCGTGTTAGACCATGAAATATAAATCACTCTTATCACCGTTAATTATGTCTTTAAATAGTTGTCTCCTTTTTTCATGTCGTCCACGTTTATGACCCCTGATTTCTTGACTACCATTTCCATGGTCATGGTCATGGTGGTGGTGGTGATGGTGACGATGATGATGATGATGATGCTCATTACGTTTGTCAGGTTTCGTCTGAGAGGAAAAAAAACAGTTTCAAATAAGGTATATTTTCAAGATCGAAAACATTGAGTGTCTTTTTTGTCTATTTTCACAATGGTTAAATATTTATTGATTATCAATGCAAGGGCATTTTGTGAGGGAATTTGGGAAAATGATTAACTTTTGCAGATCTCCCATGTTTATTTCTGTAATTTCTCATACCTGAAGGAAAACAGCTGGTGAATGGTTCCATTTTATTTCAAAGACATGGCAACAGCAAAATAATAAATAAACAACTATAATAAGCTTCAGTAGTGAATAAGGAATACATACTTGAGCTGGGATGAAGATCACAGCAAGAAAGAGGCAAATGAAGAGGAGCTTCAAATTCATGTTGGCACCAGATGAGAAGACACTCAGACAAATGAAATGAGAGTGTGCAGCAGCAAATCGCTCTCACTTGTGTAAACATTTGCATGTACACAAACCTTTGATTCACCTTAGTCTGGCATCCTAGCGGTCGATGATATCGATTGTTTTCGATAGCTACCTTTCAGGATATATTGCTACAAACACAATTTTGTTCAGCTGACTCATTTTAATCTTGTGCAGGCCGAATTAGATTTCTCTAGAGTTTGCAATCAAAGGACTAAGTAGAAGTTTTTCAAAACATTCACGTCATAGTATTTATGAAATATTACTATTGGGTTCTGATGTGTTTTTTTTTTTTGTTACATTGCAGTTATCGGCTCATGGAATAGTGCATGTCTGCCCCGACAACCACCCCATTTTGTGACCCTAGGGGAAAAGTTCATTTTCAAGGAACCTATTTGTTTGACTGTAGACTTTGGATCAACAAACACTGGCTGACTCTCAAGATAAACGACCACTTCTATTTAAACTCATTTCACCCCAAACCCAGTGCAGTGTAATTTAAAATCCAGACTAATGGACAAGAGGATTCGAGGTGTTATTTATTATATGGTTTGGTTGTATCAAACTATTATTAAATATTCAGAAATCCTAGACATGGGAAAGTATTGTCTTGCAATGCCCCTCTATAATTATTTTTTTTTAGAAGAAGAAGAAAGTAAACCTTTATCAAAACGAAACTGGCCACAGTGTCAACAAAGCTAACAGATTCTTCAATAGATTATCTAAAACACTTTATATAACTGTTGTTATATTATTACGACACTAATAAGATTTGAAGGCTATAAAAATATTGTCCGACTTGTCTGAGGCTGACTCATGTTTAGTCTGTCTGTTAAATATTTGAATTCCAAGAGAAGCTAAATCGACAGACCGCCAGACCACCGACCTTCATTGTTGTTCAAGCAGCATTTGAGCCACTAATTTACCGTAAAGTTCATTCAAAAGTCTGAAAAGTTAAGACGATTAACAACCCCAGTTACTTTTCCTCAAAAGGAGTGATGGAATGGTACTAGGTTATCTGTCTCACAGTCTGTGGTTCTGGGTTTGAATCCCAGCTGCATGTTCTCACTATGCATGTGTGAGCTTTCCCTGCGTTATTCGGTTTCCTTCCATATTTTAAAAACATGTTTGGTGAATTAAAGACAAGCTTGGGAATGAATCTCAAACAAGTGGAGCTGAAGATATTGCATTACATATTACAATAGGTTTTGCATTGGTTCCATTGTGATCGTGGCCAGGACACAAAGCCAAGTGGAGTCTCTCGGAGAAGCTCCCTGCGCAGAAGCAGAACAGCGGTGACATATCGTCTGCACCCAGAAACATCACTGACCCGGCTTGGAAATTACACAGAATTCCAATTCGACAGTACTGTTTTGTGACAAGCAGTCGATGAGGCACACCTCGATGCCAGGCTGTATACTCCCCACCGAAAAACTCCACGCACCACGACTCATCTCCTCGACCCAGCCAGCAGTCCTCAGCGATGCCCTTGCGTGGAATGCTGGGATACGTGACACCAAGTTCCCAGTAGGTCTTGCCCGTCACGTCCATTTCCCAGTAATGACAGCCAAAGCTAAAGCTTTGCAAGCTGATGACATTAAGAGTGGTGTCAAAGCGCAAAGGGGTGTCAGGAAGCTCCTTCCATGTGTCCGTGTAGGTGACACTGTCTCCTTGAGGAGATATGAGCAGCTTGGGATGGGCTGTGTCTGGATCCAAGCACACATCACTTGAATCTGTCGACACATAGTGAGTGAAAATAAACCATGAAGAAGTTATGATCGGTAAAATTTGTGATTAAACTCACAACTTTTCACAAGATGCTTCATGGTAGGAGTGAGAGAGGAGATGAGCAGAAGCATGTTGTCGGTGAGGCTGAGAATCTGCTCAGCTTTGGCGGCGTCCAAGTTCACGCTGCAACACTCTGTCCCATTGAGCGCATGTGGCTCTCTGGAGGTCGTCATTCCGCAAAAGAAACACGGTGAGTCACGCTTAAGATTTTAAATTATGCCTGTTATTTATCACAGTTTAATTGTGGTGATAATACACACCTATCCATCACCCCTGCATCTTTATGGTCTGGCTGAGAAGGAGCAAGAGAATGGGGATAAAATAAAGTGTATTGTACAATCATCATTATAGCTGTGGCTTTTGGAAAACTATAATAATTACACAGAGTGAGAATTTCACTCAGAACAGCACAGCTCATTTATGGATATGCCCCATCATGCTTATTCACCATTGCATGAGCAGGTAAATTCACATGGTCTAGAGTTGCTGTGATTTCTGCCAGGTCCTTTTCCGTCTTCTGCATCAGAGACCAGTTCCTTTCCATGAGCCAGTCCAGAGCTGAGACAGCAGCTCGCTCCTCTGCTTCCAAGTGTGACAGCGTTGTCCTCAGGTCCTTGTCCAGGATGGCTTGGATCTCCAGATGTTTTCTTATTATGCTCTCCTTTATTAGATAGGACTTTTTCTGAAGTACAAACACTCATCATTTTAGAGAATTATTAATGTTTGGTTTTCTTTAAGGTTAAATAATTTAATAATAATTAAACAAATAAATAACAAATGAATTAATAACTTTTTCTGAAGTACAAACACTCATCATTTTAGAGAATTATTAGTGTTTGTTTTTCTTTAAGGTTAAATAATTTAATAATAATTAAACAAATAAATAATGAATTAATAATTTATTGTCACACGAACATCATCAGGGAAGTGAACATTCTGAATGGTCGGTGTAAATTGAGCAACCTAAACTCCAAAGGCTATTACGTGACAAATGAAGGAATATCACTTCATTGTTGTTTCTTGCAGTTTTCAATATATTTTGTGGCAAGAGACTTTACTCATCGAGAACTTACAGAGATTTCCGATTGTTGCTCGGCCAGGTTCTTCTGTCTGTCTTTTGCCACCTCCCTCTGCAACTTTAGACATTCTTGATGACTTTTTAACAACTCCTGTAGAGAATGGTGCAAATATTGAACATGCAACATCTTCAAACTGTTGACTAAACAGTTCATGTTAAGCCTTATTAAGTTGTAACGCAACAAAAAATTGCATTACATTTCTTCGTCAGTTACTCCACTTCTGACCTTGGCTAGGTCATTGATGTTGCTTTTGACAATATACTGATAATTTCAAGAATTACTATACTGCACTGTATGGTCTGTACTACATGAAACAATTATTTGGTTACTATTTTTAGATTATCAGCCAAAGCTATTAGAAGGACCCCTTAATATGACAAATTGCACTCCACCATTGCAAATAATTATCATCATCACTAGATAGCTAACCGTGCCAATCCAATTATTTTGTTATATTGATTTGGATCTCATTTGTCTAATTGAGTTTAGGTGGACGTCACCTATAAATTCAAAATCTATGTCGTACTTTTTTCAGATTTCAATCAACTCAAATCAGTCAACAAATCATTTTCTGTTGATTAGCACATACACACACTGTGTCAATTGATCAGATACTTGCAGAACTAAACCGATTAAAGAATGCCATATTTTAAAATGAAAGCCTCAAAATGTTTACGTGCAGACATTGTGGTTGGCTCCACAAAAGTCACCTAGTCCTCAGACAACGTCTCACCCAGTGTATGTGTGCTTGGTTGAGAAACATGAAGTAAACAGAAGAGAGGCAGTGAGCAGTTTTGGTACAGCTAGCGACGATGTGGTTCATGGTGATTTTAAAGCTTTATTGGCTTTGTGTCCAATACAACAATCGGCAGTGTGGGTTCTCATTTACTGTATAAAACAAGATTTTCAAACACAGGCTTGCTTACATTAGGTGCATTTTCTAATTATCTCTTACTGTATATTGGGTATGGCAATAAAATATATTAAGATTTATATTCCCAATACATGTAAAGGGTAAGCTTCTGGCCATGTTTCAGAGAGCCTGAGAGGACAGCCATTTTCTTTTTTTAAGGATTTAATGAAAGCTGCAATGTCCAGGATTCGAGATGTAGGCTTAATGTACCTGTAGATGCTTGGATCGTTCATTATCATGTAGAGGCAGCAAAAAACTTTTTCACCTGGTCATGTGACTGCTTTTCCCAGGTTTTTTTTTTTTTTGACTCACTGAGCCAATTGATGCAACCTTTGGACCAAATATTTTTTTGGTCCAAGCAAAAGGAAAGCAGATGTATGTTCAGGCGATAAGCATGGACATTCTGTGGCATCATAAGGTTCTACCACACTTACAAAGTTCCACAGGAGTCAACAGCAACAAACAGCAGGAAGCAACAAGCATACAAAGGAAAAAAAGCAAAGCAAGAAAAAAAAAAAAGCGCTATCAATACAAATATCGCGAGCCTATTTAGCATTCATTCTTCGTCACTTTTGAACATGAAACCGATTCTAGATGATGGGTTTCCTGTGGAAGGAGTCGCACCATTCAGCTGACAGTCTCAAGAAGTTCGGAGGAAACATAGTTCATGTTAGAAGGTAGAAAAAAAACAAAAACAAAAGGAAACAAACCAAAGCCTAGCCTACATTATTGTTTTGAATGTGTATGTGTGGAGATGCATGCTGCTGTGAGCGCTAGAAAAGCTTGGCCCTCTTTTTCATGTCGTTGCGTTTCCACAGGGGAAGCCTGTCAAACTCCTGGATCTCCATTCCAAAGATGTCAAAGAACGTTTCAGGTGCTAAGTGGCGCTAAAAAGGTGGAGACAACAAAGGAGGGGGGGAGGTGGGGCGTTAGCACCAAAGCCATTGAAATGATCACTGCAAAAATGATGAGAAGCAATATACTGCACATTCTTGCTAATGCTCTATTTGTATAACATGCTATTTATACAAAGTTTGAAAATCTCGCTTTTAATGGCGGACAAACACCGATACCTCCAGTCTGGTTCTGTCCACGTCCCTGGGCAGTTTAGCTCTCCCTCTACTGGTTATCATGAGCATTTCATAGGGATACACCTTCAGAGGGAAACACTCATCAGTGTACAGGGTCACACACCCAAGTTGCTTAACTATTAACAACTTTAGTTAACTAAAGTTAACAAATTCTACGTGAATTTGATTGTGATCGTGACAGAGGGGAAACTGGGCAAGAGGTATGTGAGAGGAGGCTGACTGAAAGTGAAAGCAGTCGTTTAGTTTGTTGAGGAAATGCTAGTTGGGTGCATACTCTAACGTGCAATAGGTCAAGAAAGAACGGGTAGACATGGTTATAAAAGGGTCACATTAGTAATGCTGGCCAAGTCAACCCTCAAAAAGGAAACTACAAACCTACTTTGTATGAAAAGAAAGCGGCAAATCAAAATTGTGGCGATGTGCTTGATAAGCAATGTGTTTATATTTCTTCTAATTTTCTGACCACACACAAGTGGGAGCTCCATTTCGAGGTGTGTCAGCAAATTTCCAAGACTGCTGTCACAAATGATACATTTCAAACAAGGACAACAAAGTACATGTTTCCCCTTCACTGCCATTGTTATGAAGTACGTAACTGTGATATATTGTAAATATCTTCTGAGTCAGGTTCTCAACTAATACCGGTGTGATTGAGACCAGATTTGCTAGGGAGAGTCAATCCTTCAAGTAGGTACAACCAAATGCCAAAACTCTTAGTGGAAAAGTCCAGTCTGAAGAAAGCAAGGCAAAGTGCAAAGTCAAGTTGATCGCAATTTTCGATGTGAGGAGCATCAAGGATCAACCAGCACGTCCCCAGAAAGATTCTGTAGCGTTAGCTTCGTTCGGTGCATGAGAAGACTCGAGACTTGTGGCGGGAAAACTTGTGGCTGCTTCACCATGTCAACACGTTGGCCCACAGTGCCCTAAGCATCCGACAATTCCTGATCTAGAAGAACATCGGTGTGCTGCAGCGACCTCCAGACTCAAGGGGACTTGTTTTGAACGTGTGGGTAAAAACAATAAGTATGTTCCACTTGAACTTTGAATTTGAAATATATCTTTTGTGACACGATATTTCAAATTTTCGGACATGCTTTATGTACGATATACTCAGTATATAGTGGTATGAGTGCTTTAGATGGGATTTTAGGTGCTGGTTCTCCACTGTATAGCACATACAGTATCCAGCCCCCAGAAATCAAAGCTATGTGCAGATGAACATGAAGAAGCTGGCATGCTAAGCACTAGAGAAATGATCCTGAAGCAGCATGCTAAATCTGGAACTTCTCCAACTTGGATGCTCGATTTAATGTCCCTGCGTACAGTAATTGACTTCTATCAACATATAGGGAAATATTATGTTTAAATATTTTGGTTATATGACAGCTGAAACTTTTAGATATTGACATTGTAGGCTCGCTGTACTTTTTTTTTTGGTTTTGTTTTACACACAATATATGAACATAAGTATTGGGACGTCAGGCCATTTAAGTTTGGAAGTGCGCAAGATTTTGGAGTGTATGGGGATGTTTGTGTCCATTCCAAATGGAAGAACACTAAGACTGTGGGGACAGTTAAGAGTTGTACTTAAAAAATGCCGACACAGTTAAATAGTGAACTAGCGTCTCAGAACGAATTGGGTTCAACTTTGGGGTTCAACTGTCCATTCGAATTCCTGAATTTCTCTTGCAATTTCTTCAAAATTACTTTTTTATACAGATCCTCTCATATAGGCCGGCACAAATGGTTATTACAAGGGCCTGCAACTGAAAACAAAGAATCTTCTTCAGCCTCATCTTTCCTTGTTTACGAGTGTGCCGTTTTTTATATTCTATTTTGTGCAGCTAATACTGTCGGTGTACTTATTCTGTATAAAGGACCAAAGCAAGGTCACAGATACGTATTGTTCTACAATGCATTGAGCACCATGGCAACATGGTGGAACACAGCTTTTGAACATTTGTTTTTTTTCATTTCAGGTCATTTCCAATGTTTTAGACAATATTTCCAAGACATATGAGTAACACTAGAGATGAATGAAGGAATGAATGAATATTTAGGAGTCAAGTCCAACTCCTGACGGACGGGACAATTAACAAGGTGGATGTATCTCAATACTTTTGCCCATACAATGTAGTTCACATGTTGCCATCAGTACAAAAAGAAGAAGATACTTGCTTTGGGCTCCAACATATTAGGCATAGAAACGCCCCTGTCCATCCTTGCAAGTGCTGCACGGCCATCCTTAATGTGCTAAAGAATAGAACATACACAAATATAATATAGTGGGAGGGGACTGGAAGGTTAATGGCATGAGTATTTTGTTGTTTTATGACAGTGGGTATACTTTTCACTGGATGGAGCAAGGAGTTTGACTACCGCTCAGGATCTTAGTATTCATGATTGGCAGGTGTTATTCAGTTGGATGTTTATGTGTCTCTGAGGTGAATTTGTTAAAAAAAAAAAAAAATTCTAAATTTTTTTTAGCCCGGGTTATGACATTGGTATACAGACAAACACAACAACACATGAGGTGGTGCTTGCACTTTGCACGTAGAGTACACTTGCTCAGCTACTGGGCAGTGTATTTCAAATGACTGCATGCCCCGTAGGTGACATCTAGATGACGTACATGTGCGACGACAACGCAAGCGTGTAGCGCGAGTGGATAGTGTGCATTCAGGGCAAAAGGCCTACTGCAAGCAAATCTGTGGTGAGGAGGCATGCCATGTGGAAAAGCAGATGGGGGACATACCTGAAACTCTGCAGGACAAAATGGGACAGAAAATGAGACTCACAGTTAATGGTTTTGCTGTCACTCTCTTATCTCGTCAGTACTAGCTACTACACCGACGTTTGTGTCCCTGACGACACATTGGGGGCACCGTTAAACAGATTTTTAAAAATGCACGGCAAACTCACGTCGGCTACAAGCTATTTCGGAATATTTTAACGACAGGAATATTTCTTGTGAAATATGTTCGGTAAACATGTTTTGCTAGCGATGCTTACCTCTGCCTCCTCCGCACATGTCAGCGTAGCTGTTGTACTGTGTGAAATCTGTTGACTGGGGCTGCAGAGTGGAAGGATGTTGCTTAGTTTGGTTTAAGATATACACCATTGTGAAAATAATATGACACGCTTGAGAGTTCTTTATTCATGCACATATTCTATGGGACAACAATGCTGCCAGAACATGACAATCACAAGGGTGCATAAATAAACATCTATATTACTGAGGTCTCACCCGATGAAGGCCATTCCTCCCATATCCAGGCAAAGAGTTTGTTCTAGTAGGAGAAGTTGGATCTGAAAATTCCAAACATTCATATATACGTTCTATGAAATCATAATTGGATTCAGTTAGACGACGTTGATGCTTCTCTTTACCTGCATCCCCGTTATCTTGCTTGGTGTCATAGCGCTGAGCAGATACACTCCTTACGTGGCGTTCCCGAATCTGCTCTTTTTCCATTTCCTCCCTGAGAATTAACTTCCCCAAACCTGACTGAATCTAAATATGAACACACTTTGGAGTCAAGTACTATTCTGAACAGGACAATTAAGGATACAAAACGTGTACAGCATATCTAATTGTTATGATGAGGACTATCTGATTGACCTTGTTGAGATGTTCTTCCTGAAGCTGCTTTTTTTTCAAGGCATCTTCCTCCTCTTCTTCTCTGGATCGTCTTCTTCCTTCTGTACCTGCAGGACCCAAATATAGCCCGGACAGAATCAATTTCTCAGAACCCCATGTCCATCCCGCAAGACAATATCATGATGCACATTTAGTTAGATAGTGCAACTGATGTAACAATTATAAATAACAGAACGAAAAGGAGCATTGCCACTGGTTGTACGTTATTCATCAAGACTTGGAAGTAAATCATATACAGGGTTTCAAAATGAACACAAATGTGAGACAGAGTTGACAGGACAGACAAACAGGGGACTTTTTGGAATCTTTGGGTGCGCTGACATGATGTGAGTTCAACTTTGGTTCTCCCTGGATTTACCGCACATCTAATACAAAGAACAGCACAGATGTATGACACATGGACACATGTCAGTTTGAAGTCAGTCTCAGTTATCTCTGTCCAAGCCATTTGTGGCTTTATTTTGTACATATGTACATATCACACCGAAGAGGGAAGTAACATAAAAAAGTGAAACTGAAGCTAACGCTACCATAAGCAAAACAAAATAATGTGGTAGCAAAAGAAACCAAGCTTTTTTTTTTTTTTTTTTGTGTGCAAGCGGAACATAATAAATGTGCCAGATACCAAATGTGTCTAAAGCAGGGATGCAGTTAAGAATTTAGAGCAACGACAGGGGGGGAAACAGGAATTAGTTAAGCGAGGTTTGCCATTACATGGCTGCAGTGCAAGCATGCCCGTTAGAAGCCTACTGTACCTAATAGAATGTTAGAGCAGGGCCAACAATCACCCTGGCTCTGCCAGCTGTCATCTGGAGAGGGAGCATGGGCGGCAGGGAAGGTGGCAGATCTGATGATGTCATCAGCCGACTTGCTTTGACGTGCTATGGCAGCTGTATGTATATAGGTTGGTAACCATGGCAACTGAGCTATCAGCGTTTTGGACACTGGCTCAACCGCATAGAGCTTCAACATAAGAGCAATGTGTGCAAAGCCTTTCTTCCGCATGACAAGTCAATAAATGCTACATAGAGTCAACTTCATCTATGTAGGTGACAGCGGGGAGCAATTTTCATAGTAAATGTCACTTCAGATGTGGATTGTCAAAAGTATGGGGACACCTGATGATTAGCAATGTACATAGAAAGAAAGTATAGTGAGGATTTTGTTTTTGTTACATGCTATTGTTACTTTGAAGTGAGAGAAACAAGTCGCAAAAAATGTTCGGGATTAACCTAAACTGCAAGGTAAACCTAATTTCACTTTCTCTATATTGTATGAGCAACTTTCACTTCTATTTTTTGCACAAATTTTCAATTCTAAAGAGGCGTGAGCCATGAAAATTTCCAAGGATGTTCACTTCTATGCCTTTCTGTGACTCTACCAGTCTTTCTCTAAAATCAGTGGTCACTTCCCTCTGACAAGATCCTGTCTGAAAGGTACTGTTGATCGATTGTAAGATGTCTTGTTCTCATGAGATCAAAATTGCAATTCAACTGGAAATTGTATTCGTTGTTCCAAAAGTGCTGAAACACTGGAACGTTGTAAATGTATATTCCAAAAGTGTAGAGAAACTTAAGAAGTTGTAACTTGTCAGGAAGTGCATTGTGGGTTCATTTTGACACTTCACTATAGAGCTAAATATTCCAAACGTTTTGTGAGTAGTGAACTTACCCCTAAAAAAGAAACAGTTCAAATTTGATTTGATTGCCCAAATTGAACAAATTACAAAACGGTCTTCTCAGGGATCACTGGGAAAGTATCAGAGACAGACTTCAAACATACATTGACGATGGGCTACTATAGGTTAAATAAAACGTTTTCAACACAGAACATTCATCATATTATACATTTTGCCTCATAACCCCCTCACATTAGTATTCAGTCACAATTCAGAAGAGAAAACAAGGTAAAAAGAAAAGAAAAAGAAGGTACCATATTGCTTGTAGATGGGTGGTTTTCTGTAGATGTTACTGCCCTGATCTGTAATTTGTCAAATAGAAGAAATCACATTTAAAGAGCCTTCAGCATTTATGTAAAGCCCACTACATAAATAGTTTTACCCATAGAAGCAGCCTAAATAAAGTTCATCTCTATGTTTTTAAATAAAAGAGTTTAAAAGCAACTTAGCAAACCTTCGTATACAGAGAGAAAGAGAGAGAGAGCGAGAGAGAGAGAGAGAGAGAGAGAGAGAGAGAGAGAGAGAGAGAGAGAGAGAGAGAGAGAGAGAGAGAGAAGAAAGGAGAAAGAGATATTGACAAAGAGATAGAAATAGATGAGCAGTGACAGGGTGTGCTCCGACTCCTACCTGGGAGGTGAAAATGTTTAGGGGTCATACAGAGAGGCGGGGTGCCCGGCCTGCTGTCGGGCCTGAGCGGGAGAGGGGAGCTCCGGCCGCTTGGTGGGTCAGTGCCTCCAGTGAGAAGAACCAAAAAAGGAACATAAATAGGGGGATGTATAAGGGCGACCCAAGTGGGGATGGGTGAACAGACAAATTGGCCGAATTTGGGCTCAATGTTAGTCTTGATGGAGCAGATGAATGCTGTTAGGAGAGTGGTAGATTATGGAGATGATTATTGTTTGTGACATGTACGTGACATTTTGCTTGTTCTATGGATTGTGAGTAAAATATGGAGAATGACGTCATTCAACTTCCATGGTAGAGAGTGATTTGTACAACCTCTCAATGGCATGCATGCCAGCGGAAAATACACAGACACCAGGAGTCATGACAGATGGCACAATTTGTCTTTGGAGATTAATGACGGATGAGACCAGCGTGAAGTTGCATCACAGGCTGCAATGGAGATGATGTGCTTTCTTTGGGGGAGTAAGAAGGGCGTGGTGGTTTGGGGGGGGCTTACCTTGACTATGGGGTAGGAAGTGGTGTCTAAAGGGGGAGGTGGGGCGGGAGTCACTATTTCTGGAGCCCACACTGTTACTGCACAAGGAGGAGCAGAGCTTCTGCATGCCTGTCAGAGCTTCTGCGAGGAGGAAGGGAGTGTGGGCCCCAGCAGCAGTCGCCGGCAGAGTGGCCCATTGTGGGAGGGTGGTTGAGGTTGAGAATGTGAGGGGGGAAATGAAAAGGGAAATTTGCAGGCATTGAAAAGAGCAAAGAAATTACAACCGAGGTAAAACTAAATAAATTAAACTGCACTCTTGTATACAATTAAAAAAGGTAGTGTGATGCTGGGGAGGCAAATTGGCTGACTGGCTGTTAGTGAAATATGTTCTTTTAATGACAAAACAACCAATCAGTCAATTTCAGTGAAATTTATTTTTAACATGGTATAAAATAAAAATAGCAGGAAGTGTGAACCCAAACTTAAAAGGCTAATGTTATTCCCTAAAACCACTTCATTAGTCGCAAATACGACTGCACAAACCATTCACAAAGCGCTCACCTGGCCTGTGAAAATGCTGTGGGGACCGTGACAGAGTGGGAGTGTAACCATGGCGATTATAAACTGGCGAGCCTAAGGAACCCTGACTGGTGGACCTCTGGAGAATGCGTTCTCTCTTGTCATAACAGCCCTGTGATATAATAATATACACAGTGTTAGAGAACATAAAAATGTTGATACAAAGATGATATTTTAAACAATATGATACTTAAAATACACATACAAGATGAAAACTGAAGTTTGATAAATCACTAAGCTCACCTCATTGGATAGGGTTGGAGACATGGTTCTAAAATACTGGAAAATAAGACAAAGCAGAACTGTCTTGTCAATCACCATTATCAAATCTCTGCTCCTTAAGAGAAAAAAATACTCAGTCATGATGTGGTAGCATTATAAAATACATTTAATGGAAGTATCATGAAAATGTGTGAAGGTACGCTTCTCCTAGTTTTGGCAGTAATAACAATAAATTTGATTTGTAAACACCTTTCCAGACCCTCAATTACATTGTACATGAAAAAAAAAAAAAATCAACAATCTCTAAGTAAATTCCTCAAACTGTCCCAGCACTTGTGAGTAAATGTCTTATGTGTCCGTATCTAGGATGTACATGTGCACCTCTCTTCGTGAGCGCCTCATAGCTTCCCTATGATTCTGGTTCTAATAATCAGGTTAGAAAATGGATGCATAGATCAGCAACTGACGTAACTCACCTTTTCATCAGGCAAGGGCGAGCGCTCCCTCCTGGCATTAAGGAGCTGTGAGGGACAGTGAAGTTCCATTAGCAGATAAAGAAGGTGCACGCAGCAGTAATCTTGACCAAAAGTGAGATTATTTTCAAATGTTCCCCGGTATTTTACATTTCACAAGTAAACAGAGGATCATCTTAGGAATTAGCATTCTTGCCATTCAACATGACCATAAGGATGCAGTGCGTGCAATGGGAGGGGCATGCAGTCTGCTTTACCTCTCCTACACTTTCTTGTCTCTCCTCTCTCTCCTCCATGGAGGTGGTGTACATAGGTTCATAGGTAATAAGGTCAGGGCGCTCAATGTCATAAATGGCTTTGACTTTTGGAATGGCAGCTAGGTCTCTGTAATCAAGAATCTCATTGTCTACTTTTGCCTAAAGGAGATAAATAAAGACAAACATGCACATATAGACATGAGCAAAGAGATATAAAAGCATTCTCCTCTTGAGTACGTAAATGGGGTGGGGAAAAGATTAATAGGGAAGAAACGCTCATTGACATGCATGACTGAAATATCTTACATAGATTGTGTGACCCGGTGAGCCAGGTATGCTTGAACCAGGTCTGGAACAAATACTTTCAGATGACGACCTCGTCGGCTGCAGGAGGGGAAAGCATACAAACGCGACATTTAGTCATAGCGGCGTACGAGGGCAACCAGTTTGTTTTCACCACCATTGCATATTACACAAAACACTCCAACGTGACATCATTTAGCCGTTATGAGCATGAGTGATGGCAGAAATTTGCAACCCTTGTATTGATGTTTCAGGAATTATGCAAAGTCATTTCAAATCTTTTCAACATCTCACAATGAGGTCATTCATTTGCAAATGTGCAAAGTGAATGAGTGTGCCAAAGCGTTGCCTTGCCTGTTTATGAAAAATGAACTGTTGGGATGACAGCAGCAATCTTGAATGTAGTATAATTAAATGAGCTTTTAACCTAATGGGGCTTTTATAGAAGACAAATTAGTCATTATTCTGAATGGCTTCATGTGCAATCACGGAGAGGGCACTGCAAGCTGTATCCAGCAGATGGAAGCAAACAGTGACCTCCCTGCATGCGATACATATATGTATGGTGGAACACGATGATGCGCCCGCCTCACAGCCCATAGCGAATACAGTACCTGCCTTTCTGTTTTTTGAAGGAATAAATGGGACGGAGGCAGTAGCTGTGGAGGAAGGGAGAAGCGGTTGTTCATCTCCAGTCTGACTCAAAAGTTCACACGTACGCTCAAAGGCGCCACTTGTGATTTGGGGACCGAGAAAGATTTTATATTATTTTCTAGGGTCCCTGCCATTCATGGGACCTTAAATTTGTCATCACTCTTACGACACCCCCGCATACACTTAGCAGCCAGAGATTAGGTACACTCATGCAATCAAACAATCTAAAATGGAATATATGAGCAGATCTAATTTCTGCAATGAGAGTTTAATGATACTGGCAATAATTATGAACTTTGTTTGCACTTTTTAGTTACTACAGTGTCAATAACAATTGATCATTTTTTTCCTTCTGATACATCAAGCAGAGTGTGCAGGTGTACCTAATGGAATGTCAGATAAGTCAAACATTTCCAAAAGTGACGTTTTAAAACCTCAGAAGCTTTTTCATTTCACAAAAAGTCTGCCCTGATAGAAATTGTTTGCCCTTATAGAAATTGTTGCACATGCACAATTGCTCTCCATCCGCATAGAATGTTGTCATGGGACATGAACAGAATGCGCTTTCAGTCAGAATAACAGAACATGCGCATTCCTACCCTCTCCCTGTGTTTCTCCTCTGTTCTCGTTGTGTTCTTGCAGCCAGGATGCCATACTGTTGATCCTGAGAAAACAATGCAATGGATTATTTCCCAAACCCAAGTACTCATCTCTTTATGAGTCCTGCAATTCTGGAAAGGATTCCTGCAGAGTCAGGCTTGCTTCTACCGTGAGAGAAATGTCACTCTATTGGCTAGCCTAGCTTGGCATTAGCGATGAGGCTGGCATCAGCAAAACTGGACAATTAAAAATAATCTAGTCATAATAATATAAAACAAAGACATTCATATTCATTTAATTTGTTGCTTATGCATTATTACAGTATTATTCATCAAAGATGCTTGCGTTTTAAACTTGTAATACTTCACAGAGTAATGATGAATGTGAAGATAACATCAGCGCATGTGCCCCACCTTGCAGGTACATCTCTTCTCCTTCTGTGAACATCTGATTGCACCTGCTGCATCTCGCACAGCTAGGGTGGTAATGTTTATCTCCCGCCTGCAAAACACACAGTGCAAAGAAAAGACCTGACTTCAGAGAATGCGGGAAGATCAATGACATCCGCAGCAGTGCGGGAGGAAATAAACCCAATAATCTGGCTTCACTCAGCTATGCTCGCAACCTCAAAGCCTGCTAAACCCAAGGATGTTGCATTAGATCCAGCGAGGGGAGAGAATAGCTGAGTCAGAAAACATCAAATATCATTTAGGTAGTTATTCACTGTCACTATTGACCAAGAAAACTAGTTTTAGTGGTTGAATGTTACGCTCGATTAAACCCAGTGAACTGGCTCAAATTTGGCTATGATAAACTGAATTCAGTGTCTAATTTCTCATTTCTGTTCAAAATGATTCCACGTGAATAGCTCAGACAAATTTAAGTGTCTGCATTGAAGCGTGTAATCATGCTGGATGGTCTACGAATTGATGATAAGTGCTTTCAATTAAATTTGAACACCTTCCTGTACATCTTGAGTGGCCATTATTCTACTGGAACAGATAATATCTCATAGCAAAGACGTATTTCAAAGAAGAAAAAAAAAAAAAAAAACAGGTCTTAATCAAGTGTTGGACTAGGTCTATTATTAGCACCCTGAATCTTAAATCCACCTCTCAGCAAGATATTTTGGAAGAAGACTGGAAGCTGTCCTGAAATACAGTAAATCTGAGTAACATCTAAATCAAGAAACAATATGTTGTTGTTAGAAAAATTCAAGAATAATTAGATTTTGCATTTCAAATATTATTTCAGTTGGAAAGCTTCTCCTCACCATATTGATACATTAATAAATAACACTGTTAATTTGGAGCAGCTATGTCATAAACCTTATGTACTCTATATTAGCATGTGTTTGATACTGTGCATAGTAAGCGTGGCATTCATTAAGCCAGTAGAGTTCAAGAGATGCTTAACTTGTCGCTTGTATCCCTGATTAAATTGTCAGACAGCCTGGCATCGTTTTGACAGCACAGTTGCTTTAGCAGCAACTCATGAGAGAGATTCAGAGATCTTTTCCCATTGTCATATAGTCCAGCCTTAATGCTGGATTACCGTAAACCGGGCGAGCTGTCAGTGACGTTTTCATACCATTAAATGACTCACTGACTGATTGGATCACTGTCTGCCAGGCAATCGAGCTTGTTCGGGATACGTGTGGCAATAGGTTTGAAACATTGATTATACATTTGCACATATTAATATAGTTGCGGTAATATTTTGAACTCATTTCAGAGATGCTTCAATAATAGTTTCACTGCAGATGCAAAAAAAAAAAAATCACATTTGGCATTTTATGTAATGTTTATGTAATTGGCGGCAAACCATGCTGAGTACGTAAGCATTAAGAGTCATAAAAAGCTGAAAATCTACCCAGAATTAATCTTTTAGAACACTTTCATGTCAAGAGACTGTTTGGCTCCGTGTTGAAGAGATTACAACACAGATTAACAAACTACATTTATAGCAAACTGAATTTAGATTTCAACAGAACATTATATAAATTTTTAAAATAAAGAGAGCAACGACAATTTCACGTAGCCAAATTAGCCAAACACCCTTATCTTTAAAATTCATACTAATGGCTTTCTTTGTCTCTTACCTCAAGTACTTTGCCTGTGATGAATTGATGACACGCTTCGCACTGCACTCCAAAATGAATCTGGTAGTCCTTCTCACAGTACGGTGCACCATCCCTAAGTGGAGGAAGTCAATGTTGAACATCGAGAACATTGTTCTTACAAGCAGTTGCTAAAAATACAGGAATATAAATAAATATGCAGCCAAGTTTCCGCTGAACAGTACAGTTCAATTCAGTTCATTCAACCATTGTACAGTTTCAACAGTAAGTCAGCAACAATTGTGGCCTAGTTTTGCCTGGAATGCCATCCTCGCATAATAATGTTTTTGCGTCAACATTTTTCATGGTGCAATGATTATACTACATGTATCTTCAGTGATATGAAAAAAAAGATTTATTTTGGATCTTCACTCACCCATACAGTGTGTTAAACTTCAATTAGCACGTTTCACCTCAACCAGATGATTGAGGGGCACGACCATCACCGTACTTCATAGTTGCGACAGTGTTCTTAGTTTTAAAGTTCTTAGTTCTCCTTGACGCCTCCATCCAATAAATATCTTGTGATCGCAATCAAGAAGCTTGAGGTTTGTCTCATCTGACCATAAACGTTTTGTCCCGAAAATTATTTTGTCCATGTGGGGAGTGTTTAATTTCCGTTAAGTTTCAAAATGTTCTTATCTCCTGGTTGCCATCTAATACTTGAGCCTGGATGTGTAATTTCAACCTTGTATGGATTAATAAAAAATCTATAATATTTGTCAATATACTTTTTATTTTTACCTAATTTTCACATAGTGGTGAATGCCCAAAAAAAAACGCTACAACACAAATTAGTTATTTTGGTTAGATAATAAAGATCTCAACATTTGTCTATAAAAAAAACAAAACAATGTGCAGTTACTTACTTGCTGATGTACTCTCCAGTTAGAACTTTCCCACAGGCCTTACATTTAAAACAACCAAGATGCCACTGTTTGTCTAATGCTAGAAGAGCCTGTCCATTCTTGATATCTCGACCGCATCCTGCACAATCTAAAAGAACAAACGATACATTGGCTGAGAAAGCTGTCAACTTCATATACACATAAAAAAACATTGTCAAGTAACAAAAGCGGACTGATTACATTCTCACTTCAAGTCATCAATATTAAGACCCCGAACAGCGATAACGACTGCACGCAAAGTGAGCTCCGAGACTCAAGTTGGTGTCAGCGAGGTTCTGACAGCTGCCTCTTTCTATCAATAACATTTCTTTAGCCATTACTTTCAAAACGACCTCCATATTGAAAAAGCCTGCAGACGCTCTCAACAGTCACAGAGGTTGGTTTGACTAATGAACAGCAAACTCAAGTCATCTCTTGTTTAATGAATAGAGGATGAAAGCGCGGCAGAGCCAGCTCCCACCACAGGGGACGAAAGAACGTAAGGCATCACGGGGTTGTGGCAATGACGTGAGGAGAATAAGCATGTCTTATTCATAGGTGACCTTGTCTGAAAGCTCTTCAAATGCCAACAGGGCATACTGCTGGGGATGAGAGCAATGGTAGGAGAGAGAAAGAGAAGAGGAAATGCAGAGGGTGAGCAATCAGAGGATGCAAATTCCCCAAACCTGCCAGGAAAAGAAAATGCCTGCTTAATTTAGAATGGCATTTCTTGAGGAGAACAAATTTCCCTAAATGAAAATCCTTCATTTTTGAGTCTTCTGTGATTGATGACTCTGTTCAATATGCAATATTATACAATCAAAAGGCACAATATTAGCTATAGCTGCATAATTGAAGGTGTCTATAGGTACCAGCGCTCCCCCTCTCCGTGACCTATTCATTCTTCCTGATGCCTGTTGGGCTGGTCCTTGGTGGTCCACGAGGGTGGGGACTGTTTACCCATAGGAGGGGCGGCCTGCTGCGTTTAGAGATGGCTAGGGTCCATGCTAAGGGTGATAAGTGTGTCATCTGGCCCCACATAGATGTCCGGGATTGTGCATACTTCCTCGGATCTGTCTAAATGTGTGTTCTGGTTTCCTTGTAGCACTGCGGCTCCTGCAGGCTGCAGGCTATCCAAGCTTTGCATGATGAGCAGAGCGCTTTCTTTGCACCAGTATGAGGCATGCGGCATCATCCTGGTGCAAACGCTGTGAACCAATTATTAGAGTCAGTTGGACTCGCCAGTGGTAGCTGAGCCAATGTTGGTGGGCTATGACATCACTATCAGGCTAAGATGATGGGGGGCTATACAACAAATTAATACTGTATGATACTGTCTGCCTTTTGAAAAAAACTGTAGTTACAGTTTGTGAATAAAAGATGAGTCACCAGAGGGTTGTTGTAGGTCACAGAATGATACTGTATCAACAATGTCTTTATTATTGTGGCTGTAGTTTGATGTAACATCACGGAGGTTTTTATTTTGTGCAACATAACATATGCCACACCCAGGGACAACACAAAGATTTTTTCTCTCCTGGGGCTAATACAGATGGACTGAGAAAATAATGAATACATATCTTTTAAAATATCAATTAAAATGCTGGGGGTGCTTAATTGGGGCGACATATATTTCTAACGTGCGACCCCCCCAACTTAGTGCCACCTCTGGCCACACCTGAAGATAATACTCAAAATGCATTAGCTGCTGTGATTGATAGTAGACTTAAATACCGTATTTTTTGGACTATATGGTGCACCTAAAAACCCAAAAATTTCTCAAAAGCCGACAGTGCGCCTTATAGTCCGGTGCGCCTTATATATGGACCAAATTCCTAAATTTAAACTGGCCCAAAGCATTGTGTCATGAAATCAATCCTTGTGTCATGAAATCAATCCTAAGTGGCCCACTGAAGACTATGAATCATGAATCAAAAAGACTATGGATCATTATTTTGTGATAATAAAGTAATTTGTTGCATCTGAAGTTGAAATAGAAAAGATAAAATGGAGAATGATTTGATTTGGATTAAAAATCTGACATAATGGATTAATAATGCGCCTTATAGTCTGGTGCGCTTTATATAAGGACAACGTTTTAAAATGGGCCATTCATTGAAGGTGCGCCTTATAGTCTGGAAAATACGGTACTAGTGTGTGAAAGACAATGCCTTCCTATACATTAACCTTGAAAAACGACTTACTGCTGGCGCCCAGGATGTCTTTTGGTCCAGGAGACATGGGCTCAATACAGTACTGACACAGACAGTCCTTGCCGTTGAAGGTCACCCTGTCACCGGCAGGGAACGGCCGTCTGGATGGGGGATGACATCAATAACAAAGTGAGCTGAGATTCTATGGTTAAAATTTATTGAGCGTGGTCAGAGAGGATTGGTCAGAAATACATTAAGTATGCTGGCAATAATGGGACTTAATCTAATATTCTTTATATTTAATAGGAAATGTTTATGTCCCCAATCTAACCATCAGATGAATTCAGCTGCTATTCTTTTTATTACATTTCAACATATATTTGACTCTTACTTGCAAATGGTGCAAACAAAGCAGGCAGGGTGATACGTCTTGCCCAGTGCAGTGACCACTTCCCCCTCCACAAAGTCCCCGCATCCATTGCAGCGAGTACCGTGCATGCGCTGGTAGTCCATTGTGCAGAGATAATCTCCATTCTTCATGAAGAAGCCGCCCTGGGCCAGGTCACATCCACACGCTGAACAGAGCACACACACAGTGGTATGGTCCGTTTACTGCTCAGCCCACCACGCAAGAAACCCCCAGTCAGAGGGTTCAGTTGTCAAGACTTACTAGAGTGAAAGGATCACTGGGTGCTTGAGACAAATACACCGAATATTATTTTATTTCAAATAGAAACATGACGCGAATCATTTTTCAAAGACAAAGCACCAACAAGCTTCAATGGTAAAGGAAATGCAAGGTCCGTCTATTTTTACAGTTGGGTACCTTCTGCAACAATTGTACAATTGTGCAGCTCAGGATACTCGCTTGATATGCCCCCAAAAGATAACTTGCCTAAATATATTTCTCACCGCAGTGAGTTCCGTGTATTCAATTAAGACCTAGTCATTATGACAAACAGGATTGCATATCAAAGACCTAATTAATAAAATTATATTAGAGGGGTTGGGATACAAGCAAGATACTGGCTGACTTATATTTGAAGCGTCTCATGATGACATAATTACGTGAATCGCATTTCCCACTACGCAGCATGCGAGCTTGTGAATTAAAAGGCTTTTGGAAATGTCACACAAAAAGGGAGCAAAATATTTGGATGTTTGAGATAACTTGCTCTAATCATGGTTATGCAATGAGCCACGCTAAAAGCCTGTGGATGAATGGGAGCGAATGAGGGAATGCCTTTTTAATGCTGACTATCATTTCCTATAAAAAGATATCACATTATTGCATAAACATTTTAAGGGTATTTAGAAACAAAAACAAAAAATCCCAGAACTGTGTAGAGCACTACTCCCTCCATTCACAAGCTCTAGCGGTTGAGTCCATCACAAACTGTACCTCCCCGCTAAGGCATGTACATCCACTTGTTGAAGACAGAAATAGGTACTAATCTCAGCATTTGCTTATTTGGAGTTTGTTATTCTAGGTACTTGTTGATAGCTGTAACAGGGCATCAGTCACAGATTAACCACCAAAGGTTTCACTACGACAAGTTGAGCTTTTAAGAAGGAGACAGTGAGGCCAGCCGAGGGCACCGATATAGTAATCATGCCAGGAATTCATCACTAATACGATTCAACATTGAAGTCAAGCTGGAGTGAAGATGAGCCACATCTATTTAAGTTGCGGTTAGGTTAGAATTCAGACCGCTCGCTCCCAATACAATATAGTCGGATCATGCAGTAGCAAAATAGCTCTTCTGCGTCAGCCTTCTACGACGTAATCAGACGTCACTACTCGGTACCGTTTATAATATTTCAGGATAAGGGCAAACATATTTGGATGAAACACATTTCTACTTAACCACGCAGGATTCGCGCCAGAGTCCTACTATTAGAAAAGGGTCAAATTAGCTATGTGGTGAAAAATGTTGCAGGGTTACACCTTCACTGTTGTTTTATAATCAAAATAGATCAAATAAAAATACATCCCATAATTCACCAGAGATATAATTATATAACGTCACATAAAGTACGTATTTTCCTTTGCCTTTACGATTG
The DNA here is from genome assembly GCF_054491065.1 of Syngnathus leptorhynchus. Classification (NCBI taxonomy): domain Eukaryota; kingdom Metazoa; phylum Chordata; class Actinopteri; order Syngnathiformes; family Syngnathidae; genus Syngnathus; species Syngnathus leptorhynchus. Next base: position 9,875,072 of record NC_141204.1, on the reverse strand, counting down.
CACTGAAGCGTCATGTTTCTATTCACATTCACACAGCCGATACGGGTTGTCCTATTCAACGTAATTAGACAGATGGAAATGTCAATGTGACAAATATTTTCAACACAAAAAGTGATAGCGCTGTGAGCGTTGGTTTTAAACTTGACATTTTGCCATGATCCTTACTGGTGGCATTGCATCACTATCTGGCAAATGCCTCCGGAGATTTCAACTCTAATTAGAACTTTACAGTACACACAGAATAACCAGACAGGAAAATGCTAGGTTGGACAATGTGAAAGGGGCTAATGACTCACATTACCAAGATACTGCATTTTGGACAACATTTGACTTTTTTGGGCATCCAGGATGACGGTGCACCCATGCAAAAAAAATATTTTTCAATTATCCATGGTAGGATGAGTTTGGCACGGAGGAGCCGAAAGGAGCAGCAAACATATTTGAATGAACTAATTCAGACCCTCTCACTCATATGAAAGAGTGAAATTTAGTGCTAAGGTCCTTCTTATTGATGCTTACTTAATGTAAAGTACAAAAATAAGACTTTGAGGTTTGTGTATGTTTGTTTGCGTACTTAGCAATGTGTTACTGTACCTTTACAGGTGAAGCACTTTAGGTGAAAGTGTTTGTTTTGCACTCGCAGCACCTCGCCCTTGCATGGTTGCCTGCACTTAAAGCACTGGATCAGGGGCTTCTCTGTAGAGTGGTGGTGCGTATCCTGCGCATGAGCCACTGCAAAGAGAAGACACATTAGCATCACTAATGGCTGATGATGACCATGACTCAACTCGGGTGCTCGCTGTGAGTGTCTGTACTTTTGTTGCTTTTCTTCTTTTCACCGTTGTTGTTCTTGGCACTTGCAGTTGGTAAAAACTGTTTACATTTACCTGGTCAAATGCCAAGTTGTTATTACAAAAGACTTCATTTTGAGAGGGACAGGCTTGAATGAGATTTGTTAATTCGGAATACAGCCATATTTCCACACACATTATGTCAAATATTTTACTTTTTTTAAATTACAGGTTATTAGTTACATTACTGGTGGATCTTTTTAAAAATTATTCATCTTGGTTTCATTTTTTGTGTCATAAGAAAAAGCATTTGATCAGGGGTGTGCTGACCTTTTAGATCCACTCAATGTTGTATATGCTTGACACATGTATAATATAGTTAACTAAATGTAGTAGTACCTTAAACTAACTGTCGTGAGCCTTTTATAGAAAAACGTGGCAGGTCGGCACAACCCAACCCCCCCCCACGAACTGTAATCTAAATATAGTGTGTACCAGTACTTCATCAATGAAGCTGAGAAAAGCAGTGTAAGTCAAAATCTAATAGAATGAATTCTCAACTCCAAACCAGATTTCAATGCGAGTCCAGGGCTCTTGAAGTGTTCAGTTTGGTTGTTTGAGAGCGTGTCAAATATTTGACAGTGTGCAGATTCTGGCACTCAGCTCAGATAAGAATAAAACAGGCTTCCTGTTAAGATAGCAGGGGGATGAAGGATGGAAAGGAACAGAATGTTCACCTAATATATGTTTGTGAAGTTGCATGGGAGACAGTAGGAACATTGCTTTAACAAACTTGTTTTGGACCACATTATAATTAGGGTATGTAAAATAATGTTATGAGTGTATTAAACGGGTGGATTTAAAGTCCTGGTTCAGATTGAATATAGTAGAGAGGATAAAGACACATTTATGGAAAGAACATGGTGACAAAAGAGGGGTGGCCATGTTTTCTTTGATGCAATTACACTCAGCAGGACAATAAGTCATCTGTGGATGAACTAGACAGTGAAGTCCCAGCAGCTCCGCTCCGAGTGTTACGTTGCACCTCCAAACAAAACCACAGGCCATCTGGGTTACTTAGCACTGCAAAAACACATCTTAAGGCTCTTTATCCTTCACCACATTGTAGCTGAACTATTAAAATAAAATTCAGTTCAAACCAGTGATGGGACTGTAATAATAGTGTAATACATTGAAGAGAAGTAACAGTGACAGCCTAAAACATGGAAAAGCTTTTGCTAACATTTCAAAGCTACAATATTCCAAGCGCAAAAGAGTGGGCTGAGTTTTTTCTGTCTCAATGCGGGTTGCTCGCCCCACTTTAAATTGCTGTAGTCCCTCAGTAAAATAGAGGCGGAGACACTGTGACAAAATATAACTCAGACAGGCACGCTACACCGTATGTCATTAAAAATTAAACACACAAAAAGGGCTTTAACTAAAAAAAAAAATAGATTGGGACGTGCGAGTTTAGATACAAACCATTAGCAACATCCTTATTTGCAGCAGCAAATAAAATATATTTATATGAAAAAAATTCTCTGTGGCAATCTAGGTGTTCTCGTGATATATCAGTTTAACAAGAATGTATATGTTATATAACACTATAAATAAATAACGTTATGTTTCATGTAGTAAGCTCAGCACAAAGCAACTCACTCAAATCTACAACAGGGAAAGGAAAAAAAAAAACAGACTTGCGCAGACATTCCTAATCTTTGTTGGAAGTGTTGGCTGTGCTGGCTTTGTGAGCTATCCTGCCTCTTCACCGAGGGTTAACGTGACTGATATGAGCCTAAACACACACACACGCATGCACGCACACAACCATGGTGCTGAGAAAGCAAAAACCAGCAGAGCATCCTGAAGGCTGGTGAAACGGCGTTAAGGGGCGGAGTTTCTCTCCTCACCCTTAAAGCCATTCTGCCCTTCACTCTGAAAAGCAAAACATGGCTGTGTGGACAAGAACAAAAGGAAGATGGTCTAAAGGGGAAAATGAGGAAAACCTTCAATTCCCTGAGGACTGATTCTCCTGCAACATGTGCTCATATCTTCTTGCTAAATGAAAATATTGACAGTGATAGTACCTTCATTTACAAACTCATCGGAATGTACGACCATAGGGGCAGCTTGGGAATACACCAGGGAAAAGGGAATTCAGACAAGAGAGGATAGCGCTGATAAAATATTCATTTGCTCATCGCTACTGTAAGCTATACAAGCGTACAGTCTCCAGCAGAGTCAGACGACAAGAGTGTGTGAATGTTGGTAAGAAAACAGAGAAGGAGGTTGCATCCAAAACAATAGGGACCCAGATGTGACGGATAGTTAGCCCTTGACCTTATTTTCTAAAGTGCATTCTGTGTGACACCTTCACAAAGGAGGGGACAGAATGAGGAAGATGTGACATCTGGGATGGGTCAAAGAAAAACACAAAGCATGGCTAAGTGGGTAGTCTAGGAAGAAATAAAAAATAAATAAATAAATAAATAAATAAGAAAATAAATAAAATGTTCTTATTATCCCTCTAATGATTCTTGATTATGTGAATTTGGGAGACATAAACATAAGGAATATCAATCATATCAATATCAGCATCTTTTGAATTTTTTTGGTTGCTCAGTGGAAATAGTTTGACCATGCCTGTTTTAATACAGTAGCTGTGTCAACCATGCATACAATATGCTTTAATATTCATTTGTGCATTATTTATTGATAAATCTTAGTCTGCAACGTTGGTATAAACTGCATGCTTCATTTGATTTGCACTTAAAAGATTCATAGGATCTTTCTTGGCCCATACCCCAAAGTGAAAGATATGTTAAGTATTGCAGTTTTCATAATACTCTGCTAACTAACGAAAAAACAATGAAAACAGAACATTCTTTACAACAGTGAGCAACTGTACCACACTGTTGTGTTTGGACCCTGATTTAAGTCAGGCATAGTGACAAGACCGTATTAACTGACATTGTGGTCGATGCAAAAAAATGTTGCTATGATTTGTATATTATCTCCCTGAAGAATGACAAATCAAATCACAGTATTAATCACCAACCTCAAAGGTTACAACTAGGTCATCATGGAACTGGGGGATAGCCAGACAAGTATTACGGGTGATGGCTTTTCTGATCCCTTTTTGGACACATCAGCGCTGCAACATTCCAGAGGATAAAAATTCCATTGACCCAATGCTCAAATTGCTACTGACGTGTACTCTTAAGCCAAACGCAGTTTTGGATCACCTGAGCTGGGAATATTTGGTTTCCTTTCAGCAACGAGGAATCGAAAGTCTCCAACATGCACTGTGCGTCAGCAGGAAGTTAAACAAACATGAGATGCGGTATTCAGTTGTAGGGAAGGAATTTCATCTCCTTCGAGTATCTTCACAACAAAAAGTTGGCCTTCGAACAAGGCCTTTGATGTCTAAAGAATGTTCCTTACATTCATTCCAAGAAAATGTCATAATTCGTAACTTCGAGTCTAGTAGCCACGGGGTGGGAGGATTGTTTTTTTTTTTTCACCTCCTTCATTCAAATTGAAGAAATCTGAATTCATACTTTTAGTTTTGTGTCACTGCAATAGACTCAGAACCAACACCCTGATTGTTTACTGCTTTTACACAGACCAGTAAATATTACCATAGAAATGATACCTCCCTTCTGTATAGTTTCTATCATTCTGGGATGTACCAGTAAGAACACTATCAGCTTTTCAAATCAACTGGATGCCTCATGTCCAACATTCCGTTGCTCCTTCCCGTTTTTTGACGGCCACAAGCAAAGTGAAGATTCCAAGCAGAGCTGAGTAGCGGAGTTTGGTATGCAGACATTCCTTACATTATTCAGTTTACATGATCTCATATAAATACTATGTGGTTTCCAAACACATGCTGCTAAATACATACAAATGAACCACATGTAATTTGTAATTAAAACAATACACAAAGTAGTGTCCCTAGTGTAGTATTTAGACAGGAAGTAATCAATCAGGGGTCAGTCATAAAACTTGCCCCATATTTACAGTTCAGTTCAGGCCTATAATGACAGTACTAAATCCCAATGGTCCGATGGTCAGATGCACGTGTGCGTCCATGGGGGAGGGTGCAAAGAGCTCTTTATCACCGAGCCATAACAAGAAGCTCCTAACCCTCATCTCCATGAATATGTATGGCTGCCAGCCTGGCTTCCTGGCCCGCTATACCAGCACCCCAGACAAAGCACTTCAAACACATGCGTGAAATGTGCGTGTGTGTTTGTGGGGGGGGGGTCCTATCAGACTCCACCAGATCCCCCCAAACTACTCCTCAGGGACCTCGGTTTTGGAATAATGATTTAGCAGCATGCAAAGCATTTGTTTTGCAGCAAGTACCATTCAATTTGCTGATAAACACTTTCAATTCATTGGCTCTCTCTGTAATGAGACAATAGTTGGTTCATGAACCAAAGAACCACTGCGCGTGCATACATGGAAATGATAAAAGCTATTGACTTTTGGATTTCAGAATTGACACCTCATTATGTCTCCACAAGAGTAGACAAAGAGGATGTTTGTTAACAAGCACAATGCATGATATTCTTCTGTCTGGTTTGTTATTTTAACTTGTATATTTTAGGTCAATGACTTTCACTTCCTCTCTGACCACTAATCTCATCTGTATATTCTGGTCCAGTGTGGCAGCTGTACAAATATTGTGTCTATACAAATATTGTGTGAGAGTGTGGCATGTTACCTCCAGTGGTTAGCTCTACATTCAGAACCTAGATCACCATGCACACAAATAAGGATAAGATAAATTCCATGGTGCCACCATGGCATTGATGAATCACTAACTATTTAGAGGCTTTGCTTTGCATTGAAAACAGGACAACCACCTGCACACAGTGAGAAAACGCTCACCCTGCAATCTCAACATTCTGATTCATCATTCACAGCACACAGCGTAATTGAGCTAGGTTGAGGTCAGAGCCCATCTGGCCTGAGAAATGCTGCATGATAGGCTTATTGAAAGCTTTGCTCACTTTCTTTATGCATACTAAACAAACACCGATGACGACCTATGAAGAAAAAGGCCTTTGACTGTGGATGACAAAATCAGGCAAGAATCCCTTTTGTGACAGATCCCAAGGATCCACATGGGAAGTAGCAGCTCAACTCTGTGGAAAACTTACTCATTGTGGTGAATGAACATGTGGCTGCCAGAAATTTTGGTTCTTCTGCCAGCACGGGTCTTGGTAGCAAGGCCGTTATTTTGTGGCCTATTGAGTCCACATCAAGAGAAGAATTTCAAGGCTGGACTCAGCCGCTGGCCAGTAGAGCGCTGTCAGATAAATAAACAAACCTACACGCACGGGTCAAGATATGAGTAATCACTTTTTTTAGTTTGTTATAGGAATTATTTTTTTTTCCCTAAAAGAAAGTCCCTAGAAATATCACATTACACCCACACAGCAACCAAAACCGTCTGTACAAGCTCAACTTAGAAAATATTTTGCTAAATCACAGTCAAAACTGACAGCATGACATTACTTAAGGAAAGAATGACAACTCCTGGCAATGTTATTCAAATTGTCATGATTAGCTTCACGGTAATTACTGATCAGGTGACTTAATTTTGAACCCGTGAAATTGTATTTTTCAATTCTATGTTGATATTAAAAGATTTACTGTGTGCTTGTCATATTTTTTATAATTTTAACAAATACCTCGGACGTATTTCTTTATTGTGCCACGGTACTGCTGATCAATTTATTCCGACTAACGTGAGTTTCTTTTTTTTTTAAACACCTGAATCAGTGTTACAGCTGAATCATAACAAACAATAACATCCAACCACAAATCTTAGAAAACGGACATGAAATGAGTGAAATATGCTCCTTGACCTTCATGTATCTAAACCACAGCATAGTGGCCTTGCTTGTGGTTAGTAGAAACCACCTTTTTCTTTTAACAGGGCACTACGAATGAGGCCACATCTGACAACAATGGAGTGTACCTTTTGGATAGTCACCATGGCAACGGCTGCAGACAGAGCATTGGAGGGAGAGGCAAAGAGAAGGGAGAGAGAGCTCTGCGCAGTGTGCTTCCTTCCCTCTATGTGTTCCACTTTTTTACATTTTATAGTTTTAGCTGCATTGAATGTGAGGAGGTTTCTCTTTGAATCAAACGTGCCAATTTTCCACCACAATTCCTCATAACACGCTTACATTTACATAAAGCCTGACACCGCCAAAGTAATCATACTCCATCCCGAGCATCATGCGTTAGTACTGGGAGAGGCATTGCACGTTCTAGTCAGCCAGAGCATGTTTCCACGCCACATGTTTCTTCAAAGTTATAAGCAGCACACACCCCCACAAACCACGTCAATATTCCTTTTTCGGAATCATGCATCTGCCCTATGAATTTGTCAGATCAGACACAAATGTGAGTCAGTCAAATGTAATATAAAAGACGTCGCTTCACAAAGGCACACTCATCCATCCACATTCCAGGGCCGGCAAACACACAATACCTTTTTCTTTGACCATGACCATTGGAATCCAATAAATCTGCAACAGAGAAGCTTCTAAGTATCCTTCGGCAATGACACAGAAGATGCTGGATTCTTTTCAAGTGAAGACAGCACAGAGAGAAAGGGGGAGGTGCAGGTGCTATGCTGTCCTCCTGAAAATACGGCGACAGTGAGGGGTTTGCCTCTGACTGCCTGCTTTGCTGCTACATCGCTCTTCTTCTCCTACTCCTCCTCCTCTGCCTAGTCCTCCTCCCCTCCACTCCCTCACTCTGTCCCTCTGTTGTGTCAGCCACCTCCTCACTGCAGCAATCTGGTGTGCTGCTGCCTCTGTGTGAACTAAGCCCAGAACCCCAAAACCCCAAGAAAACTACTTCCTACATATAAACTGTAAATTAAGCCCATTTGACATTTCAAGGTAATACAAACTAGGCAGAGCTATACATAGAATTAAGATTCATTTCATTTTGTGTTGGTTCCAAATGTTATTCTGCTAAGCAAATTCCTTTTCATTATTTATTGTTTTACATTGGTCATTGTCTGTTTGTTTGTGTGTATTATGCTAAGTATTATGATAAATGTGAAAAATGTGTCCAAGTGATAAATACTACTTTAGCATTTTGACACCAACAAAAAACTTTAGTATTTTTGCGAACCTATGTATAACTGCATACACAGAAATCAAAATATTTGGACAATCTTTCATTGTAAAAAAATTCTCAACATGATTACTTGATTATTAAAATACAAGGCGATTAATTTGATAATCAGTTTGTTGTCAGTTAATTGAAATATTTTGACACCTATCAGTAATAAATGTCACTTCTTGTAAGTTTTTTTATTTTCAGAATAAAGGTTGGAGTATCCACTCTTATTGATTTTTTTTTCTGCTGCCACTTATAGAGAACGAATGATCAACCTTAACGTCTGCAACCTTTTGTAGCATATTGCCGCCATCGGGTTCGAGTTGAAAATCAAACAATCTAAACATTAACATAATGTCCATTTGACCAATAATCCAAGTTTTGCTGCTTTGTGTTGCAAGCAGTCAGAGTGTGCGTAACGTTTGAAAATCTCAAATTGTACTCATGGCCACGTGTAATCCTGATGTAAGCCACCATGTCGCTTGGTCATGTGCTGCTGTTTGGCAAGAAGCAGCAGGTCTGGCCTTACGCGATGGACACACATTATATAACTATCTGTGATTAACTTACTGCCTTTCCCCATTTGCAGCAAGACTTTTGAACCTAGGGAATATGCGATTGCGCAACAAGTGCACAGGACAATTTGTGCACGTACACAGGTCAGATTTCAGCAGCCAATTAAAATGCTGTCATCTGTAACTAACAAGCAAAATAATAACGTGTGGCCACCAAAATAGACACAGAATTCAAGGCAGACGGACAGAAAGCTAAAATAAACAAAGCCGACTGAACAGAAACAGTCTGGTATGTTATTGATTTTTAACTTAGTATCGCAACTGGTGATTAGAAAGCACCCATAACTCACATCCAGACAAGTGACATCATTTCAGACAGATGGACACATTTAATTTCGCTCTCCTACCTGAAACCACATCATGTAGCCTTTCGCTCAGGTAATAGTCGTTTGGGTTGAGGTAGGGCAGCTGCTCCATGTACTGTTTGGGAATGAGGTACAAGACCTCAGCCACATGTCCATCCTCAATGATGGACATGCGCTTGATGGAGCTCTTGCGTTTCACCCGCACGCGATCTACTTCGTGGCTGCGGCTGGAGCTGCATAGCCTCCCCAGGCTGTTGAGATTGGGCAGAGTGGGCATGACGCTTTGCCCTCCCTCAACCGTGCCACAAAGGGAGGTAAAGCACTCCAGGTAGACGTTAAGCACAGTCCTCCTCGAAAACACAGCTTTCTTCCAACATGAGGAAAGTGTAGTGGTCAAAGAAGTCCAAATCCCAACTAAAAATGAACCCCAAATATATAGCGGTACATTATGAAGTCCAGCAGGGTTCTCCTAATGCAGGAGAAGTCAAACATCAGGTAAGATTCAGTGCCCAGTGAAACACTGGCAAAGAAGCTTATGAATGTCTTCAGCCCAACCAGACTGGAGCCTTAAGCAGCTTAAGGCTGACGTTGAGCTTATGATTATCTTCTGGGTGGGGTTAGGTAGTTCCACATCAGGTTTGCTCAATGTACTCTGGGAGACATGCCACCCAATGGGACCTGCCGTCATTTCTCACACGTCTGCCAGAAACGGAAAGCTTATCTGGGTTTACGGGACACTTTCAAAACATTGAAAGCAACCACGTTAGGGGGCTGTTTTAGACGCATCAAGACCAATTCAAGTTATGAATTGAATCCCCAACAAAGGCTGGGGAATTAGTGCAAAGCAAAGGCCAAATGGATGCGGTGCATAAAGATGGTGCAACATGATAATCCAAGAATTTTGTGATAGATTGATATGGAATCATAGATAATGAGTATGAGCAAAGAACTGAAATAAGACAAAATAAACTGTGCTCTTGGAATTTTACAGCAAACTAAAAAAACAACTTAGTTTTGTCCATTAGAACCCCGCCAGCCCAACAGTTATCTGTATTTATGAAATACAAATGAACACAATATATTGAACAATGGTCAATACTGTCTGAAACACACACACACTCGCACCCAAACAGTATTTTCAAAAGAAAGGTAGCACAATATCATAATAATAAAAAAAATACCATAATTGTTGTTTGTCGTTGCCTTGCGCCTGCATTTCAAATTATAAGAATATCTTGTTTGTTAGAGCAAGAACTCAGACTGGCTGAGTGTGCAATTATTAAAATAATGTTGTTTTTTTTCAAATATATTGTCAATCACCCATTCAGGCTTTTGAGAATTAATTTCATATTTAAAAAAAAAAATCTTGTATAATTAGCAGATGATTCTTTAAACGACACATGCAAAAACAATAAGAGTCCATCTTAGGACACGCTACTGCGCTGCAGTGAGGCACTGCCCTCCAACTGTCATCCTCTCCTCAAATCTAGCTACGACACATCTTCCCACATGCTGACATTCACACAGGCATGTTCAGAACAAAAGTCAGCTGAGCCTGAACGCACAAAGACAAAACCACCCCACCCCCTGCATAAACATAACCCTTTTCAGCGCTTCTTACCATCCAGTCCGAAGCAGGAGGTGATTTTTTGGGCGTAGTTGCACAGCCCATCGTAGCTTTGCTCTTGCATCACTGTGTTCCTCTCCCCAATCTCTACACACAGACAATCGCACCCACAAACCGTCCCGTCTACCACAGTGCACACAGCCTTCACTCCTTCGCCTGCTCATGAATTATTCATGCTTTTGCCAGGACACTTGCACACGCGCGTTCATGCAGAGCACCCTGCACAGAAAGTGCTGATGCAGAGGGTGTGCAGCCCTCTTCACTGTCTGGTCCTATATGGAGGAGACAGCGGATTGTGTTACTGCAGGATAAAGCTTTCTTTTTGATCCATCATTGATCGTCACATTAAGTGCAATAGATGAAGTGCGCGGGATGTACTAACCTACCGAGTAATGCGGACTTGGCGTACCAGGAAACTTGCTGGATAATGAGTTGAGGGGCATGAGTCACATGTTAATCACTTAAAATGAGCCCAAATTAAATGGAGATGTTTTCCCCAGTATGCTTTGGGAAACTAATAAAGGTTTCATCTTCTTTCAAAGGACCCAAAGGTATTTTCCTCAAGCATAAATTGAAAATAACCCAGCAAGCATAAATAGAGTATTATTATTTCCAATGAACGGCCTTGTTATCGAGTATACTGTCCGTATCTCCTTGGTCACAGGAGAGGTCAAGTATGAATGTGCTCACAATAAAACAAAGTAGATTTACAGCTGCAATTCACAGCCCAGAAGGTTGTTGATATTACATGAAATCAAATATGACATGTAAACACTACAGACCAGTAGAAGCAAAAATCCAAATGGAATGAAAAACATTGGCTCACCAAGTGTATGTGAGAAATCTGCTGAGTTGAAGATCCCATGATGGAAATGTTCCAATCGACTAAAATGAACAATAAATCTGTCTCAAAAGAGTGAGCAGAAACCAATTTGGTTGTTAATACAGCATAGCAATAAGGTTTTAAAATGACATCATTGCAAGAGGTCTGATACAACTGTAAATGTTTTGAGAAACCTTCAGCTTTCAATGATGACATGAAAATACATTTTCCTAAAGAATAACTCAGACATCAGCACGGTGGAAATATGATGACCCTGAATGAGCAGCAGCCTCACAAAGGGAATATTGTACGTTTATTGGGTCACTAATGGAAGGAAATCACTATCAAGGTAAAAACTGTTGGCCTCGCACTGACTGATACAAGGGGATGGCTAGAAAATAAGAGAGCCCAGTAATGGCTCTGACCAGTTGATGGAATGTCTGATAATCAGAAATTCGAGATCAATCACACAAGGCTCTTAAGAATTCATCTTCTTGCTAATCTTGGGCTATTGTATTTATAATAAAATATTACATTAGAGAACCTACATATAGATTTTCACATTATATAAAGAGCAGAAAATCTTAGCAAGGACACTTGCGAGGTTGCTGCTTATGGATATTGACTGGCTTGCGCTTGGTTTAAGTTGGCTCACCAGAAATGTCTTGCAGTGGACCATGGAGCTTTATCGATTGAACCCACGCAGCCTGCACGGAGGTCAGTCAAGAAGACCTCCGTGTGCTTCAGAGTGATTCTCAAAGGTAGCCTATCAATCTACCCACAAGCAGGTAGTTACACGTGCATCCTGACATTGACATACTCAAAAAGGAGCAAGCACATTGCTCCCTCCAGCATAAAAACGACCACTGGGCAATGCACTTTAGTAAATCTCCTACCTTGAATTCTCTTCATTACCATGAAAAGATGTTGCTGCAAGTGTTGACTCATTTTATTTCACAGCCTTTGTTAAGACAAGAAAAGGTACAGTGTGAATCTCAGATTGTCTTTACTGAAAGAGCAAATGAGGCAAATTTTACAAGTGATGATTTGAAATGTCTGATCTATTTTTAGACACCCGATTACAAAGTGTAGATAGACATCCTGTAATAAATTGTAGGCTGCAGCAGTGTGCTTATTCCAGCTGCAAGGATGTAACCTACTTACACAGGTAGTGTCACCGCTCCCCAGACAGACGACTATAGATTTCTATTCCCAAACGGACCCGCTCTCGAGCCCCCCTCCTAACCAAAAATGAAGAAACCTTTTTTTGCCTCCGCATCAGTTGATATGAAACCTTCTGCGGCACAAGACACTCACCTTTAGCAGACATGCCGGGTAGGTAAACTGTCCTCTGCAGCGATGAACAAGGCGAGCTCAGCGCAGGCAACATTGGACCATTTTGTTTTCATATGGACTTCGTTGGGCATTCTTAATACATGTCGTATCATTTGAACACATGCTAAACCTTGGCTGCAATTTAGCGGATGAGACGATGACACCCTGGCGGCAGGGCGTGTCATCGAATAGGCAGCATCTTTTTGGTTTTCCAAGTTTTCCACTAAATTTGCATGGTTAGATCACTCGATCCTTGTGACGATGATTTTGGAGAAGACTCGCTGTAAATAATAGTCATCGTGGTACGTTAAAATTAAAGCAGGCATTTTTTTTCTTTAATTGTTACATCACTTATATTGTCTAATTGCCGTTATCGTGTGGACGTATGACATTGCAGAATATTTCTACATGCATTTCAACTGGATTAGTGTTGGCCTGTATATGAAAAATGCTATTTTAATTTCAGTGCCGTTTGACTGCTAAAGTGTCATCACATCAGCCTTAAATTAATATAACGTTAGTTGAAAACCGAATGAATGCATTTGTATGCATTGCGAGTCGTTAGTATCAGTGTCCGTGTGTTGTAGTCGAGCGGCCCCTGCTGGTGAAAAACGGAAACGGCGCTGCTTGGTGAGCAAAGTGCCACCGTGTCCAAAGTGAGCTGAGCTCGCCTCGCTCGTGAGACGTTTTGTTTACAGCGGCTGCTGCGCTTATGGCCTGCGAAGTTACGAGGCCAGAAACCCTTTATTATTTTATTACTCACGCAGATTCTCTCGTTACAAGGGTCATTATACGAAAGCTCCAATCTGGATCGAGGCGGCAACAACAGGAAGAAGAAAATAGAGGAATTCTCTAGGTCTTCTCGGGAAAAAATAGTCCAGTCGAAGAACAAAATGTTCTCCAAATTTACGTCGATTCTCCAGCATGCAGTGGAAGCGGTGAGTCTTGAGCAAACGCACGCATAAATCAACTGGTGACTATTTTCTTGGACATATTTTACATACATTCGGCGATCTAGACAGTTTGTATCACGTCAGCAGACACAACGAACTAGCATAGGCTAACACACATTTACTTCTGTCTATTTAATTTGGGAAAGATAGCAAACAAACAATGTTGACACTATTTATTATCTCCCCCCGACATGTTGCAATTTCTCGACTATTCTCGTTCAAATGTAAGACAGCTGTTTGTGTTTAACGTAGCCTGGCAAACGGAGCTAGTTAGCCGCTAACGGCTAGCAGCTTCCTGCAGCCAAGCTCATGTTGCTGCTAGTTAGCGCAACTGGCTTTCCTCTTTTAGGTGTTGCAATAGTGAAAGTTTTCCATTGCGCAAATGTCGTTGCACTGCTGTTCAGTAAACATTCAGTGAGGAATCATGAACATCTGATATATTTTGTGTTATGTGTGTTTTGGACTGTTGTCAAGTTAATCGAGGGACGCTACTTTTCCGAAGCCAGTTTTCAACCAAAAGTCAGTATCTTATCAAGATTAGACGACAAGAAATATAATGATAAATAGTTGAAACTATCCAAACATTGTGATAAATACAAATATACAAAAAAAACGTTTTTATGTAAAATTAAAAGTACAAAACACAGCAACAACAAACAAGCATGCACGTTCACAACAGACACACACTCTTTGCTCTTGTCAGCTGATGAATGTCAACATGTATAATTTATTCTCACCGCTTTCTTTTTATTCCAGCTAGCTCCATCGCTGCCACTGCAGGAGGACTTTGTCTATCACTGGAAAGCCATCACACATTATTACATTGAAACGTCAGGTAAGATCAGTTTTAAGACAAGAAGTTATTAGATTGCATTACTGAATGAAAAATGTCTTTCTGATTTGATATAGTTTGCTTAAGTATAATCATCTATAAGGGTTAAGTGCTGAAGCGGCAGCACTTATACCATTGTTAATGAATGCGAAATGCTTGACATTCTTGGAGTGTTAAACCCTTGCTGTTGTTTCAGCTTGGTACTGTGGTTACTATCCTTGAAAATATTTTACACATGGTTTTGGAAAGCAGTACATGAGGCTGTAGAAAATGTCACTCAAGCAACTTTAGATAATGTGATGGTTGCATCAACTTGCATGTTTGTTTCTGCTCTCAGATGACAAAGCGCCGGTCACAGACACCAATATTCCATCCCACCTGGAACAGATGCTGGAAATTCTCAGTCAGGAGGAACTCGAACGGGAGTCTGGGGAGACTGGGCCCTGCATGGAGTATCTTCTGCACCACAAGATCCTGGAGACACTTTACACGCTGGGCAAGGCAGATGTAAGACACTTTCCTCGAGTGGGCTTCCTAAAACATTTGAACAGTCTAAAGTGTCGTGGGACGTTTTCAGTATAGTCATGTATTGTAAGAGAAATAAATCGGATGGATGTTTGAAGGCTGTTTTTCCCCTAGTGTCCTCCAGGAATGAAGCAGCAGGTCCTGAACTTCTACACGAAGTTGCTAGCACACATCCGTCAACCACTCCTGCCACACATCAATGTTCACAGACCAGTTCAGGTGGGGTGACCGGCATTTCCAGGACTTTTTACGCATTGCAGTTCTCCCCGATACAGTTTGTGTAAGACATTTTCAACGTGTGTCCGCTAGAAACTGATCCGTCTGTGTGGGGACGTACTTGCCGCTCCTACAGAAAATGAAGAGATTCAGTTCCTTTGTATAGTTTGTGCCAAACTGAAGCAGGATCCATATCTTGTCAACTTCTTCCTTGAGGTACGTTGTAGCATTCTTCACCGGAATTTTTACGCAACATTGGAGCTCGCCAAAGTTTATCACTAATCTACACTGGTTGCAATTGTGAACATATCTTAGATCAGCGTTTCGCAACCAGTGAGCTTTGGAACATTGGTGTGCCGCAAGTCTATCGCTAACAAAGTAGCTAAAATTAGAATTGAAAAAAAAAAAAATGTGTCAGCAAAATGAAATGTCAACCGAAAATTCTTTTCAAAAGTTGGGGTTAGAAAATGACATTTTCAAAACATCACAAATTATTTATTTACAACAAATAATGTATGCCAGTGACCTAGGGATAAATGAAAAAATGCAATTTGATGGCAGAAAGTATTAAAATGGACATGTATCCACTCTTGTTTCTAGAACAAGTCAAAACAGAGAAATGAGAACCAGAGTCCAGGCGGGTCAAATGGGCAGAAGGACGCTGTGTTGGCTCCAGACACGGGTCAAGAACACACAGAAGGCAGCGAGGCAGCACAAGCTGCTGCCGCTACCTCAAGTCCAAGCAACAATAACAACAGCAATTATAATCTGGTGACCTCGCTGCTCAACCTTAGCAAGAGCCCCGTGAGTAACCCATCGTCGCACCCTTGGGTGTTGCAAGGCTTCCTTGTCGTCATTTGTGTCCACTCCTGCACTGTCCAGGATGGGCGGATTGTGGTGAAGGCTTGCGAAGGCCTCATGCTGCTAGTCAGTTTACCCGAGCCGGCCGCCGCCAGGTGCTTGACTGAGAACACTGAGCTCTGTGAGCTCCTGACCGACAGACTGGTCAGCCTCTATAAAGCCCTTCCCCCGTCCATGGACCCTTTGGACATTGAGACAGTGGAGTCCATCAACTGGGGGTAAGTAACTTTTCATAGTTTGTTTCTTAAAATGTTAGCAAATGATCTCATATCCTTATTGTTTTGTTTCATGTGGGTTTTTTTTTCCAGCCTTGACGTGTATAATGTGAAGGAGGATGGTGCAGTGTTTGCAGGGAAGAGGCCTCTCATTTCCTTCCTTTCTTGGCTGGATTATTGCGACCAGCTCATAAAAGAGGCTCAAAAGGTTTGCTCGCTGCATTTGGATGGCGTGTCGTTTGTCGTGTGGCTAGAGTTGACTCAATTTGTCATTTCAGTCGGCGGCCTCTGTGATGGCCAAAGCAGTGCGAGAAAGATTTTTTGTTTGCGTAATGGAGCCGCAGCTTATGCAGACGTAAGTTCCCGTCATCGGTCGCCCGCGCTGTCATGATTTGTGTCTTCTAAGTCTGTTCTCGTCCGTAGGTCCGAGGTGGGCATCCTCACCTCGACGGCCCTTCTCAACAGGATCATCCGCCAGGTGACGTCGGAGGCTCTGCTTCAGGAGATGGTGTACTTCCTGTTGGGGGAGGAGAGCGAGGCCGAGACGCCGTCCACCGTGGCTCAGAATCCCGTCAGGCACATACTCATCGAACACTGTGACCACATTTCAGATGAGGTCATTGCCACTTTTCAAGCTTTTTGTTGCTTTTGTCGGGAGAATGTGTTTCTCTTATTCACCACCTGCCTTTGTACCAAAAAAAACCAAACAACAGTGTGGCTGTGACTCATGTTATCAACCAAAAGCACACAAATAACATCTGACAAAGCCAGTGCGCGCATTGTTCAGATGCGCGCGGCGGCTTCTGTCGGCTTTCTTTTCTCGTCAGAAAGCAAACATTTGACACGTTGCCATTGTGCCATGACGACAACTGAGCCTCTTTTTTTTTTTCCGTCTGCAGATCAGCATCATGACTCTGAGGCTCTTTGAGCAGCTCATTCAGAAGCCCAACCAGCACATCCTACACAGCTTAGTGCTACGGAACCTCGAGGAGAGGAACTACCTGGAGAACAAACCTCCCGAGGAACGAGAGCCCATTGAAAATGGCCAGCCTCATGATGCTGTGTAAGGACCCCGCAATGGACAATCTTCCAGTCATGTTTTTGGTTTTTGTCCCCTTCAGAAATCTCATAACACGACTCATAAAAGATCGCTTATTACAATGTAAATTCTTCATGGTTGTGTGCAGAGACCTGGAGGAGGATCCGCTGTTTGGCGATGACCTCTCTCCAAACAGCAGGATGCCGTCTTCCGATTGGCTCAGCCCGTCGCACAGTCCGGACCACTCCAAGTCTGAGGGGAAAACGGAAGTCCACAAGATTGTCAATAGGTTCGCCATCTGCCCGTCATGCTAAATACTCACGTTGAGCTTTTTTAATTTGTTGAACATCATCACTTGTAGTTTCCTGTGTTTGGTGCCCGACGAGGCAAAGTCGTCCCACTACGTGGAAGGAAGCGGCTATGACACGTACCTTCGAGACGCGCATAGACAGGTGAGCCTCACGAGACTCCTCCTTTATCATCAGAGCAGGTTCTAATTCGTACGGATGGCTGTTCTTAGTTCCGGGACTACTGCGGCGTCTGTCATCGCTGGGACTGGAGAGGAATCCCCAAACCCTTTGAGAAATGCAACTTGGAAGTCCCGTTCTTTGAGGGCCACTTCCTGAAGGTCCTCTTTAACAGGATGGGGCGCATTCTAGATCAGGTCAGTTCAGGTCATCTCTTTGAAACATTATTATTTAGTTTCATTCCGTGTGTCATTTTTATAGTTGGTCTTCAGCCATTTTAAACCTTGTAGTTCCATGATGTGGGTCAAACAAATTAATGGTAGTTCAGGCCAATTGGCTTTACTGGGCAAGTGTCAGGACAATGAAAACTGAACTGAAAATATGACTGTTATAGAGAAAATTAGGACTGGACTCAAGAATCTTTTGGAGGCTAATGTGATTCCAAATATTTTATGAATCAGTCAATAATAATAATAAAACAAATCTAATGAATCTATATTTTTTTAATCCTTACAAGAAAGATCAGAATTGAGTTGTAGTCTTGAGCGCTCCTCTGCTCTGCGTCTTGCAGCCGTATGATGTCAACTTGCAAGTGACGGCGGTTTTGTCCAAACTGTCCTTGTTGCCGCACCCCCACCTGCACGAGTACCTGCTGGACCCCTACATTAACTTGGCTCCCGGATGCAGGTCCTTGTTCTCTGTTGTCGTCAGGGTGAGTTTAACCCATTGGTGAAAGGTGTGTGGCTTTGGCACCAGGACTAAACATACATGAATTGCCTTGATTGTGTAACTGGTGTTAAAAGTGTTTCTGGAGTTTGCCGTTTCAAATGTATCATTAATAAGAGTGTGAATTTTGTCGTCAGGTGGTGGGCGACCTCATGTTGAGGATTCAGCGCATCCCAGACTTCACCCCTAAACTGCTGCTGGTGAGGAAGCGATTGTTGGGTCTGGAGCCCGAGGGCATCACGTACGTACGGCGGCTCGTCTGTTGGTCAAACTAGCCACTGGCGTGTTTTAATCCTGCCTCTCCTTCCAGTATCGACCACATGACTCTGCTGGAGGGGGTGATCGTGCTGGAGGAGTTCTGTAAAGAGCTGGCGGCTATCGCTTTCGTCAAATACCACGCCACTGCCTCGTCGTCGCCGTAGCGGCCGCCGTGCCCTTCTCGTCGGGCCGCCTGAACGTTGACGGTGCTTCCGGGCTCTGAGTTCCAACACTGCCAATTCAGCAGAGGAACAAGATACAGACTGAAGATGGGCAACCTCTGCGTGTTCTTTCACTGCCCAGCCACTCATCATCATCATCGTCATCATCATCATAATGTGTGGGACAAACAGATGTGTGTATTTATTTGCAGTCATGGATGTCATCGCCTTCGTGTGGAAGCACACCTTTTCTTTTTAGAACATTTTTATCTTCATCAACATGCAATTGACATTCTCCTTGGACTGTAGTAGTAACAATACTACGCACACCTTTTAAAACGGCAAGTTCACTTTAATTTATTGATTTGCTTTCAGGTCGCCTTTCTTTTTAAACTGTCGTCATATTAGGATGCTTTTAATTCAGTCAACGAACTGAAGCTTTTTCTTCATCATCCAAAGGTGTCACCATCCAGCGTGGTGCGTTTAGGAGCTTTTGCACATGCACTTGTTACATTTTTGCTTGCATTTGTTCAAAAGATACAAGGCCTCTCACAGTATCCACTTCTGTATGTAAATGTTTTCCTCCCTGAGCCACTGAGCTCATTTCTTAAGTTGCTATGCCTTCTTCTACAAACTCTTATTTAAAAAGCAGAGTTGTGTCTCGGATGACCCAAACGTGTACTGTATTCATTTTATGGCGAGGTGTCGGTTGCTTGAAATCAACAACTTGCCCCACTTTTGGGAGACCTCAAGATTGTCCTCCATGTATTTTGGGTGTAGTTATTAGGTTGGTGTTTCAGCACTTGTGTGGGGACTTAAGAGAGATTTGTGTTGCTCTCCTCCTCCAGTATTGAGTTGATGGAAGTGCTCGCACAGGGTCACATTTGCACATTTGTATTTCTTCACACTTGCTCATTATGTAAATATATAACAAATGATGTGTATTTTTTTCCCCCTTTCATAAACCAAATATAGGAGTAATGTTCCTATTTTCCAGGACTTGCTTTTTTTCTGTTTTTTTTTTCTTCTTAAATGGTCAATAATGCATATTTTATTATCAGCCATCTTACCAACTTTGAGTGTTAAGTTGTGTATTGTATGTGTACAACAATAGCAATATACAAATATACTACCTGGTGTCATTGCATGCTGTGGGATTATTTTCTTTGACAAAAGAGAGCAGAAGGCTGATTGGCTGAGTTCTCAGTGACACGTGATGCCTTCTACTCTTCATCTTTTTAGTTACATCATCTCGCCTTGTCATGACTATGACTGATTAGGTTAGCTTTTTTTTAGCTGACAGTGACCGGTCACTGTTGTTTGTAATAGCATCCATACTCTGTTGTTTCTTTCCTGATATGAAAGAAAGTGAAGCCTTGTTTTCTTTGTGTGGCTATTTTGATTTGTGCAATGCAGACGTGAGACATGGTGCATGATCTTCCCTCCTGGTGCTTCACTAAGGATTTAAAACGCAAGCATTGTGTTCTCACCGACTATTTATTCCTCCCTTATCACTTCAATTCTATCAAGACAATGTTCAACTTTCTCCATCTCAATAAAAGATGTATCCCTGCTGGGTTCATTAATGTTTGATCTGTTTTTTTATTACAAAATGTCTGTACAATAAAACAAAATGTACACCTGTATAAATATGGAGAGTCATATTTTTATTTAGCTGTACTGATGACCTGTGTCACAACACATCACAGAAGCTTTTTTTTTTATTTTTTCTTGTGGTAAACTTAACTACCGTAAAGGTCTTGCATGAGGATAATGTCCAAGCTCAGCAAAGCTTTTTAAGGTGGCTTGGAGAAAACAAAAAAATTATTTACCTTTACTTGGATGGTATAGAAAAGAAAATAGGCACAATGGTGCTGGGGGAAAAAAAATCAGTACTAACTAATAAGTAAATTATTTTACTTGCATCTCAGATAAAAAATAAAAAAAAAGAGCTATGAAATAATTAGTTTCAAAGGGCATTTAAAAGCCTACTGGTGGTAAAATATTGAGACCAAAATGACCACTGCAGTTTTACTGAGAATGAAACAAATATTTAATTGCAATATTGAAGCTGGGTTGCTGTCGCATCTTTGAACGTCCAGCAAATAAGGCAGCACACTTTGCAGCAGCGTGTGTTGTGACATCACAACTTCAGCAATCCATCAGAATTAAATAATGATCAATATTAAGTAGCAACCCCTAATTAACAGTGGAACCTCCAAAGTTAAAGTTCCCACAATTTGGGTCAAACTTTAAGTTGGATGTTTCTGAAATTATGCTTGACGTCAGGTCAGTGAGCAACTTAAGAGTTTGGCCGAACGGAAGACCGTTAACGGCAACTGACATGCAAACAATCTGACTTTCAATCCAATATAAGCAACATGATTAACCAATTGGGTTTAAGTTGCATACGAGATGCACCAATTTGCAAGCAGATCCTAATATGTATAAATAGCACAGAAATTTTGCATGTTAAGATGGTGCATACATGTGACAATCATGGATGTAAAAATATGATCCAAGCCATTGCCTGTACACCTAAAGATTGTATGTTATAAACAGTCTAAACTGCATAAACAGTCGTCCATCCAATCACAACCATATGGAGGTGTTCAACCTTTGAAGATTCCACTGAAAAATCTGCGATATGTTTAAAATATGCATTGTCCACATTTGTCCAATTGTGCCTTTTAATTCCTAAAAATGTCCATTAACAGTCTGCATTCCACATCACAATGATGTCCCCCCCCCCCCCCCACATGATAAAGCTGCTTGATCCTTTGTGAAGCAGTTGTCAAACTACTTGTAGTAGAACAGCATGAAAAGCATATTCAAATATATCCCATACAATATACATGTACAGATTCACTTCTTTGTGTCATTGTCATGTACATACAAAACCACAACATAAAAAAAAACAAAAAAAACAAATACATGCCGTTACACAAAACTAAATCGGGCTAAAAATACATTTTTTTTTTTCCTTTAAAAACTATATACACGTTAGCAAAAGTCTTAGTTCTCCATTTACACACACACAGACGTGCGCGCGTGTGTGTGTGGGGTGTGTATGTACATTCGGACAAACGTCTTTGGTGGGCGTGACACTTTGTGACACCCAACTGACTGAGTGTTCATGTAATTGTATCTTCAAACCAAACACAAAAGGCACACGCACACAAAAATACCATCTAACGACATCGAAAATAGAATTCTGATGACAGGTGTAGTGATATACTTCCTATACGTTTGCGCACATACATACATACATATATATATATATGTGTGTATATATACATATATATGTGTGTGTGTATATACACACATATACATATATATAATATATATATACATATATATAATATATATACATATATATATTATATATATATAGGATAATTTGTAATTTATATTTTTCTACATACCAAAACATATGGGAAAAGGGTCAACTCACACACAGGCCCTTGATGGTGTGTTTGTGTGTAAGGTCACATTGCGAAGTGTGATGTTGGAAGGCATCAATAAATAAAGAGAAAGACGCTCATACTCGGCTCCATTAGTCACTTTTGGAGTTTTGCGCTGCGTCCAAGTTGACCACCTGCAATTCAGTCAAGTTAGTGCTGCTGCCTCCGCTCGACTGGGGCCCAATCACCATCTGGAACGCAAACACAGCGGGAAAGGGGGGGGGGGGCGTTAACCTGGGCACAGCAGCCAATCAAAAGGCATACAGTTTAGTCACTCACAGGACACTTCATTAGGAACGCTGCACAACCCAATAACATTCATTGTCAGTGTGCTTTAAATGCTATTTTGATTTTAAATTTCATTATATTTATGTATTAGTGTTTGATAAGTGGTAGGAGCTGGGCGTGGGTAAATGCTGGCGAAGAAAGGCCACAATTGAGTTTTAATATGGATTGACGAGGTTTGAAAAAATACCGATGTGTGTTTTTTTCAAAATAACAATAACTTAATTATGTTATGGTTAATTAACCAAATGGAATAAATGAAAAACAAAACTCATGTGGAACCATTTATTTTTGGAGAATTTCTTAGTAAATATAATAATGAAAAAAGAGAAAAAAACAGCAAAATTATTTCTACAAAATATGATAGGCCTTGATAATGTAACCAACTGTACACGGTGGGCCGGATTTAAGTATGAATGGACCGTATGTGGCCTGCGGACCCCACTTGCTCCTCCTGCCTTCTGGTAATACACAACATAAAGAAATCCATTGAATATTTGAAATATTAAAAACAGCACTCAGCATCTTGCAGTAAAGTTGCACACCACTGCCAACAAAATTCACATAAAGAAAGCATATTGTTAGCCTCACGACAATCATCTTTTCACAGCTCCGCAAATATATGAATATTATGTTAGCTTGTGCAAGTGTACTTTATGTTCTATAAGTGTGTTAATATCATGTTTCTATTTATAATATGAATAGGGTTGGTGACTGGAGTTTGGATTTGGTATGTTTTGTACGAAAGAAATGTAAGTGGAGTACTTTTTGTGGTGCTTAACTATTTCCTGTATCCACATAAGCACGGTGACACCATGGCAACCAACTCCACGTCGAATTGTCTGTGCCCGGATTTTGAACCCTGAACCTCAGAACTGTGTATCTATAAAGTAGGCTGTGAACTGCATGCGCTTCAATGCTGCGTGCTATGGCCTTGGTGGCGTTTGACTGCGTGACACTGACACGACTCGGCACACGGGTGAAGCGTGGGTGCTCTGTTAGCGTGTGGCGAGGTCACGTGACATGCGGGTTGCAGAGGGAATAGCAGAGTTTCACTTGTGAAATGCAGATCTTGCCGTACTGGGTGTAGCTGCACCGCCGAGACTGGGATCTGCACCGTGCCCGGAGGGGCCGTGAGGAACACCTGCGGGACGGATGCTGCCGAGGGTGGGGCAAGAGGGAGAGGATGATCATCCAATGAATGCTCCATTGGAACATAGACATGCATATGCGTGCGGCTTACCTGGGTCGTGGGCTTGCGCGTGGGACACCTGCATGGCTGACGTTCCCTGGGAGAAGGCGTTGAGGACGGCGAGCCCCCCATCGCCCAGCGCAGGCGTGGAGGCGTACATGACCGTGTGGGGGCTAGGGTACATCATGTGACCAGCCACGGACGACGGCACCGTTGAGGTGACGATAGTTGCGGGGAGACTCACTGTAGCTGACAGAAAGACACGCTCACATACTGGACGTGTGCATGCTTGTCTATGTTTATGTTAAAGGTTTGTATATTTGAGTCTGGGAGAGGAGCAAATTTAAGTCTCGAACCAAAAAAGATGTTACAAAAAGGACAATAGGAGTTCAAAGTGCAAACAATCAGAGGTCATGATTTGCACACATTTCACTTTTAGCTCAAGACTTCTTGTTACAAGACAAATACCATTATTGTGTGTATACAAATACTTTGCAGTTGCATCTCAAGAGTTTCATCAAGTGTGAAATTACACAACTAAGGTCATCTTCTCTGAAAATGCATGTTGCGGTTCTAAATTTTGCAAATTGTGACTTTTGCAGCTGATTTACATAATAACCGCCCCCATACTGAGTTTTTCGGTGCTCCCCCGCCACTTTCACCATGCCACAGCCAGACGACACTGCTTGAAACCTTTTCACGTTCAAGCTCAATATTAAGTAGCGCTGCTTTGTATTTACCTTTCATGCATAGATTAGCATTAGTCTTAATGCGTGGCACATAAAGTACATGGTTGCGCAGTTATGTTGTTTCTGATTATTTGTTCGATCCATGTTCCGCCAAATACACTGACTAATTGATTAGTATATCACACAGTGACTGACTGTACAAGCAAATGTGCAATCCTTCCTTTGTGGGGTCTTTTGACGAACCTGGGATGTTTTAAAAAAGGGAAAATATACATGTCTTCTTTCGGTAAATATTTTGATATCACATTTGTCTTCACTGCCTGACAAATTTACTCCAGGGTCGAGTAAACCTCAGCGTATGGGCCACATATAGCCCAAAGCACTGAGTATTTACAAAATGAAGCGTACAGCAATTTCTTACAGGTTTTCCCCCAAAATTGGTTGGGTAAAACTGTACTCGCTAGATATACCTGTGGAGTTTGTAGAGGTATGGGACATCTCAGGGCTGCTGTCACTGTTAGACATGGGCTGAGCGTTGGGGTGAACCTGAATGGCCTGCAGCTGCTGAGGGACACCTGGCCCTGGGAATGGACACACACACAGGAAGTCACTACGAGGAGATCTTTCGCCGTAGATGTGTGTTAGTTGAAGGCATGCACATTTAGGCAGGTGCTTGATTGTCAGACAGTCAGTGCAGCATCAGTAGGAGAAAAAGCAGGAATGGTGGCAGGCTAGAGCAGGTCACCTGTGAGGGAGACAGCAGCAGGGAAGCGGAAGACAGCCTGCTGGCCTTGCTGAGGCTGAGGGGCGGCAGTCAGAGTCTGACCATGCTGCCCCTGGAGGGTCAGGGAGTGCTGCTGCAGCTGGCTCAGAGGAATGGTGGGGGTGCCGGGGGGGAGAGGAGTGCCTGCTGAAGGAGGGGGGGGGGGGGCACGCACCCACGCACAACAGAGTGGCAGAGGACTGAATGTGAGAAAATGCTGCTGTGTGGAGAAAGCAAGCTTTATAGAAAGACAAGCAGTAAAGACGGGATCACAAAAGCACTTCCCAATCACTGCACACAAGAATATTGAAAGATCAAAAACATTTGGTGATGATGAGGAACCTTCTGTACTATTAAAAACCACACAGTCACGCAAATTGGCATTTCGGCAATGGCGTTTGTTTTTGACTGTCACTGTTTTTGTCTCCGGAATAAAAATGAAAACTGGGCATAATTAGGTACTGCCGAGGCAGAATTTTAGATAGTGTTGGATGTCTTTTGTAGCAAGCAGACTGATGATTCAAACAATCTGTTGCAGTATGTGATATTCTGGAATATTTGCATAGCCCCTCCCTCCGTCCTCATTTGTACAAACAATTAAAGTGTTGGAATAAATGTCATGTTTTGTTCAGATGTGTCACACCCTCACATTTGGTCACATGCTCGGCCGACAGGTGCCGAGGTCGGTCGGGTGTGTTGTTTCGCATGGTGCCGCCAGATAGGTGGCATGTCGGAATGGGTGATCATTTAAGGGAAGGTTGCAGGAAGAGGAAGAAGCAAAGAGACTGAAGAAGGAACAGGTAGCATGGCTGTCGATCAAATTGATATAGTGGCCGCCATGTGACAGCTTTTCAGCTGCGACAAAGAAAACTGCGACAGCGACCAAGTGACTTTGATGGCAACTCTGATAACATACAGGAGGGCGGCCAATCAAAATCCTTAGTAGAACTCTCCTTGGGTTTTATTGGGGAAGGTTACATCTGGTTCAGAAGCAGAAAAGCAGCAGCTTCACCTAGTATGTTTCGAGTCATTACAAGCCATGATCCTTTACTGAATATTCATGACTAATTATAGGCCAAGTTCTACAGCCCTCATTGCCTGGCCTATTGTGCCGCCCTTACCTAATTATCCCAGTATAAAAATGGAAATCAAAGACTGAGTGTGACTAGCTTTGAAAGGCATCGTGATGTAAGCAGCCTGGCAAGAGGAGCACGACCGCTCCGAGATGACGCTCGAGATGTCGACAAGGTTCCATTTAAATTCTAATCACCTCACCACGCGAGTCATGTTGCCAAACATGTCTGTGCGATTCAGAAGGACAACATGACGCAAATCCAGAAAACACATGAACAACACGACGCGTTTACATACCGGGCATGAAAGTGAAGCCGCCGGGGAGTTGCATCACCCCAGTGGAGGCGCCGGTGGTCTTTAGGACAGTTCCGTTGGCGCTGACGCTGGAGCTGGCCGAAACGGGTGCCAGGTAGTTGGTGATGGGAAAGTTGGGTCCGCTGCTCACCTGCATGCTGGTGGAGGTGGTTGGCACGGTGGCGCTGCTGGTGCCGCCCGGTAAGCTGGCTACTGTGAACGTGGGTTTCAAAGTATCCTGAGGAAACAGAAAATAGGAGTTAATCATTTGGGTTCTGTCAAAGGAAATACGATTTAGAAAAGAAAGCCGTGAAAGAGTTTTAATTCACCTTTTTGACAAAGGTAGGTCATATTTAGTCATTTGATGAAAACAAATAAAACACAATACATTTTGAACAACGAGATTTTGTGGTTTGTTATACTAGCAGAGAGTACTTCAAACACAAAACAAAACACTTTTCCGTAACGAAATGAATATTTTGTTATGTTTTAATGAAGTAAAATATAAAGCACACTGAATATAATGTAATCTGGTTATTACTGTACAGATGTGGGACAAGCCGGTTTCCTTGTAACCCTGAATGGGATCAGATGTGTATAAAATAGATGCCCAACTGTGGGTTGCATTTTTGTTCTGCTTCTCCACACATTGTGGTAGCACTTGTGGGGAGCTGCAATAACAACCTTAATGGGGCTTTTCCTCCCAAAAGCAGCTGGATTCAGGCAAAGCAAGTAAGAGGTTGGGGGGTTTAAAGTAAGCATAGTATTTTCAAGGATCAATGGACGGGCGACAGGAACCAGACGTGACATAAACATGGTCCAGAAAACAGCTAATTGCAGCCACATGTACGTACAAGTTCAGTCTTTTGCTTGGCAGAAACATAAAGTTGTTATTAGTGATGTAGGTTCAATTGAATGAATATCTCGGATGAATTG
This sequence comes from Syngnathus leptorhynchus, assembly GCF_054491065.1. Classification (NCBI taxonomy): domain Eukaryota; kingdom Metazoa; phylum Chordata; class Actinopteri; order Syngnathiformes; family Syngnathidae; genus Syngnathus; species Syngnathus leptorhynchus. The sequence goes on along the minus strand of NC_141204.1, from coordinate 9,847,511 downwards.
AGTTGTTGTTCATTCAGCCATTAGAGAGTTTAGCTCCATACAAACAATGTGGAGAAACCCAAAAAATGTGTTGAGTTACCATGACAACCCTGGCCAACCTAACATCCCTTGAAAAGGCGCAAATGCACGCAGAAACGTATGACGGAATGATATGTGTGACCGGTGACCGCACAATATGCTAATGTGAAAATCCATTGATGATTAGAGCAGGATGTTTTGCTGAGTGGGTTACACAACAAGACTAGAGGATCAGATCCTACTGTTCATAAACAAGCTAGTTTCCATCAGCCAATCAACAAGAATTGTACCACGGAACACAAGACTGCAAAAACAGTGTCCCTCCTTCCCACCTATACTCACACGTTCACCTTCTTCCCCAGTTATTTGCTGTAAAACTCCCATATTTGCTTTTCTTGTACTCTTTCCAAAACACCATTAGCTGCCACAAGGTGGAACCAAAGTCCAGTCTGGTAGAAAGTGCAGTTGGCCTACTTTTCTATTAGACAGGGTTTTGGCGCCATCTTGTTGCCAAGGAATTTAGGGCGGAACCTTGACCTGGAACTTCCCTTTTTTCCATGACTGAGCTACTAATTCAATTGACATGTGCAGTAGTACTTTGACTAACCGATGACCTGACCTTTGTGTTTTCAGAGATACAAGCTTTTTTTGCAAGTCAACAAGTAAAAGATAATAGAAAAGAGCACAAAATGAATGCGGTCCTCAATTCTCGTCAAAAGAAGCGGCAGTTTGGTTCGGCTAAAAAAGGCTTCAAGATGTACTGCACCACTCCCTGTTGAAGTTTACTGTCAAACTAAACATGAAACAAAGAAAATTACAGTTACACTTTGTGTATTTAAAACCACAGATTTTGCCTTTAGTCCACTAATTTAATGGTAAACCGTAAGAACGCCACAGATAGGCAAACGATTACAGGTCATTGCTGAAGGACCGGTCAGGTTTAGTCAATGTTTATCCTCAGATTTGATGGATTAATGTGTAATTAAAATAGCAACTGACTTTAGTCAATAACTTGGACACACATACTTTACTCTCTACTGCCTGCCCATTCATCAAGACTAAAATTCCACAACCGTGCCATTTTTTTGTGAGCTATAGGATGTCAGAAAATCTTTCTCCAAAAAAAGCACAGCAATGTCAACCTGAGCAGCAGGAGCGAGATAAATGCTGCTTTTTATTTATGATTGATTTCCAGTTACACAGCCTGACCTTTTATCCAATGAGAAGCTTGCAGACGAGGGGATCTCATCTCTTCGTCACAGAGCTTCACCGACCGCAATGGCGCTTGTGTTTGATGGCGCTCACAAGATTAATAATTAATCAATGTCGGCCTTCTCACACACACACATAGCTGCACATGCATGTTCTGCTGTGAGTCACTACACGTATACACAAGCAACGTGGTGAGTGTGGAGTCCATCTGCAGATCTTGGCTCTCCTCAGGGCCTCTGACAGTTCAAGGTCCTTAACCGCTTTAGTTAGTTAAACAGCAGCGGGAAACCAAAAAGTTGAGCGGGGGGGCTCACAAAAGGACTCACAGTTGTCATGTCCTTGTAACAGCAAAGTGACAATACAGTAGTAATTCATGAATTATTAACTACTGAGCATCCGGGAACAATTGGCTAGGAGACTTTGCTTTGAATTATGTAGTGACAAGTAAAAATCACACAGCTGGACAGTTATTAACCAATCGTGTTGAAGAAAATGAAGTAAGAGGTGAAAGGGAGGAGGAGAGTTCCAGTGAGGTGACCGTGGCATTTATCACACCCCCTCTCTGCCATTGTGCCAGAGAGTGTCCAGTGTGTGTGCGTGTCAGACCAAGCTGTCTAGGCTGTAGGGACAGGGGAGGGGACAGGAGTGCAAACAGCTGAGGGTACCGACAGCTGGCGGGAAACCCGAGCACCGAGCAGGGGGAATTAACCCCTTGCCGGCAAGCAGGAGCCCCCCACCCCCTTGAGAAAAAGACGACCGCAACCTGAGGATACGCTAATAGAGTCAAACTGTTGAAAATCTGTCCTGACAAATACGATCCTTCAGATTGCTAGACCCGCAAAAATGACATGAGCACTTTGAAACATTCGAATCTGTTTATGACTCATATGTGTCCAGACTGAACATTTAAATCTAGCCAGACACTGAACGACGCAACTAAACACCACAGAACAATTTAACCGCAGGTTAATGCGCAGGTTTCTGCGATTGGTTTTTATGAGACGCCAACCGCTTGCAACTAGTTCGGCTTACGTTCCAAATGTCAAACCAAACGTGAACTTGATAACAGCAACAAAGCAAAAAGGCAGGTTGAAACACATTAAAAAAAAAAAAAAAAAGTGCTCTCGGAAGGTGAGTTCTCGAGAAATTCTTTTTTTTTTTCTGTCATGAAAAATTGCCTTTTAGTGGAACGTTTACCAAAAACGTTTACCAGGTCCAAAAACCACCTTCAAATTAAAGTAAAACAGAAGAACTTCAGTATTTTTCAACATCGCCTCAATCCTTTGGATTTGCAATACTGCAAATTGGCTTTCGCATTTCAGTTGCAAATATCCATCAATAATCTGGCACAGGCTGAAACTCTGAGCAGTTCTCCAAATCTCCAAATTACTGTGACATTTCAAACAACATCACTTGCTCTAAAAACGACAATTAAATTGCACAAACGGAACATTCATTTTGAGAAGACCAGGGTGGAAAGTATCACAGGTCCAATACTTTAGTGATTGTTTCCCCCGCCCCTCCCCTCAAATTAGTCACTAAAGAAGATTGTAGAGGCATTTGAAGTGCTCATTCCATATATTCCCCCCCAGATAATTCCGCAAAGGCCACTTGTCACGATTCTACTACAGCCTTCATTCTTTAATTTGGAGATGAAACAGTATATGTATTTACAGTTTAACAACAGTAAATCAATGGGCAATTTTAGACCTTTGTGGGAGGATGTCAATAGTGTGCGTGCGTACTCTTAATTATTAGCCGGCTGTCATTGGGTACATGGACCTCCATTTTCCGAATAGACTGGGATGCAAACACCTGCTTTGCTATCAGAAAGCCTGTTTCGTTGGCGACACTATCAGTGTGACCGACATAGTTAATGTTAACCGGCCTAGTTGCTTTGTTTGACCGTATACTACTGTTCAACAGGCTCTTCCTTCAACTAGCTGACTGTCAAGGCAAGGCAAGTGCATTATGCAAAAAGTAACAATTCACCAATGTCCACAAAATAAATGTGCACACTGGAGCCCAGAGGTTGCACAAGTTGATTTTTGAAACCAGAGGTTGAAGAGATGTTATGAATCCACACACTCTTCCATACTATATTTTGCATTACTGTGGCAGTTGAGAATGCTAAATTGTCACTCAGGTGTCCCTGACATCTTACGACCTCCTACCCCTTAACATTTTACGTGCACTACAAAAATCTAATTTGTGCACCAAATATACCTTCAACATGATGATTTAGTGGCCTGGTAAGAAACTTTTGGAAGAATTCCTATTTGGTTGTGACGAATGAGAATGGGGAGTGGTCACCTGCACAAAGTAATAAATCACACTGCGTTCACAACAGAATGCATTACAGTGGAGACCACCTCGATGCAGCACACATTGCGCAACATGGATTTTCTAAGGTGGCGACCACTCAGCTCGCTGACTCAATATCAAAAGGGCAAAGGCAGAAGGGCCCAGTTGTAATTGATGAAGCATTCATTCAAAGTTTAGGGTGACAGCTGGCAGACAGCTCTAGTGTTGGTCGGACGGCCCATTGTACAGTGTGGTGGTGGCCGGCCAGTTGGCCGGCCAGTCGGCCGGCCGGCTGGCCAGTCGGCCGGCCGGTCCTCGTCTAATCTCCCATTTGCTGGATCCCATCTCCCGGCCTGTCACCCTTCCAGCAACATGGAATTTGCAGCTCCATTTGGGACTGCTAAAAAAGGCAAGGCAGACCAAGTGGAGGAGGTGCAGCCAATGACTGCTGACCTGTCCAGTTGCTTGCTGTAAAATAAGGAGGTGGAGGGGTGGGAGATTGCGTGAGTGCGTGCGTGTTGTGTGTGTGTGTGTGTGTGTGCGTGTTGTGTGCGTGTGTGTGTGTGCGTGTTGTGTGCGTGTGTGTGTGGGGGGGGGGGGGGGGGGTTACTCATTCTAATCAAACACTCCAACGAGTCTATTATCATTATCAGCATGGCACCCTCAAAAGACAGATAGATAACCTAGTTCTAATCTCCAATGGAGGGACAAATCAAAATAATTCACATTTTCCATTTTTTGTGTATAATTTTTTGCTCAACATATTGTAGATTTTGTTCAAAAATGTTTAAAAAAAAAACAAACAAACAAAAAAAAAAACTTAAATCCTTGTCCACAATTTGGAGATTTTTGCTTTTTCAAATGCTAACATTCTGATGCTTATTTTTTAAACCCATTAGGCCCAAATTATAAATTAATTTCGAGATAAATCTTAACTTTCTGGGGATTCATCTGGAAAGTGATTTTAGTTTGGAGTGGGAATGAATCCCATAAGATTAGCACTACACTACTAATCGATTTCCTAAAAACGTACTATAGTATGCCGAGTGTGAACAGTTCAGGAGCAATGAGACCATTGCGACCAGGGTTTCTATTTCATTGAAAGAATTGGAAGTCATTTGGCTATGGTGCAACATTGGCAAATGGAAGCAACAGGCTCTTAAAATGAAGGAGCGGTGTTGATAAATAAATCACAAATGTAATATTGATATATAGTAATCACAACAATGATATTAGATACCAACACCACGACTTAACATTTGCTACATTGTATTGTGTGACTGAACAGTGTGAAGATTTGAAAGAGATTAAGGTTGTGAGCATATTGGGTTTCATTGAAATTGCTACCAAGTGATTACACGGATCTGAGCACAATGACACGTGGCTTCGCATGCGCTACATACAGGTAGTACAAGTTTATTTTTAGTCTATCCTGAAAACAAACTAACCCATGCTGATGAAAATCAATTTCCTCGGTGGATCAAATGTTTCAGGCATAAAATATCAAAGTGGAGAACTTCTTGTCCTGCCATATGTTTAAAAGGGGACATTAGGAAACAAGTTTTTAATTGCTCGTAAAACAAACTGTTGGGTTTCTGGAATGCCCACCCACACATTAATCATGAAATTAAACAACAGATTTCTGCCTATTTCTGAAAATCAGTTTGTAAGTGAGCCATTCAGAATTTACATCCAACTGTTTTGTAACAGTGGTATTAATTCGATTATTATACTCCCCTACTAAGTTTCTCAGCCTGTGACTTTAGAGCGAGGTTGAGAAACTTAGTAGAGAGGCCAACAGTGTTTGCTTCTGATACTAAGCCACACATAATTGACTGTTTGATGAAGTTGTCGACATGGTGGGGATGATCGCGGGGCGATATTTCCGCTGCATGCGTCACTTGCACGGATCGGCAACTCTAGCGGACAAATGTAAGGGGGGGCTGTGTAGGAAGTTTGGAACGACTATGCCAAGTGAACCGCAACAGTCGAAACACAAGATTCTGCCGGTTTTCAAGAACTACCCCTCCTCTTATGTTGTTTAACTGTACTTAAATGTTTACAATCTTTTTTTTATATTGATGTCACAGTAATGTTTTGAAGACACCTGAGAAGTGTGTCTTGGAAAAAGTAAATACATAACGACTACACAGACATCAGATCATGCCTCCCTCAGTAATCTTTGGGCCCCTCTCTTCTTTTTTTTTTTTTCTTCCTTTTGCTACTATCTAGTTCAAACCTAACTGTTTATACAACTTCAGACTGTATGATGTACTGGTTCAAATAATGGCCAGACAGTGCAGAGGTGCACACACTAAGCAACCGACATTCTGCACAGAATTGTCTTTTTTACAGAAAAACACCACTTTCAAAATGTCTACAGACGCAACAGGCCATGTAATGTACTGTATATTTACAGACTATGGAACAATTCAGCAAATAGTCTCTAGCTCATTACGGCTAAAGGTCGATTTTACCCAGACCTTAGGGTCCAGAATTCGGGAATTGCGTTAACCCTGAAAGCGTGTTATATAGAAAATCTTGTTTTAGAAAAGCTGGTTTTTAGGAAGCCGAAGGTGTCTTGTCACGTTAATTTACGTCAGGCATAATGTTGGGCAGCGAAGGAGTCCGTTCGCCGTTCGTCACCGTGAATGCTCCGCCCTACATCTAAGTCTGTTGACATTTATATTAAAAGAGAAGCAATATACATATGACAATATTAGGCACACCGAGGAAGTCATTTTGATGCTATGTGAATTGGATGGTTAAAGCAGCCACTAATTCTACTACTGTGCCAAGCCACGCTCTTTGACTTGAGTTCCTGTGTGGATGAGATGGTACGGCGTACTTCCCCCTTTCCGAATCATATGCAGTCCTAGATATCCGTAACACTGTAATAAAGCAGTAATAAAGATCAAACAGCTCAACTACTTCTTATCAAATGCAGCCTAACAGCCCAACTACTTCTTATCAAATGCCTTTCAATTGGTCGTGGAAATTAAATCACTAGAGGTTTACGCGCTAGTCATTTAGCTTTGTTCAGTCTTTAAATTGTCAATTTAAAATACTACATGAAAACGTATTTACGGAAAAAAAAAATGGAGTCCATGACCAAACCGCGTTTAATAGACAGTCCCGTAAAATTGAGCTTCAGCTGTACTATCTGATACAAATTTTGAAACTGTGAGGAAAAGTTCAAACACAACTTTGACGGTACCAGTATCATTTTTAGGTCACGCAAACACCACATATTCAGCATGTCAGAGAAAATAGCTGATAAGATGAAGTGATTCCAATTGGACGGTTCAAAGCTAAAAGCTCGTACATGCAACAACAGATGCAATCTCGACTTGTCGTACAGAACCTTGACACGCTCTTTGCAAAGGTTATCAAATATTTTATTCTCATCAGGGTTTGTTTGTTTGGCAAATTTGGAGGCACATTTTTCGGACTCATCTTGGGTGAATCCTGATTTACAATCGCATTCCACTAAGGTTCCTGACAAGATGCATACAAGCTGAGACATAAGCAATAACTGGACAAAACAACCAGTTGAACAATGTACATGACGAACTTTGCGGTGATTTCATTTGGGCTTTGCCCCCCCCCCCCGCAATCCAAGAGAAACACCACCAAACTGGACACAAAGCACGGCTCAAATGATCCCATCGTGGCGGGCCGCTCATATGAAAATCTACAATCCATATCATGATATGAACGGTGGGGTCGGTGGGAGGTAGGGAATCACAGGACTCCAAAGACAGCTGCAGCTTATAAGGAATGTGAGGGGCCTCACGCCAAGAGAGCAAGCAGGGAAACCATACCATATATGGAAACAGGCGCAATCTAAATTTTATCAATGAGCGGAGCGGGCATGAGAGTGGCTTAACATGTAAAGCTTGGGCTCCCATCCTTGACGGAGTATGTACGCTTTAGTGAGGGCCTTGGAAAAACAGGCAAACAGGCCTGAGAGTGTCCATCTCCAATGGGGAGAACCTTAACCGTCTAAATAGTGGCGACGATCTGAACTTCGGCACGTGACTGCATGAAGGTCTGCTGGGTAACGGAATGACTTCACTCAGAACTCTGACACCATGCAATGGGAAATAAATACTTGCAAGTGCATGATGAATAAAGCAAGTTGAGTCAAAGGAGAACATAATTTTTTCACAATTTAAAACCGTTCTCAGGTGTCCTATGTCTTTGGCATGCTTTCGTCAAAATAACCCGAGGATCAAGAATTATATAATTATTTTCACTGCATACATCGAGGATGAAATTGGCCAATTTTAGGGTTGGAGCTGATTAATGCAGAGAGCCAGCCAACAGTAAACGGGCTTTTGTGAGACTGACAACCAGTGGATCTCATCCCTTTTGCCTCTTTCAGCAGCAAGCGTTAGTAGTGGCAACCTTCTTGCTTCTCCTTGTAGAAGTAGCTCAAGTGTGGAAAACAAGTGAGCGCCAAAGAAAATACAATTATTTTCCTGGCAGACAAACAGAAAGGCAGTTTATTAGAAGCTAATGCTGTTATTCAACACTACCACAAGAAACTGGCTGTCTTAATGCTAACTGTCCCAACCCTGCAGCATTTCATCATTGAAATGGACTTGTCAATTATTGTACGTATTGCCCACGCCGATAAATGACAAGTTAAATGCCAACAACTTAACCTGATGCTACCAACATTGTTAGCGAAGACATGTTATGCTTACCGTTTTGGCTTTAAAATGATGCTGCATCAAAGTATTTTTTCCTCTGAGACTTCAGCCAGCCTAGCATTGACAATGAAACTTTACGTGGGTCTGGTTATTATTCTATCACAATAAGATTATTATTATTTTTCTTAAGAGGACCAAAAAATACTTGGTTGTTGACAGTACTTTCATATTTGACGTGTAGGCAGGCACTCCGGAGACATCGCTATTTTTATACAAACATAAAAATGTCAATTTTCCACAATATGTCTCCTTTAGGGAAACACACTACTCGGTCACAGCTAAACATTTTGAGTTTCTTGTAGAAACAGACAAGACCCCAAATACAGCATCCAATAAATTTAGCTCCCATCTCAGCCATCACCCTCTGTGGAAAACCCCTTTTTGTGATGGGTTGATTTTAGGAAGTTAGCCAAGGGGTAACCTTTGTGCGCTTTGTCCCTGTACGTCATAGATGCAGCGTCCCTGGAGTAGACTGTGGACAAAAAACAACTGGGATGATCAAAAAATAAAAACAAACACAAAATATTGGGAAAAAGTTTGGAGGAGTTGTGTGAGCAGGTTCTCCCTGCTAACTTAAAACAATTCAGGCTGATGGGGATGGTATGCAGGGAAGGTTGATATGGATGGAGGCAATTATGGTAACACAGCCTAAATGTTAGTCGAGCTCCACACCAAAGCAGACAAAGCCCAAATGAAGAAAAGCGGTTCATGATGCTGCAGCTCAAAAAACAATCAGCACACACTACTCTACGTTAACACACCACTCTGGTTCATTTAGAGCCTTAGAGCTCGTTTACACCAGGCAGTACGGTTTGATTACATTTGGTACTGTACGCACATTTTCTTTTTGTTCTTTTTGCTTTTCTATTGTCAATAATTGTGAAGAATACTAAAATAACTTATCTGTACTGGCATCAAATGAAGTGCTACACTTCCTAAAGGGTGGCTCTAGACCTCTGCAGTTTATCACCTTCAATGTCACTCCAGGCGTGTGGGAGACGACAACACGAGACTGCAGTGTCCAGAGAAACAACAAGAAATAAGTGAACGCTAGCCTGTGTATTTTTTTGCCGTCGTCAAAAAAATAACGATGATGATTGTGTTCCACCGGTAGCGCTCAACCGGCCTAACCACGTACAAGAATTACCACCTAAAAATACTTTTGTTTGCCAACGGAAATGCACCAATAATGAGTAGAGATGAGCAGTATCCTCAGCATCAACATGTTGAGAATAAAGAAAGAAAACAAAATGTTCACTATTATTCATTCTAGTTTGTGATCCATTGATCCAGGGCGCTTTAGCGTCCTCTTCCTTGGGACCCGAGAACTATCATCCCGTGTCTGTCACTCTGAGTGATGCAAGACCTTCAGGCTGGATTTAAAACTGCGTGGTTCAAGTGTGAACAAAATGTGATGTGATAGAAAGACATTGACTGGAATATCTTCTGATTGAAAAATACTGATGCTGTGTGGACTAATTAGATTGCAACTTAAACGGAAAGAAGCAATCTCCTGCGTTAACTCTGACGGCCGATGTGCACACACTCGTGTCTGCCTGAACAACACCCATAAACACACGACAACAAAAGCGTACGGCCGCCAGTGGAGTTATCGTGCGGTACACCGCTATGAAATTAATGAGGAAAAAAAAAGTCAACCCAGCTCAAATCAACACTAAATTGTTCCATGTACAATAAACGTAGCCATGATGGATATATGTAACTTTAAAAGTATATGTATGTGGCACTTGCATTGTAAATCCAGTTTACGTGTCAGATCAGTCACAGCTCACGAGAAAAGATTGAACCTGATCGCTGGCTGAAGGCAGCATTACAATGCTTAATCAATTCATAGCATGTCCATTATAAATGTTACCATTAATCCATATAACAACTTTGTGGGTGAGGACAAAGTTTGGGAGACACTTAACTGATTTTAGGGGCTCTGTGTCTCATCCATAGCCAAAGTAGATAAACACGGAGGCGCTTCATATAGCAGGCTACGTGTTTCTCAGCCTAACACAAACCAGACCTGCCATGATTTATCTTGAGGAGTGTTACGAGGCTTTCCTGGAGGAGAGGTCAGGAGGGTACAGAACTGAGAGCTACCTTATCGGCTTCATCCCCGGTGCATTTTTTAATTTCATTTTCTCAAAAAATTATTTGCCGCTTGTGTTTACAATAGGACCAATAATTTTCCAAAGGGGCTTGCGGGCTTAATTTACGTATTTATCAAACATTTTGCGGAGCAATTTCCAACCAAATTAAGCTTTATTTATTTATTTATTTTCAAGTCCACGCATAGTGAGGTTAACATTTAAAAAGCTGCGACTGTTCAGCACACAATCTAAGATTTGAAACAGTGAACTCTAATCTATCTTGAGGAAAATGACAGCGCAACGGAAACACCGATTTCATGAGCTTTTTTTTTTTTTTTTTTCTAACCACAGAACACGTGCAGTCCTAACGTGAGGACACTGACCTTCATTTCACAGGAAACCGCATTTAACTTTTTATACTTATGTGATGGTTAAAAATGTAGAATATTATCGAAAACACTGCTTTTACGGTTAAGGTTTTTAAAATCCTAGAATGAATTAAATAAATGTCCATAAAGGGAAAAAAATAAATAAATTGGAGGTTGATAAGCTCTTCCTTAAACAAAACAGATGATGTTTGTCCTTGGAGGTTCTGCAGTATTTGAGCACATCTAGATCCACCCTTTAGCCAGAGATAACTTAATTTAGTAACCTACACTTGAAATCAATATCAAACTAAACCAAACGATACTACTTGGTGGAAACAGAGCTTTAATGACTCACCTTAGTGTCGCCCATGCTCTCCGACTCAGACACCTGGTAGGTGAGGTCTGTCTCCTCGAAGCCCGTCGCGCTCATGCGCTGGTCTGTGGAAGGGTCGGAACGTGGCGGCGAGTCTGGCGAGTTGAGGCACGTTTGGATCAGCGCTTTGCCCGTTTCACTGGTGATCATGGGCTGAAGTTTTCGGGTGGCAAACGTGTAGACGTGACCCGTTTCGCTAGCCACAAGCAGCAGAACTTGGGTTCCTGTCAGGGTGGACAGCTCGTAGGCCTGGTGAGGACAGACGGGGTTTGCGCATTAGCACTTCATTCATGAGAAATTATGCCACTCTCATTCAATATATCATCAAATAACACCAGTACCATTCCGCAACTTTTGTATGATCACAAGAAAGGTAATCATTCATAACTTGTAGCTGTAAAGACACCAATGGAGATCACCAAACAAATGGAAATGTTTAAGTTGGAGGAGGTTGCCTACAGACTGGAAAATATTAACTTTGGCTATGCTGACACATGGAAACCACACGAAAAGTGCTCAATGGCTCTATAATATTTACCACATTAAGCATTTGTTTTGTGAGGGAGTTTTTGCAATGATAGTGTTTCATCTGCTATTATTTTGTTTTTGAGTGTAATTTCGGTGTCATTTAAAAAAAAAATAAAAAAAATCAAAGACTAGTTTCGGTGCTTACGTATTATCGGGAGGACCTTTGATTTTTACTTTTTCTTTTTTTTCACATGGAAAAATCAGGCTTTCATCACCTCAACGTCAACCACAAGTACAACTTTGTGGATCCGAACACCGGGGCTCATACGCAGACAGTGGAACGCCTATGGGGATCGGCAAAGTGGCGAAACAAGAAGCACTGTGGCACTGCACGTCACCATTTGGAGTCGTATTTGGCCGAATTCATGTGGCGGAAGCATGTTGCCTGTACTGATGTCTTTGAGTCACTTTTGGAAGCAATTGCGACGTTCTGGCCTCCGGAATTACAAATGTAATGTTATCGTTTCAATAAATAATTTACTTTAATTTTTGAGTCGTTTTTTTAAAGGTCCTCCCGATAATACGTAAGCACCCTAGTTTCTTTGGCAAGTAGGCGGGAATGCAGTTGACCATAGGTTTCAAACTCAAGGCCTGGGGGCCAGATACAGACCGCCACAAAATTTTATGTGGCTCGCAAAGACAAATTATGCATGTCAATACTAAAATTAAAAACTAGAGATTATTGCTAGCAATATTTATTACCATTCAATTCTTTGAAATAATTTAACAGTTTTTACTAGTCTCTGACTTCAAAACTAGTTAGTCATCAGTTTGTTTTGTAGCCTATACTACAGGATGTTGACAGTCATAATGGCCCTCTGAAGGACACGTGAATACAGCGCGGCCCGCAACAAAAATGAGTTTGACACCTCTGCAGTAGATCCTAAACAAAGGTGAACATCTGGAACAACCAAATGATTTGGGAAAAAAAATTACAAATCTAAAAATAGCTTGGCGGTCCCAGTGTGACGTGTGGTCCAAATGAAGCCAAAATAACATAAGATAAGGCTTCCAGAACAGAGTGTGTGATACCGTTGAGAGAGTGATTGCAGCAGGGCAGGAAAGGGGAGTGACAGCGGGCCAGCCCAGGGGCAGGACGCGATTGGCTGAAAACCACGAGGCCATCAGCACACTCTGCGTTGTTGTAATATATAATGCGGCATGCAGATGCTCAGCCCACCCAGTGCACAAGACAACAGATGAAACATGGCAAGGCTGCACTCACAATGAACTTGTGAAGAAGCCTTTCTATCTAAATGAGTCATCACTTATATGTGGAGGATGAATGCCATGCTGCCAAGGCACCGAGTCGTCGCCATCATCTCGCTGCGCTCAGCGTGAGCCGTCGCTGCAGTTAGCTGATAGAACCTAAATTGTTTTATTACGCCGTAATGGAAGCATGTAATCGAGCATGGTACTTTTAATATTGCTATGCTGTAATGATGCTGGTACTGTTGGCTCAACGATGGCAAAGAAGATGCGGAGGGCGAAGGGAGAGGCTCTACAATGGTGCCAAAAAAGGACTCATTTGTCAACAGAGGGAGCTTTATCTCTACAAATATGAGAAATATCAATTACATTTTATAAACCGACCAATTGGTCACTGGTCATTCAGTGAGATCTGATGACATCACGCAGAATAGCGGTTTACACTGCACTTTTGCAACTACTGGATGTGGACATTGCACTAGCTGTTGCGGTGCAGTCCGGGCCTTGCAGTATCAGCTTGGGCATGACTTACAGTTGACAACAGTTCAAATAAAAAATAAAATAAAGAGTGCTGCATCTTGAAAACAAAGTTTGGAAACATTAAGATGCATTATCAGGCTGTGCAGGGGAATATCAGGGTATAGAAATGTCAGACTGCTGTTGACAAAAGAGGAACTCGGTTCCTTCTGAAGCAACCAGCCACATGACAGCAACTAAGAATTCCATCTTGCTAGAGAGGAGATGCCTGAACACACCCGTCAAAACGAGACTAAGCCTCTTGATCCTAAAAAAATAAAACACTGAGATCTCTCTACCATGTCCGTATACTGCACATCTAGCAATTTTCTTTATTTGTTATCAACACAAGACTTTTAAACAGTCCATCCTCAGTTCCTCACAGTGTGTTAAATGATGTTCATGTTTCCAAGAGCCTACGTAAAGAAACCTCAGTTTCCACGACAACGATCTGAGACACATAGAAGAGGTGGTGAACAAACAAGTGAAATGCAGCAGGCTACACTCTGCATGTGCATAGTCAAGCTTAACAAATAAAAAAAAAGATCAAACAATCACAGGATCAAGAGGATCTGCACCTGGCTCCATACAGAACTGGTTTGGAGTGGTGGCCTTACACAACATACCAACACATCAGAGGCCATGAAGGTGTGCACAAGCAGCCCCGCCGCGCTTTTCTGCCATCCTCTGGAATGTGCTTGTGTCTCGGGGGTTTAATCAGCTGCTGGCACCTAAAGGCCTACTGCTGCTTTGCCCGCCACATGGACGCCGCCTGCAAGCAGCGTGCAGCTTTGATGGCACTGGGAACCAACAGCCTGTGCACCGAGGGCTGTTCTGGCATCCCCTCACTGCATTAGGTGTGCCGGCGGTGCTTTGTGTTTCGATCACATCAAAAGAGGCAAACTCAATAGTTACCGGTGAGTCCTAAACCATCGAGTGTAAAGGAGTCTGTATGTCAATGTGTGGTAGTTGGGGGTTGCCACGGTCATAAATAGAAGTGTCATTTGGCCGTGTCTATTTGAAACCCGGCCATTCCTTGCCCTGCACTTGCGTACGTAATATTTCAAATACATTTTTGACTGATCACTTCCTAGGTTATCTCATCTGCTTCGAACTTATGAGGCTCCAGGTTTGGATGTGGGCTGCGGCCTTCCGGTGTGGCACTTGCATGTTCTCCCTGTGCTTGCGTGCACATTCTCTGGCTTCCTTGTACATTCCAAAAACAAGCATGTTAAGTTTACCGAAGACTACATTGTGTGTGTGTCAAGAGTTGTTTATTTATATGTGCCCTGTGATTGGCTGGCAACTGGTTCAGGATATGCGAATAAAAAGTGATTGCAAGGGCAATCGTTAGTATCGCTGTAATTATTTCTGCTCATGAACAGATGCATGAATCCAATATTATTTATACTTGCAAAATGTAAAACAACAATTCTGCCCTTACAGTGTCAATCTGTTCGAATTTACGAGGTACTGCGTGACAATGATAAGTATCACCTAAAGCGGTCGTTAAAATATCAAACAAAAACTATGTGATGCAATGCAGTACTACCCGAGTGGAAACTACATTAACCTGTAACCAGAGTAAATTGATTTATGTTTAGCCAAAACTCATGCATAGGTGTGCCTCAAGTGAGGGGGGCCCCTACCCAGCGGTGTGTTGGATATGCCAGAACGAGTGGCACTTGAAAACAAACGACTGCAGCATGCAATGTTGTGACTCACCTTCTTCATAATACCAGTCTTCCTCTTGCTGAAAGTGGTGTAGCGTCTCAACTTGTTGTCAATAAATTCCATCTTGATCTTGACGCGACCACGTGTCTTCTTCCCCGGCTTGGCTCCCGCGACCCCACCGGGAACCAGGCCGTACCCTCCGGCAGCTCCTCCAATCTCCTGGCCCGTGACAGCTGATTCCATTTCGGTTCTCTCCCGCTTCACCCCTCTCCTATTGTCCCCGAGAGAACCCACCGGGTCGTCGTCATCCCCCGAGTCAGAGTCGTTGTCCGAGCCGCTGCAGAGAGGCACACTCTCCCTGTCTGGGTCGAACCTGGGTCCGTGAGGAAGCACCATCCCCGCGTTAAGACCAACCATGCCGCCCTGGATGGCGGTCTGAAGCGAGCTCACCCCGGTCCCGTTCCCGGATCTCACACCTCGTGGACCCCCCGGACCGTTCGCCCCCAGCATCCCGAGCGCCTCTCTTGTTCCGTGCCGCCCGGCCCCGCTCACGCTCTCGCCTAGTCCGACTGAAGCTTGCCCTGCTCGGATCAAGACGGGACGGTTCCCGCCAGCGACGGAAGCCGAAACAAGCCCGACCGTACCTCTTGCTGAAGCTGACGCGTTTCCCTGTGGTGCCGACCCAACCTGACTCGGTAACATTCTACTTCGTAACGCGACTGTGTTTGACGCCAGCCCACAAAGCTGGTGCTCGTAAATGACTGATAAAACGCATGCACGGCCAGGTCACAGAATGTAAACAACGCGCCTCAGTTAGCGTTTCGGCAGAGTCTGGGAAAGAAGGGAAACAAAGTTTGATAAGTGATGCTGCCCACTGGGTCCTCGTAAGCCGCAACAGTTCGCTTCGCCCTCCTCTAATGTCCAAAAACTCTCAGCACTTTCTCAAAAAGGAAAAGGCGGAAGACGCCCGCCATGTTGCTCCGCCATAGCACATAGTCCCAGTTGTGAACTGAATCCAATGCAGACACTGACTAGCTAGTGACATAGTAATACTACGTTGTTCATCAATAGCAGGACGCGCACCGTTTAGTGTTTTGGAATGGTTGAATAATCAACATTTCAGGTCAGCGTTGAAGCATGCGGAATAATACGACAGCAGAAGAACTACCTTCCTCCTTATAAAGAGATACTGTTTCCTTATTTGGTGTTGTCGCTCCTTATTTGGTGAGTCACAGTGATGCCTCCCGATTGGCTGAGGATTATCACAGGCGTGCAGCTATTGGTCGAGAGGGCAGTCGTTAGCATAAATACCAACATGGTTGCGCTACTGACAACGTCATTCTGGCAGAGGCACCAAAATAACGAAACGTTCAAGTTTTGTAGCCTTCTCACTATTGTTCCTAACAGTTGAAAAGAATATTTAAGTACTGATTAGCTTAAATTTGGGTTACTGTAGGGTCAACTGTAATACGAATACAGGATACAGAATTGTATTTAATAGTTTTAGCAATCAAGGTGTGTCTCTCTAATTTTATTGGACATTAAGTCTAAGAAGTAATTCCGTATATAAAAAAAACCCTCAACATTAGATGGTTAAATAAAGTGGAGAAGAGTTAGTCGGGTCTCACTGTTTACATACCTGGAATCTGGCATCAATAACAGCGCTAGTGAAGTATTACATCATCACCTTCAAGAAATGAAAAGTTCGATCTATGTTTGCAGAATGCCAGATCTTGTCCAGACAGCATGGTCAAGTTTATTCACAAGGGAGTCAAAACATATACCGCCCCCTAGAGGCACATTAAGGACGTGACACCAGAAGGCTGCTTGAAGGAAAAACTTGTAACAAAACGTCTGCTTATCCTATTTATTGCTTTGTATTATTAGGTCAGTCCAGTCCGATTTAAAAGTTTTAATCCACTGATAGAAGAATGCAGGATATTTTGGTCATTTATAGCTGTTTATCCAAGTCTTTTAAGCGTGCAGAGGCTTGTCTGAAATATGAAGAAGCAGTTCCCTTCATAATGACGCACCAACATTTGCCAAGAGAATTTGTCAAGAGCTCACAAGCTCACTTCACAGATTGCAACATTTTATAGAGAAGCCATTGGCAACTATTGCACCACGGAGAACTACCAGATGGATTGTATGTACACGTTCATCTGATCAGATGGCTATAATAAGAGATTGTATTAAAAACTCTGCCTAATTACTTTTCAGCCCTTCTACATGTCAGACAAACTAAGAATTATCATTGTAATGGAAAACCTTTAATAAAGATCACATTCAGAGTGTTAAAGTGTGCCTCATGTTGTGGCCAGCCGAGTACACTTCTCTTGCAGGTTGTTAAAAATACAACCTATTAAAACAACTAATCGGGTAAAAACTGTGAACCTTTATTGACAGCAGTATGTATACTTGTGTATATATATATATATATCCATATATGATGGTGCCCTTCTGCTGAAGCAGATAAAAAAAAATGCCTACATGTGAGTGTCTAGCATTCATTAAAAAAAATATTACACTAACAACATATAAAAACTATTTTATGCACAAAGGCATTTCATTCATGTAGGAAAAAAAGTGAAGCGTTTTTAGATCATCCTTCATTTACCAGGCACTTAGTAAGTACTGGTGACTAGTAGTCACTCTTTTGACCATCTTTTTTTGTACTTTGTGATAGTTGCTTAGCCAGGCTATGCACACACTGAGCTGAATCATAACGAGAAACATATAGCAGAACTACCTCAGATCTACTAATATAAAAAAACAACAACACAGGACCTTCATAATAAATAAACAGGCACCTGCATGGAGACAAAGAGGGATGTTTTAGGTGAAGTTAGTGCAAGGCCTCTAACATTATGTACACTGGTCCCATTTTGTAACATTGCACACAGAAACAAGTGGACCCAGAGGAAAAGTGATTGGACCTCTGCAAAGTTAAACATACTCGAATGGATTCCTGCTATTTGGACACCATCACAACAAGTTAACGTGTTATTGTGGTGCACTGGGAGAACATCGAGGTTAATACAAGAACAAAACACACTCATTAAAAGATACAAACTCTCCACTGGAACAGTCTTATTTCTTGGGTGCATTCTAAAAGATCCTTTTTGTTTGTTCATCATCATGAGACGGGCTCATTTTTAAAACAAGTCAATTCATGTTGCACATCACATTTGTAACAGTTACACACCTTCATGCTGCACATACTGGAGCTTACATAGTCCACAAAAAATAAAAACCCACACGCACACACTTGGCGCATCCGTATGGTATCGGGTGATGATGAGGGCTCACTGAGGATGAGTTCAAGCACAGGCGTTTGTTTTGGGCCGTTCAAAATGGAAGCTTTGTTTGACAGGTTGTGCTTGATTCTGATTTGAGCTGCATGTGTGTGTGCGCACACAGGTAGAGGCACCGAGTTTGTGAAGAGTCTCAGCGTTCACACAGACAGGGAATTGAACCGAGCGGTCATCCATGTTGCATTTAAGGCAAACGTAAACTCCCGGCGCTACTCCCATGTAAATAACCATTCGGGGAGGAAAAAAAAAATAAAAATAAAAAAAATTGAGTGTGCATCCTCTGATATGGCAAACTCCTCCACACCCTCCTTTGTCTGAAATGCATATTTAAAACTCTTGTTCCCTGAAATGTCAGACATTGCTGTCTTTATTGATAGGGGAAAGGGCGTTCCCCTTCTCGGCGTCTCAGACTTTGCTGTCCGAGGGCGACTCTCCCAAATTTTGGACGATGTCGCTGAAGGAGGGGCGCTCCTTGAGGCTGGGGGCCCAGCAGCTGACCATCAGCTTGTACATTTTGGAGGGGCACCCTTCCGGGGGAGGCAGTTTCAGCTTGCCGCTCTGGAGGCCTGCAAGAGGACGGCGCCACACACAAGAGATGATGACATTATATTAGCTAGTTAACTGGATAGATTCATAAGATCCGTAGTCCAAAAGGCTTGATAAAAAAAAAAAAAAATAATAATAATCAATCATTAGACAGCTAGCTGTATTATCTCTTTGTTAGAACGTCACAACACAACCAGAAAGCCGATGCTGACCTTCGAGCACTTCATTGTCTCCAAGTTTGGTGTACGGCATTTCTCCGTGACTGAACACCTCCCACATGAGCACTCCGAAGGCCCAAACGTCAGACTTGGTCGAGAAGTCGTCCTCAAACACAGACTCTGACGGGAGCCAACGTAAGGGGATCCATGCTTGTCTGTAGTGATAGTACTCACTGTGCACACACAAAAGACAAGCACGGTTAGCAGTCAACCAACCGATGCTTCTTAGCACTGACTCATCTAACCTTTTGTAAACGTCTTTGCTGAGGCTGAGCGACGACACTTTGACGCGTCTCTGACTGCTGACTAGGCAGTTTCGGGCCGCCAAGTCTTTGTGAACAAAGCGGTGAACGGACAGATGCTCCATCCCGCGAGCTACTTGGGCACAGATGGAAACCTGGCAAGAGGAAGGCTCAAGTCATTATTGGATGTGGCGCTCGTGATCACAGTGACAAAATAGATGGACCGCTAAGTAAGATTGAATTTACAGTCAGTAAATAGGATGTGAGAATTCAAACCTGCCATTTGGTATTTACTCGATTGAAATTGAATATCTGCTATTCCAGTTAACTTTATTGTATGATTTTGTATGGCCGTAATCATGTGAATTAAGTTGTTTAACATAATTCAATTTCATTTTTTAAAATTATTATCTTATTCCAAATTGTGCTTTATCTAAATATTGTGCTTTTAATCTGATGATCATAATTTAGATAAATGTATTTCGATTCAATGTTGATGTGTAAGGTTATATTGTGATCTCAGCTAATGTAATGTACCATAAATCCTTTATCTAATGGTGTATATTTGTTTTTTTATTTTTGTTTTGGGAAAACATTTGAATCAAAATCAAAGCATCACATATTTCAGTTAGCAGTGTTTATTACTGCAAAATACCTAAATCCTACCTTATCTATACCCAACAAATTCAAACATTGACCTATTTTTTTTTTTCTTGTCTGCTTGTCCAAATATTTTGACAATAAATTAGTATTGGGAAACTTTGAAAGGCAAATTTGAGGATCAAAGTTTGTCAGGTAACGGGTCCTAATTTTGAAAAGTGTGTTAATTCAGAACACTTACTTTGGTCTTGGTGCTGATAGGCTGAGATTTCACTTTGTCATCTTTGTTTTTGGAAATCCTCAGGAACTGCTTTAAGTCTCCCTGGTTTGACAAAAACCCAAAAGACTAAGTGAAGCGTCAAATTCTCCTGAACCATCGACCGGCGTCTTTCAGTAAGCGTACCAGGTCGTAGTATTCCAGGACCATGTAGTGTGGCTCGACCTCTCTGCACAGACCCAGCAGGCGAACTACGTTGGGGTGGCTGAGCTTGCCGAACATTTCCGCTTCCTTGCGGAAATCAAGCTGAAGTTGCTCGTCTCGAGTCTGGAGGCTCTTCACCAGCACCACCGTCTCCTCCTCCCTCTCTTCGATGCCCTTGGCTTTGGACAGCAGCACCTCCCCAAACTCTCCTTTACCTGCACCGCACGTCACGGTTTGGGTCGATGTCGTACTTCGTGTTTGTATGCAGCAGCAAGCGAACGTTACCTAAGGTCGTGATTGTTTGCAGGTTCGCTCGGGGAAAATGCAGCTTGTCGCTGTTAGCGTGGCTGTGGCGCTTCTCGGTTGTTGCCATGGTACCCATGTTGGTGAGTGCCACCTCCTCCTGGATCTCAGTGGCGGTGTGGCCATTTTGTTGAACGGCTCCTCCTGACAAGCAAAACATGAAGGCCGTGACCATTTAAATATTCCTTCAAGAAAGTGAGTGCTAACATAAGTTTAGTCATACAATATGAATGACAAAAAAACATTGTGAGAGTGCAACATCATCCTACATACTACTAAAGGGTGAACATCTGTCACCTGCAAGAATCAATGCTTTAGGAATCGATGCTTCTTGTGCTTCAGGCTCCGATTTCTCAAGGGAGCAGGATACAATGAGAACAAAAACTACAATTTCACCTACTATGGTTTCAACATAGTGAGGCTGAAAAGGAAACGTTCAAATTTAATTGCTGCCAAAAGTGAAATCTGAATCAAAACTATGGTTTAGCAACACAGCCTCATCCTTACAGCTAATCTTTTGCAAATATTTAAATTATTATTAGTTACTTCATTACTGTAGTTACAGTCTAAGGTTAGAATTTTGTTTCAGTTTGATTTTTACAATGCCATCATAGTATGCAAGAGACTGTTAATTCACGATAATTTATGGCTTCATGTTTTTCTCTGAAGTTCACAGAATGAACACAAGATGGCAGCAAACACCTTGACTTCTCATGTTTGTAGGAAAAACTGAGGAAGTTCTGGAGTTTCCAAATTTACACAAGACTGCATCTCAAAAATCATTTATGCTCTCAAAACTTAACAGCAGTAGTACCTGTATTCTAGTATCTACTGTATTTTACAACAAATTCCAACAATATCCAAATCTTAAGTTTTCAGACTGCAACACCTGTTTGAGAATATCTGGCTCAATAAAACAATAAAGATTGAAACGTTTGTCTGAATTAAAGAAGTATACCATTAAGACACTCCATCTCTGGCTCCTCTCCATCTGGACGTTTGTGCAGCCTTTTGGCGTTGCGCCTCTTCTTGCAGTAGAACATGAGGCCGAGCACCACGATGATGTACGCCACAGCCGCCCCCACAGACAGGCCGATGGTTTGAATCATCTTGTAAGGCGCTCTGTCCTCATCCTCGTCGTGCGTCTGTGCTGGTTTATCTAACGGCCGCACACATCCAAGCGGTGTGCATTAATAAAGAACAAGAGTAGCCAATTTCATTTCATTTTGTCAGAGCAAAATGTCATTTGTCTCTGGCACATGGGATGTGAGAAAGTATGACTGTATCGTTGAGCTTCTCTAACAGACAATCTTAATGAAAGCCTGACTGTATATTTAAGCTTCAGACAAGCCACAGGAGACAAAAGAGTATTCGATCTATCGCCTGCCCAGTTCCATCAACCCACTGACAGCTGTGGTTATAACAAAGGTAGACATGGTTATTAACCTGTCAGTGCAATGAGGAGACGAGTGGGAAGGTTTAATGAACGTTTTCATCCAACACGTGGAATTGCGCCTTGTGTCCACACTGTGCGTGCTCTGATTAGTGTGTGCGTAACTTACCTACGACATAGAGTTGAGCCACGCGGTCTTTGATACTGCAGCTGTTTCCAGCCACGCATGTATATCTGCCCGTGTCATCTGTTGTGACGTCTGAAATCACCAGGGAACCATTAGCCATCTTCTGGATCCTGAGAGAAGGAATGACAATTTTAAGGAAACAATCTTTAGCACCACTCTAAAGGATCCTGATAACTTTTAATCACTTCAGCAGCTCAACCATACATTTTGACAAATGGAAATAGAATTCTTTGGTAAGAATGGTTTCACGCAACTTCTAGTACAGATTATTCCACGTATGAATTATAAAGTGTATTTTTGACATTAATCTTTGTTACCTTCTGTTCCGACTGATGTCCAGCGTCTTGTCTTTTACCATCCAGTGGATGTGAGGCCCGGGATTTCCAGTGGCCTGGCAGTGCAGTATAGCCGTGTGGCCCTGATACACTGTCGTATTCTCAGGCTCTACTTTAAAACGAATGTACACTAAAATGTGTACATGGAAAAGACACACACACGCACAATACATTATCTTCAGTTACTCTTTGTTCTCATGTGGGCGCAAACTAAAAGGCTGTGGCGACTGTGGTTGCTCACAGTCACACTCTGCTGGCCAAGTGTAATTTCATTACGAGGTTGTAAAAAAGGCCACAGAGAGCCAGTAAATGCTGCCGCTTACTGAGAATGATCTCTAAATGTTTCCTCATCAAAGTACCCTCAAATATAGTGAAACCACAACGACTTGCAACATGGGAGAGGTGGCGGGTATGTGGTTGTGCAAGTTTCTCTCAAAGTTGCCCGCCCGCGTCTAACAATGATGAATGGGCTGTTTACCTGCCACTGTGAGGGACACCAAGGCTCTGATCTCCCCCTGAAGGCTGTTGGAGGCGATGCAGGTATAATTGCCAGCGTCACTGCGGGTGACTTTCGAGAAGCGAAGCTGGCCGTTTTTCTGCTCCACATGAGGTGGAAGGTCTCCTCCGTCTGCAGGGGGCGACAAAAGACAGCAGAAAAGGGACATGAAAAACAACTGAATTTGTCTTCATTTTTCTCAATACATTGCAAACAATAATTTATGAGGCTCATCTAGTCAGAGATCAGCGCATTTCTTGCGTCAGCCACAATTGTTTAATTTATATAGACATAAAAGCATCTGTGGAAAAAAACGGAGTACATTGGGAAAACCCACACAGGCATAGAGAGGCGTGCATTAATGTATGCATGAGAGCTACATTTAATTGCATTTCCTGAGCGCTTGTTAAACTGATACTACACAGAGACAAGTTGAGGAATTTAGTTTCTTATTTTCCTTGCCTTATCTTGAACTCCATTTTCCATTTTGACCCAAATATTATGATCTTAGAGCATACCTGCTTTAGTCCAGCGTATGTTGGGACTTTCTCTGCCTTTAGCCGAGCACTGGATGGTGATGTCATTATCCAGCTCCAGGCACTGGGAGGGTTGTGGGGTTGGGGTGAACTTGAGTTTCTCTGAAACAAGTCAAAACAACACACGTACACGTATTACACACACGGCGGACACAAAGGGGAAGTGGCGTCGCATGTCGAGCTGATTGAATGTGTTTCAAGCATTTTCAAAATCAATATTCAAGTTTTTTTTCCCAGCACTCTGAAGCAGTGAGATTTTGTATACTTTGATAAAATGTTAAATTGTTAAGGCAGAAGAAATTGAGCTACGTGGTTGTAGATTAATAGAATGTACAGTTTTAGGCACTCTGCATATTAGGCTTGATTTGAATAATAGTGACGTTTCTCAAGATTCTCCCTTAAACTCTTATAAACACGTTCGTGCCAATAATAAGGTAAGATATACAACTTAAACTCGTTCCACATAAAAGTGGGGCCTAACAAAACACATGTGCAGCAGACATGAATGAGTCAGTTCACCATTTTTTTCCATTCGACGGTTACTATTCCTAACACTTCAAACTGTGAATTAGCCTAAACTGGAAATTGCTCTTTAAAAGATTCAAACACACCTGAGAAAGCTGTACAATGTGCACAAGCGAAAATAACTTATAAGCGAAGAAAACTGAAAAGTATCAGAGGCGAACATCTTAGAAATAGAGAAAGCAGGCAGACATAACAATGGCACGTCATATCATCTGCAGAAGCATTCATTTTAGAGAAAAGTGTTACAAAGGAGGTCAGACGAAAGCTGCTGCACATGAGTCACATTTAACACCTCCGTGGGTGTCCTCCAGCTCTTCCTATTTTAAGAAACACACACACAGGCCCAAAGGCATGACCACATTTGTTTTAGATTTTCTCTTGAGCACTGCATTACTGATCTGTTTTGGAATTACGCCAACAAGGCAAAGCAAAAATAAATATTGCTGTCTTACCCAGCACTGTGACTCTGGCCTGGCCAGATAGTCGGCCACCCACTGTTTTGCTCTCACAGCCGTACATCTGTCCGTCGTACACCTCGACGTTGTTGATCCTCAGGGTGCCGTTTGGGAATACTTTAAAACGAGAATCCTGGCAAGAACATTTCAAGACAAGCCCAGCTAAATTATCTGAAAATGAGCATGACATTGTGGAAACATTTAGGGGGAATATATAGCAACAAGAACATTTTTCTTTATAAATATTAATGGGGGAACAAGTTTATGTTTGACAGCCAATAGGCTCAAAGAAAAAGTCAAACTATCCCCAAATGCCAAGCTATCTACAAAGCCTAAAATGGCGTCATCACACAGGCCAGTGTGGAATGTGACCGTGACAACTGACCTCTGGTGTGATCATGATGTTGTTGCGAAGCCATGTGACCTCAGGTTCAGGAGTTGCTTTGGCATGACAGTGCAGATAACCCGCTTTACCTTCTTCCAAAGGACTGTCTTGGGGACGTGTTACCCACACGGGGGAGGCTGAAGGAGAACACACGTGTATATCACATGAGCCAAGACATTTTACAGTCCCACACACTCACACGTTATAATTGTAACAGCCAAGTGATCAACTGTGTGACTCAACTCCATGTATTATTTGTGTATGTAATAGGAAACTGTGTGCTACTCTAAGGCATTATTTATTGTGATCCTTAGTTGTATTAATAAAAAAATATATGCATTTACGTTGTTGATTTACAACAAGTGTTGCATTTCAACATCTGACATGCACTCAGATGCACTTGCAGTTCTGATTTACATTGGATTAATAAATACATATTGGATAGGACATTTGATGGAGGGTGGGCTAGGAGTGCCCCAGCCCCCCACACACTGTGTTTACTGTGTTATGGCAATATGGTGCCAATGACTTGGCAATGTTGAAGTGAGTAGAGGAACTTCTTGGGTCAACCCATAGCCTTGTCATATAAACCAGTGGTTTTTTTTTTGTTCCATCATGTGGAATGAAGTATACAAATAAAAAAGTGGATTGAGTCATCATTGAGTATGATTCTAATTTCTTAAAAATAATGGTCAACTAGTATGTAATGTATTGTTTTGGACTCACTGGCCACAGTGAAGTAAACTTCCTGTGTCCTGCGGCCTGCCTTGTTTTGAGCAATGCAGTTATAGATTCCAGAATCTCCCGCTTCCGTCGGACTGAAAACCAGATCCGAGCCATCCTGGTACACACGTCCTTCTGTGGGCAACCGCTGACCGCCTCTCTCCCACCAGACTTCGGGCTGGGGTCGCCCCCGTGGGGCGTCGCAAGTGACTCGCTGCAAGGTGTCTGCTGTGAAAACCTTTGACGTCTTGGACATCATGTTATCAATCTCTGTTGTGTAAAGAAGAGAGGAGAAGGGAACAGAACTGTGAAACTACAGTTGTGATTCATAATCATCAAATTATCTTCTGATTTGATTTTGCATAAATTGCGTGCCCTTGCGCAAATCTACAGTATATTTTAATCTGTTGACAGATTTCCGGTGTTTTACTCAAACTCACCACACCCCCAGTAATTCAAGAACAAAGGGAACAGTAGGAGACTGAGAATATAGGTTGTTTTAAGTAAGAGAATTAAATGAACAAGGGTCTTTGTGAGTTGAGCCATATCAAAGTTGGCAGCAGCTATACAGCCAATGGAGTGTGATCTTTGACCCAAAGACCCACAAGACCGCACTACTGTATGATACATTATGGGCTCTTTTTACCTAATCATTAATACTTTATTGGGCAAGGAGACTCAAGTTGGTCACCAGCTCCAACTTTTTCCTGTCAAAATGGTTTAATATGAACAGAGGAAAATGCACATGCTGTATTTCAGCATATTAAAGAGAAGCTGAACTGGGAAAGAAGGAGATGGTTGGGTATTTGGGGTGTGAAATGAATGAGGTGGAACAATGATGGAGAGGCTGTTTAAACTTGTCACCAAATAATGACTTCTATTGTGACACAATCCCCTTTAATGCCCGGAGGGATTACCATCAGATTAGGTGAATTAAGGTATTTAAATGGAGCTGCGGTTCATTGGGTTAAAACTCCAGATGCGGTCTTATTTCATTGAACCAAAAAATAGAAGTTTGAGAGGGGAAACATTCCTCGGAACAGTAAAAGAAAGAAATTCCTGCCTTAAGCGGGTTCAAAATATTTGACTTGCATGTGCTTGCAAGACGAATACAATTCAGCCTGGCCTGAAACTGCAACAGTCATTGAAGTAATTTTTTGTTGGTTCTGTTCAGAGCTCATATTGGACTCTGTGCAATATCGTATAACAGTTCTCATGTGTCTAGACAATGTTTTGATTGCACTGCCGAGTCAGGCAGTTTTTATTCTGAGTGGGTGTATTTATTTACACAATGTAATTTCAAATACTGCAACTATTTATTTCCATTCCATAAGAGAAATACTATTAAAATTGAATAACTTAATGAAGGTTAAAAATAATAATAATAATTGCATTTTGGTTCAGCAGGATCTGATTATCTGAATGGTATATTTTCATAATCTCAAAGGGCGAATAGTGTCAATTGTTCCATACTGATGTTATGATGACTAGCAAACGTGATAGGCAAAACACACAAAGAGGAAGAGGTAAAGTGCTCCAGCATGAGTGAGAAGAATACAGCTGGACCGGATGCCGATAAGGAAATGTGATTATCTGGCATAATGTGGCTCAATGAATGAGCCGACAGAAGGTAAAGCCATACTGTACCTAATTGAAATGCCCTCACGTCACACCTTCAGATACAGAATGTGCTTTATCTCCAAGCAAGTCAATTGGTGCAAATGTGGATGAGCGTGTGTACCTGCAATGAGTAGCGAAGCCTCGTGTGTGACTTGGGAGCCGCTGACACCGCGGCCGACACACTTATACAAGCCCGTGTTCCTGGGTTTGACCTGGGTGATGAGCAGTGACCCATTGGACAGCAGGAATATACTGGAGGGGAAAAAAAAAAAATCCCATATAAACCTCCACCAACTCTGCTTAATCATTTTTCTTGCCACCAGTGTGCCAGAAACGTCACCAGAAGCCCCAGTACACTAATAGATGCCAAACAGGGTTTCCTAACCATGCTGACCAAGGGAAACATGTGGTACACCAAGTCAGTTGTAATTAAGGCAAATAAATTCCCTCAACACACAGATAAGTGTCCTACATAGCAAGTTATTTTTAAAACGTCTTGTGATGTTGGGAGGCCCATCCTAATGGCCCTATTTGACCTCTGGCAGGCTCAACAGTCATTCAGTGGCATTGACAGACAGGGTGGGGATTAAATATAGGCTGACTGTGAAGTCCACATCTGGGGTGGTTAGGCAAAAGACAAAAGTACAAACAAGTGAAAATAGAACCAGCAACCTTTACTCGTGATGTAAGACTTTCTACAAACAACATGCATGTTCATGTTGATATGGTACGTTTTAATTTTGCGACAGTGATCTAATTACTAGAGTGGCCAAATCGGGTTTAAAAACTATTTTTATTTGACTAATGAGTGAACGGCGCAGGAGATAAGTGAGTCCAAACACACCATCAGTGTACTTCATATTCTAGAGAAGACTCTCCCAAAAGCTGTTTCTCAGTGACATATCTCGGTTCAAAGAAGTTTGGAAATGCACCTTCAATGGAGATTATATTCAATATAAAACAAAGGCAGCAGACGTTTTTTTCATAGCGACATAAAATACACACTGGGAAGTGTTTTCATGTATTTTCCTCCAGGGAGAGGGTTTTATGCTGGCAAAACTGCCTTGGTCATGTTTTTTTTTAGTAATATTTTATGTACCGAAAGCAGGATTGGGATGTGGTGTGCAAGTGATGATGCAGGGCTGTATTTTCTCCCCTAATCAAAAAACAGGCTACTTCAGAGCCCTTACTTGAGTGCTAATATTCCCACTGTCGAGTCACTACTACCTTGGTGATGTGTGAAGATTGCACACCATGTATACAACCCGAGTTCTATTTTCTGCAGGGATGACATGACTAATAAAGCATTGGCTGGATACATGAAGCCCCATTTATTTCCCGTTTAACAACTTGCAGTTCTACCAAAGTGTGGTCCATCTCCTTGTGACTCTTATGCAGCAAACCGTGAGAAACATAAACTGACCAGTAATTATTAAAAAACTTCAATCATCCAGCAGGCCAGATGTTTTTTTTTTTCCCCCCACAGATGACCTGCAAGTCTTGCTTTTTGACACACGTGATTGAAAGTGTCCGTGTTTATAGGGTACGTGCTGGTAAGATGATTGCAGTTTGATAGGCCGGTAGGAACGGTCACGTAGAAATGAAGTACAGCAGGTAGCAAAGGAACTTTACAACATTCTTATTAGTTTCAGTAATAACATTCTTTAATGTGCAATTCATCTCAAGCCTGAGCTGCAGAACAAAATGGAAGCTGAAAGTACCACTCCAGGGTTCCAGGTTATGGTACTCAAGGGAATGCACCGCAGCTACGTAGTAAAACAAGTAGAGCTGATGCGGAGAAGGTGGAATTTTAAGCTAAGGCGAGGGAACAATGTGGTAACGAAAGGGGAAAAAAAAAAAGAAGAGATATTGCAGTAAGGATTTACCGAGTTTTGTTAACCAGCAGCTCGCTTTCATGGTACCATTCCAGAGCAGGAGGCGGCACGGCTGTGAACTGGCAGTGGAAGACAGCTTCTTCGTTCTTCAGAACCACCTGGTCCTCGGGAGTGACTACTGGTCGAGGAAAGCTCTTATCTATAAAAGAGGCAGACAAACATCTCCATGATTATATCTGCAGGCTTTTGGCCACCAAGCACTACCGCATGTGTGCGCTTATTAAAAAGTGCCAACAGCCCCCAGGTGCTGGTATATGTCAGCACCTCCGGGGCCCACAGGTAGACTTAATTAGGTCACTGGACCATTGACCAGAAGCTTATCAGACCATCATTTTTATGACAGCTGGAGCACATAATGGGACTGTCTGTTGTACAGGGGGAAATAATCCTTGATTTAAATTCAAAGTTTAAGGTACCAAATATTTTTTGAACACCCTGAAATGTATGATGTAGTATTATGAACTTATCAGATGATTACTGTAGATGGCATTTTCTTCAAAGATATATAGTAGCTCTCTAATAAAAGATTTTTTCATATGTGTTGATATATTTTTAAGTAGAGTAATAAGATTCAGCCGAGAAAAAAGCTGGCTAAGGGCTGATGAACAACGAGACCACCTGACCACAAGAAATATCAAATTTACACATTTAAATCAGGGATGTATAAAACAAATGTTGATGATATTTTCTTTGGGTTCAGATTGAAGACAGAAAATAAAAAGGAAAAGGGGAAAAAAAAAAACTTTCTACTGTATAACTGATAAGATTTCAAAAGTTGAGTAACGAACATGCTTCACTGGAGATGTTTGAAAACTCAGCATTAGTTATCTTGGTTATATATGTCCTTCAGCCAGTTTAAAAAAAAAAAAAAAAAAACGTACGCAATTACTGTACGGGAAGTCAGTAAGTCTGCCCAACAATCAGACATGGCAAGAGAGCGGAAATGACAGTTGCAAAATGATTTATGACAGCTCACAAAAATGACTGAAATCCTTTATTTAAATGTGTTCTTTAAAAAAAAAAAATCACAAGCTAGGAACTCATTTAATTCCCATTACTGTCATCAGCAAAAAATTCCCAGTTGCCACATAAAAGAGTGAACTTGTAAAATTAAAGAGCTCGTCTTTCATTTCTGGTTATGTCCAGAAACGTATCCGATTATAGGCCATGATATCGTACAGAGCCCTCATATTATACACACACGGCCCACCCAAGAACTTTATGACGAGACGGTGATGACACTGAAAACTTGCTCAAATCTGTCAAAGTTGTCTCATAGTGAAGCCCTATGGCAGTGTTTATGAGGTAACCGGAAACTCAACGATTATTCACCCATGCGCCCGGGTGCTAGCGCTGCGTACGTGTGTGGTTGCAGGTGGCTAATTAATGTGATGCAGGCATCAAGTTTCTCAAACAGATGCTGAATGTACGTCTCTACTCCTCTTGGTGGTGCTTTCCTCTTCCTATTCTCTCTGCATTTAAAGTGCATCTCTATTTCACTACATGAAAGCAAAAACTGTCAAAGACAACAAACGACGTGGCCCGACTCGTAATTGGATGTAGAGCTCACCGATAATGTTGAGAGTGAAGTTACTGTTGCTGCAGACGTGTCCGGCTGCGTTCTTGGCACAACAATAGAACAAACCGTTGTCATCTGGAGTGGCGCTTTTGATTGTGAGCGTCCGCTCCTTGTTGTTGATTTGATGACTCTTTTCGGTCAGTTTAACCCCGTCTTTGAACCACTGGCAGGTCGGCCTGGGAGTAAAATGTGAAATAGGGATGAGGAGAAGGCGATGAAGCGGAGCAATAAAGAAAAATGGAACATTAAGCTATGACAGAAGGAACTTCACCATCTTTATAATAAAACAGCGATCTTGGGGTGAGAGGGGAGACTCACCGTGGGTGTCCGTCAATGTGACAGCGAAGCGTGACGGGGGCTGAACTCTCAATTTCCCCTTCTGAGATGGGCTCCTTTAATGTCACGCCACCGCTTTCTAACCCTGGAGAAGCAGAAAGAAAAACAACAAAGATGTCAAGTGAGAGGAAAGCAGACAAGACGTTATGGAGAAATTGTCAGGTTGATACATTGACTTAAATGCTCTCCTGTTATTCCCTGTCATGGGACATAGATGACCCAGTAGGCCTGCAAGAATGACACTAATGGAACATCATATTGACAGCAAGAAAAAAAAAAAAAAAGGAAGTGAGGATTCTTAACTACCCTGTGCAATGTTGAATATATTGATGCACATTCTTGTTATATTCCTGTCACATGTTTCTTGGAAAACTTAGAGGTACAATAAAATCGAATGATAGGGACAACGGGTCAATTAATAATCCCTCAACGTTTACCATGAGAAAAATAAACCGACTCGTACTCTACTCTTCTTTCAGGCACCAAAGGGAGGAGTGAAAGCCATAGGAGAGTGTCATGAAACCTGATCTATTGAGTCACAGATGAAAGCGAACAATGTGGATGGAAAGAAATCAATCCTCAGGTCCACCTGAATGCATTATATGGAAAGATTGGGGGTTTTGACTTGAAGTAAAGCTGAATGATTTCTCGTTTTATGACCGAAAGAGCGATTACAGACGAAGGCATCGTGATTGCCAAAGCTTAGATTTTTTTTTGCAGTGCTCCTGGCTCACCCAGAATCTGTTACATGTTTATCAACTACAGTATTTCACACACAAAAAATGAATTGAAATTGCAAAGTCTGTTACAAAAACCCCAATTCAATCTTTTCCTGAAATAATTTATCTCTATATTGAGGGCTTTACCTGTAATGTTTGTACTCCTATTTGAAAACAAAAATAACTGATTGTTTTATGATGGACTCAAAAAGTTGGGTCAACTGGATTTATCACATTCACGAATTCTAGCCACGGCTGAAGCTACATGCTTCATACGGTTTATGAAAAAAACACCAAGGAATGTTGATCATTCAGAGGCCAGACATATTTTAAATTTGTTTTCTATAAAGTGACACTATTTTTGTTTGAGTTGCCCTAACTCAGACCTTCTTTACAAACTGTGGCTGACTAGTGTTAGCAGCCACCGCTCTTTATATTATCTACTAAATATGCATGGCATCACCTGAGACAGCCGTGAAGAGACAGGAGGAAGCCGACTGAGGCGCTACAGGGAGACCTGTCAATATTAATATGCTTTCACTAAATAGCCTTCACCTACCCTGGAAAGGTAGTATTTCAGTATTTCTGAAAGCCCTTACTGTGAGCAAAAATGGCACACATCTCCCAATAGTTTACATACATTAGTGTGCGTCAGTCAATGAGTGAGAGGAAATATCCAAGCGCCCTCAAGCATGCTTGTTGTGCTCACACGTCTGAAAGCCTTTGACAACTATGCTAATTGTTCGGTCAAGGTCGCTCTGGTGAAGAGAGGTGAAGGCTATATAGGGATTTCAGGCCAGACGCATTGGTTTTTACTGGTTCAAAGGGACTTTAGGGTTCCGACAAAAAACAGATGGCGTAAACGCTGAGTGTCAGAAAGAGTTCAGCGCAATGACTAGCAGCATGTCGGACTGAGTCAAAGCTTGCTTGCAAATAAAGGCAGTTGTTTAAACCTGCCTAGAAGAACCGGTGGGCGTTAAAGGGCTTCTAACACTTTCCTGTGAGTCAGTGTTTATTTTTTTGGGATTTTTATTTTTTTTCCAACACTGTCATCATACCAAGTAAATGTGCATTTAGAGGAATGATGGCCCACCGTTGACCTCTGGTGTACAAAAAGCTATTCACAAACACAATCAACTATTGGACACATTGGAACTTATTTCGCCATCCCATTATTTTGGTTCAAGCTTAAACAAGATTTTTTCACACTTGCACATTCTAACACTTAAGTCCTTAGCTCAAGTTTCTGCAGCTGTCCACTTGACAAACAGAAGGCAGTCTTTCATAACCCATTAAGAGGGACACATACCGGTACTTGCTCATAATCCATATCAGAATGCATGACTAAGTGAGTGAGTGTGTCCCTTAAAAACCATAAGCAAGGTTGTATAATCATTACGTTGGAAGCGGAACAGAAAGACGGATCAAATCAAGGATGATAATAGATCAATTGAGACGATATTACCGTTAAGGCAGGACTTTGCGAGTGAGCTTGTTTGTTCTCACCTTCTGAAAAATGCCATGGCAGATTGTGTGACACAGGCGAGGTATTTCGGGCTTTGTATTTGACTGGAGGTACCATATGTGTATGTAAATGAAGACTGGACTCATGCTGTGAAAAGGATGGATAAATAAAAAACGAAGGCCAGGGAAAAGTGTGGTGTCTCATTTGATCAGCTCCGCTTGACAAAGGCCAACAGGCCTACAACTTGAAATTCAATCAGCAACCGGAGATGATGTTGCTGTCACAAGGTAGAGCACAAGGGTGAGGCTGATGAGCAGCTGCGTTTTGTCAGCACGCGTGAAAATGCAAACCAAATGTAGGAGGACAGATGGACAGGATGCGAGCTAGTGGACCCTCACTAGATATTTGTAAGGATGCCTTAAGAGCACACATGGCTCTGACAGAAATGTAGGTTAGGGACACTCGCTGTGATTACAGCAAGGTGACGTGTGTTTGGCTTTGCTCAATGCAGGTTTTGCAGATTAAATAGTGAGTGCAAAAAACGATCAAGTGTGTTTCTAAAGTCTTGCCAACGCATGCGACGGATTTCAAGAGTCCGTCTGCATGTTGCTCCATGGCGTCGGGCGAAACGACCAACAAACATGCTGACAAAGACGAGGCACGGCCCCGACGCCTTTGACGGACGCGTCTCGCCATGGAGACCCAATGACCAGGCAGGTCAAAAGGACGGAGGGGGGGCTGAACTCCTATTAGTGAACACAGAGGGGGATAATTACTCTGAATAACTCAACTGACAAGATTTGCTTACCCACCATTGAGAGCAAGATAAATTAACTCTCTCCCTCTCGCCAGAGGCTAGGGAGTCGGGGGAGGGTGGACGGAATAAAATCCCACTGTGGTACAGTACATGTAGACCGCCCTTGCCCCTCCCCCTATAGCTTATATTTACCACTATGCACGCAAAGTAGCATACACATGAGTGAACACTCCAGTAGAATTAGAGCCAGAGGGGGTCTTTAAAAGCCGCGTGGGGCTTTATCACCCGTTAAATATATGTTGGGGAAATATGAGAGCATTTGTCATAACACGGTCTGATCTATGTAAAGCGATCCATAGAGAGAAGCTAACCTGCACATCTTGACAAAGACAAATGAGTTGATGCAGTAAAACAAGCATGGCATACAAATTCATGCTGGAGGATTTATTACTGAAAGCTATTTTATGATATCAACAGAGGAACATCTAAATTGCAAGATGAAGATGATACAGTATTTAGTAAGTCACCTTGCATGAAGCTGGAAGCTAGGTTTATTTTTTTCCACAAATTTGAAGCCTCAATTTATATGATTACAGAGGTTTTTTCTTTAATTCTGTTTTGGCTGAATTGTTAACAATAACAGCACAAGACAAATTTATATATACATTTACTATACAGGGTCAATTGAAGGTTGACCAGCTTCCCAGAACAGATTACGTTTGAATATGAAGGTTTCACTGGAATTGGTCTGGGTGGGCTTTTTAACTGGTTTACTATTTGCACATATTTACACTACGTGAATCGTAATGCACTTCACTGTTAAAAAGGGATTACACTCGACTATAAACAAATGGGGGGGAAAAAAGGTTTTAAATCTTGCATGGATATGCTAATGCCACCAGAAAGAATTGTTGACTAAAAATGTCGTGAGAGCTGGTCTTTCATCATGTCCGACATGTTTGCTAAGCTTTATTAACACACCGGATCATTTTTAATGACACGTCATTAAAGCTGCTGCTTAGACATTCGACAAGCTTTAGAAAATGGATGAGTTTCTTTTGGCGACGACACAATTGAAGTTATCGCTCCTTCAGTATGACAGATTGTTTGCAAATAGGTCTTTTTCATTGTAATCATGCTTTGATAACTGACACCCCTTCCCCAAAAATAGAAAGAAAATACCTTTTTGAATGTAGTGAGGAAAAGGAAAATGCAATCTTCCAAATGGAGGTGGTTTAGTCCAAACTAGTACCAAAGGCAGCGCCACAATATGTGATCAGCTTGTTTATTTCAGTTTATTTCTTAGAGACAATGATGACTGGCTATGTTGTATGTTAAGAAAGAGACAGAGTTTTGTGCCTGCTTCTGAAGAAGCCTTCACGACAACGATGCCCAAAAAATCCCTAACTAAGCTAGAAGGTAAAAGCAACTCCATAATGTCCAGTCTAAAGACACATGGAAAAAGAGCATGTGTTGCAATCTAGAAAAAAAAAAACATTTAAGCAACAAGAAACACATGCTTGTATCCAGTTTCAATTGGGCAAAGAAGAGGAAGCCTCAAAGGAAAAGCCAACAAAGTGGAACCATTCCCTCGGCTTTTTAGCCGCCACCTACACTGCAACTTTTGTCTCTCGTTTGTGATCCAGAAAGTGGACGGATGCACATCCTTTTTGCCATCATGAAACCCTGTCAACTGGTAATTTTCACACAGGAAACCCAGGCGCTTTCAATGTGTAACTTCAGAACCTGGCCTGAAATGGAACACTTACATTTGATGTTGAAGGAGGCGTTGGTGGAGCGGAGAAACTCTCCCGTGGCCGCATTTTGTGCCTCACACTCAAAATTTCCTGCATCCAGTCGGCGATCCACAGTGATGAATTTGAGATTGCTTCCCTCTTGGTGGCGGCGCTCGCTGTTTTCCAATCGCTGGCCATTGTGTAGCCAGTTATAAGTGATGTCAGTGGGATCGCTGACCTCACAGCGGAGCATGGCGCTACGGCCATGCAGGGCATCCTGGGACTTGGGCTCCTTGGTGAACTGGATGGCAACAGCCTGGATGGATAAAACTGAGAGGAAAAAAAAGGGACAATAAATAACAGGAACAACTGACCTTGAGTGTTGTAATTTATGAGGCCGTGATTTTTCTATTCTAACACACATGTACCAGTCATGTGCCATCAGTGAGCCCTCAAACGCGACACCAAGTGTTCCACTCACATCCTCACGCACGCTTGAATCTTTCATGACGCATCTACGAGGGCTGTGAGATACATGTTTGCTGCTCTATTTAACCTCAGCTCATCGGAAGAAACTATAGGTGAACCCTGAACCAAAGCTCTAAGAACACAATACAACCAGTCATTTTAATGTACGACATTATTTTCCTCGGTTGTGGTGGATTTACTTTCATTTGGAAGGGAATTTTTGTGGACACTTCACGAACATTTGCCAGATCAGCACAATACCGAAAGTTCAATGCAAGATCTAGTCCTGCTTTGACAAAGATAATGCTCAATTTGAGTTTTAAGTTTCACAAAATGTTATTTTAGTTCAGTGGTGTAAATTTTATTTAGCTACATATTAAAAACATTCCTCAACGTCAAGTCCAGTTGGTTTCACCATGTTTGAATTTTAGTAGTCATCTCTCTTCATGTTCCAACACCTACCTCAAAGGACCTCTATAATCTCTCAAGGGAGTTCTCATCTGCGAGTTAGCATACCTGATGTCAACTTTGTTATCATAAGGAACGGTCCACTGCTAAGAGCTGATGAAGCGTACCACCAGCAGTGTGTGGG
Organism: Syngnathus leptorhynchus; assembly: GCF_054491065.1. Classification (NCBI taxonomy): domain Eukaryota; kingdom Metazoa; phylum Chordata; class Actinopteri; order Syngnathiformes; family Syngnathidae; genus Syngnathus; species Syngnathus leptorhynchus. Next base: position 9,810,646 of record NC_141204.1, on the reverse strand, counting down.
TGTTGTGTGTTATTGGAGGATGGATGTGTCTGCACATATTGAAAAAATTGGAGAGTGAAGCCAAGCCATGTGAGAAATATTTCAATCAAGTTAAAAGAGCTTCTCGCAGTCGATGCAATACCTCAATGTTTGACCCACACCACCCCTAAAAAATGTAGTGTCCTATTCTTCATCTGATGAACACGCAAACTAAAATCTGCGACAGAACTGACAGTACTCGAGAAAGACTTACCTTTGTTTCAAAGAGAACTAAATGAGTGGAGCAACAGCAAATTGTGAAAACGGTCTTGTGCAGAGAGGTAAAAAACTACAATGGCACTCAATTGAGTGAAGTAAAAAAACCTACTGTTTGGTTCATACCTTCCAAAAACTAAAGAATCACACCTCCTGCAGATATGACACGCTGCAACTGGTCAAGAAACAGGAGTTCATAACATTGCACAGAACATTTCTGTCAAGCCATCCAAAATATCTTTGTTAATTTTCCCCATGGCCAAGGAATGGAAACAGTAACATACCTATCCCCTACTTGCCACAATGTTTGGGCATCCTGCCGGGTACAACTCTCTTAAGAGGCTATGAATTTGATTTGTGTAAAAATAGGACGAGCGAGCGTCCTAACATGCAGTTCGCATAACAACAACGAGGCCTCGACGCCAGGCATGCTGCTGAGTTGTGAGACAGCCAAGTTCCCCCGAGCTAAGGCGCATTGGCAAAGTATGATATTCGGTGTGCCGTTTTGAAAAGTAGCGTACGAGCTGTGGAGTGACGTTTAGGTCAAACTATTTGATGTCTGTGTGAGTGTGTTCCTGAATGCACAAATAATAACTTCCAGGAAAAGTCCCTGCAGAGACGGAGAGCACACAAAGATGAGGTGTTTACACCAACCGCACGATGAGTGACGAGAGGCGGAGAGTGATGAGGCACCGTCTATCACATCTGAGGACGTCTGCCAAGTTCACAGTGCTGCAGCTCGAACCAAGAAGGGCAGGTGCCATGACCTACATCTTTGAAACACATTGAAGCCCTGCCTGTCTCATAGGGACACCCACCAACACACTTGAAAAATAGATGCGTACTATAATTGCATGTACAGAGGACCTCCCGTCTTTCTTTGCCTGTGCACCAGATTGAAAACTGTAATGTCGCTCATGCTTTCCCTGTGAGCACGTAAGGAATGCTCGGACTGAGTGCACAGAGGGACAGGACACACAAAGAGATAAGCAAGACAAGCAACATCCTAACATCTGAGGGAGCTTCAAAGTGTGGGGGTTGAAAGGGAAAATTTGAGTGATAATGCGGGAACAAACTAGGATTATGACTGCCAGACTTGAAAAATTGTGAAACAAAATTACAGATGTCATTCACACGAATCTCATCAATTGCAGATGTTGACGTTTAGCGTGTAATTGACTCGGGGAAAGGGTTTTATTAGCATTTTAATTTTCGATTAATCTGTCAATTATTTCCCCGCTTGATCCGATTTTATCCAAAAGATCGTCGTGACCCTGTTAATCCGTAAGGAGACCGATCCTTACATTACACGCCAAAACAGTCCAACTAATTGCGATTTTGTGGGTGGTAACACCCGAGAATGCTTGGCTGTTTGGCGTGACAAGCTATGATCATGATCCAAAAGATGGCTGTCAGGTACTGCATCTGAAGCAAGCAAGTCTATAATGAGCATTCAAAGGGTGCAATGCTGCTGATCACAGCTCATTTGGGATCTGAGTAATTGCCACAGCGCAGAAAAACAATGCGTACAAGAACACGCTAAACATCACGAGTACATAAATACAATGGCTTTACAATTTTTACACGGAATCCAGTCGCTTGTGGCAAACTGACAGTCAAAGTGCCATTGAATCAAAATAAGTCACTTTCACTTTTTTGGGTTCTTCTATCACAATTTATTTTAGGTTGCATTACCTATTAAGACATCGGGTGGTTGAGTTACACTTTCAGGATCCTTTCCAGACACTCCTGGGAGGCCACCCATGGAACGACTCCTCCCTTTGTTTCCCTAATCTGCTGCTATGGTGACCCAAAGCCCAGAAAATTAATGGATGGGAAAATTGGCTTTGCAACTACAAAAGGCTGAGTGGGTACTCCTGGCTATTATAGGAATCGATATGCACTTTCCGGGAATTGTTTACAATAACACACTAATGCACCGGTGAGAGAAGCAAAGCAGGTCGTATGCAATATTAAGATCCAGTGCGATGAAAGTAACTGGCAACAAAGTGGAAGTAAGAAGTAGGCTAAAGACTGATGGCTAATGCTGAACGGATAAAATGTCTACGCAGGGGGATTCACCTTTTTGATTCACTGCACCGATGACCCCATTAAGCTTGCTTTGGCTGGCCACCGTATCAGGTAGAAGTCACCCTCAAGTCGACTTGGTGCATAAATTCACCGTACAAGGATCAGCATGAGTTAATACAGAATTCAGTAAGTATGCCTGTTAGTAAACACTGACAGAAGTCGCTGACTTCACCGATCTGAAAAATTGCGCAGCAGTGCAAAGAAAATCAAATTAAAAAAGAAATCTCAGCATTTGACGAATGATGAGTTTGCGTTAAAAGTCGTTTTGTCTCATACTCTCGCCATTATGGAGACATTTGGAATAATGGTGCTTATGGTATTTGTTTTAACAAGTGATAACAACAAAATGCTACTATCGAAGCATTACCCATATCAAATATCGACAATATGTGGGTTGTATCAGTGGACCACGTCGAAACAAAGCAAGATCATAGTTGTGTTTTCCAGTAACGATGGTGGAACAGAGTCTTGGTTTGAAAGAAATCAGCCATGCTGGTGCATTGACTGGAATAACCGCCATTGCTATGCTCAGATGTTTATCGCAAGGACATTACAGCCACCGACTGGCACACAATTTTAAAAGCCTAAAACATTAGCCTACTGTTTACACTAGCGGCAGCATTGAATAGACTAACCGCCATTGCTGTGCTCAGATGTTTATCTCAAGGACATTACAGACACCGAGTGGCACACAATTCTAAACGCCCAACACATTAGCCCACTGTTTACACTAGCGGCAGCAGTGTACACATCTCGTCAAGTACCAAGAATTTCAATCATTCACAAAGATTTTCTGCCACTGATAACAATGAACGACCGCCAACAATGATCAGGTTTACATTTGCAGACTATACTTTAACCAGCACAAGATCAATATCACCAGATAAAATGACACTAAAAGACCAGGCAGTCGATCTTTCCTGAATACACGAACAAATGGGGAACCTGTTAAATACTAAGCATGAAAAGAAGTAAAACATTTGACACATTCACATCAATATTCAACAAATCATGGATTTGACAAGTCATTCCCAGCTTGATTTGGATTTGTTTTATGCCTATTAGGAGGCTGGACAGGGGGCTTTCACTGTGAGCACTGAATGGAAAAGATCCTATCCATTTTTTTCCAGAATGCGCGGGAATGCTAATGCATACAAGCTATGGGAACTATTGTCTCTTTAAAAGCATCTACTCCGGTTGCCGGAGTGCCAGGAGCAGCAGACAGGACAGTGAACAACACGGTCAAGGAAGAAAAAGAAACCGACTGCCCGTGGCCAATTAATTCTAACTGGAGCAGTGAATGATGGAGCAGTGGTCAACTGAATCAGTGAAGTGAAGACATGATTAGATTGTAATAGTCAGATATCTAGGAAGATGCAGAATTGCTGCTGCACTGGAATGTAAAGTAAACAATATCATCATTCTTGTCAGTAGGGATGTAAAATGGAGCGAACCATAGAGATAAAAAAAAATAAATATATATATATATATATATATATATATATATATATATATATATATATATATATATATATATATATATATTAAGGTGAAACATCGATTTGGGAAAAATGAGAGCCATTTTGATGATTCGGAATGATTCTATTAAAGTTGCTTTTTAGAACCACCAACCTGAAGCCAATACTATGGTTCCTTGCAAAGCTGAGTGTCAACATTGGCTTGGTACTTCCAGAAAGAATCTCACAAAGAAATCAGCAGAGCATGAAGCTGAAATGTAGCCCAAACAAAGAGGCCGGGCGTCCTTATTTATCTTGACAGCGGAGATGTTTAACAGGAGACAATCAGACCAGGTACGTCTTTGTCAAACCATTGTAACCAAAATGACAGTTAGGTTCACGATAGACTTGTCTCATTATTGTCATTTGTGGGCTTTTGTCAACAAGGTTTAACTAAAACTTGCAAAACAGAGAGCACCATTAAATCCAACATAAACACTGTTAAATTTGTGTACCAACCATAAAAACAATAAGGAGACATGAAAGAAAAGCAGGATATATCTTCAAAAAAAGCAATTTTTCTTGAAAAAGCATTAGTCATTACTGTTAAATAAACATCAAAATTTTAAATTACACATCACAGTTATTTGATGAGGTGAATCTAGAAAATCTAATAAATTACAATAAAGTCAAAATACAGTATTTAGAGAAATTACAATAAATTAAGAATAATGTGCTTTTTAAAGATGGTAGTACTGTTCTTCATTATTGCCACCGAATGAGCGGTAATAATTCATGTATATTTCGTAATTTCAGTTGCACATGTTAATGGCTTGATTCTGATTGTCTAGAATCAATCAGATTTCAACGGAATCAACTGATTTCAAATGGAGTGCGTTACTTGGCTGTGAACGGAACCAGCGTTGTCGATTCACTCTCAACTAGAGGTTGTGGTATAAAGAAGAACATAACAGCTAAGGCCTACATCCACCTCCTATGAGACCACACCTCCGGGCAGTATTATTCCACTCAGTACAACTAGTTAATTAAATCCCAGTACATCATATGAGACAAGGGAAGAGCTAAGACTAGATAAATGGAATTCAACCTTGAACAATGAAATTCCTCAAAGAAAATGTATTAAAGGAATTCCCAGTTGCCTCAATCCAGATCGTCTGTACAAAGGTACCTGCTGGTACTATTTTAAATCAGCAGGAGACATCATTCGTGTTCAATCCACTGGTCATAGAGGAAAATTCAACTGAAAGAAGCAAATTTTTTTCCAGCATCACGGGTGTGCATACCTGTTATCGTTTTGCAATCCATGCTCTTATTGTACTAGATAATTGCCCTGGGTAAAGTGATAACGCTTTGGTGCAAAAAAAAAAAAAAAAAAAAAAAAAAAAAAAAAAAAAATAAGGGCCAAGCTTATGTATTATGATGAAGCTTATAATGAATGAAAGCACTTCCATTTTCTGCATGGTGTTCTCCTTTGTACCACTGACAGCAGGCGACAACCTCTGCACCAATGATCCCAATTCCCTTGCCAGGCAACACTGGCATGGCAACCAGTATGCAAACTCTCCGGGTGGACCAAAGCCCATAGCGTTTTGCTTTGCTCTTGTCTGTATGTGATCTACATTCTGAAACCTGATACTAACAGCCAAAAAGTCTTGTTTGTAAGTAGATTGATTTCTCATAAAAGCTTCTGAAGTTGACAAATGTATGTCAACCCTCCCACACCGTTTTCCAAAAGGACACATCTATCCTACTAAATTTTAGCATGCCTGCACTCCTTACTTTTGGAAAGGAGGATGTGTTCCCACATGGTCTTCATAAGAGAAAAAAATAAATAAAATACTGATGCAACAATGTGCAGAGGAAGTGGAACAGGCGTCAGTCATGAACATACTAATTACACTAGGAGCCATCAAAGTTAACTAGGTGACTACGACAATTTTGCGACAATACACTAAGTCTAATAACGATTGATTTTTTTCTGTAATTACTTAAACACAGAAGATTGCGACCTCAACACAAGGCTATGCTGCGGTATAAAATAAAGGTGTCTGCCTCCGACGTGACAGCTGGCTGCACATGATCCATTTCATAGCAAATATGAGCACACATAGCTCATCACGTCCTCCTACTGTGTCCGTCCCTCCACACCTGCCTTTATAACCGTCAAGATGAATGTCAAAGCGACATCTAAAATACAGTTCTACTGAGTCCGACCAGATTTCAACACCCACTCATAAGAGGCCAACTGTTGAAAAACAGTCTGCCTAATTCTTTGCCATGTAGCCGTTGAATCCTGAAGACAAATGCGGGGTTAGTCAGGTTGAAGGGGGCAAGTAGAACAAAGAAATTTGACGGCGATTTACAAAGAACAACCAAATAACAGCAGTGAATAACCTTTGTGACATGCAGAGAGGTGTTCCTGAAAGGAGCCATGGGTATTATTACCCAGGCTAGGCAAGCCTTCTGAAGCAGCCGCCATCCTGAGGCACAGCTTTTTTTGCCGACAGTGAATTTGGAAGCAATTATTAGATTAGACTGGATTAGGTTTTGCTCAGGTGAGGAAGACTGAGCTGTGTTCTGTCTCAAACATTTGGCACTAATCTGATAATGAGACTTTTTAGTGGGAACAAAGAAAAGAAAGGCTACTATTCCCCCCTTGTCTGATAATTTTTTTTTTTTAAACACACAAAGAGTCTACACAAACATGAAAGCCGTTTAAGTGCTCAAACTATCACGCAAATGGCCTAGGCAAAATTTAACAGAGAATTTAGTGTAAAAAAAAATATATAAACCACAGTAATGTCAAACATCTGGGGGTCACGCTCCGCAATATTTCCAAGATTAGGAACCAATGGTTGAAGTCTGTAATGGAACCGAGACGGTAAGCCATTTGCATCCAGGCTAAACACATAAGTCTGATATATGTTATGGACCAAAGAGTCCACTTTTTAAGTGGGCGGTTTACGAATAAAAGCTGGCTGCACATTTAAATCTGTCTCGGTGGGATTTTGGACACAGTTTCAACAGTGTAATATGGCCGATATCAAATATAGCAGAGGAAAGAAGTCGGGTACTGTTCAAAAGCATCCCTTGTACTTGAAAGCGTTAGGCGGTCGATCTGTGGACAATATGGGAAGTTTGATACAATTTGTAAATCTTTTTTTTTTTTTTTTTTTTAAATTAATGATGCAGTCTGTTTTGACACTAGTTTTAGCTGCTGATTGGATGACTTCATATGTTATTCATTCTTAATTACTGTTTTATATGTAATTGAACAAATAAAAAAAAAGTACCCCATGTAGTACAGTACAGTATAATGTGGAGACAAATGTCCACAATGGCTTTCACAACCCATCTAGTTTGGCAATGTGCATTCAGAGTCTTTTTTTCCCCAGTCCTTATGGAACTTCATGAATGAATTTTAATCTCTGGTTGTAGAAGCATATGGCTGGAAAGTTTTTTGGCTGTTATCGCTGTTCTGTTCACTCCAGGCGGTGGTGACTGATACGTTCACCTACTTCAGTTGTGTCCAAGCGAGAGCTAACAAAGAATGAGATAGCAAATGAGCCTCTTCCTCACAATGCCCTTGACACATGCACACACATTCCTGAAAGCCCTGCCATACACATAGTTGCCACCCTCTTTAGACATTTAATTCGACTCAAACGTGAGCAGATGTTCTTGCTGGCACAGGCTAAAGTGGCAAACTTGGCATAAAGGTTGTTTCCAGTCAGCTCTTTGGTGTTTGCTTGCAGAATTTTGACAACTATGAATGAAGAAGACGGATACATATTTAGCTATGTAGTCATTTTGGACTACATATAGCCAAAAATGTGTTCTGTCAATGGAGTCTTGTTAATTTGAGTTAAAGAGCTCAGAACAATATTGCAATATTTTCTCTTGAGACAGGATGATTCTAATGAACTTGTAAAGCACATATATTAATGTTGACGTTATGATTTTCATTGTCATCCAGATTTGTAGTCATTGCTTTAGTCTGACAAGAAATAAAAATGGATGAATCAATAAAATGAAAAGAGGGTGTGAAGACATTTTGGACACAATATAGACTCATTTGCAAGATTTTATCACTCTAAAAAGAACAATCTCGGTCCTGGAGTGTAAACAAAGACTACAGAGATTACGCACACGTGCGATGACAAAATGTGTGAGGAAACTATTTGTATTTTAAATTTCAAACACCACTTTGATACCTTTGCATTTTATGGATGGCTCGGTGTGCTGCAGCGGGGACTTCAACTCCTCTGATCATTTGAATAACAATAGTAGGGCAGGATGTAGCAGACCCCCTAACGTGCTTTAGCAATTACCTTTGACAGCTATGTTTGTATTAGCATACAGAGAGCGAGTGGCATGCACCCCGCACATGAGTGGGCAAAGTAAAAGAAAAAGACAAAACAGAAATATATCAAATGAAACGCCATGAAATAAACCTTCAAGAACCACATTGTTTTCTATTTCTATCCAAATACTCTTAAATATGATTTAATGTTTTAAAGCAATACAGTCACCCTGGCTTATTCAATAACTATGGAGTAGACTACATTATCATCAACAAGCACTTATAGATTCCGTTACTTGGCAACATGGGCCACTTGTCGCGTTTCCGCCCACTCAGCTAGGAATGAACACCGCCAAGGTGATTACGTCGCTTCTCTGAACGGTTGAACTGCTCAGCACTCGCCCTTCACACATTTTTAAACATGATAGAAGTGAGGTAGCTGCAGTTGGACAAACTAAAACCACAATTATTCTTGGCATGTTTTTTTGTTGTTTTTTTAAATTAGGGGTTTCAATACAGGAAATGGATTTCTGCAGGAAGCTTAAAGCAGATAATATGTATCTAGTGGAGGAAAGTGCAAGATATAAACACCCTGAGGCAGATATGAAAAGTATTCAGTTATTTACATTTGAATTTGCTATGGCGGTGGGTTATATGAGGGTTGATAGGAGCAATACACCTCATTAAGATCAACCAGCCACTGTAATTAAGATGTATTTTCACAGGCCTCAGGTCCACTGAAGATTCTCTGTTGGTCGTCGAGCACTACTGATTGGTTCGTGACAACTGAAATTTCAGCCCACCTGGTAACATTGAACACTTACAACCATGCGAAAAGTGCAATAAAATAAATAAAGCAGCAGTCGACAGGTTGGTTATCTAAGCAGACAAGTCTGCTCTTCCTTAAATAGCATTCGTCGGTGTAGAGTGTTATTATTGTTCTATGTACACAACTGTTCAAAAGTTTGAGGTCACACCAAACTTTGGAACGGAAGCGTATGTGGAGTACTGAGTGGGATTTACACAAGGTCAAGTATCTGACATTAAACTGTTTGGAAAGTTCGTTTGGAATCAAATCTGTTGATTGTTTTTTTTAAAAGGGGGAAAAATGTGAAACAGTCTGCTCCCATTCAAAATCCACCAGCCCCCTAATCATTTTCCAGTCATTTGTGAAATGAGGACCGTATTGTAAAAGGATACATTCACACATCAACAACAACATAGTGACTTCCTGTCCTCGTAAAAGTGGAGCGCACCGGAAAGCGTTGAAGCCTGACTGGCACAATGACCTCCCTCCGAGTATGCCGTCACTCACATTCTGGGAAGAGACCTCGCACTGCTGGAGATGCTGCAACCCCCACGAGACTTTGCGAAATGACACCTTTACAAGCTCACACACTCTGAGGCCACTAATTGGCTTGCCGTGACTATGTGTGAATACGAACTGGACGAGGGGGGCAGCAGCTGTTGTTGTTATGGACGAATTCCCTCAAATGTGAAAGGACATGGAAAAAAAACAAAAAACGAGGATGCAAAAAATAAAAAGTTCACGGCAAAACATGAAAGTGGATCCTAACAAAAAGGGTGGCAGGAGCAATGTTGATATTCTGAATGTCTTAACCATGAGACATTTGCCACCATGAGAGATCTGGCCATCCTGCTCACCCTGTGAACCTCACCGACAGGCTCGGAACACACTGCTCCAATGCCTATATAATAGACACAGTGGCCTATTTATAAGGAGGATTAAGTAAAGAAAAAGTCAGCAGGAGGGCTTTTTATCTCTGCCAACACTTTCGGCCTCAGGGAAAGAGCCCATTCATATTACAAAACAGCACATACTACTGTAGCCTGACGTGATCCGTGACTCAAAACAGAGCTCTCAGAGTTCAGCATGTGCAAAAAAAAACAAGGTTGGGAGGAGCTCGCATTTTGTGAAAGACGGCGGCAGAAAGTAAATGCTCAAGGTAACATCATCCCAAACGTGGCTTCGGGGCACTGTGACATCATTGGAGCACTGAGATGATACACAGAGATACTAGGAGTGTCAAGTTATTTTGTAACTCTGGGTGCTAAAAGGTAAAGTAAATTACTCTGTCTTTTTTCAGAACTACTCTTTGTATCCAGGGGATCAAGCAGTTTCATTTAGTATCAATTACTGGTCTGCTATCAGACCATTTTTATAGCCTCGAAAAGGTGTAAATAAAACCCACCATGTTGAGACCGGCACCAGCAATAATGACTACTTAGCTATCAGTTCCAATTAAAAAGCAGATGTGCACTATTGTACATCAATAGTGGAAACATGACCTCAGTCTTCAGAAACACTACGACCAGAATGTTCCATTTCTCAGCATATTATCAATGCTTTGAATGCAAGTCAACATTAGATTTACTTATAGTGTAAAACAGGAGTATCAGCTAACTGATCTGTCGAACCATCTTTTCTAGACCCTACTGCCAGACTAACAACCATACCGCTATGTTCTACTTTTGATGGGATTGATGAGGCAATATGGGGAGTAACAAGTGGAGGAAAGCATAAACCCTTGAGCAAGGACTTTGACACATAGGTACTTGTTTGTTTTCATCCAACACTTCAGACGGACCTATTGATCCAAAGGCGCGTTGCAGCTTGAGGTCTAGACCTAGACATGCCCCTCTTAATGGCCACTGGGCAAACAATGTGAGGGGGATGTGAGCAGCATAACAAAGAGCTGGACATTTTTTTTTTTACAGGAGAAGCCAGTGGGGATCACCAATTGTTTTGTAACGCAAGTGTCAAAATTAAGAAAAAGTTGGTTGCATCATAAGTGAAAGGCAATTAACGAAAAAAAAAAAAAAAAAAACACTCTGAGGGAATGGAATGCACCCCCGAGTATATTCATCATGCCCCAACAGCGTCTTCCACCATTTCCATGGCAACCACAGAAAGACAGACACTTCTCTCCCTCCTGGGAGATTATGCCAAAGGTCAATCAAGGATAATTTATTTTACTGGGGGAAGTGATGATCTTCCTATCTTCAAGTGGCCATTGGATGTAAAATTGTGCAGGGTAAAAGCAAGAATTCCAGTGGACAGTTGCAACTACATAATTGTTTGGGAAAAATACTTCGCCTCAATCTCGGGCAAATGCATTGATGAAAGTTTTGGGAAAATTGACTTAACTCTCCCAAGCCAAGGCAGCAAACGAAGTCAGTCTTCACATATTACTAAAACAGCAGCACTCACGTGCTTGTCCAAACAAAATCAAACTCAGCACAAACACGACCATATAGCTTACAATGCAATCTGTCAAACTCGCGAGATACTATACACCTAATTCAGGCAAATGACATTTACTGAAGAGTTATTTAGATGCTATCGGTGGCCCATGTCTTTGTGCTAAAGGGATTAGCACCAGTGTGCCCAGAGCTGAAAGGCGCTTTTGTGCCTTCAATCTTTAGCGAGATGCTAGTGAGGTTCAAATGCCTGTGTGGAGGGTGTCAGTTATCAGGGATCCTGCCATGCCTTGCTAATCTCTGGCTCTGCAGAGCTCCTGAAACATTGCCAGTCTCCAGAATTTGCTCAAAGTAGGTGGACAATGATAGGTATTCACTATGAGAGCCACTAGACGGGCAAGCTTCTCTACTTTCGGGAGCCGTGTATGCTTGTATGGACAAGGCAAAGGTTGCAGGGCTCAACCACAACTGCTTTAACCACTCTATAAATCTCCCAAATTCGTATTTTTATAACATGGAGCTCATGGATTCAAATGTGTGGACACTGCGTTAAAGTTTAAGTAGTTGTTGCTTGGCTGTTCATGTTTACCCTTTTCAAATCTAACATGGTGAAGGTCAGACCCAAAGTGAGAGTCAAGATGCAGTACTATGATGTTAATGCTCAGAAATTCAAAATGACAAATAGTAACCAAAATATAACTACAAAGCTTATCTATAAATACGATGAAAGTTTCAAAATGGGACTTCAGATTCAGAAAAACAAGTCTAAAAACGTTTTAAACAAAGTCATTGATTATTCAATAATATGCAAACACGATTGTTCCAAAATTAATACAGAATTTCTGCAGGGTATAGTGATTAATGAAAAATTAGGTCACAGAATCACAGTACAATGTATTCACCAAATATGAGCACTGCTTCGCTCTCCCATCCCTTCTGAAGTCTGATGCTTTAATTAAATGGAGATGAGAAGGAGGAAGAAATGATAAGCAACAATGTTAATTAACAGCTTGTAATGCTTGCTGATGAAGATTAAGATTGGGGAGTAATGGGTAAACCAAACAAGGATTTTTTTTTAAAGAAAATGTTGAATTTATTGGTGTCGGTCTTTTTTTTCTCCTTAGAGTGCTCTTGTGAGTGGGAGAAGACCTCCTTTCCACTCAACTGGAAAGGAGACGTGCCAAGGGGGAAATCGCAAATGCCTGGCTGCAGAACTTCACAGAGCGGCATCTCATCTCCTCAGGTGTCCTGTTGTTCTGCTGGCCAGTTCAGTGGCTTGGGACGACCCTTTGCCAGTGATGCGGACACACACAATCAACCCCTTTCAAAGAAACAAAGAGCTAAGAGATTGTTGTCTAGTGTTTGTGACAGTAAAGCCTTTTGATATGTTTGAGCTTGAGGCCTAACTTCACCTGATTCCATTTAAAGGTACACACAACAAATCAAATTAAGACAACTCGAAGCGTCAAAATTAACCAATTCATCGACAACAAATCGATTAGCAAATTATCGTATTTTATTTGCAATTAATCGTTTACCATTTTGAACCAAAGATCGTTTAAATTATCTCATCATTCATGAAAGCGGACTGCTTTATCTTTTGTGTTCAATCAAAAGACATTCGCAAGCATCTGCTTTTTTGGGTGAAAACAATGACTATGAAGCATTCTTGTGTGATATTACTTAACGGTCGTTTAGTTTTTTTTTTTTTTAAATCACTAAATAATACCAAATAATCAAAAATAATTAGTTAATGAACAGTTATTGGGGAAATCTTTTTGGAGTACACTTTAACTGCAGTGGAGTGTCGCTTGGTCCCATCCCTATGCTATGTACAATGTCTCTTTTTAAAAGAGCCTTCCACATAAAGGAGTGGACTTAATTGCCTTATCTACAATAGAAACCACCCTGCAAGGACTTCCCATTTCCCCCCGGCAATTAGGACTAACTTCCCTCCAGGTACTTGAGAACAAGGCGTGGGGTCGCACTCATGTGGCATCACCGGCGGGTTCTGTCTGTCATCAGCTAACCTATCAGGGGTGTAGCTTATGATGGTGTCTCGAATGACTTGTCACAACACGCATGTAGGTGGTAATGAAAGCAGAATGTCACATGAAACATTCTGGTTGGTTGTAAAGCCAGAGCACCCCGTTCTCTCTGAGCGAGAACAGCGCGTCGCTATAAACAATAATTACACGGTGAGAAGCCTAGTTAAGCAACTATGCTCGTGAGCAGCCCTACTTTTTATGATTACAGCGCAATAATTCGAACTAATTACTTCCTGCTTTACACCCCCATCTTATACGGATTGTGCACACAGAATGAACAATGTTTCACTTTTCCCAGGATAGAGGGGGTAATGGGGGAAGGAAAGGACTGGGCGTAAAGACTGGCTGTCTGGCTAGCTAGCTTGAACACTTGTTAGGCGACTCGCGAGGATGTTTGAAATGTGCGTGAATTGTGAGAAGGAAATGAGTCACAAAAATGTCCGTCACTCGTTCATTTGTATGTACACCACAGTCTTCTTTTGTACTGGAGTAAGATGTGTTGAAGCGCGCTCCCCCTTATCCTCCATCAGTCAGCTACAATACTGCCTTCCTCTCCTTTCATACATCCAAAAAGAGCTCTCTACAGTTGTTCTACACAGAGACATGACTATGGTTAAAAGCTCGCTCACTCACAGTATGACATCGTACACCAGCATACCTATATTGTGGAAAAGAAGGAGATGCATTCATAAAATTGTTAAATGATTGAGTACTCCTTCAGAAAGTATTACAGTAAGGGACATCTACGGTTGAATTTGTCTGAAGTCACCTCGGTATTCAGCGCAATGTCACAGCTTAATTAGGATTGAAAAATATTTTGAAACTTGGTACGAACAAGCATCTAAATATCGACAGTCATTAAGGAAAACACAATTTTGACTATCCAGACCACCCTAAAATGCTGTGAAAATTTTACAGTTAAGAAAAGTTTGATTAAGGATTTTTAAGGGTGATGGGGTATGTGTTCTTTCACAATAGTTCTATTAATGTAAGAAGAAACGTGCAATGTTACAACAGATAACTGCATTGATTGGTGCGTATTAACCCAGTTATCTCACTGCCACAGTTCTATGAGGTCATGTACAATTCTTTGGGACTTTGGGAGTCATTGTGGTCCGATTTATAAGTTACTGCTTCAGCTGCCTCAGGTTTAAAAGATATCTTCCCCAGGTCATTTTTCACTCCTTCCAGAGATGTGGATTTAGGATGTGGGATATGCAGTTGGTCACTGAACCCTTCCCTTTTTTCTTTTATGGAAGTGTACAGACAATTGTGTTATTCTTATAAGAGTACAACAGAACACGGCAACCCAAAACAATCTTCACAACAGATATTGTGACCCATTAGTGACACACGAGCACAAGTGCATCCATCATCTGAAATACGTGATAATCCCGTAGGCTCTCCTGCAAGAAAATTAGAACCCGAGTCCTCAGTTTCATTTTCCTCTATACTAATGGGAATATTTTTATTTTATTAAGGGGGTGTTTTGATGCGGTGAGCAGCTGTCCCTACAGCTGGAACGATACCAATGGGCCATTTGGGGGGTGCATTAACATGAGCTCTGTGACCCACAAAAAGTAATGTGTGATAAATGTACTCCTTTGGAGTACAAATTTCTATACCTAGGTACTTCTTGGTTGAAAAACATAATGAACCCAAGTTCGTATTTATACATTTTTACATTTGCATCCTTTTATTTTAAAATGAGCAATTTTATACATTTTGTCCGGTCCAAAAGGAACTTACATAATTACAGTATTTCAGAGAAATTTATCTTGATATTTTTTATGTTTAAACTTTTTTGTTTACGCCCAAAAACAAATTATTGTGATTCAAACAATTGTGAGTTCACTCATTACCAAGACTATCGTGGTTAATAATTTTTTCCTACCATACTATCATTTCCGATTTTCTGGGAAAATACTGTATGTCATCGTGAAAAACTCGTGACATGCCTAGTTACACGTTTTAATAAAATAGTCATGCCCATCAACACACATCAAGCACTACTCAAGACTTTTCACTCCTCCATACAAGCCTGAGGCACCACAATGTAACATAAATCTGTCTCGCCTATCTCCACCCCTTTCTTTCTTCCTCTAGCTGCCTGAACGGTTGAAAGTCAGACACCCCGAGAAGCTGGCGGTGGCTGCAGAGGAGTCTGCTCATATTTCAAGACAAAGCCCAATCCTCTCTTAGAAAGGAGACACTTTCTAAACCGCTATTTATCACCCAAACCTGTTTTTCTGCCTTCTTCCCATTTCACACCACGTAGGCAAACGCTCCAACATTAAGTTGTCGTTTGACATGGGAGATTCTGAGGGTTAGGAGATGTTTATCAAAAAGTATTTGAGTTTTTGGAAAAACGTTTACTGATGGGGCATGATGTGCTGTTTGTAGAGGCCTGTAAAAAAAATTGTTGGCAATTTGACACAAACAAAGAAAGTCACCTTGTCCATCTTGTTCAGTTCTCACAATACTGGGTACGCCTCCTAATACGTTATATTTAAGGGTGTAACGATTCAATTTAACAACGGTTCGATTCATACCGTGATTCATTGTTGATAATGTGATTCAAGGAATGAATGGATTTTTTTAGAATGATACAAGGCTTGAAATAAATTCAGTAATTTTTTTGTCTTCGAGCTGAAGTAACAGTTGGTTTACCCGTCACTTCAGCGGCCGTTTTTCAACACAAACGGAATATTAACGCAAAGAACCAAGCCCAACGAACATTTCTGCAGGTGAGATGCGCAGTGGTGAACACGGTAATAAAAACTCTCACTCTGCTGGCACACTTGTGCCAGAAATACACAGCCACTGTTTGGCAAGAAGAATTTAGGGCAAAGAAGGGGAAGATGTTTTTTGTTTACATGTAGCCTAAAGCATGCTCTAGAGTGAAAAGTGACAGTACTTATGCTCTGCTGCTGTTTTTCTGAAAGTAGTGCTACCCAAACAAACACAAAGTCTTAGTATTTTGTATATAATGTTAGCCATTTGGCCTATAAATGATCATTTTCACAGAATAAATGAGAATGTTTACGTATATGGTACCAATTCATTTAGAGCATTGTATGGCGGTTGAAATGGAGGCAGAGTGACTGACTGGTTAGGCCATCTGCCTCAATTGTCGGAGGTTGTAGGCTTGAGTCCAAGACTTTCAGATTCCACTGAAAATGATTTTTGCAATAGGAAATATGATTAAAAAAAAAGAACCTCTTGAAATGCGTTTGCTACACCTTAAGAAATGAGTTAACATGATGTTAAAAATGCAGAGATTATTTAAAAAAAAATGTAAGTTCACCTAATATTTATTTTTTCAGACGACAGGCGAGTTTGAGTTTCAGTAAAAGTGGTTGAAAAGGCTTAGTCCAAGCAATTCTATTTTTCTTTCCTGTTCTACACCATCTTGAGAGTCCCTAATAATAAAACAGCAACAAGTCAGCTTTTCTGTCACCAACACATGTTGAATGAGAGCAGAGGTCTGTCGGCAAGAAAAGTGACAATTTGTCCGATTTAGAACCTTATTAAAGACAGAGCCATCTTGCGGTTGGTTAAGATGGAGTTTCCTGTGTGAAATTACACGATGGGGATAACCAGATAATGACCCTTTAAGTAGCAGATTAGCCTGGTTTAAGGGTGAGAGGTCATGTCAGAAAGAGGCCCCAGTGTGTCAGGACCTGAGGTTAAAACAAGTAGTGGCCTTTGATCAGAAAGTTTTACCTCTGTCCAATATGTAGAACATGCAGCCTAGAAACAAGACTGAAACTTTTAGCTACGGGTCAAGATACTTTTATCTGAGCATACGCTAACAAAGAGCCATTGATCCCAAAAACTGATTTTCAGTGTTTTGAGGCACACCCTGACTCCCCAACTTCTCTATCGGGTCATAGCAAGTCTATATCGTAAATTTGAATAAAATGAATACAAACAAAGCTCTTTAACAACAATCCAGCTCTGTAGAACTAGAAACATACAAACATCCATCAATCAATGCATTTTATGTACCGCCAGACATTCACCTTTTAGTTCCTGGTCGTAAGACGGCCACAAGATGGCTGCCGACATAGGTCAACATCAAGAGTGCCAAAGCCTTAAAATAAGGTCAGGTATCGGCCCGATAACAATACTGATACCTGGTATCGGTACTTGTGCCTTAACCCAGTGAAAAAACAACCGAGATTATTCACCGGACAGCCAAATCAGATAAAATTTCTTCTATCTAATTGATGTTGTTCGTGATGACGTGATGTTCAACATTCAATCACTTAACAAGTAGAGGAAAGGTGGAAAAACAAAACCAGTTGTTGAAAGTGAAATCAGTCAAAGTCAGTCTTGAAATTGTTCTAAATGTTCTTTTTAAAACTCCACCATAAAAGGCTGGAAACAATAATTTGTATGTGGAATGGAAAAGTGAGCTGTCTGGCGCGGCTATTTAACCTGATCTGAAGCAAAGACACATTTTTCACAAAATAAGAAGCATATGGCTTGCCATTCAATTACACCTATTTTCTCTCCAGCTCACTCCTAACAAGAACCACTTGTTCCCCCCCTCCCGTACTTGTTGAGGAATCATCCCGCTACACAGCTTGGGCTGACCATCAGAAGCTCGCCAACTAAAAGCAGCCCTTCATTCATAAACAAACCTTGAATGGACATCAGACACACCACAGGAACAGAATTTCACAAAGTTTGCCTCACAGACATACAACCAGAAAAATGGACGAGGAAAACTGAGTCACTGCATTAAATCAGCATAGTTGGCTTACAGAAAAGCTAAAAGTAATAAAACTCAACTGCAACTGTTTCCATTTGAAAAATGAAATCAATAAAAATATCTTCACTACATGGCGATCCATTGCAGGAAGATGCTTAATGGATGATTATTTTAAAAAATCCGGAAAATGATTCATGTTGAGATAGTTACAATCCATCAACAACAACCTCAGTATGTTGTTGGTTAAAACCAAGCTTATCGTCCAGTCTACACAAGTCTTTTAATTAAGCCAATGATTTCATGGGAGATGGAAAAATCCAGGCGTCATGCGGCTTTTCACTCTCACACAACAACAATTTACTGCTTTATTTGTTTAATTGCGTTTATGTCAAAAGTGGGTCATAATAAAACTCAATGGGATCCAGTGCTACATCAAAAAACTGATTTGCACATCAGAATGACTCATGGCTTAGCTTAGCCCAGGCTCGAGTTAATGAGAGACAGAACCGCAGAGGAGAGCAAGTGAAGGACAAAAAGTTCCTGGGATATTCTCTTGGCAGAGCAAAGGGTCCAAATGCTTTTATTTAAAGAAATAAACAGATGCATTTCCACACAGACGTATGGTAAATAATTTAACTTCAGGTCAGTTTTTTGCTGACACAGTTGTTTCTACAAGGATACAAATGGAATAAAGACATCTCTTGGGAGGAAACCAAAAAAAAACCAAGCTTCTGCTTTACGTACATTTTTGGTTGGACAATGATCTGTCGGAACTGATTGAACTTGTAAATGTTGGCATAGTTCCACATGGACGCCCACGCTTCCTGCTGTAGACTGGTCTTAAGTCGAGTTGATGCCTGTCCATCTGCACTGAAATCTGAGCGGGTATTTTTTTAAGGAGAGGGGGGGTGGGGGTGACCTTAACTTCCCTGTGACCTTCTAACCTTGCTTTGCTCCATCATGGTCTTGATGTCCTCCAGCTGCCCAAACCACCGTAACTCTTGCCTTAGATTATAGGGCACAATGAAACACTGTCTACTTTATGCTAACATTTCCAGAGATTGTGCGTAGCCAAACCACAATTTATTATTTTTTTTCCCCCTGTGATGGCACGTGTCCATTTGCAAAAATGAGAGTTGTGGCTGTATGATTTTGGTCACAATCAATTGTATTAATTTTATTTGATATAACTATTAAATTAGAAATTATAATACTGTCATCAAAATTGGGACAGATTCTTGCATATGCACTCATTTGCTCAACGACACTGATTTTATGACCACATGGCAAACCTCCACGCTGAGATTTTTAAATACGACTTCCCAAAATTTGAACGTAAACAAAATACAACAAAACTGTACACAAGAGAATCTTTGCGGGGCCGGATTGGTGGATGGCTATAAATCTATTATAGCCCCACGGTTTTCTGATGGTGGATGTCCAGGACACACTGCCAAAATAGTAGCTACTTGATTTTCAATTCAGTCATGAACTAGTACGCAAAATAAGGTACTGTGCAGTGCTCCGCGAATATATCCAAACACATTTGCTGGTCCCAATGGGTTTCAATGAACACAACGCATCTGTATGAGGAAAATGTGTTTACTGGCGGGTGTGTGGGGCCCACAGCTGTGGGAGACTCCGGTCTGGTGTCTGGCAGCATATTTTTTAAATGTCTCCCACCATTTCCGTGCACAAGGGAGCCCCACTCATGTTTAATGCCTTTTGAACCAGTTTGGCGTTATGGAAAGAGTAACTGTGCCAGAGAAAAAGATCAAACAAAAGGAGGAAAAGCTGCAGGACATCCACTCTTTTACAGTTGGAAGAGATGAGAAACGATCTCGGTTTACGAAAAGTACTGCTCTCCTAAATCGTTAATAGTCTCATAAAATACAGATGTCTTGTCAAGTTGTGCCGAGGCGGGCTTTTCTAGGAAGCGCATAAAAGTACAACTTGGTTCTGGGGGCGAATATGGATTTGCACAAATTGGAAATAAGTGTAATGACTCAAATCAATGTACTGTAGTGACTGACATTAGGCATCAAAAGAAAGAAACATTTATATTTTTTTGTCATGTACATAAAATTTAACTTGTGCATTTGACCCATGACAGCCAACACACAATGTTAGTGTCACTCACTGGAGCAGAGGGCCGCTTAAGTGCCCGGGGAGCAATTTGGGGGTATCAGTGTCTTGCTGAAGGACACAGCCATGTGTTGGAGGGGATGCTTTGGAGCCAGGGGTCTCCACGACGGCAGGTGACGAGCTTAACCACTTAGCCATGGCTGCCCAGACAATATTTAAAAAAAAAAATGTCTCCTTACTCTCCTTCATTTAACCACTGGAAGTGAAACAACTGATTAATCAACAACTAATCTATTATCAAATTAATCAACAACTACTCTGATAATTAGTTATTTAGAGGCTGTGTTTAGCTAAAAAAAAAAAAAAAAATGCCAACATTCTTGGAATCTTAGCCTCTTAGTGAATATTCTCAGATTTTCTCAAATAAAACCGTAGTGTGAAAAACTGTGATTAACATTTATGGCAATGTTTAGACAAGTATTCAAATTTTGATTACCATTTTGTACACTATTTGAAATAATGTCAAGTTTTGAATAAAGGGCTGGAGATATAAAAGAAGGCTTATTTTATCTGATTCATCGATTAATCACAAAATAATCAACTAAACACTATATTCTTAAAAACATTAAATACTGCCCTACACAGACATTTATGAATGGTAGATGAAAAAAAATCAGGTTACTAACACGATACTGTGCACTGAATTGCTGAAAAAAATGCTTGAAACTAAATTATTGATGTAATTCACGTAATTGCATATTAACACACAATTCTAATTTGTCAAAAAAGCAACTGGAAGTCAACGACTTTCTGCTTGCCTTTAATGCGGGTGACAACAACAACAAAAAACTGAATAGTTGCTGTGACAGACTATCGTATTTTTCCTTCATAGCATGCAAGTAACTGGATGATAAAGGCAACGTTTCTTTGCTTCACAAGAGATGACAACCTTGGAGGAACATGTGCAAAACAGAATATCACGTCTGCCTGGGACCCATCCACACTCACTAAAAAGGGCAACTAGCAAATTACGGCATGAAACCGGAATGTGGAACAGCTCAATAACCTTGTAATGAATCCTCACAAAATTGACTACAAAGAAATCAAAGTTCCACACAATTTTGCATTTTGTGAGAACAAATGATTGATTCTAGTCTCATTTTTTCATTTAAAAAGATTAACGCTGGGCATGGATGATTTTTTACACATTATTAACCCTTTTAAAGAGTTGAAAATAGCTTGGGACCAAATCTATTCATGCTCTTGAATGTCTGAGTGCTCTAAAACTCTTCCCTCATGAGACAAAATTGTCGCCTCAAGATTGAGAGTCCGACTGCTTTTACACAATAAAGAGTTTTAAATAGTTTGGATACATTTAAATGAGCTTGTTTTGTCAAAAAATGGATCCCTGTAGCGCTTCTGTGCACTGAACTGTGTCAGCCACAAAGGTCAAGTGCACACTGATTCATTTCATACATATTCTACCATTTTAATCAAGGACATAAATAAAAACAAAGATTTTGACATTTACTGGTAGTTCCCCTTTGTAAAAAAAGACTGCACTTGTGATTTCTCAGCAAATATAAGACAATATTATTGAAAAAAAGTATTGAATCAAAGCAACTGTTAATAGTTGCAGCCATTCTTCTGAATGATCCATCCATTAAATAGGCAAAAGTCCCATGTTAAACATTTTGTTTCGACACACTGTGAGTACGCAGACCTGAAGTGACCACGACACCACCAGCTGCTCCCCTGTGGCCACACAGACCAGAGCCAACAAACACCAAAGCCACACACACATACTGTATACAAAGAAACACAAACACACACACACACACACACACACACACACACACACACACACACACACACACACACACAAGATCCTTCCCTGCATATTGTCAATGCGCGCGATGACATTTTGGGAAATTCCTGAGGCGGTGAGGGCTCTGTGTGTTCTCCACTTTTGAGCTACCATCTGCACCTCAGGAAGCCAACAGCAAAACACACAGCCGCCATCTCCTGCACCTGCTGTCACTCAGATTCTTTGGGGAGAACTCAACTTGGTCCTTACATTCTGACCACACATACACACACCATTCACAATGAGGAAGACGAAGCCATGGTCTTTTGAGTACACTTTTTGACTTGGATGAAGGTATACACTATGCAGGGATGGCGAAAAATGAGGTGTGTGGAACAAAAAGGTCCAGGCGGAGATCCCCGTCCACTGTGACACAACACTGAAAGGAAATAATCGCAACAAAATCTTTACTTCCTGTGCTAGCTAAAGCACGAGGGGCATTCATGTCAGACACAACACTTCATCTCTCATCACCTCAACTGATAACAGGAAATGTTGTCCTGAGCTTCAGCACCTGCACAGACCACTCCATTGTATTGTAGCAGGACCTATTCACTTTGTCCATTGAAGGAATTCAACTTGCTGCTAGTAATGAAATGTAATGACTTAACATGTCATCCAAAAGGGGGAGTATGATGATGAAGAAAATCTAGTTAAAAAAATTCCAGTACCATGTGATGGAAACTTTCTCTAAAAAAGCAATTATCAACAAACAACAACATTCTGAATATTTGTGGTAAACAAGAATTTTTCATAAAACTACAAAAAATAAATGTATGGACAGTTCGTAAATCTCCGCCATTTTTGGCTGCAGTGGTGAGGAAGGATGGAGAGAAGAATGGAAGACAAACAGGAAGCACCTTTGTGTGCAAGTTGGGACATGGAATTAGATTTTCTATGTTCTGAAGGATTCATTTGGAAGCATATAGTACATTGAGCACTCATTTGGAAGCAATAGACAATGAGTTTGGTAAGGAGAACTGCCAGAAGGTGCCCCCCCCCCCACAGAAAACACCACCCATGTGCTGTCGATGTGCCAGAACTTGATACACACTCCGAGGAGGCGTAAATTCCGTAAAGCAGGCCAATCTTTAAAGGGATCCATTCGATGGCACGGTTTGTGAAGCTACAGCGAACAAATTGAATGCAAGCTGTGGAAGGTGAAACAGAGTGCAAGTCGCGCCACAGAGAGAGGGCAGAGGATGAGGCCAGGGAGCTTGTTTCATTAAAACCACAAAAAAAGAAATGACCGGGTGGGTAACGAGCTTCTTTCTCTGCTGTACTAATTATTTTCGACAAATAGAGAACAATGTTGGACATCGTGTGCTCATGCTGTAGAGATGCATCATTGTCAGAAATAAAAACTGTACGTCTGTGATCTGAAGTCACAGAAATATCAGTTACAAGTATTTGTATAATATAGTAAATTCAATTAAAAATAATGCACCGTATGAACTTTGCTATTGTGCACACTGATTTGTGCTAGGAAGCTAAAAGAGTACAACCATGCTTAAGATTAATGTATTATATGCTGAGGAAGGAGGGTGGAAGAATTTAAGCAGTTTATCAGAATGTTTGGAGTTTTAAGCTGTAAATAGTATAAAAGCGTTTCCCACAAGGCCCCCGACACAATAATTCAGACCAACTGCAGTGTTTTGTCCAAAGACTTTAAACAGTCCAGCCAGCAAAGTCTGAAGTACAAAACCAAAGCAGACCTTTGTTTTTCTCTCGCCGACAGCTTTCCAGGCGTTTAAGTCGAGAGGTGGAACATAAAATCACAGAAAGATGCGGTAGAAATGTGAGCTAGGTGATTTTAGCAAAATACACTTCACTGTTCTGTGTCTGACGCTCGCAGGGCAACGGACTGAGACAAGCGTCGCTTTTCAGGGGGAGTCGAACAAAGACAAGTGACCTAAAAAGATAGAAAAGGGCAGCACTGTGGAACTTGCTTGACATTCAAAATAAGTGAGCATGAAATCATTTATTCACACACTTTTTACCTGTGATGATAAAAACGAGAGCCAGACACCTTGCTGGCGCACATACCAAACTGTCCAGTCAACTCAAGACATTTTCATTTCATTTTTTTTTTTTTTTTACAGTACTCCTCTGCTCATTATCATTTTGACTGGCACCAAAAAAAAAAAAAATCATCTGTACCAGTTTTTGAATATGACACTACCAAACACAAATACCCCGTTGACCCTGTGCACTTGGAGATGAAACAGCATTAAAGGTCCTCCTTCCAATTTAACACCAGTGTCCTCGGTTCAATTCTACTGGTTTGTCGGTCCGATTGAGAGGTGCTCCGCTGTCACTCTGCCTGTGGCCCTTTGCTATGATGAGTTCATTCAGACCCGGCACACAAAGAGTTAATGGCTGC
This sequence comes from Syngnathus leptorhynchus, assembly GCF_054491065.1. Taxonomy (NCBI): domain Eukaryota; kingdom Metazoa; phylum Chordata; class Actinopteri; order Syngnathiformes; family Syngnathidae; genus Syngnathus; species Syngnathus leptorhynchus. The sequence goes on along the minus strand of NC_141204.1, from coordinate 9,786,215 downwards.
CGGGATTATGCAATGACAAGCCAGACGCCTTTCTCCTCTCTCGGGCCTTTATTCTCTGGCCCTTCTAATGGTAGGGCGCCAAATTCAGCATTCCTGCACGTTTCTATCCACAGCATTTGAATGCGGCGCCAGTAGCGCGCATGCTTGGCATCGGTGCGGGAACAAAACAAGAATTGTGTTGCACTGTGAGGAGACTCACACCTGCCCTGAAGGAAGGCGTTGTCGTAAAGATTTACAGCAGTGCGTGACATCCGGAGGGGGGTCAAACTAGTAAAAACATCAATGCTGGTCGTGTCTCAAAGAACCTGATATGATGTTATCTCTAATAGCTGAGAAATTGTCCAGAAACAGCAGATTAGGTGTTCCTATGGTGAGAGATAACATTATGAGAGAAAATACAAAGCTTAGCTTTGTGTCTTTGTCTGAGGTCTCAGTTTATACTCTTGTGTATCAAATCTAAATAGTTCTATAAATCTATTTTATCTTTCCATCTTTTTACTTCATGCTTAGCCAATAATACAAAGTACCATAGCGTTAGCTATGGAAGATGTACAAGGCTGATTACACTTGGACCCGCAAAGTCTATGAAGAACTGACGAAAAAGCCACACGACCACAAAGTAGAAGACGCAGTGTGGCGCTTGTAGACAAAAGCTTTAGATCGCGTGCCAAGCGTCGCTCAAGTTCACTCTGCGGAGAGGTTATCTCTTCGGCTCGAGTGTGGATGACGACTTACAGCCGAGGAGGCCGATGAGGAAAAATCTCATGAGAGCGGGGGCGTTTAAGTGGATGGGTGTGAGCTGTGGCCAAAAGCAGCTTGGATCCAATTAAACTGCATCAACAGTGGCTCCCCGTACCACATGCAAAAATTATGACTTCAGATTTACTATTATCACTTTGTGAATAGTCAATAGATTAGTCCACGTCAAGCTCTAAATATCATTGTGGGGTAGTAAAGTAAATTAGTAAACCGTGACAGCGGAGGGTATCTATTCAAAACAATAAGTCCAGAGTCTGTAAGGACTTTTGTTGCCAATTTTTTTCTTTTCTAAAAAAATCTGACACTGTTCATTTGTGGGCAGTAAGAAGACGAGCATTTTATGACTTTGCTTAATTACAAAGCTCCTCCGGTGTACAATACAGTTGAATCATGGCTGCAAAGAACTGAAAACAATGTAGTAACACCTCCAACAAAATAAACGACCAAGACAGAGAACATTTTACGACACTACAAAGACGGCTGTGGTGGAGTCTGCAAGTTAGACAGGAGACTTGGATGCAAGCAGGCACCGGGGTCAATAAACAACAGAGATGCTTCCAGACACAAGACTGGCAACAACAGAACCAAAGAGACCCGCGACCGCATAGGAAGGAGATCAACGAGGCCCCGACTCTAATCACAACCGCAGGATCCCAGAGCCAGCACATACACTTTCTCACACACACCCACACGGGTCATTAGGTGCAGTAATCATCATTTCAAGCAAACCGCTTGGCTGTTGCAGTCATTTTGTTGGCTTTTGTTGCCCACAGAATGCAAGGCTTATTTTTCACCACAGAGATTTGATCTCACTCAAAAAAACGCACAGCTAGTTTAACCACCGCACATACTGGCATCCTTTCTTATATTTTTGAAAAAAGGGAAAGAAAATTGCTGAAAAAGCACTAAGACTATTTATGTTTGGCGTGCAAGAAAAAAAATCTATCAGACCAGAGAGACGCAAACTTGGCTCCTTGAGTCTGAATGCTTGCCTTGATGTGAGGGGGGGGGGGGGGCCTTGTGTGGTCTCGACCTACCTATTTGGCCGTCAAATTAAGGCAAGATGCGAGCATGAGCGTAACACTGCCGTCCGTTCAAACTCGGCCTCAAATGGAGCCACGTTTGATTAAAGGTTGAGGACACACACTGCGCCTTTGAGGATCCATTACTCCTTTAAAAGAAATTCACTTCACCAAGCTCAACATCCTTAAAGACTGAAGACCTGGATTGATTTCAAGGTCACAGACTGGAGGGAAGAGGACAGCCACGCATCAGTTTCCAAATGACAAGAAAGCCAAATCTGAGAAAGCGGGCCATGGTGATTGGAGTAGGTGCAAGAGGATCCTCCCTTGGGAGTGAATCCGTCATAATGGGGTGAGTGCACGCTGCGCACATCTACCACGCAAAAACAACGTCTCTTGAGTTACAAAAGGTTTCACGTAAGCACTTCTGATAAATGACCAGAAAAACGAGCCACCGAAGACCTTCAGAATTCCTCCCGCAGCCTCACATTCTTTGCAAACGTGATATTCACAACCAGATCTTATTATTCACGTCTATTCAGCGGCTTCTTTCTGTTCCTCTCTTTGTTTTGTTGTCACGCTCAGGTCCTCGATTGGAACTCGCCCGTCTAACTAGGACGCTGATCCTTGCCTCGGATAAAGCACAACTATTTAAGCGCGTTCCGTTTTGGAGTGCAGGTTGACCACAAAACAAGCAGTTGTAGGACGAGCTACTTGTTTTGTTGTTTTTGCTTGAATTACATCATTGAATTAAATATCGAATACAATCCACTGACACGTTCAAAGTATGGGGATCATCATCTCCAAGTATGTGGGCAGTCACTAACTATGCTTATGGTTGAAAAACTGTATTTTAAAATGACACTATGATGACACGACGAGGAAATCAGGAGTCATTCATAGAAAAGAAACTACATCAACATAAAAGGAGAGACCATAAATAACATTTTGCATCCACAGTCTTTAAACACACAAATTTACTAAAACACAATTTGCACGAGTATTTCTTTGGGTCATTTTTGACTCTCTCACTGTGAAGAAATTGTATAAACAGACTGAAGACTATAGCTTGCATGGTTCGCCATATAAGAAGCACACCGTGCTTGCTTCAGGTTTGGCACTTCAATTCAAGTTTATTGTAAAACTGACACAAAAGTAAAGATAAATAATAATAATATATTTAGATATAAATATTCACCCAAACCGGATCGTTATTTACACCCTCCTGTGTGTCGACCACATTAAATCAAGATGCCATTTCTGCGCCTACGTATTTAGAATAAACAACTAAATAGGAAATTCCGAAAACGGGCAAAAGCCCTCTCGGCTGTCACGACGGTACCTGGCTTGGCTCTATTCATGCATCTTGTAAACAGCCGCCTGGTCCCCCACTGCCCCGCATACAGAGCTCACATTCATCCCAAAGTGGGCACCCTGATGAGGATGGCGGGGGGCGACAGGCATACTTTAACTTAAGAGGACACGCAGCCATTTTGACGACGGCTAACGCAAATGCAAAGTGTGATGCGCCGTGTTTAATGTTCCTGCTGGATTCGGTTAAAAGTGATTTTGATACAATAAGTAGCTCGCAAAACTATTCGTATACATTATTATTGTGCTTCTTTTTCTCACAAGCAAAGAATCCACAAACTAAGCATTAAGAATATCGCCCAAGGTCTGAGAGCCACTTCCATCATGCAATATGATCATGAGAAATGGCATCTCCAGCATATTGTGAGAACATGGAAAGAAAAGCATACATTTAAGCCACTGTGAGGATGTGCTCACTAAAGCTCTCGTCTTGCATTTCCTTGCTTACAATCACAACCATACAAACATTATATCCAACTGTGTGATGAGAGACTCTTCCATGTTCTTCTACAGTAATGGCGTGCTCCACTCCAGACAGCATTAAGGGACCCGAGAGAGATAATCAGCCATTTTGAGGGGAAAGGTGTGGATTCACTTCCATAATGATAGGGAATCAAGACCACTCCTTAATAATTTTGTGGCAACTATTCATCTTTACCCAAAAAGCACTATATAAATCTCCACAATTCACTTATACATAGTTCCTTAGCATAAAAATATCATAAAATGGCCCCAAAGCAGGAGTTATGCTACTACAGTATTGCCTGAGCCCGCAAAAAATAAATAGGCGAGTTTTATAGTTCTTATCGTAGAAATGGTTCAAAAACAATTATGAATAGGCGAATCCGCAAGTAGCAAATCTCGGGGGAACACTGTAACCCGTTAAGCAAGTGACAAATAATTCAGTATATCCATGAATGCTGAGAGGCAGAAAAATAAAATGTTCTTCCGTAAAATAACAGATGGAACATCATTAACCTGCATTTCAGTCTTACTTTATTTTTTTAAGTCCATGTTAGTTTGTGCATCTGTTTTATTTATGGATACATGCTAGTTTGTGCATGGATAGTGTATGAATCATATAGTTCACATTAAGTGAATGTACCAACCTTGTAAGCAAATAATGAAGACGGCGTACAGCGGGTCTATTCGGAGTCTTCTCCCGCCCTCTCCTCGTTGATTCTCGGCCACTGTTGTTAGATCCATGTCCTGAGCGTGGAGCTCGGCGGCCCCGCGGTGCTTCTCTCCAGAGTCGTGAAGCGTGACTGGGAGCCTCAAAGGGATCCGAATGTGTTAAATGACCGCTGTTATCTGCTGAGGTCCCCCGTGTGATCCGGACTTGAAGCTCACCTGGTCGATGAAGTTGACTAGCTGCTAGAAGAAGGCATGTGGAGACGGGTCACTCGTTTCCAAAATCGGACAGGAGCCCACTCGATAGAAGACGCGCCGAAAGTTTCTCAAGGAAACCTGAAAACTTTTAGGAATGAAGAGCACCTGTAAAGTCGCGCCGTGTTTTTTTTTTTATATCACAAAGCGGACTGTGCTGTTCCCTTCTACCCGGTCCGGAGATGCCGACCACGGAGCCGCTCGAGTCTTCACCGAGTGGGACTTTGTTTCGCTCCGTCCGCGGTGTTTCCAAGTTGGTTTCCTCCCACTTGCCTTGTGAATGTTTGTACAAGTGTGCCAAGTTACAATAGTGATAAATTCCCTATTCCGTTTAGATTTTCAAAATAAACTTAATTTTAACCTTATGTCTAAAACTTGAATAAGCCAAATTTAATGAATAACGTTAGACTCCAAATTGGTCATTTTGTCACAACAAAATTAAATCACACAGTACTTTGAAAAAAATAAAGTTAATTTTACTCTAATACAACGACGGTGTGTCAAACAGTTTAAAATGTTTGGTTCCTTTCAACTCATCATTTCCGAACCACATTGTCAAAACAGTAATTGTATTTTCGAAATACATACGCGGTTGTGTTTTTATTTACTTTATTTTCTCTTGTTGCAACTTCCGGTACAGGTCCTAATGAAAAACCTAAACAACATTGCCACCTGCTGGTACAAAAAACTTGCTCGTATGAGCTTTCAATGTGGAAAGTAGGACCAAGATTCAAACCCAGAAACTCATGAGTGTGAGGCTGATGTTATCACCACTCTCCACTGTGCTGCCACATCGTTTTTAAATGAAATCCAAAGAGCTTTTTGCAATACACTGGATATGAACACATGTTAGCTTTATGCTTGCTATTAAAAGGTTTGTGGTATATAAAAAAAAAAGATCAACATTAATCATTTTATATTCAAAATCTGTACAAAGATAGACAATTGAGGTAAAATGGTTTCGCAAGTGTGCACAACCATTTCTAATATTTTCTATATTTTTGGGGTATATTGGCTCTATTTCTTCATGACACAAAAACTGGCATTTGAAGAGGAATGTGCAGCATTGTTTTTAATGATTTAAAAATTTAAAGACATGACAAAACATGATGAATGTGAATTTTAATTCTGAATCAAGTCAAGATTTGAACATCTTGGAAGCAACTGACAACAGAATCACTGTTCTATGAATCACTGTTCTATTCCCGTGTGCCCAAATAAAATAATAATTAGCCAGTATTCCAGTTCTTTTGAGCAGCTTTGTTTAAAAGACAGAAGACAGGCATTTGAGCATTGTGCAAATCAATCACAATCACATTGTAGCAATCTTAACAAGCATCATTTTCTCATCACTGTAAACAATTTCAAGTCGGAGTTGTTCATTCCAACTTAACCTCGCACGACATGGCACCAGAAAAAGGGGCACAATCAGTGACCCAATTTCCATCATTATAGACGTTTTACTGTTAAACACTTTTAAAACAAAGAGGTGTTAATCATTAACTGATGAGTTGTCTGGTTAGTGTTGTGAACTCAAAACTTAAAAGACGTGAAAGTAGCAACCTATTTGACTTCCAAATGTCATTACGTTGGTCCGTGAGTCACGTGACGACAGCGAGGTATTCATTCTCTTCTTCTTCTGTCCCAAAGCTTTAACCCAATAGCGCATCTCAACAGGTAAATATTATAGACAAGTGTAATTTTAACAATCATGGCAAATTTACAAGACTTCATTTAAAAACAAAAACTACACAGCTCGTTTCTTCATCAAGAAGACGAAAATCAAATACATAATTAGTAAAGTATCTGTGCAGAAACAAAACCCCTCAGCATGGTTAAAAAAAAAAAAAAAGACTGGCACAGAACATGTGAGGAAAGGAGCTTGGTGTCATGGCGCTAAAAACCACTCGTAGTGCACAATGATGATAAGGAATCAAAATGGTGGCAAGGTTGTACTATGACAAAGGAAGCCAGGCACAATTACAAAAGAATCCCAGTGCACTTAAACAAGCGAAAGGGGTCTTTGGATGAGAGTATCAGGAAGAAACATCTTTGGGTCTGATGATGCTAGTTCCGGAAGATCCGCTTGGAAGTCCAGGTCAGTTTCCGGAGTACAGATTCATGGTGCTGGAGCTCAGGCCTCGGCTCACCCACAGATGATTGTTTCCCCGAGGCTGAGACTGAGATGTGATTGTTAAGGACATAATAGAAAATTGAGTTTGTTCACAAATCTCCAGCAATAATAATAATATTTTTTTATAATAGTCACATAATGCCCCACCTGTAACGCCTCATCACTTGTCTTGTTCAGGTAGTTCAATGAAGCTGCTCGCTTCATGCTGGCAAGCAGAATGGAAGCAGTTAATGGCATTCAAAGAGATTTTTTTTTGTTTTGCAGTTCTTACTTGGTGCTACGAGGTTCAGGCGGTCCATTGCCCTGCAGTTTCTTAACTAGTAGCTCACTGCTACGACGCAGGACGTCTCGGAGTTTGCCCAGAGAGCCGCTGCGTTGGAGGGTTCCGCTGCCGTCCTGCACACATGCACTCATCAAGCCACCTGATCGTAACCCTAAACATAACCTTGAATCACACTTATTATTATTTTATCATTCATTTCTGGCTACATAAACATAAACCATTTATCGGGGAATTGAGATATAAATATTTGGTTGAAGTATGCTTCATCACCAACAGAGGGAGCTGCATGTACATTGTCAACATTGAAGGTAGCACTATTTGTACCAATTTTTCTAACATGTATTTTATATTTATACGGACAAGTGGTTCAAATACAGAATTCATATACCACAAGAAATAAATCTGCTGATAGTACAAAAAAAATATCAAAGGGCCATTTTGAAAATAAGAAGTACAACTACAAAGGGAAACCATGTAGATGTAATAGAAGTACTTTTTAATGCAGAAAAGTAAATTCCCAAATGAAAACACACTATTTCAGAGCCACATACGGGCAGTTTACGTTCTTTAATTTTGAATCCATGGCACATTTATATTATCATATTTGTTGAGTTAATATTGTTGCTGCCTAATTGGTAAATTGTTTTATTGTAAAGTTAAATACAATTAGTAAACTAAAAAATCACATCTACATAGCAGTTTGTTAGATAGCTGGTTAATTATTATTAAATTATGAATAAGAACTTTATAGTGTGAATGAGAATGAGTGACTCTACTAATATGGCGTGATAAGGAAAAAAGAATTCTGAACATGTGAAATTGTTGTGAAATCATTCAATAATGTTAATGTGCTATTAGATTAAAAAAAAAAAAAAGAGATATTATAGCTAGCTTTGGTGGCCCCAAAATAGTTTTAATATAAATATTCCACTGGAAAAGAGAAAGTTCACAAATGAAAAAACTTTATTTGAGATACCAACAAGTGTTGATGCAACCATCTTCACAATGCAAATTGGTAAATATGACGACGCAGTTCTACTACTAGTGCTACTAGACCTAATGTAATATTTTTCTACATTGGAGAAATGAAGTCACACTTTAGCTATATGTCAAGAGTAGACAGTTCAATAAATAGGCATTCCACTAACACAACATTATTGATATTATAATTATGTGTCGCACATGATCAATTCGAAAGCTGAGGGTAGAACTACTAGAGGTATAGATGCACTCATGGAAAAAGGAATGAAGAATCATGGCAAGTTGAAGACTGAAGCCAGAGAGTGAATGCAGCACGAGCACAGCAGCAGACGACGACGACGCTTTCAAGGTGGTAAAAGTCATTGTAACATTCCCTTTGTGAAACAATCGAACTAGCTGTTGTGGATGTTGAGGTGGAGGAAAAAAACCAAACGTTTCCACCGAGGTGACGATGCTTAAGTGTGTGACCGCTGTGACTGTACACACAAATACACTCACTAAACGTTACTGCGATTCACGGCTTCTGTTTGAATTACACGAAGAAAAGGCAATAATGCATATTTGAGACTGCGACATTCGAATCTCATCTCTAATTGGTCTTTCCTGACGCAATGTACAAAATCATGCCGTTTGTTTTTTCTCATTTGTAAGCGCGACCTTTTGTGTAACGTGCCCGTGTAACACACCGAAAAGGAGAGCAAAGAGCAAGGACACTGAAAACAGGAATCGCAACGGCAGAATGAATTACCATGGCAACAGCTTGATGTCAGAATCGGATACCGACAATTCTGCGATTTATTTAAATACGACTGCCTTAATATTCAACCACGAAAAGTGTGCACAAAAAATGTAAACAAATCATACAAAATAAAATAAAGCTCTTTTGTTTTGAAATCTATGTAACAGAACAATAGACTCCCTTTTTTTCATTTTGATATGAACGTGAAATGACAGTACCACGACAGTTTCGCCATTTGACCTCAAAATTAGTTTACGTTAAACACAAAAAAACCCTGCATATTAAAAAAAAAAAAAAAAAAGAGAGATAATGTGGCTAAATAAAGCGCTTGGCAACTTTGAAATAAAAATGAGTATAGTGTGATAATGATTTTCGAATTGAGGGACAAGAATTCAGTCTATTCAGAATACAGTGTGCAACATACGTACAAGCAAATTGAGGGAAAGAAAAGCGAGACTGAGGTTACGCACACAGGTGCGTGCACAAATAAACACACACACAACCACACTGAGGGAAAATCTTCAACATAAGGTTAGCGGAAGGAAAGGATAGTGCCAGAGAGCGAGACAAAAAACCAGGAGGGGCCAAGATGAGAAGACCAAACGTCCCGGTAGCTCTCGGTCGGACCGCGGACTGATGAGGGAGGGGAAGAGGGGCTCTCTCTGCTGGGGAGAAGGGGACGAGGGCAACGGAGAGAGGCGACAACACATATCCTTTAGCTATTGGTTGAGGGAGGGAGGGAGGGAGGGAGAGAGGGATGGAGGGATAATCTTGATGGCTTAGGCCTGATAAGAGAGAAAAGAGAAAGAGACAAAAAGGGCACAGGTTGTAAGATGACCAGCTTTGGGTTGGTCCTCCTTCCTGACATCTCTCCTACCTAAACCGAAATTTGTTGACCCCAGTTTATTGATCTAAAAAGTAAAAAAATATTTTCAGGACTTTACGGTAGAACGTCTCACGTTGAATGTTTTGGAGTTTGGTAGGAGGGGTAGCAAATGGAATATCCACTGGCGGAGCTTGAGGGGGAGTTTTGTTTTGTAGACGCCGCCCCTCAAAAGGGGGGAAAAAAAATAAAAATAAATAAAAGCTCCACCAGTGGAAATTTCTACCATTTTCATATTTTAAACCCACACAAAATGATGACTCCAAACTATGACAAGCAGAATCATTGATTGCAGCAAGTTGGTGTTTGCAGTTGCTGTGACTCAGCTGTTTTTGGTTTTCTTTTTGGGCAGCACAGTCTGAACTTGGCACAGTGAGTGTTCGCTGCAGGGATGGGACCATTAGCAAGCATCAGCACTCAAATGGATACACTTATATATATATATATATATATATATATATATATATATATATAAAAAAAAAAAAAAAAAAAAATAATAATAATAATAATAATAATAATAATAATAATAATAATCGAGTGCGCATTGATTGACCAGATGAGATTTTGAGACGTTTTGTAGCGGGCCGATGCAACATCCTCCACTTTCCCTGTCACTACAACAGTTCACACAAAAGCACTTAGTTGTAACTACAGATCAACCCAGCTGACCTTGAACAGAGATGTTAAGGGAGAGTACAATCCACTGAATGTAGAAAAGAATTTTGATTGACACGCTGATTGGTTGTCATGGCAATAGTAACCAACAGGGTTAGTGATGACAGGGAGGGGGAAAAAAAAGCCAAGGATGGGAAAAAAAGACAGCATGCAAACAGACAAGCATTTAGCTGGAAGCAAAAAGCAGGAGTCAATTTGCGCATATTATGAAGACACACACACACACACAGATTCATAATCAACACATCCACAGTTTTGTTGGCATCATCTAGACCTCAGCAGAGACTAACGTGAAATGATGTATGACAAAAATAGATAAACGTATTATGCCTCGACAAAGATTTCCCCAATTTTGCTCATCGGTTGTACGAGCCTGATGCCGTACACCTCGATTTGAAAATTAAAAGATGGCTGGACACAGTCGTCAGTCCTGCAGTCAAACTAATTGTGTCAAATGAGTGTTCAGAAACAAAATAAAAGCAAAAAAAATAAAAAATAATGGGTCTTGTATGTCATTTGTATGACATTTTAGGAACCCATCTGTATGTCATTCCGTTTTATTGCATTCAAACCTATGTAGACACGCACTCACACAAGTGTTACCACACAAGCCCCACCCTTTTTCTTTATGTACAGTAAAGTGAGAAACAAGACATCAGGTTAATACGGCACCTCTGTGAGAGCACACAATGCATTAGTGCGCATGTTTGATGGGTTAAAGTCCATTGACTGGACTAGAAATGGCTGCATGCATGTTTAAAGCACGAGACCGCAGTGTGTGAGAAGCACAGGCTCAGTCAAGACGCATCTATTGGCACAGTCATGTGAAATTCACCACAGGGTTTTTGCTAACTAGGACACGCATCTACAGTAGCGGTGTTTTTCCAAGTGCACAATTCGCTGCACTCAATGTCTTAGCAAAAAAGACTAGCATGAATTTTAAAGCATTAAAACTGGAGCTAACCTGCATATTAGGTGCACAAACTATTAGGCACTGGAAACGGTCAACATTATATTTTGTAGTTCACATTAGGAACATGCTAAGGATAGTTCTAGATTTAATTGTTTCTTTTAATGTGACTCGTATGTGAATTACGAGCGAAATAACTATGTTGCCAAAGTGCTGCAGCATGAGCCTGTGCCATATTTTTACAACTCCTCTTGTGAAAAAGCCATGCCAGCAGAACACGGCAAGCAATGAACAGCAACATAAAAATGTAAACTGAGACACTTGTCAAATAGGACATGTCGCCGTGCCAAGACACTCAATCAGCTTTCTCGTTCAACAAAAAAAAAAGATTTGGATGGAAACCTCTCATTGGAAGGACAAGACAAAAGGGAGCTAGTACAGAAAACATTTACAGAGTACATCGAGTCCAGATCAAAACAAGGTACTTGGGTTGTATATTACTGTCACTAATTGGTGACAATTGCAGAATGTTTAACAAATCACATTGTAAAACAACTTCTGAAACCAATCAAGATGTCCTGTTCCTCCAATGAGGGCCACCGACTTGTAAGACTCAATTCAAGTGGATATTGTACTCACCCCGTTCCACTCCACGCCCATACTCACTTCCTCGCCAGCTTCGGAGCCGCTCTCGTACTTGACACTGCTCAGGCTCTCCCGGCTCCTTCGCCTGTCGCCATCTGCGTCCTTCAGGATCTCCACCATGCGTGTCTGATGGATGGGGTCAATACCCTAATGGGAAGAACACACAGAGGAAAAGAAACCATAATCACAAAGTTAAACATTAGCAAGAGGATAAAGGATGAAAATGTGTAGTTGTATGGGAATATTTATAGGGGAAGACAAGTCAAATATTTTCTTTACAAAAATATCTTCTATGCAACCTGAGTTATTTTCAGTCAACATCGAGTGGCAAAATGGCCACCCTATATGAGATGGCTTTGTTTTATCCATATTCCAAAATCGTATTTAATAATCAATGTTTATTGTTACTTGACTTCCCTTTGAAGTTATTTCAGAAATATTTTCTATGGCTGTGAAATGGGAGTGATGTTTCAGGGTGAAAGGTGAAGGCTCTAGAGCGGCCATCACTTACTGTGTTGCTCTGGATCCAAAGCAATGTTGAAAGAGAGAAAAAAAATAAATAAATAGAATGAGATTGATTCTCCTAATACATTTCAGAATTGGGGAAATAAACAGGAAATGCTAGGCTGTTTCACGCGGATACATGTTACATATTCATTTCTGAAATGTGGCCAACCTGCTTGCGGGATCTAACGGCGCACTCCTCCAAGGTATCGGCAGCTTCGAGCTTGCCCTGACGGCGGTACAGAGCCCCCAGGTTCCTCAGCGTCGTGTTCACGGTGGGGCTGCAGACAAGAAACGAGCACAAAGGATGAATAATGCACTTCATGACATGTCATGTGATCAAAGCATTTACGGCTGGCTGTGTTGCCCTTACTGTAAATGTCCCAATTGCTTCCAGGATGATGGAGAGCTGATAACTGCTCTAGTTTGTGTGGTAGATTAAATCACACAAGTGCAATGGAGCGCTGCATTCCAGAAAACTGGGGCATGAGAGATATTCACTCTCACTAGGAATAGTGCAATAGAGCACTATTTGACGTTCTTGCTCGGGACAAATCCACATAGCATGACCTTCTCTAAATCAGATCTTAAATACTCACAGCATCTTGAATGGAAAACCTGAATTAGTAAATAATCACGTAAACTATATTCAATGTACAAACCTTGATATCAGCATTTATCTGAAGATATGTCACCACACTTAAAAAAAATTGTTTTGTTGTTGACTAGAATGCTGAGGGAGGGCCCGAACAGTTTCAAAACAGGATACATTTCCAGTCTTCAAGTTGCAGCAGTTCAAATTTCTTTTCTGATTTCCCCTCATAATTACTTCTCTAGTAACTTCTTTTTACGCTGTATAATTCAAAGTGTCTATACGACAGCAAGAGGGCCCCACCTGTTGACTTTGCAGGCCTTGTACCAGCCTCCATACTCTCCATAGGGCGTGTTGTCCCTGTGCTTGCCCTGGAAGTAAAAGGAAAAAGGCAACTGTGAAAAAGAGGGAGTGGTATAAACCAGACAAACAGGATTTTGTTTTTGTTGACTTATAATAATGACTTGCCCAAAGGGGTTTTGACTCAGTTAAAGGTTTTGCATTATGAAAGTGGAATCCGAACTAAACTGACCTGTTTATTGCTTGAATGTTTTTTGAATGTGTCATTGTTCCTGTGTACTACTTCTAAATGTCACAACTAGGATCGCATGGAAAACCTCACCTTGCTCATCTCCTCTCTTTCCTCGGCGTGCATCCAGATAGGTTTGTTTTCAGCTGCAGACACACACACGGGAGAGGTTCGACCAATTGTGCAACACCAGTGGAATTCACTTTGCTGAGTCCGTGATCAAGTATTCATGATGTTTTGAACTGGCTGAGCATAGCATATTGCCCTTCAAGAATAGAGGTTGAATCTGTTTCTGTGTTTATATTGTGTGCAATAGTCAATTAAATTTAGATTTAAAAAGATCTCATCTAAAATGTGGCTGTAGATACGGTACAGTTTGTATTTAATGTGATTGACTACATGGAGAAAAAACTGTGGCTGATTTTGTAGGTGCGGGACTTTTCTTCTGAGAAATCTTGTTGAAGGTTATATTTGAATGATAAAACTGTCAGAGAAATTTCACGAGGAAAGCTGACAAAAGCCATTTTCCTTTCTTATTCAAAGCGCATTTAATCTCAGGAGGGATGAAATCACCTTTCTCAGTCATAACTAAAAGAGAATGCAACTGCCAGAGTTGAAACCAACACTTTTTATTTCTCCAAAAAGCCCTTTGTTTTGAGTCTCTGAGTCCTTTAAATGGTGAAGGCAGGCAGCCTGCTTAGAACACCGTCCACTTTTTAACCATCTGTCCAGCACTCCTCACTAGTGTGAGATAAATAGTAAGTAAAAGATGAAACAATAGTGGAGGACAAAAAAATAAATAAAAAACTGAAGGGCAATTAAAAGTAAACCTATTCTACTTTTTTATTTTTTGTAATGTTAGTATTCTTTGTTATGAACTATCTTCAACAAGTCCTTACCGTCAACAGATCCAAACTCCTTCTCATGGGCTCGAGTCAGAATCTCTTTGTAGAGAATCTCAGCTTCCTTGTATTTTCCCTGTTTGAGAAAGCAGGATGCCTAGAGAACAGAGAGGGGGCGGGCGGGGGAGATACTTCAATTATAAACCCAGAAGACTTCAAGATAGAAGGCAACGACCTGTGCAGTTACTCATATTCAGTCATTTAAATCATGTTTTTTTCCATCTCCAGGCTTCAGGGAGCTACAAGCAAGTCAGCTGACGAGATGCTGCTGGCTTGCGTGCAATAACGAGTTATTATATAGACCCTCACAAGATGCTAATATTATTAAGGCCTCTCATGAAAAACACACAAGTCTTTGAAATTTGCCTGAAACTCCTAACTTCCATAAACGGTAACCTCATACATCTCAAGATGTACACGTCAAAAAAAACCACAAGCCCCATGTCTCTATTTGCACAAGAAATGCCTTTGTGGCGCATCTACTCACCAGATTATTCTTGGTTTTGGCCACGTTGGGATCATCCGGGCCCAGCCTACACTCGTAGATCTCCAGGGCACGGCAGTAGTAGTATTCCACCTCCTCGTACTTGCCTTGATTCTGACACAGCAGAGCCAAGTTGTTCAACTGTTTGGCCACATCTGGATGGTCCTTCCCCAACACCTGATGGAAGCAATACACATTTTTTCCACATATTGATGAGTCTGTCTCATTACTTCTCTTTGCATCTATCCTTCTGTTGCTGACCCCAGGGACCCTGAGACGCTTTGATCAGCAATCAGTGAGTGTGACTAAAGCTTTCCCCATAATTCCTTTCCCACAATGACAGTATTCTCTCTTTTATAGGTGCTGGTGTTAAAATGGAAATCTTAGTTCTTACAATGAGCTAATTGTTCACTGTTCTAGCGCTGAGGTCAGGTGCTGTGGAAGCCAGGGGTGTAACTTACCTTCTCTCTGATCTCCAGAGCCCTCTTGCACAGAGGCTCGGCCTCCTTGTACTTCCCCCTCTTTCCATACAGGACGGCCAGGTTGTTCAATGTTGCAGCAACCTGCACAGCACGTAGAGAGAGACGATAGCAAATCAAATACGCCATCTTTTTTCCCATTATAATTTTTTTGAGCTAATCGCAAAAAAAGGCTTTTCTAAAGTCCGACGTTTTGTAACATCTGATTTCGCTTGATTTATGCTCCAACTTTGTATATCTGACATCAAGATAGATAACTGAACATATCTGAAACCCTTTTTTGAGTAGAGGGGCAAAAGAATCTATACATCTTGAGGCAGTGGGAGTAAATAAAAGAGAAGGTACAGCAATTACATTCTTGTCGAGTCTCTGAGCAATAATACCAATAGAACATTAACATGTCTACATTGATGTTGCCATGACAATGGGAGTCTTACAGCAGGATGGTCTTTCCCCAGGGTTTTCTCCCGGATAGACAGAGCATCGTTGAGAAGATGTGCAGCCTCTTTGTATTTATTTTGATCCCTGGGAGACAAAGACAGTGGATAGCAAGAAGTCACACAATTCAAACAAAGTACAGGAAATATGGGCGACAGCTCAAATTGTCAAACGGAGTCATTTCTAACCTATAAACTAAAGCCAAGATGTTGAGCATAGTAGCCACATCGGGGTGGTCGTGTCCAGAGGTTTTCTCCAGGTCCTCCAACGCTTGCTTGCAGAGGGGCACAGCGACCTCGTACCTGCCCTGAGAAGCGTATTGGATCACCAGATTGTGTAGTGTTCTTAAACGAGCCGGGATCTCATAGCCGCCTTGCTGGGCTGCAGCCACCGCTGCGCTGTTGTGTTGATGTTGCACTGCGTAGGCAAAAAAAAATGCAATGTAAGCATGAGGTCGGGGAGGGGAGAAAAAAAACCAACAACTATCTAATTGGAACAAATATCCAAGTTGGAGAGAGTACACTATATTGTCCTTGCTAAATGATGTAGGTCTTACTTCCTTGGCCGTGCTCCTCTTCCTCATTGGGGAAGAGATCATCCAGCGAGTCCTTTGGTGTTTCTCTGTCTTTTTCCTCCTGCTGAGATTAAGAAGAAATCAAAATATGAAATGACATCTCAAAAATGCCAATTCTAGTGATATAATAACATTGGGTGAACTTTTACACCCCTAGCGATGACACGTTTATATGGTTTCGCCATTGTAACCAATCCCTGAGGCTAACCATAATTACAAGGTGGCCCTCTTTGAAAATGAGTTGGACCCAGTCATGGGTCAATGGAGAACTTCTTAAACCATACATCTGGAATAATTATCAAGTGAGGGCTTGATTTGGAATCAAAATAGCTGTAAAGTTACTGTGAGACTTGACTTACGGTGGGGGAGACGTCCTCATCATATTTCTTGAGCTGGTTCATGAACTCCAGATGTTTCTTTTCTTCCTCGAGCTGAGCTACGCTCTGCTCGCTCTTTTGCAGCTTCTGTTGGGTGTTGGCCAGCTCATCCCGCAGCCACTGGTTCTCCTGGCAAAGCCTCCTCACCTGTGCACGCAGCTTCTGCTTCTCTGACTCCACCGCATTCAGGTGGTTGGACAGAGCCATCATTACCTAGGATGGCAAGAACATTAAGAAGGTTGGCTTTGAACTGAAATAGCCAAAAGGTGCAACAAGAAGAAAAGAGTGTGAATCATTCGAAGGTTCAACACACATGCAATCACCAATATTGCCAGTTATTGATCCAGTGTTACCTGTGCTTCACCAAGTCCCAGCTCAATCATCTCCACTGACTTGCGCAGCAGGTTGGACTTCTCATGCACCAGGTTGGCCTCTTCGTCCTTTTTCAGGCACTTGATAGTCTCCACGAGACTGTGGAGAATGGAGTTGTGCTCATTCTTGAGGGCTTCCAAACCCTGAATCACCAGTTTGGTGTTGGATATGATCTCCTCTTGAGAGAGCTTTTCGAGCTTCTCTTCCCGGGCATACACCATTGTGGACATCTTTACAGTTGCTCAGGGAAACCTGGAGACGATAAACAAAGTGGAAGATGGTATTACACAACTGATGACAATGCAAAATGAGCCAGGAGAATCTAAGACCTTGCAATTTTAGGGTGTATATTATCGATGTCCTTTTGTGCTAAGCCAAGTCTTGGTCTGGCTGAGAAAATGTCGCCGTTTGACGTTGTTCTAAACAACAGTTTGATGAGCCAAGCTGTTTTCTCAGTCCAGTGACTCATTGAGCCACTTCAGTTGTCCGTCATATACAAAAAGGGGCCCTGCCCTTCCAGCTTGAAATCCAGGCAGCTGTGAGTAAGCTCACACGCTGGAGCATCAGTGAGGATGAAAATGAGAGATAAAAAGGCAGCCAACATCTGGGAAAATTATGCCGGTTGGCCACTCCAGGTTTTGATCACTCTTCATTTTGCCATTTTAAATTAAAGACTAGCCATATAACCCCCCGCCCCCCTCCTCCATAAAATATGACAAAAAAGATAATAACCGAACATCTCAAAATGCCTTGAAATACAGTATTACTCGGGCTACGGCAAATCTGGTACAACCACTCAAAAAGGGTGTTACTACTACTATCTACTAATTATGACTTTACCATGATGTTTGGCATCTCACATCCAGTCATCACAGCTCAACTCTGTTATTAGACATTCGCACCAAAGTTAAACTTTTTTTTTTTCTTTACTTTCATGTTCATGGACCAGCTTACTCTAATCTTCTGAAGAATTCATGACGCTTTCTGTGCAACTGGAAAAGTCTCCTTTTTTCTTCACTCACTATATTTTGTTTAAGTCAGACCTGGGTGAAGTATGACCTGGCAGCCACATATTGTCCACCCAGTCCCAGTGAGATACCATGGTGAGCATCGAAATAACCAGAGCTTGTCAAACGTTTGCTATGCATTTAAATTCATTGGAGTACATTTCCTTCGTGTTTGAGTGGTTGAAAAGTCCGTAAATGTAAAGCCCTCAGATACTCGATAAACATCTGCGCACAGAGGTGAAAAACACTTTGGTGCCAGTCGGAGACAACAGCTCTGCTTTGATACAATAAAACAGTCAGCGCGCCCCAGAAACATCAAGTTAATTTTTTTCGAAGTCTTTATAGAGGTACTAAAGTGTCATAGCTTTTGTTTAATCTTTAACATGTTGTCATTTAACAAAAAGTATGCACAAAGAAAAGGCTACGCTCTGAATTTGCCTATGAAGTCGCTTCTTCTTAAGAGTGAAATGTACAATGATAATAATAAATGACATCTTTCGGGAGCTCATACATATTTTCCAATCTCTGCTCCCTGCCAAGTATCAAGATTCAAGCAGCCTCCCATTTTATAGTATAATAACATGCAACACATCACCATACTGCACATCAACAGATGTTTGCGCTCCTTGCTCCGGCAGATGGCTTTGCAATTAAATCCTAATCTCAAACCAAAATGGGTAAACAGTATGAATGTTATATGTTATTATGAGCACTGATAGAAAAGAACAGAACTATGGAAATAACAATGGTTGGTTCTCAGAGTATCTTGAGTTCAAAACAAGCCTCCAAATTTACTACGTTTGGAAGGGAAGCCATCGGTGAGCAATTGAACATTATTCCAGCTACGACACTAACCTGTTTACGTTGCAAATCTGAGCCTTACGAAACTGGCATGGAGAATAAAATAATAAAAACTTGTCTTCCAGTAACACAGCGGCACACACAAAATAGACAGCGCTCAGCCGCAGAGACCCTTCGAGAAACGACAAAGGACGTTGTGCCTTCATGCAAATGTAGGACATTGTGGGCGGGGGAGAGAGAAAGGGAGAGAGCAGGTACACTACAGGGAGAAAGGGGATGCTTGCGTCTGTAGGATGACGCTGACCTTCCTGCTGTTTCACCGCCAACAATTGGCATCAGCTAAGGTAGCCCCGCCCAACGCTGCAAAGGAGCAGGTTGGATGGGGGCAGGGAGCTATGGAGATGTGCACCTCTGCAGCCAGACACAAGGGAATAACAGTAACAGCGAGCCACAACGGCAAAATTTAAAGACACAAAAAGATGCACGCATGCCTTCCAGAATTAGTCCTTTACACTAGATGGAGTAGTTCAGATCTTCGGTAAAGGATAATAAAAATTTTTTTTTAAAAAAGAGTAAAAATTGAATTAGGAGAAAGGTCTTCTACATTTACTATTCAACTTAAAGACATTTTTAGATTCAAGACAAGACAACTTGGATGCTGCACCAAAATGGAAACTGCATTAAATACAGCATCGCTACAGTAATGACATGACTATATGATATCTGTTCAACAGCACGGTTTTGACCACATACTAGAAATACTACCTTAGTAGCAACTTTTTTGCCTTCGGAAAAACGTCAATAGGGAGTGAAGCCACATAAAAGCAAGTAAAAAGTAAGGTTGCTGTTTTTTTGTTTTTTTGAAATCACAAGACCCCTTGACAGTCTGTTCACGAAAGCAACACCAAAAACAGCTCAATAGGCAAGTCCTGATTCAAGTTACATTTTGAAATGTGGGTCAGAAATGTGTTTTTACATACAAGCTGACTCACTCATGTTTGTCAATGACCAAAGGTCACAACATAACCACAATCATAACCTCCAGCCATATCCAGTACATTGCTCATGAGATACAATAACCCAAGGAAGCTGATGATGGCCCATATGATACTCATAACAAGTATAAAGTACAACCACCCTTAAGATGGCTCACTTGCTGAAAAATCTTCATATTGACAAGCCTTTCAAGAGGGTTGGAATGGAAACCAAACTCAAAATGAAGCAGGTGCATCAGTAAACAACATGTCTGTGTCAGCATCACATGTCCAGATCAAATTACGTCGTTTTACATCACCGGATACCATCATTCAGCCATTTCCGGCAAGCATCCACATTGCAGAGGCAGTCATCAACGAGGGTGTGGCAGGTTGGCCATAAGAAAAAAAAACGAGGGAGGGATCTGCCACATGCAACCACTGTACCAAGTTTTTTACTTACCTGATAACTGTGATATAAAGTTTACTCATGTATTTCTTTAAATCATTTCTATTTGGGTTTGTAAACAAAAGGTCACATTGACAGCAATGTTGCTGTTTACCTTGATAGCAAGAGCTGGTACATTTCTCCAACTCAAATATAAAAATATCTCGTGATGTCATTTGGACGTCTTATATGACCATGAATCATATTTTGAAGCAAAGGATTTCCTAAACTATAACTAAAGAACGTTGCAGCACATTCAATGGTTTATTTACTTGACTATTATTACCTGAACTTGTGTTACAGCTATTGCATTCCACTGAACGCTACATTAGGCAGATCATTTGTAACAATTACGTTCATTATGAAGATGCCACGTTGTCCTCCATCATGACGTAGTTGATCATGTTTAAGCACAACGTCCCCGACCACGTATTAGCCCATCCACGGAGATGTTTTCACTAATGTTAAGAGTAAAGCTTTAAATATTGGTTCAGCTCTGTCGTCAGTGGCTTTTTAACTCGGCTAGCCTGTTAGCATCACCACTCCCTGTTTTTTTTTAGGTGCGGACTCAGTGCGTTTACATTTTCTAGGCATTAGCATGAGCGGACATTTGTGAAAATGAAAAGTATATTGATATGAGGTTACACGGATGATCGCACTGATTACAATATGGATAAAACGCAAAGATAGCCTTACCGACAGCCAGAACCTTCGCCTAGCCCAGCCCCTTTAAATGCAAAATGTCTCCAAAACCGCACAGCTTTCCCATCAGCCTTTGCGAGCAAGTGAATCTCCGTGACGTAATGTTTTGTTTTTGCTCTTTGTCTCGCAAAATTTAACGTTTTTAACTATAGGTTTTCATTGTGGTTGTGAAATATGGCTAAATCTTGCTCAATTTAAAACGTGCCTTCGATTAACTAATATTGTATGCGCAATTTATATTAAAAAATATCTTCCTCAATAAACGCTGGGGTGAAAAAGAAGCTAATGCTGCCATCTGGTGGCCACATTTATTCAGCGTTTGGTTTCACTGTTTGACCCTAACGAGGATTATAATCAATTTAGAAAACAAATGGATGGATTACATTATTTAGCATTTGAATGCAAACGTTTCAATTCGTCTCGTGCATTGCGTCACGTTAAGGAATCGCTTCCAATTACACATGTGGAAAGGGTATATGATTATGCTGTGAGGTTACAGTAATAATTTTTTTTTAAAATATCTTTATTTCGAACATCCAAAACAAAAAGAAAATTAAGCAAAACAGATAACACTTTGAAGTGCCATATATAAGTCCATACAACAGACAAACAAAAAATAAACCAACAAACAGAAAGAATAATTATTTTAAATAAATAAATAATAGTAATAATACATAAATAAATAGATCAATAAAGAATGCTCGAAAAGGAGTAGGAGGAAGCATAGCTTAAATGATCAGATAAATGACATCTTTGTCACGGGAGAAAGTCCATCAAGGGATTGTTACTCTATTTAAGTTACGTTATGACAAAAGGGCTCTGCAAGTGATTTTAAAAACGGTTTAAATGCCGAGGTATCAACAACCAACATTAAATAAACATTTACTGCGTTGTCCGGATATACGTCATCATCATGCGTCCCAGTCGCTCGTGCTTACTGTACTCACGAAGGACGACCAGGGAGAAAATTGTAATGAAGTGAACCGGATAGAGGTTTGTTTTTCATTGATTACCAAAATTTGTTTATGTTATTAACATTGTATATGATGAATGCAATATCAGACCGTATAAAATATGTCTCATAACCTCGCCAAGTAGCCCCACACAATAACAGTTTGAATCCTATGCAGCTTTTAAAGGAGTGATGGCGATGACTTGTTTGAGTCGAGCCCTGAGTTCCCTCTTCATCTCCCCGTCTGCCTTGCTATGCTCTCAGGTCAGCATCTTATATCACAAGGAACAAATGACAACATTGCAAGAAGCTATTGTGCAGTTTTCTTGTGTTCACAGGTCAACTTGAGTGCTTTGGCGTGTGTGCCAGTGTTATTACCTGCATCCAGTACAGCTCCATGCCGGGGATTCCTCACCACAGCGTCTCTGGAGCAGAACAGAACACGGTGGAAGCAGATCGAGAAGTACACAGTTCGACCCATAGGGATGAAAAAGACTGGAGGAAGAGATCACACAGGTATTAAAAATTGGCCGTGTGAGCATGAATGGTTGTTTGCCTCTATCTGGCCTCTTCAGAGTTTACAATAATGGTAATCAGCACCTGTTTTGGTGCTCCTCAGGTAAAATCAGAGTTCATGGCATCGGCGGCGGCCACAAACAAAGGTACCGCATGATTGACTTCCAACGTCTGCGATATGAGGACGTTAAAGGACGGGGTCCCTTTGATGAGAAGGTTTTTGAAGTGCGATATGACCCGTGCAGGTGAGCACTCTCCTCTTTTCAACGTGTCAAATGAGTTGATGACTTCCCTCATCCGGTCTGCTGTGGTCTCTAGGTCAGCCGACATCGCCCTCGTGGCTGGAGGCAGCCGCAAAAGATGGATTATTGCGACAGAGAACATGCAGGCGGGAGACATCATTAAAACATCTCCTGTCATTGCACGCATGGCAGGTAGGAAAGGAATTGCAGTCATTAACAGTAGTCATACACTCAGAGAGTTCTGTTGCAAGGAGAAATTGCTTGTTTTACAGTTTCAGCAAATGAGGGCGATGCCTACCCACTTGGAGCACTTCCTGTCGGGACCCTGGTCAATAATCTGGAGGTACAACCTGGGAGAGGATCACAGTATATTCGAGCTGCAGGTAAAATTCTTTGCAATGGAAATAATCTTTATTTTCCTCACAATATTAAAGTAGCAATTCAATATAAAGGAAATGTTTTAAGTGATGTAACATCTTTTAAGCGGACATCCCAAATTGAATGTGATGGCTTAAAGTAGTGACTTTGTCGTACGTCTAATCATCTTGATCAGGCACAAGTGGTGTTCTGCTTCGTAAAGTCAACGGAACAGCCATCGTTCAGCTTCCGTCAAAACGTCAGGTTCAGGTGAGCTCACGTGGTGTAACATGACAACAAATCCTAAAAGTAATCTGCTAAGAAGTCAATGTCAACACACGCAGGTACTGGAGACCTGCATGGTGACGGTGGGTCGAGTGTCCAACGTGGACCACAACAAACGGATCATCGGCAAAGCGGGTCGCAACCGCTGGCTCGGTATCCGCCCGTCAAGCGGTCTGTGGCAGAGGAAGGGAGGCTGGGCCGGACGCAAGATTAAACCGTTGCCGCCAATGAAGAGTTATGTCAACCTCCCATCCATCTCAGCTAACTGAATATGACATGCATGGAATAAAGGAATCCTTGTTTGTACAGAAGATTACAAATTTTATTAAACACAGCTGTTTGTGAGAGCATGGAAAGAAAAAATATATATAAAAATCCCAAACATATTTACAACTATAGTAAAACATGCAGAGTAACCCATATTCCTTTAGTGGTAAATTTAAAAATACTGTCACGTCCTTTAAAATAAGGTTTGTGCAAAGACACTGGGTGGCATCTGAAGCAACAGGACCAATGAGAAGGCGGCAAGGTGTCGTCGTTTCTGTTTTATCACTTAATGCTAGATTGAAGAGAAGTGGCAAAAGAGCAAAGCCTCTCATTGATCCTGACTTGTAAAACACCCCCATGCTACGGTAAAATTTAGGGCAAAGCTGGACTTTAGGTCTAATACATCACAACAAACTTGACACTTTTGCCCTTTGATTATTTGAAATCATTTGATAATTACCCCTCACAAAATTCAGCCCTGCTTCACAGCCAAAGTTCAATGATACATTATTTAAGGGCCAGTTGGTGTCCCAGCCAAGACAAGATGGTGACCCCTCTTAAAACGCAGGAGACGACCAAATCAGACTGCCATAGTCTGCAGGCAGATGGCATGGTGGCAGCTACAAAATAAATGGCCAAAGGGGAAATACCAGTTGAGGACACTCAAAGGAACTTGAAGCAATCAAACACATTTGAGAAAACCAGGAACCAGTCTTATCTCATCTATAGGTAGTGGTTTACATTTGAAAAGAAAAAAACAAAACACCTCAAAACCAAACTGTCCCAATTTGGGTGTCAATGTATATTAAACCACATAAAAAGTGCATTACAAAATAAGGGAAATGTTGGAGAGTGTTGTTTTGAACAGAACAACTTCTTGAGTTGTGGAAACATACTGAATTTGGCATTTTGTCAAGAAATAAAGGTTAGCCATTTGTGCTTTCTACTTAGTTGGAAGCAAGTCACAATAATACATTTTATATATATTTATATACAGTACTTTAAAAAAAAAAAAAAAAGCTTTTCACTCTAGAAAAAAGAAACAACACACAAAAGGCAGTTTGTCCATAGGATTCCTGTTATGAAGATTTCACGTAACAATAGTTAGGGAGTACCATAAAACGTAGGGCACGCCTATTCACACACACGCGCAGGCAGTGATTTGGACATCTGGCAAGACTCCATCGATATTTCATTGTATTATAATTGCATCGCGCCTAGCGGTAATGTCAACGCGGGTTTCTAATCGCACCAACATTTATGTGCATCTACAGCCACAGTGTTGCTGTATAAAACTTGATTTAGGACATACAAATATTTTGACTAATAACACAATTTGATCACTGCCAACAAATCCAGTAATGCTAATACTGATTTCTACCACATTTGCATGTAGGAGTTTCACTTCAAGCAGACCAAAAGCTTTGTGGGACACAGCAACAAAGTTCATTTTGGCACTTCAATGCACATTTGCATTAAACATGACGCCAAAGAGACAGAAAAAAAAAAAACCATCAGTCGGGTAAATAACAATTACAAACATATCAGGGCTTAGAACAATCAATTTTGGCATTTAGCTCATAGGGATTTATTCTTTTTTTATCTCATGATACCCTGTTTTAAAATAATTGTGTCAAGTCTTCAGGACTGGGATCACTTGAACTTCTGAGTGATAAAAATGTGCGTTAAGTCTATAGCTACCTTCCAGAATACCAAAATGAGTTATCTTTGTTGCTTTAAAGTACACGAAAGCCAAGTTTTGTGTTCCCTGTCGGGAGAATTTGGGGAAAAAAAAAAAGAATAAAAGGACAAACTGGAAAAGAGAGGGTTTCTGTCAAGATTCACAGCAATATTCCAATGCCTCACATGGCCTCAAAAATGTCACACACGCCACACTGCACATCACCATCGCACTCCATTTTCGAGAAAGTAACAATACATGTAGGATTTCACAGAAATAATAACATGTTAACAAAAACAACAAAGTGCAAACATAGCTGCCATCGTCAAAATGTGGCAAATTGTCAAAACGAGTCAAAGGACCTCCAAGGCGGCAGCACAGCTTTTACAAAATAGTACTTGTTCTGTTTTTGTAGTGTGTAAAAAAACAAAACAAAGAAAGAAACAAAACAAACAACAGCCAACAACATCAAAAACTCCAGAAGGACAACATGAAGGTGTGTCTGTGTGTATTGAACACATGGATGTGAAGTCAGTAAGATTTCCACAGGAAAACTATCACTGCTGTTGGCTTTCCCTCAAATTCTGTGGAGTCTCTGGATGAGACAAGTGCAGCGCAGAAGAGTCTGGCGGTTCCAAGCGGATGATTGCCGAGGTCACACAGGTTTGGTGTAACCAAAAATTCCCACCGGGAAGTGCTTAACATGAGTTGGCCACTGGGCAGCAAGTTGGAAAAACTTAACGTCGTTCCACTCCACTCCGTCGATGGTGACTATCACAGATGAAAGAGTAATCAATCAATTAAGAAGGATACTGATAATTGGAGAATAATATGAGGGCGTTACTCAATCACCATGGAAATGTAACAGAAAAAAGAAATTCAGATTCTCTTATTTCTGTTGTATTTCATGAAAGTAGACTGATATGTTTCATTCAGCATTTTGTCTTTCAATGATGGTCACCAGTTTCAGATTGAATATTAACACTTGGTTTTGTAATATAAAAAATATATATATATTAAACAGAACCCTTCTAGTCAGAATGTATTGTTGTCTATCACAAACATAAGCATGGCAATTATTTACATGAAAAAAACTTCTACACCAGAGGTGGGCAAAGTAGAGCCTGTATTTTTTTCTTACCAATACATATATAGTTTAGATTTTGTTACATTTTTTATTAATCAACTATAAAATAATTAAATAGCAATAAAATTCAATTAGGAGACTACGTTATTTTATCATTAAAATAAATCATTTTAAAAATTATAGACCATGGTGTGTGTGAATGTATAAACAAGTATCAACACTAGGGGGCAGTATTACCTCTCAGCATTGTGTGCTGGTGCTTAGCAGTGCAGATCAACCTGCTGATTCCGTCAATCACTTGGCTCTTGGAGTCCAGCTCTTTCTCTTTCGGCTTCTTGCTGAGAAAAATAACTGGAGAGAGGAGCAGAGCATGTCATGTATAGGTCTTGAACATTTTCAGAGATAATTGAACCCATGCCTGCCTACACGGAAGTCGGACAAGTGAACCACAAGATCATCAATGATACGATTACATTTACATTAATTGAGTTGTTAAAAAGCAATTACAAGGAAAGCATTTGTACTACAAGGGTAAAATATAAGCGTTGTCCTACTATCACGAGATTTATTTTCCAGACAAAATGTGAGGAAAACAATTACAAGAATAAAGTGTGAATTTTTTGAGGATGAAACAAAAATATAAGAAAAATGACTATTACAAGAATAAAGAGACAATCGAGGACCTTATCACATTACACTATAGTTTCGGGGTGTTTTTCCCCCCAGAAAACAGAAAAATCTGAACTGATCATTTCGTTTTATAATCAATTTAGCAGAGGTGACCATCAATAGGCAAAAAAGTCCATTTTGGTCATTCTTTTAACATGGTGACGGTTTATGTACTGTATACACTCATAAGATTATCATCAGTGTGAGCCAGAATTTTGCAGTTGCAGGTCTTAACATGTCTCAGGCTGTTGTTTGCATTTCACATGCAATTCAAATTTATTCTGATGACATTCTGATTGTATCCCGTCATAGATTTACTTTCTTTTCTTTCCCAGTTACCCCATTAGTTCATGTAAGGTTCCCATTTGTGAAATCATCAACATCTTCTCTTTCATCATGCACATCCCCCAGAGTTGCTCAATGTACCTTTCTTGTTCTTCTCCTTGGTGACAACAGTCATTGCCATGCTGGGTGGAGGGGTAATATCCCCCGCGCAGGGCAAGCGACTGACTTGGAGTGAGCGGAAGTTACTCTTCAGTGTGTTTTTCAGTCCCACGTCGCGTTTCTCGCCCTCTTTTTTCTTCTCGGGGCCTTGCCACGTCCAGTAGTCCACCTGCAGGCCCATCACTTCACTGCCAGAGCACGGAGAACTGCAAAAGGTAAACACTTTGAGGCACATACTCCAGCTGCTCAAACAATGAGGACAAAATGGAGAGTATTTTGCTCCTGTGTACAGAGTATTATCTGTTCAAGATCATTTTGTGTGCCTTACCCAGCTCCGGAAAGGCCAGTGGACACAGAGGGCGACTGTGGAGGTGTTCCCCCGATCTCCTTCCCATACGGACCGGCCGAAGGGGGGGTGGGCGACGCCAGGATGCTTGTGTTGCCCCCCATTGCATCGTCAGAATCCACTGTGAACACGATAAATCATCTCAAGCAACATCTCCAAAAGATATTGACGCTTTTTCATGGCCTTGAGAAGGAATTTGTTCGGAATCTGAATAAATGAATCTCGCCACTTTCAGGCTGTTCAAGGGGTCCTTAGGTCGTAAAGAAATTAGTAAATCAAGTAGTTTATTGTTAAATTAATTGGCTTAGAGTTTGGGTCTCACCTGAGGTTGAGAGGCTTTGCTCTACAATTCCAACTTTAACAACCTGCAAGTGGAAAACAGCAATTCAGTATTAAAAATCCTTTATCTAAAAAAATTAATACATTTTCTTAATTCAATAAATAAGTAAATAAATAAATAAATAGGAAAAAGAAATCTCACCCCAATAAATGGCACAAATTTCTGACAGGAGTCCTCGTCAGGGCTGTGGGGAGACAACAAAGAGGCTGTTAGCATGGCCGAAGACAGGGGGCGCTTGGGGCACGACAACACTCCAAGGTGCAACACTCAATGATCTTGGACGGGAGATGGCACCATGCCCCATCGCAGCAGAAATGGCACATGAATGAGATCATCTTGGGGTGTGTATGAGATGAATGAGAGGACCGCTCCTTACAACCGAGGTTTATTGGGAAATTGCTCTTGCGAAACACCGCTCCAAGTGACTGTGGCTGTGAGCCATGAATTCAACACTACATGCAAAATCGCCAGAGTTGAATTTCATTTAGAGATCACGATAAGAAGCATAAAAGTACTGTAGTCTGCCGTTGGGAAATTGTGCAAACATCTTTTCAGTATAATAATCTGGGGCTTTCCAACTCCATGTGTAAGTTGTCACTCTTACCACCTCACACTTCTTATTTTGCGGCACGACATCCCTTACCTTAAGGAATACAATATTACACTTCATGTATTTGGACATGTGAGTCATTACGCCTACAGAGAAGTCAAAATGGAAGATGGTCACCGCTTCGCAGGAACAGTACAACAACTTCCACTTGTCAGGGAGAGGCTGCTTAAAAGATTTTGGATGGAGTGTGTCTCAAGACTTGACCCAACAAGTATACAATCAATGTGCTTATTAGCGGGCCTTTCATGCTTACTGAAATATGAACCTGCAAACCAATTTTTAAAGGATCATTTTGAGGTTGTTAGGCAATCATCACGGCAAGAACACGCAGGACACGGTAGGTCACACAAAATCCAGACAGGACGTGCAGATCGACATCATGGTGAGTATCAAATGGGAAAAGGAGTGTTAAGACACGGCAAACAGCGGTGAGGAGGATACAAGAGGGGGGCAGAAACCAAAGAGTCAAATCAGATACCTGATGTAAAAATCAAAATACAAACTTCTTTTCCTTGAATGCAAATCAAAGGGGGGGGGGGGGGGGGGAAGAAGGAATGCAAAAGGTGTTAAACTGTGTATTGTATATTTGGTACCCTCTGACGAACAAGGAAGCCTTTCACATTTGTATCAACCTGATTGCAAATGAACATACGCATGTCTGCTATGAATGAACAACAAAACTTAAGTGACAATTGCTAACACACATCACAGCAACCCTGAGGTGTGTGTGGTAATTGATGACTCATTCGGTATGTTTGGACCCACGTTGTGTGTTACATTTGAATTCACAATCTCTGGCGGCAACTTTAGGGACACCTGCGCAATGTGATGAGATCCAATATTAGGCCTGCACCAAAAGGCCCGTCATTACAAAGAAGATAATGCTTTTGTTTCCAGTGCCACTGTCTCCCTACAGTGGGTATTATTATAAAAGACAACCCTATTAAAACGCCAATTCTTGAGGGGGATAAAAAAAAAAAGAATAATTTTGCCATGAACTTGATTTCACTCCAGCGTTGATGAAAAGAGAAGAAAACCAGTTAGGGAGCCTGCAAGGGGGCAAGAGTAACATTTACAAAGCTGCAGGAATTTCTGCCAAGTATGTCCTACATTTGATTTCACATATTCTTCATATAGGGCAGAAGGAATGAATGGAGAAAAATGTAAGAAAAGAAAAGAAAACAAGTGGGGCTAAATTTAGCAAAAATATACGTACAAATGGGAGATTGTTTTATGGTTTGATGAAACCACACTTTTTGGCCATAACATGTTTTTTGAAAGAGATTTTATGGATCAAAAGTACTGGTAGTATCGATACTTGGTATTAGTATCGGTGACCTCTCCAAAAAATACTCGTAATGGTATTGATCAGAAAAAAAGAGTAGTATTAAACATCCCTAATATTAGACTAACTTGGTAGAAAACCTAACATTTCCAGAATTGGTCAACTCAATGAGAGGATTAAAACGGATCACCATATTAAATTTGGAAATCACCCAGACAGACATAAAGACATACATGCATATCCACAAACACACACTTCACGTGAAAATGCTTTTTGCGTCATATTTCCAAAAGTGACTTTACCTCTTCTGTTTGTAGGTGAGCATGGCTTCCGAGATGGGAAACTGGTGGGACACATTAGCACCGGCCAGATACTGAACAACCCGCCCTGCGACATCAATGTTATCTGCATGTGGAGCAAATAAAACAAGTGGTTAACAATAGGATGTGGACAAATCATTGAATATAATCACACCGGAGCGCTAAAAAGCAATCATTACCAATTGTGATTCAAAATACCGACTACAGAGAAAAGAGACTAGAAGAAAACTGAAGGGAAAAAAAAATCCTCCCAACATATGTTCTGTTCACTATGATGTAATAAAGCAAGACATTTGCTTTCAATTTAATAAGCCTCCTAATTCAACATTTGGGGTTAAATGTTGAGCCTGTTAATCTTCTTACGAAGCTCCAGCGAGGGAGCAGGGTGGAGCAGTGATGCAGAAACATCCCGTCCACCCAAGCACATTGCGGCTATCTTTCGCAAATGGAAAACATCATCTTTCCATTCATCAGCCCCTGACCCATGCTGTGGCCCCACTTATTCCCTTTTTCAAGTTGACCAAATATCTGACCCGCCTCTATGCTTTTGTGGCCAGATAGCGGAGGTGTATGTCATCGCTGACCACGCGTCGGCATAAATTGCGTCCTACCTGAAGCGGGCCGTTCCGTCCTGCAGAACAGCTCCCTCCATGCTGTGTCCATAAAGATACTGTTGAACTTGCTGTCAAACGAGGCCACATACTTGGCCAGGGGATGAGAGCCTGTGCGGCAATTGCAAAAGCAAATGTCAGTCTACAGAATAGGGATCACTAAACCAATGGGAGTTGAATGGTTTTTACCAATAGGGATGACCAGGAAACGTATGTAACTAAGCCAGTCAGGGGTCTTGTTGGCTAGCTGCTCCACAAAGAACCTCAGGATGGTGCTCAGGTAACTCTGGTCACCTGCAACTGCCACTTTCATTGTGGGCGGAGTCTGTGCATTGCAATTACAACTATAAGGGATAAGTGAAAGAGAGAAATTCAATTAGGACAATTATTTTCACCATTCATCATGCATTTTAAAAAAGAAGGATGAACCTGCCATGCCTGGTGTTGGTCAAAGTTTAGAATACAGCAGAAGGCAATTTAATGAACTGGTAATTTGAAGTAATTTAAATTTTTCAAAAGATCCTCTTGTGATTAGGAAAACGTGCAAACTGAGTTTTGGCAGTTGTGTAAAATAAAATAAAAAATTATAATATAATATAATTATATCCATTTTGCAACTCAAATTTAGTCTATGTTGAGAGCAATGTGGGGCTTGAGTGGAGAGGGGCATAAAAAAAAAAAAAAAAAAAAAAGGAAAGGTATAATGGGTACTCTTTGCGATGCTATTTGAAGCGAAATCCCAAGAGACAATGCCGCTTATCAACTCCACAACTGTTCCTGACTAGTATGTGACATGATCTCATCTGGAGTCTACTGAAAATATAGAGAAAGCTAGGTTGAAATTGAAAATGACAATAAAAGTAACACAGCTTGGCATACAAATGCCATACATTTCCGGGAGAAGACAGCTATCTTGCTGTGATGAATATCCGGGACGGCATTTTGCCATGTAAGATGTAGAACTTTTTTGCTGACCTATTTGCTGCAGCCATGATTCATGAGTAGTCATGAAGCGACTCACAATCTCTGGATTCGAGTAACGATGGTGTTGAAGGCAGCCTGGACATCTGCAGCTGAGCAGGTGGACACAATGGGCTGGGCTTGGTCATGGAGCAACTCTGCGACATACTGCATGGTAACAACACACAGATGTTATCAGAAAAGAGTGATTGATAGGTTTGAAAGAAAGAAAGAAAGAAAGAAAGAAAGAAAGAAAGAAAGAAAGAAAGAAAGAAAGAAAGAAAGAAAGAAAGAAAGAAAACTATTTGAAAATGTCAAGTATTGACTGACCTGTCCTTGCCACTCCAGAGTATTGATGAGAATGATGCTCTCTGGCAAGCGTTCATCAGAGATAAGGATCTGGTTCAATTGGTCATACACAGACTTCCTGGGAACCTTTTGGATGAATCAGTAGCATGGAATCAGAACGTGACGCATATCACATTGTAATTTAGCTTAAACGAAAGAAAAAAAAAAAAGAATGAGCAAATATTGGCTTTTGTACCTGTGCTATGAGTCTTGAGTCTGGGGAGCACTCGCTATCTATACTGCTGGTGCGGTCACTTTGGGCCTTGGAATTCTGTCTGTCTTTCATGGAGGTGCTGCGTGGACGTCTCTGTAGCCTGTTCTCCATTTTACTGAAAAGAACAAAAATCTTAGCAGGAAGCTATAAATAAGAATGCAGCTGTTAGTCATGCATGCAATAGCGATTGTGTGAATTGAGAAAGACGTTGCGTGCATAAATCCAGATGCGGGGCTCGGCGGAGTACCTTGGAGACATGTGGTTTTGGGATTCGGTCTTGCAAAGCTTGCCAACAGTGCTAGTCATCCGTTCAGTGTTGACGTCCCAGCTGCTCACCTCCCCTGGCCCTGGTCCGCTGTCATCGGTCTCTGGCTCCTAAGCCAAAAAAGAAGAAAAGACAGTGCTGATGTTCATCACGTAACAGTTTGTGTCAAGCCTCGGTTGTTCTCCCAAGCGCCTACTTTGCATCTTGTGAAAGATTTGCAGATAGCATTTTAGAGTTGTGGAAAAGGAGATGGGTCAGAATGTTTTGGCCCCGTAACGAGAGGAAAAACTGCAGTATTTGAGATGTTGAGTTTGAAGAAAGTAGAGGGAGAGCCAAAATCGAGACAAGAACATTTTCAAGGCTATCTACAGTTGATCTTGCAAGCGGCTGCCTTGTCTGATCTTCTGATTGGAGCTAAAACTGTCAATTATTTTGTCATGAAGAGATTATAAATCATCAGCAAGCATCATATCTTGAACAATCCAAGAATGTGCAAAGCTATCTGTACAGAATTTGTGGATCAACACAACAAGTTTCCAAAGTACATTTTCTACCAATCACCCTCTTTGGAAACCTCTGCACAATTTCCATTGTATGACAAACAAAGGAACGGTTCATTGGAGATGACAATAACGTACCCCCACTGGGCATTGTCTGATTGTTTAATTTGATTGTCCTTGCATCATAAAGTTGTGGACGAAACAATTTGGTAACAACAATAAGGTCTGCTCAATTAGCTCTAAACTGTCAGCTGTCTTTGCCAAATGGTGGTTGCTCAAAACAAGTTTCCTGGCTCAGACCACTTTTATTATTTGACTGTGGGGCCTTTTTACTTTATGACTAATACTGTACCTAGATCATTAATGACATTTGATTATTAGGGAAAAAAACATGTGCAATCTGATACCTTCCAATTTTACCGACTTCAACTATAATATTTTCTGGACCCTTATATTTGTAGCTCATAATAAAGCTGTAAGATTTCATTTCGCAACTAAAACAAGTACCATCCTGAAACCAACCAAGGAATTTCAAATATTTTTCATAAATCGAATGAACTATTTCAATCGATGCATCGTGACATGTGTGTAATATCCCTGGCTTTGCACGCCCCCACCCCATCTTAACTTCTTCCCAGAAAAGCCCAACACCCACGGGAGGCAAAGCGCACTCCAGTTTCAAGGGTAAGGGTGTGGAAAAAAAAAACACGATGCTCACGGGACAGTAGGGCAAAGAAAGTGCTGTACCAAAAACATACCCCAATGGTTGTGTCT
This sequence comes from Syngnathus leptorhynchus, assembly GCF_054491065.1. Taxonomy (NCBI): domain Eukaryota; kingdom Metazoa; phylum Chordata; class Actinopteri; order Syngnathiformes; family Syngnathidae; genus Syngnathus; species Syngnathus leptorhynchus. The sequence goes on along the minus strand of NC_141204.1, from coordinate 9,752,171 downwards.
GTGATGCTGTCCTCTTGATAGCGGGCCCCTTGCGCTTTACATCTGTCCACGGTGAGAAAGTCTCCACTCTAAATGGTAAAAAAAACACAAATTGTTGCGATTGTTTTCATCCACTGCAACCTGAGACACTTATTTGACAAAATGGACGACTATTTACTTTGTGAAATGCTCTTTTGTACAAGCTAAAATGGATTCCAAGGCATTTATAAACATCCCACCCTTGTCCTCCCCCTCACAAAGTCAGACACAACACGTCTTACTCTTCCGCTTTTGTCCCCAACCGGTCATAAATCTAGATGGGAATGCTTCATCCAATCTTCTCTCCGAGCATGGGGGCATATTTGCGTGTGTTCGCATGTGTACGTGTGTACGTCTTGATGATGGGTGCAGAGGTCATATGGCGTCAGTCTCTATAAATACTCCAGGGGTGAACCGGGGTGGGACAGCAGCCGCTTCGATCTTATCCACCAGCAGTTAAATGCTTTACATTTCCATCATTCCCAGAATTTCTAACATGGTTCTTGGGAATCCCAGAACCATTCAAGGCAACAGAGCCGCCAGGCATTTTACACATTGCCGCGGGGGCAATTACTTTACATAAGACTGTTAAACACATGACCCCATCCAGCACAACAAGAAGGAATAACTTTATGGTTATTTAGCAGGGCTGAAAAGAACCAGAGCAGTTTGTTATTGCTATAACAACTGAGGGCCTGGTGATCAACTTACAGCATATAACAGCTCTCTCTGTTGACTTTTTTGGCTGTGTATGCTTCCGATCTCTGTCTGGGAGCTGGAGTGAGACATTCCCTCAAAAAACGGCCTGTAAAAAAAATAATAATAAAAAATTGGACGTTCCAAATAAAAACAGCTCCATCGCTAGGAAGGATCTGGTCTTTTAATTAATAATTGCGAAGTTGAAGATTAATCATACTTTAATTTGTTACACAGAAACAGAATGAGGGCAAACTCACTTAAGCTTAGGCTTGGGTGTGCTCAAGACACTTTCATTGTCCTCCATCTCCGGCCCGCTGTCACTCTGGTTGTACACCTCCAGACTGTCGTAGAGTAAGTCCAAATCTTCTTCAACTTCCTGGGTCTGGTCTACCGGGTCAGAGTCCAAGACCTGCCAAACACGATAGACATATTCTCAACAAATGAGTAAGCTTATAAATATCACAGAGATTAAAAAAAAAAAAAAAGGTGGTGGTGGGGGTTGACCTTTGCTGCACACGTGCTAATCACTTGTACGGCTCTGCTGATCATATAAACAATTGTTGAAAATGCTGACTGAGTGCTATGAAAAGGAGAAAAAGTTTTAAAAAGACTCCATCCATGACTGAAAGCGAGCCAATCAGATGCGTAATGCTAGAAGAGACCTGCAGTGACAAACTTTGATCTGCAGTCTTCACAGTGGGGATGCATACGTATCATAGGAAGTGCACACAAGCAGGCTTTGGGACTAATCGGGTGATTAATGCCACTCCACAAGTGCAAGAGCTGTCAGGGAGCAGATAAACACAGTCTGTCCTTTTTCTACCTCTGAGGCTTTGTATTTATAGAACGGCGGCCGTGCATGCTGTCCGGCCAAAAGGAAGGGATTAGTGACAAGCAGTGTGATAAAGATCATCAGGCAAACTGAGAACTGGCCAAACACAGTCAGAACGCAGTGAGTGACTCAGAACGACGCCGTTGACTTCCATTAATATAAACTGGGCATTGATCGCTCGGTGAAGTCGGCCTGTGTTCAATTTGATCATCAGTGAACTGTGACTGGCAAATTGGTCTCCAAACAGTCTCAGTCAAGAGTAAACACTCAACGGTAAAAAACAAACAGGCCCACTGACGACAGCATCGGAATAGACGTTTGGTTTTTAACAGTGCGTGAGCAAATCCCAAAAACAAAGCAGATCATCGAGATTTGACGACACAATAGGGTTGCTTATCCTTCACCACAGATTATGTGCAAATTGATATCTTGGTGTCTAATTTCGCTGTTGAAACAAATACAAGCCATTCATTTGAAAGGCACTGTATAAATCTGAGATACATAATTATTCTTATGTATTATATGTTCTATATACTGCATTGATTTAGAAAGACAGCTAAGATGGACATTGGAAATTTAAACACGATCCAACATTTATCATTAGATTAAGTCGTGGAGATTAAAGCCCTTAATGGATTCAGCATACAAATCGTTGCTGATGGCAATTTATGAATCATACATCCATGAGTGGAGTGGGGGATAATGCAACCAAGCACCATAATGATGCTCTAAGCTTTTTTTTTTTTTTCCCATCGGCAATTCTTCGCCTGTCAGGAATACATTAGCAACAACCTTGCTTGTTGTTTAATGGGTCAGTAAAGATAAAGATATCTTTTCCTACAGCAACTGAATGACTTGTCTTATTTAAGGCTAGAATTTCTAGCAGAGGTTACAAGAAATCCCATCTGAGTGTTGTGTTACCCTCTAAGATTCACTTTTATGTGTTTTTTGCTTCAACCTTGAACACATTCTCTTGGGTATCCATCAAATCAACTTGTAAAAAAAAAAAAAAAAAAACACCTCACCTCATCGGTTACCTTGAACCTCTTCAACAAGGCCACAAATTTTTGCTTGAAGTTTGGTTGCTATAACAGAGACAAACACAATTGTACACAAGTTGGAAGCACATTTCTGCTATGGCGAAAATAACAATCATTCCAATTCATAAATTCTCCCAAGAACCATCTTGCGGATTACGCATCGACCGCAACAATCATCTTAGTTGACTCCACTGAAACCACTGATCTCATTTGCATGCTACTCCGCAATCTACTAATGGCTTGTACAAATGGGAAACCCTTAAAAGCTTCTGAGTCAGAAAACAACGGTCTTGGCTTATTCTTGTGGTCAATGATTTGCCAGTAACAGAAGAGAAGGCAGCTAACCCTCGTCATGGAAGTGGTCCGTATCATTTTCCTCCGGGCTTTTTTGGGCTTGCGAAGCTCATCGTCTTCATCATAAATATCCTGAAATACATGGAGGTAAAAGAAAATAAATGATTGCACTCTATGTATGGTTATCATAGTGATTGTAAGGAATTCCCTCAATTCTGCATTTTTTTGTAGCAATATGAAGAATTCAGATAAAATAGAGTAGCTGCAGTCAGTATCAGCATTAACTACTTAACATTACGGCGATGCAAAAGTAAAGACATAGTTAATTCAATTCTAGGCCATGAATATGATGCATATACATAAATATATTTTCTTTCTGGCACTTACCTGGCCATGAGCCGCATCATCACTTGCTTCCTGCTCGGATGAATAACTGTCATCATCCTCTTCAGAATAGTTGTCCATGTCTGGGGAGCGGTCTGAAGGAAATAAATCCGAAAATAATTTAATTGATGAATACATTTACAGAAGTATCGTGTGTAAAACAAAAACATTACAAACTGAGGCCGGCCAATATCCAAGGGCACTTGAGTTAATTACTTACCGAGTGCACTTTCCGTCCTAATTATTAAACCCATTTACATTGTTATTCACCACGACGAGGCTACCGTTTGAATAGCAAATTGCAGTGGTTGAATTTAAAACGAGCCATTTCTGAGTGGGATTTTCCGTTCTTTTCAATCAACTCATTTTAGTGTCTGTATCCTTTTGTTAATGGGATTGGTGTCATAAAGGATTATTGCAAAAAGTAGAGAGATAAACGTTCTCCCAAAGTGACACGGGCTTAATACTTGGTACATGAGCTCATCTGTTATGTTTGAATGACCTCCTTAATAACAACCAGAACAGCGAGGGACCATCATAGCAGGATGAAGGCGTGGAGCCTAAGCTGGGCCAAATATTTCCCCCACTGTCCAGAATTAGAGCAGTGTAAGGTAATAGGCCCGACATCTGCTCAGCTCAGAGATCAACATTACAACCATAGCAGAAGAGAGTAACATATTCTCGGGCCTACGTTAGGAAAGCATGATTAGACTTCTCTCCCTCTTTATTTGGGAAATGGGATCCATGTGGTGGGAGCAAAGTCTGAAGTGTCAGTCAGGATTAGGCCAGGCCGCCTGTGTGTGGTGGGTGGGGGGGTTCGAGGGCGCCCACCTGAGGTTTTAGTCTTTCGACCAGCCTGGCCACTGCCGTCCTCGTGGTCGATAGGCTGGCTGGACAGAGAGTACACACTGATCTCCGCCACACGCACTGGCGCTTCTTTCACGTTGCTATGGAGACCAAGAATCAGGCCTCCGTCTGTAGGGTGTTGCATCACCTGAACATAAAGACATTTCGCTAAAGTAAAAACGGATTCAGTAATTTCCATAACCTTCCCCCTGCATGGCTCCTTATAATACTATATGTCCTCGAGCAATTAGGCCACGTTCACCTCATTTGTCTCAATATCAAGTCCACTTTAGCTGAGATGGAATCATGTCACATGCAATTTTTGCATAGATCAATCACTCAGCGGACGTGCCGAAGCCGAGTAGAACAAATACTTCCTTCAACAGAGCGGGAGGAAGAAAGAATGTTATCTCTATACTTCACAGAGCCAACATTGCTTCAGGAGAGGTAGCCTCCTCTTTTACAACAAGCAAATGATTACAGGCAGAGAGCGAAGCAATCTCTAAATGAATCTTCACCGCCTCAGAATTGCTTATTTTCCTTTGTGATTGTAGAACAGACCAAAGGCAATTTGCTTATATCATGAAAATATTTCAACACTTTTATTGCTTTAGTTCCAATTGCTATCTGGAGAGTCGCTGTAATATTTCACAATATGAATCACTATACTGGGATTTCCCCTCATACACTAACTAACTTACGAGAAGCTCCATTTAAAGTCAATTTAAAGTCAGGATGAGTGCCGGAGACCACATTTAAAAAATGACACTGGAATTGCTTGGAATAAAAAAAATTTAAAAAAAGAGGAATAGTCTTAATATTCAATTTAGTTTTATTCATTCATACAGGCCTGTGGGATGCTGTGCAATAGCTGAGTGTCATTCCAATTTATAGCAATGTATGCATTAACCTTGTTTTCACATATTAATGTTAATGTCTTTTGCAGGGCTGAGGCTGCTATCATCTAACGTTGCATTTAAAAATGTACTTCTGCGATCCTACAACTTAATAGAGCGATAGTGGCATTCGTTAACATTTATCTCTTGCAAATATGCACACGGAATAAATATTAAAACCCCATCTCCATTTCCCCACTGTTCCTTCACAAAAGCCTCTCAGAAACCTTATGAAATAAGTCATGGAGTTTAGAGAGTCACAAAAGACATGCGGTTTCACTTCATGACATTAATATGCGAAATGAATGCAAAACCTTTGCATGATGCAACAATGTCCATGCAAGAATCCACTTTGTGTTTTACCCTTGTAATATGCAGCAAAACATAAATCCTCGCAGGCAGATTCTTAACCCCAAATGACTTGGATTGAGGATTTAAACAGAGCCACATTCCCATTAAATGAACATCCACACTGGGCCTTAGACCAGCTCTCGCTCGGTCCATTATTTCTACATATCACGGTTCCAAACGGTGCTTTCAGAAAAAGTACATCCAAAGCCAGCTCCAGATGGCCCGTAATCTCATGCAGCAGTGTGTGAGGAGCATGAATCATTTAAGTCAAGTGTAACACCAGAAGGAGAAACAAAACAAAGGTACATGGCTAGGAATACATGTCAATCACTGTCAGAATGAAGAGCACAATGTCTTCTTTAAAGATATAGAGACAACAGATCTGTCGGGAAACAAAACCAGTCAAAGGAAACATGCACTACGGTACCTCGGCCATATTGATAACTCCCACAGCCAAAGTCTTGTAGCCCAGGATGGTTCGATTCTTGTAGCGTTTCCTCCTTTGCAGCATGATCTGTAGTCTGTTGGCATCCCTCTTCAAAAAATGGGGGTACTACCAACCCCCCCCAAAAAAAGATTAGATAACATCATCAATTTTAAAGATCAATACAGTAAATGATTAAAGCAATGTGTCACACCATCCATACCGACAGTAAATGAGAATTCTACAGATGAAGTAAAAAAACAAACAAACTTCCTATGACTTCAAAAATCCCAATTTGGTCGTGAGCCAAAATCGATAAAGGAAGCTCTAATGTGAGAGCATGTAGAGCCCATAATTATTTTCCACTTTACTCAATTCTGTACGAAAGCGTCTGCAGCTCATTTATCCAGTTTAATTGGTCTCACATCTGTGACATTTTTAAAGCTTTTTTTGGGCAGTCTCAGACCACTAAGCAGGAACTTAATTAATGTGGACCATAGACGTCTGTATCATCTACATTTCACTATTTTGTAGAATTATCATTCATTTACAGCCAGAATGATTAATTATGTCTGTCATCAGATAATGAAGTGACTTCTCAAATAGGAAGGTAATATCCGGGTAGATTAAATTCAACTTGAAGACAAACAGTGTAATAAATGTTCAATATGCTGATTCAGCAACGTCAATTTATTTCAAGAACGTTAGATTACTTCAAAAGTCACCAAACACGAAATATGTGTTCGTCAAACTCTCATGTACAAACATAGAGCAATATTAACACGCAGTTCTGAAACACAAGAAACACCAGTGAGGTTGCAAAGGGTACCAGAGTGGCTACAAGTTGGTTTCCAATTATAGTTGTCAAGTAACTGCCGTGTCAGTGTGACAATTCACAGCACAGTGACAGAGTGCTTGCCTGTAGTGAGAATGTCAATTCCAGATCTGTCTCCATGAGTCCACTGGGTGGGAGGACATACTCGTTGGATCGCAGAAGACGCTTCGAACCCTGGAAGATAAAGTCGCACTTTGTAATGCAAGTCAAACTTCTACACTGTGGTTTGAGAATGTATCTGGACTGTGGTATCAAGCAAATCAGTCTGATTTTTTTTTTTTTTTTTATTATTGTTTTCTCTCAATGAACAGGCACAGGCACAAAGTGAGAAAGTCTGATTTCGGTCCCAACCTGGTTCACACATTTATGCAAAGTCACACCGTGTGGCAACCCAGTACAAAAAGTCCTGGACTCCTTCTCTGCATCTTATTACCATAACAGCAATGGAATGAAAGAGAGTTGGTGTTTTGAGACATACAAACAAATAGCTGTTTCAAAATAAGCATTTCCTATCAAAGAGTCTCTCAAGGATAATGATTTCAAGACAACCATTTACTTTTTCTTTTGCCAAGCTCTATGTCCTATCACAATAATGTCATTAAGGAAAATGAGCAAAATATGTATAATTCCTCCATCATCGGGTTCAGTTGGTGGTCTAGAGTACACAATGACCAAGAGCAAAACTGTTGTCACTTAGTTAGACTGCTGAGAGGAAAAACCCAGACCAACATTTGTGCTGTAAGAAAATGTTATACACCTCCCACTCTGCAAATGCCTACAAGGAAAGTCACTGCAATCCGAAACAGAATGTTTTATTGGCTTGCTCTTCCTCTCCACTGATCTCATTCTTGTAGTACATGCCTAGGGATGGACAGAAAAGAAATAACCTGAAAAGAAAATGCAGATACAGCCCTGTCATTCTTAAATCCATAAATGTCATGTTGCAAATTGTACAGATTATTTTGAAATGCAACTACAGTACTGTTTCTAGAACAATACTGTTTCTCAAAACACGGAATACAATTCAATTGTTTAATAACGTGACAATTTCAAACACGTATATCCTGCAAATTTCCATTTGCTAAAACTCCCAATCTCTGCTCCAACAAAACTAGATCTCTGTAAAATGCATCCATCATTGTGATGAAATACCTTGTTGAGAAGAACATACTGTCTCAACCTAAACAGCACTGGCTTTATATCAAAAAGAGGAGTGGAAAAAAAAAAGAAAATCAGTCTGTGTCTGACCTTGTCAGTAGTGCTTCACAAAAGAATCTCTGTATGTGCTCTTTTATCACGCTTCATAGCTGGTACGATGAATTAAGACACAAAAGCACTCTCTGACGGCCTGAGATGCATTTTCAATACACAGCCTTGGCAAGAAATGCTTGAACTCAGTGTCCTCATCACCCACTCGCCCCTCGCCCCTGTGCTGACTAACAAGCCTTTCCCTCTTGTCTTCATGTGCCAAATGATGGAATGTAACAAGTCTGACCACAGTCAAACTCCCCATTTCTACAGGATGACATGTTTGTGTTTGGAACTAATACCACATCCAGTATATTTGATTTTCTAAAAGGAAAGGACTGATGGTTACCATCTAAATGACATAAAAAGTATCAAAGGTCTTTGTAAGAGGGGGATCTTGATCTACTTGGCAGTGACACTGTAGTTTCCAGGGTGAGAGACGGAAAACTCTAGAGCTTCATCTCCACCAAATTGCATCCAAGTTAGGTGTGCATGTTTGTGGTACACTTCAAGTAGATCATCATCTCTCCATGGTGGAAGCAGTTTTTCTAATCTGGAGTGTACCCCACTTCTCACATATATATATAGCAAGCTGGGATAGACTCCAGCACACCCGCTGAGACCCTAGCGAGGATAAACGGTGCAGAGAATGGATGTGTGGATTAGTTCTCGCTGTTTGGTTGGTTCATATTGTGCATGATGCCAGCGTGAATAAATGGCAAGAAACAGTTGCATGACAGTAATGGCGTGACACGTCTACATTAAGGCGCACGTGCATGAGTAATCCTGCCAGGCCACGGCCCTACCCCTTATTGGTCCAGAAGAGGGCAAGAGGACAGATTCTGCACTGCTGTCGGCAGAGATGAACTTTCATGATTTGAGAATCATGTAGCTAATGGATGAAGTTTCCACCATATTTGCTTATAACTGATACATTATAACAAAGAAGTACTAAATCGTAGGGAACAAACAATTGCTTTTCAAGAAAGAATCTCAAGTCAATTTAATTATCTTTATGTTGATGAGAGCTACAATCTCTACTGAGACTCCCAAAAAATCCAAAGAACGTTTTGCTCGGTGAGGTTCTCAGATGTCATGAGAGAATTCCAACACATTAAGATTTCATTATCACGATGCTTGTTTTGATGCAGAGATTGGATTGAGTTCAGTTAAGCATTGTGCACTTATTTTGAGACTGAAGGACCCTTTTCTGTCAATCAAAGTAACGGCTCAAAAGAAATTAGCCACAGACGTCATCTCCTCTAGTCATTTCTTTCACTCATGTAAAATCTCATTGTTCTAACTAAGCAGTGACATTTAACACAGTAAAACACAAAGCATACTACATGGTGTTGAACGAGTACAATTGATTATTTTCTTTTGACGTTGACTCATCATGAGTCAACACCTGCTTGGTCCGCACCCCCACAGTCATGACTCCAACATTCTAAATCCGTCTTAAGGTGCTAATGCATCTGCCTAGTCTAGTAGTAATGCTCGTCTGCTATTTAAAGCACGTGAGTGGATGTGACATACCAGAGCCGCCTGCGCTAAGAAGGCTTTTTATCAATTGGCAGGATTAGCCGCATGTCTTATCGTCAACTAGGCTTGCGATTATGTTAAACGGGGTGCAGCAAAAGCACAAGAATTGAAAAGCAAGGCTCAAAAGATTACACCGACTCACCTGGATTTTGACGGCAATAGACAGCGAGTTCAGTTCTTTGTCCAGTTCTTTGAGCACGACTAGTTTTTTCAGAGTGAGGCTGCAGAGCCTGCAAGAAAGAAAGAAAGGTTAGAAAAAAAAAAAGAAAGAAAATTTGAACATTTTTAGACTTGCAGGTATAACTAAAAATGGAGCACATCCAAGCGAGGGCCACGGAAAAACATTTATGTCATCAGAGAGCAAGTTTTTCATTTCGTCGCGCCTAAGTGATGCTATATTAGGGACTGATCAGATGGCCACAAAAAAGCACAAAGATTGAAGGAGTAAACACTCACTGTAGTAGCGGGATCATAAGAGTATTTCTAAAGACGCTAGACAGCATTCATCATGACATCTGGAATTTGTGACGGGGGGGTTTTAGCGACAGAACAAATGAATACCAGTAGGGTCAAACCACACTCAAATTCTTGCCTTTTAGAGCAAGGGAGCAACTTCCAAATCAGGTTTGCTGAACTTCCTCATGACCTACTTTTACCATCACTCCTGTTGCATGAAATTATGATCAGTCAAAGGTGAGTAAGACAGACAAAAGCTAACAACACCCACTACGTCTGAGAAACACTTTCCAAGTCAACCCATTCCACTCTACAAACTCTCTGTTAGGCAAGTGTGATTCGGGAAGGCACAGAAAAAAAATGATAAGACAGTCTCGGGTGGTGTATGGAGGAACTATGTGTAAGTGTGAAAGTCAACGTGTGACTGCCCATCCTGTTACTTCATTTTTACCTCGAGGTTGCATTTACAACTACAGGAAGAGGAGGGGAGGAGAAATTGCATTTTAACAAGCAAATGTAGTTCTCTCTCTACTTCAGTGATTTTTCTGGGTTTGATAATCCTTGATGAGCACAAAACATGTATTGCAACCATCTTGCTGTCACAAATTAGGAGCCAATGTGTGAAGATCAGAAACTAAAGACACAGTTTGTGTGCGTGAGTACCAAATACAAATCTGTTTGGGTCTGGAGTAATCAAACGTTATACCTTGGAGAATGCGATTTGCCTTATGGTGAGGATGAGTCATCGGCAACACAGCTCTATGTCAGCAGGGGGAGGGGAAGGCAGAAAACACGTCTGATGGTTCAACAACATCTCACTCGTCACAGCTCGCTCGGTTACGCTCTCGTTCTCTGACTGTGATTCACATGTAATTAAAAAGGCTGCAGGCAGTGAATGGGACACATCAGGAACCACTGCTTTTATTTTTTTTTTTCCAAATCATTTGTCAGAGGTGTTATCTGCACTCCTGTGTAAAGTCAAAGCCATCTGGCTGGGTCTGGTTTCAGCGAGTTCCCGTGTTCTGATTTAGTGCCAGTTCGCTCTGCTACCCAAACAGTGACAGACCAGGTGCTGCTCAAAATCATATTGCGTCAAAATAGCATGAGTGTCTTTTATATGATCATTCCATACTCGCAAAGTTGCAAAACTGCTGCTGTTTACGGCATAGAACCAAACAAAATCCTACAGTGAGAGAGAATGATAGCTCAAACAATGTCAATAATAAAATACAAATATTTTTTGTGGGTGTTTTTTTCTTAAACAGACCAAAAAATAATAATAATATCGACTGCAGTCATGTAAACAAAACACTAAAACAGCAACATCAAATGATGTTGAAATATCAGAGGGCTTTGTATTTTGGGACCCATATAATGAGATGACAAAAAAAAAATACTGAACTGAGCTGAGCCATAGCGCATAGTGCAAAGGAAACGTGGCATTTGTTATTTCCAACCGCATTAGCTTTGCACACAAATAAAATTGTATTCTTCATTTCTGTTAAATATTACACATTTGCGATGATGACTTTTGTGAGACTAACATGTATGTAGCAAGCAGTAGTTTGACTCGACTAAGCCAGTGGTTACATTTTCTCTAATGCTATACAAACATCTTGACCACCATTACTTCCTCGTCTGTTTTACCAAAACACGATCCATGTCACATCTGGCATTATTAGATTCTGCATGGAAAAGCAATAAAATGTATGGATCTTGGGACTTTCTCTAAAAAGGGTCTGGAGGCTTAACATGTAGTCTTGTTAAAACCCCATAAAATATACAGTATTTCTCAATTATTACAGATTAAAGTCGTGTTACTGTAAAGAATTTGTGGTGACACCTAAATGCGGTTTCATATTACGTACGGTGAACATGAGGTGGGAACTAAAGATAAGAGATTTACTTTCTGTTTGCCAGTTGATAAGAGCCCATTGAGGGACCCCTGTTTTAGTTTTGCCGTTTGCACCGAGTTCAGCACTTATTGGATCAACTCATCATTGTCGTAAAAGGATCTTAATGAATCCATGCATGGTTATTAGTGTTAGACTGACTGCGGTCATCATGTATGTCATAATACAGCACCGAGAAAACAATTATGGATTTTCTTGTTGATACTTTTTAAAAGGACTTTGGTTGATTGACAAACTTTAAGGGATGTTAGTTACAGGACTTGCAAATAGGAGTCATGGATAAGCACATGAAATTGTTTACTATTTAGGTTTGGACATTTTCTTCCAGTTCACAGCCATGCATATATGCATCAACAATGGGAGACATAAAAACTGTCATGGTTGAGACTCATTTACAGTTCCAACCAGCAATAATATTTCACTTATATACTCTATAGTTACACAACCAAAAGCTAGGGTAAAATGTCCAGTGATAGTGCCAAATAGGTGCTTTAGCACCATTGAAGCTAATAGCTTTACCCTACATGGCAAAACTATCTAAGTCCATTAGACTGACCCAATGACTGTCATTGTATCTAAACCATCTGTTGGCCTTTTTGGATTGTAGAATGAAGCCACACTATTAGAATATAAAACAGCTGTTTAGATCATTTCCAAAACATTGATACTCAATAGTTTATTCTGTGTTTATAACCACCACTAATTTTTGTGGGTTAAACAATGACTTTGTAAAATAATGGCGAAGTAGTGTTTAGCTACTAGTTTAGCTACTTTAGTTTCACACATTATTTTATCAGATATCAATAGCTGGAAAAGGAAATGAAGGCTACTACTGCAGTCTCTGTGTACTTAGAAGATGGCCAATCTTATCTGGCAATTCCTTTTAACAGCCATGGTCAAATGTTTGTTTTTGATAAGAGGTCTGTGGACAGCACAAATATTGAGCAAAAATAGTCTGTATATTAATTTCAGTACAGCAAGTACACAGTCTGATGGCTTCAGTAAGTATCAACCATTCAAAATGTTGACAATTTTATGTCACTCCAAATCATCAGAAAATGAATTCAGGAGATTGCTACACTGATATGTCACACACTGTTGGTGAAGCAATGACCGAAAAAATAAACCAGATGGATTGAAGTGAGGTGCACAGACATTTTCTATTGAGTAAACAATTCATGTTAGTCTATTTATGAGTTTTTGTGAGCTTTATTCAATCCAAACTGGGCCTTTAACATTGTTTTTCTTGCACTAAATATCACTTTTCAGTTGTTTGCTTGCTTTGAGTTCGGGGTTTTCGAATGTTGACAGACAACATGTAAAAAATCTTCATGGACAAAAGGCCACAGCAACTTACAGGAAGGAAAGATGTTAAGGTCTGAGGACAGCCTTCTCTCCTTTGAAAAAGAACAACTTTTTTTGTTCGCAGATCATTATAATCTCTCTTCTTCGGTAACCTTGAATGTGTTTGATGGAGAAGAGGGCAAAGCTCTCAAGTCCTCCGACACCAATGTCCTCCAACCATGCCTTCAGGACCTTGATTTGTGCACAGTTAGGCTATAAAAGAAAAGAGCACTTCCCAAACTGTACAACTGCCAAACTTGTCTGAGCGAGCTAAAAAAAATAATAATATGGAGAAACTAATCGCTGAGTGAGCTGTTAACATGTGCTGTCCAGTACAAAGTATAAAAAGAAAAAAAATAACTGGCACCTTGAGTGCACATATTAAAACCATATGAAAAAAAAGGATGAAATTAAAATGACAAAATTGGACATAAGATTGTGATTGTTTCGGAGTTCTGAGTCAATTTGGCAATTTTCTGATTAATTGAGTAGCCTCTCAGAAAATATTTGATTACAGAGCAGTTACTTTATATCATCACTTATGCAACAATGCATAAGGCTCTCTCATAAAACATCCTTCCAAGATGTGCAGTAGAGCCCCTGAGGTTAGTGGCTACTAATGCAACACTATTTCTGGACCTCTTAAGTGATAACAGCAATCTCAAGTAACATGATGATAGAAGTCCTGTTTAGGTGACGAGATGACAAAGAGACTACTTCTAGTCTAGAAACGAAACCCCTGAACTGAACCAAATGACTTGGCTGCCTAAACAAAAACACATTTTTGTATTTATTTTTCCTGGTCAGCACTCTGCTCGATGTTTTGCAGTTCCATGCCTTCGCATCACTGCACGGCAATTGTGAGAGGCACAAAGCAGGGGGAATGGAGGATGGAGGCTGAGAGAGTGATTTAAAAGAGGGATGAATGAAAAACACAGTTTGGTATGCACTGGAGGTTATAAAGCTAGAAGGGGAGAAAAAAAAATCTTTCAGTGTACGATTGCTCCTCCACTTTGTGGGAAATGCATGCGACCTTTATTCTTTTAATAAAACAAGTGGGAGAAAGCCATAGTACTTTGTTCTTTCATAATAATTTCATACACCTGCTTGCATAATTTAGTCCAGAATAAAGAATATGCTGCTCTGAAATCCACGTTTGAATATTTCATTCTTTTACAAGAAAAACAGAGGAAGTCTAACCACTGTGAGAATGACATTTCCTCAGATAACACCTCTCTAGATTACAGATTAACATTCGGTTCTAATTTTTTACCATTTCCGGTCCAATGCAGAATCCATTCACATGAAACAAGCAAATCCAATCTATTTGAAACAGTCGAGTGACATTTTGCAATTCATGACAATCATGATGAATTTAAGGAAAGCAAATCAAAGGTAGCTCCGCAGCATTTGGGATAAAGTATAATTCAAACTAAATGTGTTATAACAAGATCAAACAGTAGAATGCACTCAAAGAGTTTAGCGTGTATTTAGGTTTGCACGCAATTGGCATTTGAGCCCCCAATATCTCATTCTGTGTCACAGATGGCCTTAGGCTGTTTGGTCTTTAATACCAAAAATAAAATAAAAAACATCTCAAGCCTGCAGTGTAAAAGGGGAAACAGACCATGCCAAGTGCAGACACAACAGAACAAGAGGACATAGTTTTCTGGTGCTGTGAAATTATCAACAAACTTAAGGCAGCAGGAGCAGGGTCAGAACAGGGGGAGGTTTGAAGGTTACAGATTTGCACCTCAAGTCAGGACGGAAAAAACAATATCTACGATTAACACTTTGTCAAGAATTGCGATGACAACGTGGAAGAACAACCTGACCACAGTGAAGGCCTACTTCCACGTAAAACTCGGCAAAACACCCAATAAACTTCTCAATACCACACTGGCATGTAGCCATAGTTCAAAGTAGCCTCTCAGAAGAGTATTCGACAAGAGGAAGAACAACGAGAAGATTTTATTGAAGAACAAGAAACAAAAAACAAGAAGAACGGGATTTTGGGGAGTTTTAGAAAACATAATGAACGAAAAGGTATCACAAGATTACCATGACAACTGAACTCAGCAAAGACTAGCACAGAACTTTTCATTTAGTTGGGAAACATGGCTTGAAACCGCAAAGCTCCTAAAAAGTCCTCAACATCTCTGTGGTCTTCTAGACTATTCGACAAGGAGAAGAAGAACGAGAAGGCTTTATTGAAGAACAAGAAAAAAACAAGAAGAACGAGATTTTCGGGAGTTTCAGAAAATATAATGAACAAATAGGTATCACAGGATTACCATGACAATTGAACTCAGCAAAGTCTAGCACAGAACTTTTCATTTAGTTGGGAAAGATGCGACCCTCAAGAAACAAACAATTCCATGGGACTGAATAACAAGGACCCGGGTTTCGTTTTTGATTCTGATCCTGACTTCTCCATAAATTGGCACTTCTTGTATCGGTCCCAAGAAAGGAGCAGAACACATAAAAAGTTAAAAACAATTTGTTGGTTTTAATGAAAAAACTATGGTCCAGAGGTTGGCTAAAGCCATTTTTTGAGTTTTGCATGTGCCAATATACCTTCAATTTGTTGTACATTTACTCGTGCGGGCCCTCTTACGACTACACTACATCAGTACACAGATGTCCATTAGACCTGGTGATGTCAAAAGGGCAGAGAGTGCGGTGTTGACACTTTAATTTGGACGCTTCTACGATGTAAAAAGCAACCCTTGCCTGTCTAAAATAGGTCTAAAAATAGCTGAGTTTTTCTTGAAAACTTGGATCAAGAAATGGAGAATAAAAATGCCAGTACACCCTTCTTGGTGGAATCTTTTTATTAATAGTATAAGTTTAAAAACAGAAGAAGAAAAATAAGATTTACATTGGGGAAGAGCTAAGTGATTTTTAAGAATGCAAGAGGAGAGGACGTTGTGTAATAAATCTAGACTAGGCTCTCAAAGCTGTGGTATAATCTGACTTTGACAGGATTATCAGCACATTTGATGTAATTCTAAACGGTGTTTGTTCATTGGACTTTCATTTCCATTTGGCAATTTAAGCTTTTACCTTCTCTAAAACCCATTTGGGAAAAAATAACTATTGACCACTAGTATACCCTTGAACAGATGCTGACCTGTTTTCATGCTTTTTCCTAAATGAGGTTTTTCCTATTCAGAGCATAACAATGTGGCATAGAAAATAAATCATGATTTATTTCCCTATACTGGGAAGGCAAAATAAAGCGTAAAAATAACTTTTAGGTACCTCTTCATTCTTCACATATTCTGATTATAAAAGTCACTTGAAAAATTACACACAGTCACACGACAATACCCTGCAAAGGTTAAGCGGATGTTTTGTCAACTCTTTTGCTCTGATGTCTAATGACATTTTTAACAAGCCATACGGTGTTCAGTGATCTGAAAAGTATTACCAGGAATTCAGTATGCGTCTGTCTGTCATCCTTTGTTTCTATTTTGCAGAGATAAACAACTCTTTTGTTCAACCTTGAACAGCAACTGATGAAGTCAGCAGCCTTATGTTTGTAGTGACTATGAATGAACGACATGAGCAGGCAAAGCATGTTTACAGCCCAAATCACAAGTGAAGGCAGACTGCAGGCCTGTAATATAATGCAAAATATTATGGGTTATGGAGTTTACTTAAGGCTGAATTATGAGACACGGTGTCACAAAGTGAAATAGGCTAAATTCACCAAGAGAAGGTTAGAATATCTTCAGTGCAGCATGCAGAGTAGGTTGGGGAGGAGAACACACAAAATGTCAGTCTATCTAATGTCCCTCACTCTATCAAGCATGTTTTTTTTTATTCACCTAATGAGAGCGTCACTAGCGTTTTATCAGTAGCTGATTGACGGTTGTGTATTTTCAATAGACTCATCGTGCATTGTTCTTATAACTTCCACAATTTCAAAAGTTTGGGTGTTTATTAAACATCGTTCCAGCTCTACTGCCCATGTAAATCAATCCAACAATATATTTATACAGCCGATTCTGCAAAACATGGCTAATGCCACAATGACACAGCTTGTTTTCAGATGGTCTGTCAGGTGCGCTCATTCATCCATATCAGAGTTTTTTCGGAAAAGAATAGTCCATGTGTTGTTGCTGGCACATCCAACTCAGGAAATGCCTGTATGGGAGAGGTGGGAAATAAGTAGAGCAAGAACGAGGCAGAGTACAACAGTTTAAAGACAGACCAGATTCACCATGGGTCTGGGTTGTTGCCGACTGTTGCAATACAAAACTAATAAGCAAAGAACCCATTATCCATTCAACAAGATCTCAATTTTATCCCATTCCAACATCCAGACAGGGGTGGAGCGGCCTGTATTTTAGGGACTTTTCCCTTCATGATGAATTCAAGAGAAGAATCCTGCCTGTCCTCAAGCCCTGGGAAAAATCCTCGTCTTTTAAATAAGTAAGCAATCCACAGCTTTAATCCTGCCCCACCTCCCGGGGTGCAGGTTGCTGGTCAACAATGGAACGTTAAAGGGGGTAGTGAGGGGGGAGGCTTAGCCCAACTCAACCGACCCAGCAATTCTCAAGTTGCCAGGAATGTGAAACTCTCCCCAAGGAAATTCCTCCTTCTCTAGGAAGGCAGAGGAAGGAAACCAAGTAAATTTTGACACATTTCAGGTTGTGGGAATGAGTGTGAAAAAAGGGAGAGTCGGGGTGCTGACTGGTCCAGCCTGAAAGACCATGTGAACACCGTGGTGAAGCAACAAGTCCAGTTGATTTCAACATCAGGATTATCAGGTGGCAAAATTCTGAATACTGCTGTATTTGGATCTATTTTGGGGGCAACAAAATGAATTCCTCACCCACCAAAGTGGATTTTCTGCACTATAGTGATGTGGCCCACATTATTGGTATACTGCCATTTGTGTCTATATCAGCACTAAAAGGCCACTGGAGATGGCTGACGGGGGTGTTTATGATTTCGGAAGCACACTGTCACTGTCTGCAAGCACCATTTGATGATGATCTCTTCTTTTGCTGCAATGAAATTAAATTACTATAGCAACATTAAAAGAGATGCTGGACTAAGCTCAGGAGGATAGCGAAGCGAGAACGAACAAAATATGCTTAAGATATTTCTATCGGTAGTGCTCTTTTAATAGCGGGAGGAATGGAGAAGTGGAGCATTACAATGGTGAGATTTACAATTCAAAAACAGTCCCTATGTATAAGTAAATATTAAGTAATACTGTACATGTAAAGGACTCTCTATATTGTATCTTTTTCAATGGGATTCAATTCCATCACAAATACGAGATAAATTATTCATTCAATACTTTTAAGACTAATAATAACGATAATTATATTTGTAATAGGAGCACTGATGTCTTTGTCGGTCAAGCTTGTTCCCATCAATGGACAACCTTTTGATAGATTATATAAGAATTGTGGCAGAAGAAATGATGTGGCAACTACACTTATTTACGACCAAGATAAGGCTCTTTCAAGCAGATGACGGAAAGGTTATCTTGGGACCCAGAACGAAGAATGCTCTGGTCCCTAAAGATAAAGTCAGAGGAACATAGAAAGGATTATGTTGTGGTCTGCAGGCTTACCAAAAAAAATACCACGCCAAACAATGAAGTTGCATTTAGTTGTGAGGGTAACATGTTTTTCGCACTGATTTATCCTTCTTCACTAGGATTATGACACTCTTGGCACCTTTAGATCACCGTTAGATCCAAGTAAGTCTATTGATTCAAAAAGCAAAAGAGATTTGCAATGACACAGGGTGCACATAGACACGCAGAAAGTCTATAGATTGTCTTAGTGCATAAAATTCTGCCACCAAAAATGCATATTCTAACATTGCCATTCATATTATTTCCAGTTTGTATTCCTATGTGAGCACTCTTCTTAACTAGAACCCCATTTTTTTTGGGCTGGTTCATCATTTAAAATTTATGATGACAGTTTAAAGTCGGACGTTTTGTGGGACTTTTGTGTTTGTGAAAATACTGAGCAGATTTCCAAACGAGCATTAATTGTAGATGTTCCCTTATGTTGACAAACTGTTGAAGATGGAGTATTTCACTAGAAATGGGTAAAATCGACATGTTTAATCAGTGCTACTTGAAAAACTAGCCGTGTCGCCATGAAATACGTCTCTTATCTTTTACACTGAGGAGCCTAATTTCTGTAGAAGGAATCCTGCAATTCAGACACAGACCATACAAGAAAAAAAAAAAACATTCCAGAAAGTAATCTCATTAATTTCCCCTTTATCCATCCCTGGTTGCTCAGCAACACCAAACAGTCAGCTTTACGGTCAGCTATTTGTTGAGCAAAAAATAGTGAACATGCTGGGAAGACTCAGTATGCTCCCGCCCTACCATGACCACAGAGCTTTTGTGTTGCATTGTTACTAGGCATATTGGTAAAAAGCTTTTACACCCGAAAGCAACAGTCGCATCAGAATTAATTAAGGCCCGAGAATTAATCTGTCACACAAAAAGGTCAAGGAAAATGTTAAAATGTACAAAAACAGAGCACGCGCAAGTATCCCTGAGGACTGATGTCCAGCATATTTTGGATCAGCTCATCAGCAAGCTCAGCTGGAGTCTGATAATCATTTGAATCAGTTGTGTTGGAGGATAAATGAACATCAGAAGTTATTGTGAAACATTTATTGCAATTGTTATAGCAAGTAATAAAAGCCCACGCTCTGATTCTGTTTATGAATAACATGCCTTTGGTCAAATTCAATGCTGGATCTTTTTCCATTGGGCACTGTTGCAGGAATTGAATTTGCAATCCAAATCAATCTGTATATGGTAATTGAAGAGTTGGTTGTTCAAATATGTTTGAATACATAATAATAATAATAATAATAATAATAATAATAATAATAATAATAATAGCCTTACATTGGAAAAAGGCTGGCTGCTCAGTACAATGATACAATTACACACAGATCATTTTGACTAAGCAGTTATGACTAAAAAAACAAACATGTAGCCAAAATCATAATTACTAATGACTAGTATGAAAATGATTTGAGAGTCTTGCGGCAGTTCTTATTGTTCCCTCTACATTACAAGACTGTCAAGCTTCAAGTAGTTTTCTTTTGTTGTGTACTGCCATTAAATTTTATTTTTTCAATTGATAAGTTCATTTTTTTTTTTTAAGGTCATCAAGCAAATGTAACACTCAGACAAAAGTAAGAGATAATAATAAACAAATAATAAGAAAAAACAACAACATATTTTTAGATAGATTTGATTAGTTTAGTTAATTAAATGTTGGAAAAAGGATCTGGATAGGAAATCAAAAGTCCATTTTGCCACACTCATTAATGCTAGTATACACCAAATTTGTGCAGAACATCAGGTAAACAACTGCCCAAGGGTTTTCTTGGAAATGTGACCCACCTAATACACAAAATTACCTCTTCCATAACTGAAATCCAATTAATGCGATGCAGAAACAAAAGATGGGGGGGGACAAAACAAGATATTTATTCTTAATCTCACTTTGTTTGACGTGGATCCTGAATAATGCTCACGTAAACCTCGTCAGCTCTGCAGTCAATAATTCATGTTGTTCACATGTTGTGACTCCATTCACACATGCATGCAGCAAGTAAACACACGCATGCACGCACATCCAGAGTGGAGGAAGCCCTCCCTCTTGCAAACCCACTTTCCCCCCAGTGAGTAGAACAGATCTAGGTCAAAGCTGATTAATGTACCCTCAGCTCCCGAGAGAGGCTTCTGGTCAGGTGGCAGCAGTGTGCCTGCTCACCGACGATGCATACTAATACACACACAAGTCTAGTTGAAAATAAATCGCATAGTGAGCCTGGCATCATGACAGAAGTGTGTGTCACTTCGAGTGCCAGAGGCCGTGTAAACACAAAATATGTGCTTTGGTTGCACTTGACGAGTTAAGACAAGAGCGCACGCAGGGTAAACTTGAAAAAAAAAAAGAAGATAAAAACAGATCTGATCTCTTACTAAAATGATAAGAAATTGCAGCTATAGTGGGACTAACGGTCATCGAGTACCTGGAATGTTGTCAATCAATCCAAATATGGATTTTTAATGCATTGAAAATGTTTTGTCATCATTACAGATTTGCAGCCTTTTATCAAGCTGACGATTTGCTGCAACAGCAGCAGTTCGAGAAACTAGTTAGCACAACTTTGATAGTTATTACCATAACAATTGGAGATCACAAAGCAAACATGCAACAAAAAAAAAACAACAACCAACTGTCATTATGATTATGACAAACACGAAGGCTACTGCTATTACGATTCTGGCGATCGGAAGCAAACACCGTTACTATGATGATACGCGATTGTTACACCGACTGTCAAACTTAACACCACTAATGTATGCATGTATGCTTGAAGCTTTAGCATTAGCCAGTTCGCTCGTTAGCTTCACAGTTAGCCAACCCAACAGTAAACGTGAAATGCATGGCAGCTCGTTTGCAACGCTTCACGTTAGTATCGAGGGCGTTGTTTGTCCAACGGTGGCATCATCACAAGCCATAAAACAAAATGCAAAATATTTACGCCTAGCCAATAACGTCAACGTTACCTTGGGACGCAGTTCGGGGATGATCGGTCAATCTCCCAGGTTGCAAAGAGGTTCATGGGGACAGGCATGCCGCCGGAGCCCGAACCCAGCACAACAGCCCCGGCGAGGGCTCCGGCAGGGAGCGTCGACGGCGCCGGTATGCAACCGGTACTGCTGTTCGGGCTCAAGAAAACGGCCCGGGAGCCTCCTCTCTCGACAGCCGCCGCCATCATCACCTCCACTTGGCGAGGGAGCAAAGTGTCGGACGTACGCGGGAGGCTGTGAAGTGCTCGCTGCCTGCCCAGCTTCTCTAGACTCCCGAACACCCGAGCCCCGGACTGCCAGTGGCCGAGACGGGGCGGGGCGGGGCATGCCAGCACAGGCGGGCGGAAGGGGGCAGCACCTCCTTGCCTTGGGAATGTGTAAAATTATCCACATCAAAACAAACACTTGATCGATTTATATGCAAAACCACGAAGGACAGATAAATTGATAAACACAGCAGTGTGCAGTGCCCTTACCCTACCATAAAAATATTGAGGTCTTATTTACTTAAAAAAAAAACACTCTTTTCAATATAGCATCAAATTAATCGTGCAAAAAAAGAAAAAAATATATATATAATTTTTTTTTTTTTTATGTATGTATTTATTTATTTATGTATTTATTTATTTTAATTGTGGTGCTCTTTCAAAATGGACATTTTGTGAGTATGGAAGGACATTTCTAAATGGCCAATAAACCTTGGAAGTGTAGTTTGCACAATCTAAATGTTTTCAAAGAACATGAAAGAACATGAAAGGTGAGCCCAAACCTTTGAACTGTAGAGTATAAAATAAGACATACGCGTGTTGTTTCTAGTAGTAATGTGAACTACTAAAGTTAGAAATAATTCAGGATACAGCATAACCTGAAGAAGTGCACCTACATTTCAGTTTGACCTTCTCTAAACTTTTGAATGTTAACTGTTTTAGTGTTTTTTGCACTTGCTGATCTGTAACAAGAAACTGAAAGGCAAAATCCACAATGAGTATTTTGATGAATTTCTTAACAATGTATTTTTTTTGTTTTTTGTTGTTTGCTGTGTTTTTTTTTTTTTTTTTTTATTTATTTTTTTTTTTTTAATCATTAAATCTTAAAAAGATATTTGGATGGAATCTTTGAAAATCTTAGAAAACATACGTCATATTCTAAGTCAACTGCTCAGATGATAGAGATAAAATTTTATGAAAGTTATTCAAATTAAGACTCCTCTAATTATAAAGCAATATATTCATAAGGACCTTTTTAAGTGTGCAATGATGATGAACATTTAAATGTTCTTGGGGAGCAACCAAAAATGCAGTTCATTTAATTCATAGCATTACAATTTTTCAATTAGGACCATTGAAAGCTGCAGTGACCATGTAAGTGATGTGCAAAAACGTCTCTATTCATAACAAATATTTAGAGGGTGGCTGTGACATGCCAGACAGCCAATTTTCTTTTGGGTGGAGGTAATAAATCTGCACTCAAAACACATTTGTTTGCTCTCGACCCAACTCATTCAAGTGCATTCTTCCCCACATCAGCACACTCAAGCAGTGAACTGCCAAGACTTGTTTTTCATTTGTTGTTGTGAAACTCAAACTCTGGCGAAAGTAAAACTTCAGTCAACTTGACATAACATGTCCTCAAGGGTTGGGTTTGTGAATAATTGCGTCAGCCAGTGTTTAACACCTAAGAAAACAACATGTATTGTTATTATGAATTTACATTTTCCATATATGTCAATATATGTCCAGATTTGAGCACACTGCTCACCAAAGCTCAGCTTGGATTGGCTCCAGCAGGTAATATCGAAATTGTAATGAAATGTGATTGTAATTTTCATTGATGCACTCATGCATACAAATGTATTTTTTTCATATTTTAATTGTATAACTCTATCTCAGTACTGGTAAAAACTGAGCGTTGTATTTGTAAAGGTGGGATTTTAAATACTAAATTGTGCAGGGGCAAGTCATACAACGAATGATGCTATATTTTTCTTTAAAACATAATAAAACGTCCTTGATATTAAGAGCCAGATTTCAAAGCGAACCACCTGCTTTCTGAGTTATTATTAGATCCAAATGTATGTTGACCGCAATGGATGACACCCACCAATAAATATATGAAGTGCATTGCCACCAAGTGTTAGAATACAGTATTGCTTCAGAAATGTGTCCTTTCTTTGCAACCTTTTCCAATATTGGCCAATAGATGGCACGCTGTATGCATTTGTAGTTGATGCACAACACATTTCCCGAGTGAATCTCCTAAAATACCAAAATGATGGCCAGATGCAGACATAGTGACACTATGACATCATTGATCGTTCCCAATCACATGTTAGATAGACTTGCAAAACGTATTCAAGATTTTCAGATTGAAAAAACATTCCAGATTAAATTCACAAATTGCAGTTATACCACCCAAAAGCCACCTGGTCTTTCTTCTAAACCTGTAAAACCTGTCAGAGAACAGTGGAACGTGATAATGGTGGTGGAACCAAAACATACAAACTGATAAAAATTTATACAATTAGGAATGAAGCCAGCAAACTTTTCTGCCAGCAAACAATGACCCCGCAGCAGAGACAACATGGGCCAGCCAATTTATTTTCTTTATATGTTTCTTCAACCATTCTTCATGTTCCCTTCTGAGGAGGACACAAAGCCTCCTGTTTAACAGCAACATCTTACGGCCCCTTTCTTTACTTTCACACTGTCAAAGTCACTGGACTGCGGAGCAAGTTACCACCAAAACGAAACAGATAAAACAGTCGGGTTGTCTCTTTCTATTGTATGGAGTTAAGGATAGTGATCAATAGATAACATTGGCCAAATGGCTTTTTTTTTTTTTATCCCAATCCCTCTGTAGATGGTATATGGCTCAACAAAAAGTAGGACATAATGAAAGAAAAATATTTCTCCCGCTCCACATTTTCATTAAAGAGTGCCATTCAATTTATTTTGTATATCATATAGTACCTCGCCGGTCACGGGTTCAAATCTAATGTCAGCTCTCCCGTGTGGAGTTTACATGTGCTACTTGTGTGTTTTTTCCGACACGTTTCCTTCCACATTCCAAAAGCATTCATGGAAGATTATTTGATTCATTTGAGTTCAACCCTTTGCATATAGGCCATTGATGAATGTTTTCCATTTGACTCTGTTTGTGGCTGTTTGTTTGAGAATCACCCAGCTAAGCCCACTTTTGGACATCGACTTACCTTGTATATGGAATGTGCTAGATAAATAAAGCTGCCTTGTCTTCTACCTCCACACTCCTCCAGCTGTTCCTAGGGCGACCTTGTTTCCTTGTCGGGTGGTGTTTGTGGCAGGTTTACTGAGAGCTTGACCATTTTGGCTCTAGTTCCTATTTGGAATTTTTACAGGATCCCCATTTATTTTTTTCCGCAGGTCCACATTGCCCATTTTGACATTCCACCAGATGTTTAATATCTTTCTGCAGCAGGTGTTTGTACCTTGTCTGTTGTTTTATTGTTTTTCCATTTATCACATCCATACAACACCTGTGTCATGTTGGGAGTTAAAAATGCATTTTTTTGCTGTATTGGAAGTGAAACATTTTTCTGGGCTGTTATTTTGTGAAAGTCTGTCTTCTCTTGTAATTGTGCCTTGTCTCTGTGAAAGAATTTAAAAATATATATATCATCTGAAAATCCCTTGACTTTGTGTATAGAATAGATAATGGACTAGCCACTAGTCAAGCTGACCTCCCATGACTCTGTCAATCTTGTTTCTGCCAGACTCACAACAGACTGATTGTAGCGCACCATTTCTTTGACAGCTATGTGCATTCTTCAGATCCAAGTACATAAGTAACACTGACGCCAGACAAGTCCAATTTGTCAACATTTTATCTCTACGGGCTGTACAATATTTGTTTTTTTTTAAAAGACAAGTACACGTTGGAAAGTTTTATATGATACAAGCTTTTCCCCTTTCTTGGCTCAGCTAAGGAAGAGACATGTTAAATGTTGTTAAACATCCTCTCTCTACCTCCATGGATTTAAAAATAAAACAATATTGATCATTGTGCAAAAATGATAAAGTGTGATTATTAGTGAAAAAAAACAACTTTGATGCCATTGACCCTTGAATACAATTGTCCTTTAATTAACGTAAAGGACCAGGAATATTCTGCATGAAATGTCTGCTTTCTCAAATCTTCAAAGTTTTCTGTTGATTTCTACCAAGATGTGTGAAAGAAACCATCAGGTTAATGAACTGACCTCTGAAGAGCGAAGGGGAGCTCCTGCAGAGGACATTGAATGTAGTATTTGAATTGAAGTTGCACAACGATTGCAGAATGTTTACTTGAGGCGGTACCTGGGTTGGTTTTAAGGGCAATTCAATAGACAAATGCATCGGCTAAAGCCACTAAACCATTAACTCATACTTTTAATTTCATTTCCTTGCCATACTCAGGCATATTGCAGAAATGGATCAACTTAAAAAAATAAAATAAAATCAAAACCCTAATCATCCACATGTATATTGAAACTGTTGCCTTATTTCACTGCCATTTGCTTTTAGTTTCTCTTGGTTGAATCACTACTATAATGAAAGAAACCACTGAAGGTTTTATGTCTACCAACATCAAGCTACCATTTTGCTTAAACACACATCACGGTTTGAATAAAGTTAGTTACTGTTCTATTCTTTTATTATATGCACATATTGGCCTAGTTCCTGTCAATCAATGCGATCTGTCTTTGGAGAGCAATCAGGCATAATTTACGTAACGATCAAATTTTCATATTTGCCATCAGCAGATTACCACATGACCTGATCCAAGAGTGCAAATCAATTTAAGGCTAATTTTTTTTCTTAATACCCTTGGATATCTTTTATTACAAATCACAACACACTTTTTGGATCTTTTTTCTTTCAATCCCAATAAAATAAGTATTTTCACTTTGTACGAGACATTGGATGTAAAAAAAATATTGTTTGAACTGTTGAACTGTTGGGAATTCATTCTACCCTTGTGTCTCCAAACTGTCTCCTTTGTTGTATTTACTTTGATTTTTGTACAATTATTTCTTGTTTGAATTGGTTGTTGGTCCTTTTAATCTAGGTCTTACTGGCTTTGCTTCCACCTTGTGCAGTGTGTCCTTTAGCCTCTTATTTATGGAAACTCCTGTTATGCAGAGTGCATTAGCATTTGGAGCAGAACAAAACAACTTCCTTGTTTTCTCTCCCCACCACCTCAAATTGCCCTTAACATCAGTATACAAAAGAGACACAAACAGCCTAGATACAGTATAATGTAAGGAGATTGTCAAGGGTGAAAAAAATACTTGATGGGCTCCTATGATTACACTGTATGCAAATCATGTGCACACTCCAAATCTCATCTTGATCTTACAGAACTTGCACCGTGCATAAAACACATTTATAATTTTCCATTCAGTGAATCCCAGTGATGCTTCCATGCTCCACAAAGAAGCCAATTCCCTAGACATTAATTGTGTTTTCATTCTGGACAATGCAGCCTGGAGAGACAAGAGAGGCAGAGCTATATAATACATATGCATGAATGTCAGCCGAAGAGACAAGACAAATAGGGTTACAGCATCTTCTCTAAAGGTTGACCTGGTCTGACTGCACAGCTACAAAGGACAACTCTGAACACAAGCCAACATTAGGGGAAGCTGCTATTAAAAGGTTCATTAAGGTGGAAATGCATTCGCCCCTTTGCTATCCTGCCTCAATGTCCCTTAATGTGCAAGGTTGGTTACCTTTGTTGAAAAGAATCATTTTGCATTCAGATTTCCCAGGACAAGAGCAAGGAAACTCCTTCTCTGGTAAATGTTTTTTAGAGGAGAAGTGTTTTTTGAGTGGGACAAAACACACATTTTGTTTGGGGTCCCACTGTATCCATGAAAAGAAAATGTCAATCAACATGCGAGCCAAGCAAATAAATGTAAACATTCAATACACAAAGATTAGTTTTATACAATTTAATCTTGAAATAAAATAAACTGATATGAAACAACGACCAATGTGGCTTGTCAATATGTATGTCTGTCAGTTTATTCCATCCTCTTTAATACTCCCAAACAAATTTCAAGCTATTTCTACAGTAGCCTTGACAGATACTCACAATATTTTATTGTTATTCTCTGAACCCAAGTGCAACTAATCAACACTTGCAGCCAAATTAATCATCTTAATTGCACACTGATGACACATCATAAGCAGCAACTGATGATTCAGTATCTTGCTCATAGATATTTCCAAAGTGGTCTGCAGCCAATCAAATCAGCAATCTTACATTTCTTCTGACACTCTTCACCACCCTCGAGGTGTTTTGGGGGTGAGGAAAGACCCTCAAGGACAATAACATTTTAACTTGCAAAAGAGATAAAGGCATCTATAACAAGCGATTCCACAGAAAGTAATTGAGTTTTTATTTTGAGAGCAGACTAGTAAAAAAAAAAAAAAAAAAGATCATTTACAGTGCCCTTGTTTCCAAATCGCTTAAGGATACTTCCAGCATTAATCTATCAGCAGTCGCTTTAGTAGGCATCTTTTTTAAATAACCACATTTTTAACCTCGCATAAGGCACCATCTCCATACTACAGGATACTCCATGCTTTGGACGTGTGAAATGTGTCTGACAAATAAAATTTGCTGCAGCTATTTAAAAATCAAGATAATGGAAAAAAAAATTGCTTATTTCATGACAGGTTTAATCATGTAAAGCTCTTACTTTAATTGATGGAGTCTGCATTTACAAATGTTTCCGTAATGGTTTCAAAATGCTTTCTGTTCTTCTTCATTTACATTTCAAGGGCACTGAAAAGAAACATCGGTGCTACCAGCCCCTGTTATTATTATTTTTTGCCTTTGAGTCTCTCAAGGGTTTGTTCATATCTCCTTCTCTGCACACACCTCATTGTTTGCATATTTGGGGCAAAAAAAATAAACAAACAACAACAACTAAAGCTAATACATCCTGCACTCATTCTGTCAATGACAGCGCACCTGCCACCTACTGGAATGAATGTGCAACTACACTGTAGCCACACTATTTGCAAAAGACTGGGTTAATAGAGAACTCTTAATCAGGTATTTGTGGCCCAGACAATGTTGACAAAGTGGTGGTAGTATGGTTATAAGTCACACTACACCTGACAATGCGCAATCATGAAGTTATTCATTGTGAATTGAGAAATACCTTCGCTTTGTATTTTGGTTGGGTCAGCATGTCTAGACTGTGACTTGACAATACGCAGTTCATTGCTGCCAGTGCAATTTTGAACTTTCACTGAAACTCTGCCAGCTGTAGCTGCATAGATTACATGGACATTTTCCAAGTGGCTCCTAAAAAAAAAAAAAGTGGACTGTGAATATTGGCAAATAAAAGATGTATTGAAAGTTTGCAATCTTTCTTTCTCTCTCTTTCAGTTTAATATGCCAGGAGACAATATGGTGATTTTAATCAGGATTATCTGATGAATCCGAGTTTTGAAGAGATATTTACTCAAAATGACTTGGTAATAAAAATAAACACACTGAAATGGTCATAAGAAGCAGCAAGCAGGGACACCACTGATAATTCTCAGATGAGTTTGTTTGTGAGGTATTATTAAAAATTAAAAGGGAGTTCATTGAGCATATAAAAATGAACATGACAGGGCAAGTATTTTTTGCTGTTTCCTTTAATAATTTGGTTTTGGTTTGAATATTACAGTATCATTGCATGTGGTCTCACTAAGTACAGTAAATTGACTTTTGCCCTGCAATTGGCTAGTATCTTGGCTGTATCCCACCTTTTGCCAAAAAGTCAGCTAGGTAGGGTCCATCCAGTTTGTGGCTGAAACTGCTAACGTCAAGATATCAAAGCATGTACAGATATTTA
Organism: Syngnathus leptorhynchus; assembly: GCF_054491065.1. NCBI lineage: Eukaryota > Metazoa > Chordata > Actinopteri > Syngnathiformes > Syngnathidae > Syngnathus > Syngnathus leptorhynchus. The sequence continues at coordinate 9,722,562 of NC_141204.1, read as the reverse complement.
TGATCAAAGTCTGTCTTCTTTGTGTGGATTGTGTAAATACATCACACAATTTATCTTATACTAAAATGGAGGATTGATTGTGAACCCAAGTGTAATTTTATTTGTCTATTTATCCCCATTTATCTAACTCTGACCAATAGGCGGATTTTTTCCTGAATTCAGTTTACACACTGTTGTTATTTCTGTTTAAATAAAGTCTATAAACTCAAGATTGATTTATGGCAACATGTTTTCAATTTTTTTTTAATTATTTCCTGTATTTGGTGGAAACACAATGTAATAGAAGCTTCATCTGAATTTATAATGAGCTGTAAAGTGTTGCATCTACTTTGAATCATTCAGTCATTAAATATCATGTTTGCATTCTGCAATGTGAATACTAAGTGCTAATTTCGAACACAGTTTTGTCCCACTGGAAAATTCAGGTCACATCAAGCCTGTAGGAGACATGTGCATATGCAAAGAAAATGTGCTGTTTTTCCTTTCTCAAGTTTTGGGTAAGAGAAGATTCTCCATTTTACTTACTACATTTGACTTCACAGATAAAACTAAATTTTGGAAATGCATGGGAAGGCGAAATTGGAAATGGGATGCTGTGTCATGCCAGGGATGAGAATGAGCGCTGTTGTTATCTTTATCTGTGGATTGGGTTATCATGTCACGGAGCACATTTATTGTCACTCCCTGAGATGTCATTGGAAGTCTGATTATTCTGTCCACACCTCAATGACACTTTTTTTTCTTCCATGAAGAATATTTCATTCAGTTTTGAATGTTTCCATCTGATATTAGATTGCACAAGTTCTTATAATGTTGTGGCTGGTTGGTGTATGAGATTACAATTTGCATTCATTATGAGAAGATCAGTAATCCAAGAATCACTTAAGTCTCCTGTCTGACAATAAGTGAAGGATATCATTTCCCAACAAGTGCTGGATAAAAAAAATTATTTACACTTCCTGACTGCCTCATCCATAGGAGCACCACCAATAAATGCAAATTAAAATACATCACATAGACAATATGAACAGTGGTTAGTGATTGTGACAGGTGAGGAGAGCCTGATAGTTTCAGTTATGCAAACACTTTGTGTTGGTGTGAACTAATTTTCTCCTATTGTCAATCAAGCGCAATCAAAGCCACTGCGTATATAGTATATTTTTAAAACATTGTCCTGAGAGAATTGATTATAAGCGTCATTTTGTAAATTTGCTTTAAGAATTACAGTAGGCGTTTATCGTTAATGTTAGTTATTTATCCCCTATAGGAATTGTTATGTGTGAATTGCCTTTGTCTCGGGTGTTGTGCTGTTGTATTGTTTGGGCTGTGAGCTAGTTTAATGTTCTGTTTGGTAACCCCCTGTCAGTTTGCACTGCATTTTGTTCTTGTTGTGTCTTGCTTGATGATTATAAGCACACTCACATAAAAAGCCTTCTATTCAAGAAATCTGAAGTGCCTCCATTTCCTTTTGCAATTCAACATCACAACATTACTTATCGTATTTACCGGACTATAAGGTGCACCGGACTGTAAGGCGCACCTTCAATGAATGGCCCATTTTAAAACCTTGTCATTATATAAGGCGCACCAGACTATAAGGCGCACCATTAATGCATCATGTCAGATTTTTAATCCAAATCAAATCATTCTCCATTTTATCTTTATTATTTTAACTTCAGACGCAACAAATTACTTTAATGATCCAGAGTCTTTTTGATTCATGATTCAGAGTCTTCAGCGGGCCACTTATGATTGATTTCATGACACAATGCTTCGGGCCAGTTTCAATTTAGGAATTTGGTCTATATATAAGGTGCACCGGACTATAAGGCGCACTGTCGGCTTTTGAGAAGTTTTTTGGTTTTTTGGTGCGTCTTATAGTCCGGAAAACACGGTACTATAAATTGGGTGGGTGGGTAGGTAGGTAGGTACTAGGTAGGTAGGTAGATAGTCCATGCAATGTAATATGGCCTATACATGCCTGCCTTCGTCTTTATTTTTATCAGTCTTATTTTGTAATGTTCTTGATGGTAAACATTTGCCAGGAATAAGTTGGCCCTGTGTTTAATATGACTACACACACCAGCTTGCATATCCTTGTTTCCTTCCTGTGTAAATATCCTTTTCATGGACGTCTGTGTGCATGCCAGGAGTTATTTTTGTCCAAATCTTCTACAAATTGTTCCTATACAGTATGGATTTGAGGAAACCCGCAAACTGACACATTTCCGTGATTAGTATCCTAAGTCAATCAAACGTATTGCCAATACAAAGGTGTGACTTTTAGGTTTTAGGTGCCTTTCCCATCTGAACTAATTAATTAGTACAAATCAAGCCATTCTGTTAATTTGGCCAGTGTGTCTTTAATTTGCAAGTTCACTTCCCATTCAACGACTATGTGAATGTGAAAGGCTAACGGCCTTAATATGCTTCCTGTGATTGACTGGTGACTAATCAGGGTTTTAGTGTGCCTTTCATCCAAAGTCAGCTAAAATAGACTGAACTGGATCAGGGGTATAGAAAATGGTAGGCTGAATAAATTGCTCACAGACAACATAATGGATTTTGTGGTTGACATATTTGTCTCACAGTAAGATCTGAGTTCGAATCGCTGTTGGAAAATCTCTGTGTGGAGTTTGCATGTTCTCTGCATGCTTATGTTGGATTTTTGTGGGTAGTCCAATTTCTTCCCATATCTTAAACATGCATTTGAGTTTAAATAAAGGCTGTTAATTAATTGTCGGTGTGAATGGTTCTGTCACATGTAGAATGGAGCAGGGCCAAATGGAGCTTGGACCAGGGTTTATTGAAGGAAAAAGGGTGGTGGAGGACAGGATGAGGGGAACAAACAGGCAGAAGAACATTGCAACGTACGGGCAGCCGAAACAGACCAGATGTGGGAAGTGAGTGAACAGGATAAACAGGAAAGGACAAACAGGCGGGAACTAACAGGCGGGGACAAACAGGCTGGCCAAACAAGACGAGCCGACAGGCAGTGACAGGTTCTTTGTTTGGATGTGACCTGAGACTAAATGGCGACCAGTCTGGGGTGTACATGCCTCTCAACCGAAACATGTTCTGTGTGTGTTCATCATGTCTCAAAATAAACATGGTCTAATGCTTGGACTGCTTTTGATCCAAGAAAAGTACAAGTGACGGACATAAAAAAATGACAAGAACGAACATGCAATGAAAGCGACTTTACATGTTACATACAAGGACATCATAAAAGGGATGCTGTTATTTTCAGGAAGTTATACGGTAATACATGTTGATTTAAAAACTGTCAAATCTGGAAAAAAATAGCCTGTAAGAGAATAATAACAGTGACCCTTAAAGTGTCACATCCAACATCTCAAAACAAAATTCAATTTTCCTTCAAGGGGCTAATGGAGTATTGTTGGTTTGTTTGTTTTTATATAAGCAAAAAATAGGGACTTGGCCAAATATTATGTCTGCCAACATTAGATCAATACAAAGACGTGTTATGACAAGCCACTTTTGCAGAAGGTATGATGTGAAATGACCCCGCCGTGACCCTTTCACGAGATCTACCCAAGACACGTATGACCGACCGTCCCACAGTGTTACTGGCATAAGACGCTACCTGTCATTCATCATTATAGGGGAAGCCTGAACATTAATACTTGAGGAAGTGATGTGGTTCATTTATATTCTGTCCTGGCCCCGGTGGTGGAATCCAATTTTTCAACCATTGATTTTCACATTGCTGTGTTTGAAAAATGTGAAAACTTCTCCCCGGATATGTAAGATGCACACATAAAATTGAATACACCACATCTTTGTGATACATGTACAGTATATACATTTCAAGTGGACTGGACGAGCCCAATCAAGTGAGAGAGAACATGGCACACTTAAGATTTCAGTTGTCTACTGATTAAATCTCTGTCCCAGGCGGTCACGTCATCCACCCTGCATTTGGAACCAGCAGTGATACCAGGACAAATAAAAGCCTTTGGTACTAATGCTTTATTTATCTTTGGGGACCAAGATTTTTATTATTCAGCTCAGGTCTACAGAGAGCTGTTGTTGTTTTCATGGTCAGGACAATGTCTTGGTGAAGATGCCAGTGGACACAGCTGAAGATTTCCCCAGTGACTTTTCTCCACATCCTCTATTAGAGACTTCAGACCAAACTAATGGTACTCTCACAAATTTCCAGAATATCTTGCGCAGTAAAACCAACATACCGATAAATAGTAATGTACGCAGCTGGGTATTGTATTTAACTTACTCGTGAATATGTTTTATTAGTGTTAATTTTTTTATGGTGAAAACATTTTTGTGTGGGCAAGGAAAAGCAGATTAAATAGAAGAGCAGGTTGGAATAAAATGTGTGTTTTTAAATGTAGTAGTATTTGTGTGATACTTACTAATGGACCACTGTTAAATACTTAACTTGCTTCATTATGCCGAACATTTGGGGGGACTTTTCAACAACCGGATAACCCAAATGTAAAATCATGTCCCAACAGAGGCTCAGTATTTGACATATTTTTCTCATTCCAGTGCATGAAACCACATTGGACTGTGACCACCCCCTACTGAAAGCAGTCAAGCTTCTATGAAGGGAACCTTTTATCCATCCGACAAATACATTTCGTGCTCAGTGGCAAAGAAAATCTGCTTTGTTTTAGCAGCTTTAGCAGAATCCCTTATCTGCACGTGAGGCTCCAGGGTACAGATTTGATATATATTTGATATCATCTGACATTTTTTTTGCTGCTTTGTTGCTTTTCTTTTTTTTTTTTTTTGCAATACCAACAATCCAGTATCTTTGTATTGAATACTAAAAACAATAGGACAGTATCACCAGAGGATTAATTATGCCTATACTTGTTTTGCTTTTAGGAAAAAATTCAGGGAAAGCACAATGCAGTCATTGTGTTCAGTAGCCTAATAGAAATCTAATTTACCTACATTTCTGCAAAACATTTATAAAGGGGATGTATGGGAAATTGATTTTTTTAATGGCTTGTTCGCAAATAGTTAGGTCTCTCAAGTGCCTGCCTGTGCATTAAGTGTCAAGTTAAACAACTGAAAAAATCTTTTATCTGCCTTTTTCTGGAAAGTGTCTCTGTGAGCTCTTCTGCACGTCAATTATTTTTACTACAAAATAACTGGCCTCATAATGAGTTTCTCCGCCCGTGACGTGACTTGTGAGGCGAGACGAAGATCCAAAGTCACTTTTTCTTCACACTCACTTTCTGGGGAAGAAGAAGCAACCACAGCAAGCTACTTGACAAAGAGTTGGCCTGAACGCAAACATGGTGCTGTCTATAAAGACTCTCTTGCAGCAAAATTATTATCATGATAATGAAAGTCTGACTCAAGCAGAGGTAAACATTGCTCACCGGGTAAAATGTAATAGAATTCTTAGCCTTGGATCACAGACATGCTATTAAAATAGACATGGCCCGCTAGTGAGTGTTTAATTTTAATAAAAGTGTTTTATTTAAAAATAAATGCATTTACAGTTTGTTCGAGTCCAATGTAGACTATTTGCTTACGTAAACTGCAACTTTATTTTCGACTTATCTTCTACCCACAAATGCAACAAAGTCAACAGAATTCATTCCAAATTCAATGCGAGTTGCTGCCAACAAACACTGTGCCAGACCAAGGCTGTGTAAATTAAAACTTCACCCCACACATTTATAACGAATGTTGCGATTTATCTGTGGTTCATAAAAGAAGTGACAACATCAAAATGTTATGAGTTTAAATGGGAAAGTGTACTGAATACATAACAGATGTCATGAATATCCTGATAGTGGACCATCTCTCCTCATTTCCAAGACCCCCACTGCCCAAAGCGCCACACCATGCATGTTCCTGCATAACTTGAAATGATAAGTAAGCTCTGAAGAAGCTCATAAACGATGCTGATCAGGTGTGTGCCTCTAGAGGCAATCAGGAGTATTGCAGGTATTTATTAATTACCTACACTCTTGCAAGTGACCTCTATTATTGCTACACAGAAATAAAACTTTCTACTGAGTTGAATGAACTCAGAATTTTCTTTCAGCATTGCCCATCAGACATCCTTGTTCTGATATGAGGGCGTGACCTCGGCGATAAAGTCTTTGAAATGGCTACAGCAGTCAGCTCTTTTCGAGGCCTTGCTTACTTGATGGAGGGAGCGCTGAGGATGTGTTTTATGTTAAAGGCTCTTTTGGCCACTGCTCCAAACACATGGCTGCACACACAGACCGGACACATCTGATAAGATTAAATGATAGCAGTGGATTTGGCAGTCTGTGCAGCAGCTGCAGTCTGTAGAACGTTTTAACTTTTACTGTATCTGACAGCAACCACCATGGTCATTTAAGGAGGTTTTTGAATCATAAGGGATCAGCTGAAGTTGAATATACCAAAGATGGTTTGATTTTGTGTGAAACAAAAACTCTACTGTCTCTCAACAACCTGCCGTCTCCACCGTCATTAAGTGTGAATTTTTTTTTATTTTTTATAATATTTAACATCACTCTTGTTTGCATTGTACTACGGTTTCTTCCCACATTATCAAGAAATGCATGTTCGCTTGGGTATCAATGTTTTTTGTTTTTTTTTCTACAGTAGGTGCCCTGTGAATGGAGACATATCTCAGTTGCCTCTTAAATATCTCACGAAGCGTTACAGAAATGCATGGTTCCAAAGCTGGGATTCAAATCCTGAACTTCAGAGCTGTGAAGCTTGGTGTTTATATGGAATAATATTAAAATGTGATGTGTTTTCAAATATGGTGGAAATTCACTGGAAGATTATAAATAGGCTTGCATCATGTTTTCTTACTACTGGCCGGTTCAAGAAAAGCAGTTTACATCAATATTGTAAAAAAAAAAAAAAAAAAGTACAGATACACTTTATCGTGGCTTCACGTGGACTTGTATTGTATTCTCTGCAGACATGACAAAAGACAAGTCCGTGCAACTGTCAGACTCTCGTTGTCATTACCGTGCAGCTCTTGCCTCAGGACACAAAAGTAAACTGCTGCTTTTTTTCTCGTCACACATCAACATGTCCCCCCCCCCCTCTAAAAGTGAAAAGATAGAAACTGAAAGTGTTGACTTTAGTTGGTCCCTTGGTGTGCATTTGAAAGCTCCTGCTTCTGTAACATGTCTGGTCTGTGATGTTCTGGGACTGTGGAGATTTGACACTGGAAGCTTTGATTCGCCGCGACATTAGAGCTCAGGTACTGTAACTATTCAGGTTGAACCTTTACATAAGACTACTTTAATGATAACTTTTCCACCTTCAAATTCAACTTGCTATGAAAAACAGTCTTTACATCTTAATCATATTCACAGCTTGTCATCTGACCTTTCTGTGCAATATAGAAACTACTGTTGCTCAGATGTGGATCAAATCCAGTCTGAGCCACAGCAATATCAAAGTGAAGCTAGAATAGTAGTAGACTCAAAGATCCACTGTGACATTTCGCAAGGGGAAATGATTTCAACTCGGAAAACCGGTTTTTGAATAAAGCACCAAAGTCAAACAATACATCAAAATATCCAGTTGAAGTTATAACTTGACAGAGGTCCACCCGACCTTTCTAGCTATTACAATTTACTTTTGAACTTTTCTAAAACTCATCATTCTCCCAACAAGGACAAGACTTCTAGATAATAAATTATTTTCTGTATCATGTAAAGGTGTGTGTAACAAAGCAAAGCAACATGGACGAGCAACTATTAGCTGCAAAAAGGAGGCATCTTGGAGATTGCCTGATCCAACAAAACAATTATTTGTGATGTTACAAAGTGAGGAGCCACCCCCGTGCTGCCCCTGCAGACCAAACACACACCTACTCTCCTAGAGCAGCTGTCAAATGAAATATAAACTGTTTCCACGTACCCTCTGCAATGTGCTCCATTTCTAGTCACTATTAATTAGGAACAAGGTGTCCCACTTAGTAAAATAGCCACCAAAATAATGTCAAAGGTAATATATAATCATATATATGCTAATAGTTGAGTGTGGAAAACTTAAAAATACTATGATACGGCTTCTTTAGATTTTGTGGGTCACATTCAACAGAATGGAAATTGCCGTACCTGTAATTTATTATGCTGTAACCCAAGTTAAGTGAGTGTTCTGTTTAGTGAGCCTTTTGTTTTTGTCGTGACTCATTCATTGTGAGTCAGCTTTTTCTGATGCTTGCCCAATAAAAGTGCCTTTACAAGCAATTAACCAAGCGTACCCCCACTCATTCCATAAATTTCTCATTGTTAGACTCTTTATTCGATGAGCTGAGTAGCTTTGCTTCTGTTTTTTTTATTTTTATGCCAGATTTGTGTTTATTGAAAAAAAAATCAGTTGTTTTGCTCATATTCTATTATTATTTGCCGGTGCAGTTGAATAATTTAACAAGAAATATATATATATTTTAAAGAAAATCTAAGGTCCACTCCAATGTATTTTTCCCAAAACTTTTTTTTTGTTTGTGGATGGGTGATGGTCCGGCTAGGTGCCAAAGGGAGAGCTTGCACCAGGCCCATTCATCCTCTGACTTTCACTGCCAGCATCTCACACTCACTTCAACTCTTCTAAAGCTAAGGCAAGAATTTCATTTATCGACAATGCCGGTCAAGGCATACTTGTTTATAATACTTGATATTTAATATGGATGTTTTTTTATGTATGTGTGTGCGTGCGTATGTCCACCAGTAACTGCGAATGTAGCCTTACATTTGCAAAGACAACAGTCATTAAACCCCAAGGAAAGAACAAGTTATAGAACACTTAAAAGTGAAGGTTCATTTAAATTAATAATCACTGTTCGTTAAAACAATGTCATTAAAACACCTCCGAACATTAACACTCAACGTTGCTGAACTATTTTCAGTTAACCGCAGTTTGTGGCCATGAAGCCATTCAATGAATTAAAGGAATGTGATGGTGCAATAAAAGAGTCAGATCAATAAAAGGACAAGTCTTGGAGGGAATCCAAGGCATCACTTGGACCGAGACGACTTATGAGCAAACAGCAGTGGTGGAAGGCAGAAGCTCACATTTCATAACGTCTAATGACCGCAGTACGTCGCAGCCACAATGACGTGCAGTGCAGCCGCATTGAAGAGACAAACTAATTAAACAAATGAGCTCCCTTTGCATGTTCAAAGAGACTAGCACAGAGATAACGCTACATAATGAATGAACTCTGTCGACTTGGTCTACTAGTTTGGGTGCTTGGGGCGGCAAGCAGAATGACCCAGTAAAATCTGACAAAATTTGACACAGGTAAATGGCATGGGAGCTAAACTTAGGCAGTAACTCAAAGATAACCTAATAAGGTAGATGGTGGCCTCTTGTACTATTAATAACTCAGAATAAATTATGACAATCATCATGATATACCTATTTTAAGCGAGACTTTTTTTTCGATACGCAAACCTGAGGCGAGCACTCGTTAAGATTATAGTCAGCATTCATCATCATAATTAGTGCTCCGATACTTAGCGGGACAGGAAACTTGCCAAATGAGAGGTAAAATAACGGTATAAAATATTTCCTGCAGTGAGTATTAATTGCTTCTCTTTAAAAGACATTTGTTATCCTACAACCTGCACAGGCTGTTCCAGCATGAACAAGTGCATAAAGATATTTGTCAGAGCAGGTCAGACTGCTCATGTGACATGTAATTTTCCTCTTAGAGGAAATGTCAGAGTTCTGCTCCAAAAGCACATTTTCTTGTGAACAATAATTACCTTTCATCTTCTTTATTCCCCTCAATTCTCTTCTATTTTACAACCCACAGTCGTTCCATTCAACCCTTATGTCTAATTTCAGCTCGGCTCTGAATTCTAATCTTGAAGGTCCCAAATGTAATCATCACATGTGGATACCTACCGCTGATTAGAGTATTTGTAGGAGTTAGGAGGGTGCGGGTTCGAGTCCACCTTCCACCTTCCTTGTGTGGAGTTTGCATGTTCTTCACACGTGGGTGCCGCGTGGGTTTTCTCCGGGCACTTCGGTTTCCTCCCACATCCCAAAAACATGCTTGGTAGGCTGATTGAAGACTCAAAATTGTCCCTAGGTATGAGTGCGAGTGCGGATGGTTGTTCGTCTCTGTGTGGATGGATGGATGGATGGATGGATGGATGGATGGATGGATGGATGGATGGATGGATGGATGGATGGATGGATGGAATTGTAGACAGTGATTATTTCTCCAGTTAAAATTTGAGAAAGCTTTCTTTTGGGAAGAGTGACCATTACTTTTCCTATAACAGTATTGATTTGATGACACCGCAAATGTGTTTTTCTGCAGTGACTTCCTGGAGTCAATTGTCATCATCATGATAACAATTTCACAACAACATTTTATGGAAACAATTTAGAGCAGCTGCTGGACACTGCATTCATTGCTGTAAACGTCTTTAACAGTTTTTCCAAGTTGTTGCTTGTTGACTTTATTTAACATGCAAAACGTGCTACTCCTCAAACATTGGATTGGTGAGGCAAATATTTTTGCTGGACACTGAAAAAATTTGGGTTTGACAAAGATGAATATGGAACATATTCATCATTCATATTACAATTTTTATTTTTCACTTACTCGTTTTTCACGTGGGCATAAGTTAAATAAGTAATGTAAAATAAATCAAATTATTCATAATATTTTAAATCGGACTATGCTCTGTTTTGCAAATAACTAGTTGTTATTTCTGTGCCTCTTTTATCGTATGAAGGGTCATAAGAATGTACTGTACTATATTGAAATTGGATAACATTTAAAGTTGTAATGTCAACATCATCAGCAGGTGTGCAATGCTAAACTGACAACCTCTTCCTCAGGAAAATCAAGACAGAAATAAGTGTCAAATCCATGCTGTGCATATTCAAAGAAAATATCATCATTTAGTTGTTCTTCTCCAGAACTATATTTTTTTCCAAAGAGAATCTGACTTGTTTGATCTATGGGGCCATCAGACTAATCTCTCACTTAAAAAGGTAAAAAAAAAAAAAAGCAAAATATATTAAAAATGTAGCCGCATGTAAATTTGATGTACTAGGCCGTCAGAGTAATCCTCTCTTAAAAATGACAAGAAGCATATGAAATATGCATCAATGCAGCAGCAGTCTCGGCAGGAAGAGAAGAAATGTGGCCAGATTACACCTGATCCAGACTCCTGCACCATCTCTCACATTCTAATCAGATAAGATTGTCAGAAATGAGTCAGCGAGACCTCTCAGATCATTCCATAAAAATGCGGTCAAATGCAGTACAAGCTGGGTGTTTTGCACAGCTAAAACATTCATGACGAGGATATGAAACAAATACTGTGTAGTATTGTGTGAAATTACCTGACTTTAACATGAGATAGATTTGCTCATATCTGTTTTGATGTACAACATGGCTGACCGATAATAATACTCAGTTCCTGGGCCATCGAGGCCACAAGTCTGCATTTAGCTTTATGCAAAGTTTTAGTTTTAATTATTAAGTCCACAATTAAACTTACATGCATGTTTTTGCCATACTGGCGAAAGCGGCAGAACTCATGCAAGTAACGTGCTTAATCGACACGAGGTCCTGAGCCAAGTTTTGAAAGTTGGCCCGCTGTGAGGGAGATATTCAGCGAGACAATATTTCTTCAGGCTTTACAAAGGAAAGAGTGTTTTCTCTCTTCTTACATGTGTCCTCATCAAGACATCAAGTCTACTTGTCAAGCAAATACCATCAGGCGCCCACTTATTGATCTGATTGGCTTGTAATCAATGTGCCACGTCTATTGAATCACCTTCCAAGTTTTCTCTATAAGGACCTGACCTTATTAAAACAGTTTGTATTGGCTGGTTCCCAAATAGATTTTTCTTTGAATTTATCCTGGTCAGATGATTGCAATATGTGCTCTCTGCATAGGATAAGGGATTTGACAGTTCGTTAGAAATTATATATGTATATATAAAGGTCAGCCAAGCAATATTTCTTAAAATTAAGGTTGCATTATGACATTCGTATAATCAAAGTTGATTTGCTGTGAGACCTGTGAGATTCATGCAGCTCAGGGAGATGAAGCCATTTCTGTTTATTAAGGATGAAGTCACGTCAGTGCAATACGGGCACAGCGAGGAGCCCATTAAGTCACGACGGCATGGCATTTATTGAAAGGACTATACTGGTAGAGGCACCACTGCCTTTATTTTTTTGTGAATAAACTTAATGGACATGTGCTTTTGGGTGGTCAAAAGGAGGAACGCGGGGTGAGCCAGTACATGCGTGATACTCAGCAGATGCTTCAGCAATGACAGCTGGCGAAGCAAATGGTCCAGAGAGCAAACATTCAAGGTAATTACAGTGATTATCCACAACTCCAATGCTCCCATATGGAAACTAACTGAGTGCCATACAGAGCTCAATCTTTGATTCATCTAAGTGGATGTGGCATGGTGGGATTTTCTTGACATGATGAATCGAAACCTTTCTGCAAAGTTGTGAAAAAGTGAGATGTTTAGTGTAACTATTCCACTTGCCAACATACTATGTGAGGCATTGTGCAAAAAATCCCCCCCCAAAAAACAAAAAGCTCCCAGATGGCCCAGTTATATATGCATGTGAGCCCCGGGTCTCATTACAGTCAAACCAAGTTGAGCAAATACTCATACTGACTTGCATGAAAATTTGCTATTATTACAATTCAAAAACATTATACAATAGATCAATAGTATACTATAATATTATAATAATATTAATTAAATCAGTTGATATACTTACAGACCCAAAAATAATAATGATAATAATAACGTTAACAACAATAATCAATTGAAGCTGCATGCAGCACACATTGCACTTCATGGCGATGTCGAGATCACTACGAGATGGCAAATGTAGGACCTGAGGCACAAATCCATCCATGTTAATAAAACTAAAGCAGTCAGTGTACTTAGTACACAGTCACCATAGGCAGTGGTATCCAAAATGTGCCAAGGTCAAAAATCAAAACACGATCAAAGTTTGCAATCAGTGGTGTGGAAACAAATAATGCTGGAACATAACTGGATACAACGAACTGGCGATGTGACAGAAAGACACATGATGTAATCAGGAATAATGAGGTGCCACTGAGAAGAAGTAGGTACGCACAAGACAGGGGGAGAGGGGAGGGAGTATTCTAAGCCCTAGGATTCATCCGAAATGGTTGCTTCAAACAAAAACGGCCAACTTCTTACCCAATTTCAATTTACGAGACGTTTCCATCCACTGTTATGGCAGACACGGTCACCCAATATGTTAACTGGTGTCGGGTGTTATTTTGTTCAGATTTTTTCCCTTTAATGGCGATTTAAATGAAATAAATAAACAATCATACAAGTTTGACATATGTAGCAGTTTTCAAGGGACCCAAAGGAAGCTTTGACCCAAAGCTATATTTCTTCATGTTTACCAATGTGTCTTCCACAGATTTGAACATCATAAACCCCAACATCAGTTTTCCACTTCAAGCGAGCCTGTGAAAATAACTCCAGATGAATATCACTAATCTTACCATCTTTTTCATGTCCTTTCACATTCTCTTGAAAGCTGCTCTGTGAAAGCGATTTAATCGCTTATCTGTTCTCATCGAGAGGCTCTTGACCTTTGCAACGCTTTGAATTTTTTTTTTTTTTTAGACTGTACGGTTGTTCGTACTTGCATTAACACAAATTATGCGCACGTGTAGAGACAAATTTGATACACAAAAGCAAATGCAACACTCGTTAGTTTTCAGTATTAGCATGCATATCACTACACAAAGGGAATAAGAAGAGTGGTAGGTTTTATCAGAAGAGCCATTAAATGTGGTTTAATTGATTTAATTTCAATAGAACCTCTGGCTAGATATAAAGCGATGATGGATAAAAGTGTTTTTATAAAGAACAAAACAACCAACAGTGCTTGTTCTTAATTGCACGTTTCCTCACCTCATAACAGCAGGTGTTTATTGCCTTATTGGAAGCAAACACCAAATTAAATAGAAATAGATCGACATTCATTATTCAAGAATAGGTCAGTGCGGAGATGATCAAAAAAAAAAAAAAAAAAAGGTTTTATCCAAAAGAAACAAGCTCATAATTCATGTTCCACTGACTCGCATACCGCAACAGTTCACCATCTATTATTTACACATTTATAAAACTGCATGCTTGAGCAAAGGTACACGTTTGTACTTGGGCTAAGAAAATTAGGCTGACACCTGCCTCTCTCGCTTTTTCACAGCACAGTCAGCACAAAGCCATAGAATAGTCCATAGCAAAGGGAATAGAACTTTGTCTTTCCAGCTAAAATGATGACAACTAATTTGTGGGCTCAAGAACCGCATGGCATCATCCATGTTTTGTATAAATCAGAGGGAGGCGGAGAGAGAGAGAGAGAGAGAGAGAGAGAGACAATGGCTTAGCTGTCGACTGCTGGACAACCTTAAAGAGTCCCTCTAGGACACTGACGACACTGCACAGCTCCTTCAGCGACAGACTTTTGTACCCGCGCTGTGTGAAGGAGAGCTTCCTCTGCACCCTCACGACTGCAGCTGTCACAGTACTGGATAGTTTAGGCATGGACAATAGTTTATTTTTTTTATTCTGTGTAGTGTGCTTCTTACATGAATTTCTCCTATGATGCAAATTCAATTCCAATGTTTATGGCGTTTTTTATACGAAGCACTATGTGAGCTCTTCCTTTTGTACTGTGTATGTGAATATACAGTTTATCATTTTAATGTGTTTGAACACAATGAGTGCATATTTTGTGTCCTCCTTGCACACTATTTCGGTTTTATTTCCTCTATCCACTATTGGTGCTGAAACAATGGAGTTCTTAGTGTGATAGTAATTAAAATGAAATTAGATCCATTAGATTATGTCAGAGAGGTAAGAGATGACCACCTCTCTTCCCTACCCAAAATAATTGGAATAAAATGTTTCTACCATCCATCCTTAAAGAACATAAAAAATAAAATACTTGGGTATTTTTAGCCCACTCAATGCTTTTCCTGCTCGAGTAATATTTTTAAAAAAGTTATTAAAGCAACTGTAACGTTAATTGAGAACATTTTTTGGCTAATCTACCCACTTCAGGTCCACTCATGTAATTTCCCACGAGAAATCCTCACTTTAGCCAGATGCTATTTTTATTGACAGTGGGTGAGTGGCATATTTATTTCCATTTTACAATACCCGTGGTGGCCTCTAGATTGCAAGACATTGCCTGTAAATTCAAGAAGCCTCTTAATCCCTCTTCGGGTCAGCGTATTCACTGCAGAGTGAAAAGTTAATAACGGTAAATAGTTGGCAACTGTGATAGAAAAAGCGATGGTAGAGTTTGGAAGGAAAGTCATCGGCCTTGTCTGTGGCAATGAAATGTTTCGCAGCCAGCCAGCACACATTGATCTTGGAAGGCACCAACATCATACCACACAATTCGTGATCTTGAAGGATGATGTGCACGTCAGCAGCTTCGCATCTCGCATTGTCTCGCTCCAATCTAAGTGCTTTTATTGCCATCCTTGAAGCTGTCAACATTATTTATATTTCAGCTTAGTTGAATTTTTGTCTTGACCACCGTGTTGTCTGTCCTTGAAAATGTACTTCTGAGTGCCCAAATGAGAGCTAGCGTGATCGTGCAACCCTGGTTTTCTGACTTTAAGACATTCTTAATAAAAGCGTTCTTTTTACTTGATGCTTCCACACAGCCTGATTAGATTCTTAAATGGAGCATAACACTCAGAAAGTGAGAAATGTCAGCACCTGCCAAGGTGATCCTGAACTCATTGGTATTGATCAACAGTGTCGGCTACCCTTTCAATGGATGGCAGTCATTTAGACTGGTCGGAGCCATTAAAAATCTTATTTATAGCTCTTTAAAAACAGGACCATCTTCTCTTGTGATCGGGAGAGGTGTGAGAACCGGACATGAAGAAAGATTTTTGCAGACAATCAATAGAAGATCTGGAGGTGACGGACAGTCGCTGAGATGCGAGTTAACTTATGAGAACAAACGATTTCTCTAAAACTCCATGATGAACTGTGACCCAGCGTGTCAGGAGGCTGACAGCCAAGGAGTAATTACTTAGATGCTTTTCCTGTTTACTCTGCTCTTGTTAAAGCTCTTCTACCTCACACCATATAGACCCGCCCCCTTAAAAAAAAACAAAAAAACATATCCACAACTTACAATTCTGATACTCATCTATATTTTAAAATAATTGGCATCAAAACATGAAACATTTTTACTTAGATTTTCAGGTATTTACATCTGGATCAGACAAACAACGTACAAGATATCACTTTTTAAAATCCACCCATTTTTTATATGAGCAAAAGTAGTGGACCATGTGACTGAAACTCAGTGTCATATTTGAGTTTTGTTTGTGAAAACTATCTTAAAAGTTTTTAAAGGCAGTGGTGGCTGGCAACAGCTTTTTAATTATTTATGAGTGTATTACGATTATTCTGGCTGTTACCTTTTATCATTTATATACAGCACTTAAAGCTTTGTTGTGTGGTGCCGTATACATAAATATGCGTTTACTTTTTTTTACTTTCAGGACATTGAAATCATGAAAGTTTTTATTTTATTTATTTGTATATTCATTTATTTATAATCAAAAGTTCATCACAAATACAAAGTTACTTCAGCCAGAGAAAACTTCCACTAGCACATTATCATTACACACAATATTTGGCCATTGCTTTTCATAAGGCAATCAAGAAGCAGTGTCAACTGTGACTGTAGCCTTTCTGTCATATTAAAAAAAAAAAAAATCTCTTTTGTCCATATATTCATCATACCTACAGTATTAATGCCACCTCTCCCCTCACAATATGTTGAAATGACTTGAATTGTTGAATATGAAGAAAAAACTAGACCCACTATAAAATCCTGGCTGACCGCCATTTATTATTAGATGTCAGCAAAATTGCCTCTCAAGTGAACAGGTATGAAAAATGCCCAAGTACGGTCATTGACTTTACCTGGAATTAAAAACTTGACCCATTTATTTCTTGTCTCGTAGTCATCTTGATGTCAAAGCCATACGTTTTCAGTCCACAGTGAAAAAATCAGCAGTCTCTCATGGTTCCATTTTAGTGGAAAGTGTAATTGTTGGTTGTAGTGTTGTTGTTGTTTTTTTTTAGAAAAATGTATTTGTGAGAGACAGACTTCCACTGCAGGAGGCATTTGACAAGGGCAGCAGCCTATAATTTATTCGGATACTTCTGCCTTCCCTCTCTTCTTTCCACTCTGAAGGTCATTCTTCATAGTGATGAGAAAGTTAAAAGAAAAGCTTTTGTCACAAGCGATAATCAACGGCTTATTCCTTCGGGAGTTGTGTCTTGATGCGGCTGTCAGCATCCTGCTGTAATACATGGTGTCAAAGGATGCTGCGCTGTTGGAAGGGATTTGCTGCAGCGCAGTTTCATTCTTGGGTTGTCAGGCTGACAAAGACAATTGATTGAGCTTGTTTTGCAATATAGGAGGCCAAAGAACACCAAAATGAGCCATAAAACATGATAAACAATAGCTTAGGAGCTGACAATTTCCCAGAAAACACATCCCAGGAGATTTAAGTTTAAGTGTTTGTGTCCTTTGGTTAATTTATAGACAACGACACATTTATTCTCCTTTACTCCCCCCCCTCCCCGCCACAACAAGTCATGAGTCACTTTATGTAGTTGAGAGCATTGTGTGAAATGAGCATATTGTTCTTGAGTGCATTAAAAACACAAATCATCTGAGAGCCTTTTGCAAATGAAAAGGTATAAATGTTATATGAAGGGAGAACAAAAAATGGAGTATGCCCAGGATTCCAACAACATATGAGAGTTCCTCAAAGGAGTTAAGATAACATGATTTCCTACAATTTAAAAAATGGTTTCAAACTCAAGGCCAGGTAAAATAAAGTATTCAATCAGAGACACTATTTTATTTATTTATGAACCAAAACTGCTTTTGAGAAATGCTTGTTGTTATTCAAGGAACTGGCTTAATGATATGTTCAAAAAATGGAAGTTCACCTGAATTTTTGCCCTGCAACTGTTGCTATGGTGATGTTACAGCAGACAAAAAGAACAATTTACGGCATTTGCTTCAATGCACATATGTGCATGAACACAGTAATTCCCCAATGAGGGTGCTGTGAGAGATCATCTGGGTGTTGCGAAAAACAATGAATTTGACTTCATTAATTTTCACTCAATAACACAGAGTTTAAACAGAATACTGGTAACAATACTATGCACAATGAATCAAACAGAATACTGGTGACATAACTATGCACAATCAATATGAACAGAAGTCGTAATTTTTATATGAAATATATATATCAAAATAATGAACAAAATTCTTATTATGAAGCTATTATTGAACACTGTAACAAGCAGTTTTCATCAAGACCAGGCATTGGGGGCCCAGGGGGGGGGGCGCCTAATGAGTCAGATAAGAAAGGAAGAATGAACATTTATAAAAAAAAATTCAAAGTGCCAAATAGGAAACAACCCCGTGTACCCTATTGTATGCAAATATTCCTGCCATGCTCCACTACGTTCTATGTTCATTGAATTATACCGAGAGCTATGTAATTACAAAAGCTCATAAACGACAATATAACAATCTATGCTTTCTGCAGGACTTCATCAAAGTCAACAAGAATAAACATGGTTCTTCTCGTTTCAGCTGGCACTTTGTTAATCAAGAATGACTGATGGATAAAGAGGCCAAGGATCGATAAACACACATAATGAGCTAATTATTACCTGATGATTCTTTAATAACACTTAATGGGCTGTTGAATGGTGACTCATACAGCCCTTGTTTCAGATTGTTAAAGGAGAATAAACGAGTCATCAACTTCATCAGTCAACAACTTTTTTTGGTGGGGGGGGGCGGTGGTAGAATTCCATAATTTTTTGTATCTTTGGGATTACTATCTCCAGGATAATAAATCATCGATTTAGTGTCTGCCTGGTGCGCCCACAGCTCTAAAATATTTAGGTGGGTATGTCACATGAAAGGTCTGAATAGGAAAGAACGTACGATGCCTGTTGAGACCTATTTCAGATCAATCCGTCTAAGTAGATTGTGTGGAAATGGTCTATTTAAAGTTTTAGAAGAGTGACATTTATCAGGGGAGTGATGGAGACTTTGCTGAGTCTTAAGACTTATTTTCTCCCAATACAGTTGACATATAAAGGGCAGGGCAGGATTGTCCCTGTGAATTATAGTTCAGAGCGTTTTGGAGAAGACTGCCACCAAGCACAGCCTAAATTAAATCAAGTGGATCAAATTGAGGCCACTGGATTCTGGGCTGGTTACGAATCACGGGGAAGATGGAGCTGACTGTGAGAGTTGGGTTTCACTGTGGACTGATGTCAATCAAAGGACTGACACACAGACAACCATTCACCGCTCACATTCACACATTTTTGGGATTGTGGATGGATGAGTGAATAGACAGACAGACAGACAGACAGACAGACAGACAGATCTTTTGGAAACATTTATCTAGTTTCACACATTTCATTAGGGGGCAAGTAAAAAATGTTAGACCAAATCGCTGCAGGTGGGTAAGGATCAGATGTGAAAGACAGTCGCCAAGACAACAGTGCAGGGAATAATGTTTTATTTCGGTGGAAGAAATAGGTATGCTCTTCTGTAAAAGATGAGAAGATATGGAAATGATGTAACATGAACCAAATAGACAGCAAATTTAACATTAGCGTGGGTGTGATTGGAGCTCTTGAGTGCAAAATAAAAACCAGGACAAGTGTGTTCCAAAGTTGGCGTAAGACTGACTGATCATCTTTCATCATTGTGAGTTATTTTTTTTTCTTTTAGTATTTATTTATTTATTTATTTAGCATTTAGTCTCTGAACATCGTTCGCACACTAAAAGACATGACAGGAGAGTGCGTCAACAGATAATAGAAATGTTATTTGTGATCTGAATGGAGCTTGTTTGTGCGACTGACAACAGATTAAAGGCATGTTGGAAGCCAAGTCAAACTGTGTGGAGCTTAACACAACAACTCAGTG
The DNA here is from genome assembly GCF_054491065.1 of Syngnathus leptorhynchus. Taxonomy (NCBI): domain Eukaryota; kingdom Metazoa; phylum Chordata; class Actinopteri; order Syngnathiformes; family Syngnathidae; genus Syngnathus; species Syngnathus leptorhynchus. The sequence goes on along the minus strand of NC_141204.1, from coordinate 9,702,521 downwards.
TTTTATTACAAAAAAATAGGAAAACTGTTGCAGGCAAGAGGAATAGGTCTATGTTTTTTTTCACCTGTGAAGTGGATCTGAAATAACACAAGCTGGGAATGATTACAACAAGAAAATAAGAAAGAGTAGAGGATGCTGGATTTGGGGCAGGAGTGAGTATTCATGACCAACACTAAGGTTTCAGGCCAGGGAAGATGGCTAAGGATGCATTATTTGCCTTGAGGATGTTGATGGAGAATTGCAGAGGTCAGAAGGCATTGTGCATTTGTAAGTGTTGGAAAAGTTCGTGAGAGAGTACCCGGAGAGGAACCCTAGTACCTTATGAAAGACTTAGAGTGATAGACAAGTATGTTCCAATAGTACATGACCTGCATGAGAATAGCTGAAGAGTGGTGAGATGTGACAGATGAGTTTCAAGTGGAGGTGGGACGGCAGCAGAGATCAACTCTAAGCCCCTTCCTCTTTGCAATAGTGACATATAAGAAACTGAAACAAGCACGTTGGAACGAGTGGAGGAAAATGTCAGCGGTCATATGTGAAAGTGTCAGGGGTCTTATGTGATAGTCTCTGCTAGGATGAAGGGGAAAGTTTATAAGAAAGTGGTGATGTGTGCATTGGAGATTGTGGCACTGAAGAAGAAGGCAGATGTGATTTGTCTTTAGGAGTGACCAAGATGGATCGGATTGAAAACGAGCTCATCAGAGAGACAGGCAGCGTTAGATAATTTGGGGAGAGTTAAAGAGAGTCAACTTGGTTTGGACACATCCAGAGGGGAGAGAGTGTGGTAGAAGGGTGATAAGTATGGAGCTGCCCAGACAGATAGCAAGAGCAAGACCTAAGAGAAGGTTGATGAATGTAGTGAGGAAGGACATGAGGGCATTTGGTAAGAGAAAAGAATGCAGAGAGAGATTTGGACTGAAAAGAACAACCCAAATGAAAAACTACAATAAGAAAATACAATAGAAAGCCATATCAATCTCCACAGTGCTTACCCAAATTAAAACCACATGAAAGATGGAGTCTTTTTCCGACTGACTTGACAAGAAATGGAGTGCACCCTGCCAGTCTGCCAGCCAATCACAGTAAGGCTAAATTATGTGTTTGAAGAAAACTCAAATAAAATGTCATTGATAAAGCAACTTTCAGCGACAACTTTCTTATTTTCAGTTCGTGTCGTCATTTTCCTTTCCTATATCAGAAGTGATATATTTGTGAGCATGTATACATCCACAAAAAAATTAATTTACAATATAATAATAGGCATCTGAAGTTCAGATACAGTAGATCAGCTGATGTCCATCTACTTTATCTCATCCAGTTAACATTATCCTATTTTGTCGTTCAAATGTTGGACCATATCACCCTCGGTAAGAGTCAAATTCATTTAACTATAAGCAAGCAAGCTTTGCAAACCTTTTTTTTTTTGAATAAGCGTTTATATAAATAACCACACATGAAAGGAAGGACAGGTGGATGATCACGGGGACCGAGATTAGCTGAAATGAAATGACTGTGCTGTGAGTAATCGGGCAAATGCTGCAACATACAGTGGCGAGCAAGATAGAGGCAATGTCCTGTTTATGGCAGGTGGATATGAAAGAACATGAAAGAGGCTTAGAATTTACACAGCCCATTTCAACGGGAGTGGGTTGGGTCATGGATGTGGATTCGGAGTTTATTCAAGAAGACTCATGCTCAGGGATTATAGACTCAACCAGCGAGTCTTTCTCAAATGAAAACGGCTTCAAAATATATGCTAATCCCCGTCCTGTGCTAAACAGGGCCTTTGTGCAAAGTTTACTGCAACAGGTTTCTGGTTATGCTGCACAATTTGTCCCAGGAACCATATCAGTTTCTTGAGGATGTGTTGCTAGGGAAACGGGGATTCTTCTGTTGACGATGGGGGTCACATAAGAAGTCTCCATCCCGCTGCTGCAAGACATTACGGGTCATCACGTCTGCTCATAATAGTTTGGAAATCAGACAGATATTTTGGTTGCCTCAGTGGCCTCACACGATTTTCTTTTTGTTTTTAAACCCAGGACAAATGACTGTGTATTGGCTAAGAAAACACAGCAACCCATATTGATGTTTAAAAGATATATTTTGTTTTGGGAGGCTTTTTTAAGTAGAAACACAAGGGGATAGGGAATCGAATAACCTCATTATAGTACAGTGGTGCTGAGATACAAGTGATCTGGTTTACTGAGTTTTCGGGATATGAAATGTCAATTTTCGGATACTTTTGCTTTGACTTGAGAGCTCAGACACAATGCTAATGAAGACAAGCTTGATAGAAAATGGATAAATGGATATGTATGATCAAGAAAAATGGTTGGCCAGCGGGTCCAACAAACTCCATGCTTTCGCTTCTAATATTTGTTCAATCCCGTTATTCAGTAGCAAGTTGAAAAAGAATTAGGGAGGCAGAACTGCATGAGGGATTCTTTTACAATTTGCATGTAGCCATGTGCTTAGGTCTACCCGAATAGGCATTATGTGCTAATCATGGATTTGAATTCATGCGGACACAGACTTTGGAGGAACTCTGTTGGCAGCAGTCACTCGGCTCTGTGGTGGTTCTGCAATAACTCTACTAAAAGCAACAATCAAATGTTGATATTTTCTTCACCACTGAGCTTGTGTAAAAGACTTGATGTAGGAGCATCTGCTGTTGGGAACTTTATTAGCACATAAACAGGGAACAAAAAACAAGTCCACCAAAAGAATCAGATACAGAAATGATTTGGGGTATGGGATCATGTTGGATGTTGTGTTGCAGGCGTGGGATCAATTGCCACACAATTCGCAATTGCTCAGTAATTGATGATCCATCTACCTCGTGTTAGCTAGATTCTGTGACCCTGAACACGATAAGTGATACAGATGAACACATGTACATAAACCAGAGTCACAAAATATAACAAGCTCTCCGCATTCACATGCGGGCGTGCAGGCAAACACAAACACTGGGTGAAAAAATATTGCAGCACATGATTATTATAATAGTAAAAACATCGATCGTACAAGACAGAGTAGAAGTCACTTGTATATTAATTTACATTTACAATGTGTCCTATACTCTGTTTTGTTGGATGATTTGAAAAATATTAAGTTTATCTGACTTTATTATTATTTTCAGTTTATCTTAGCTCTGTATTTTTGTAAGAACCTTACAAGCCAAACACCAAATTTCATTTTAAAATGGAAATAAGACAAATGCAGCACCAGGAGTTAAAGAGTGGGCAAAGAAAATAAATCAAGGCAGGTTAAGAGAGTGAGGCTGGGTAAGAGCAGTGTAAGTTTCAGGAAATGGAGTCCAGGGCATAAAAAGAAGACCAAGCAAAGATGGATTGCAGCAGACAGAACTGCAGGGGGAGAAAAGAGGATCTGGCTTGAGTTCAGATGAAGAAACCTGCAAAAACACCAGCCTTAGGCGGCACCTGAAAGAGTTGGCACATCAGCCTGGCATTGTGTGACTGTAGTCATGTCAGAGGCACATGCAACACAAAAGCAATCGTATACAGCAGCGAGTCTTTTGTCGGGCATTCTTTTTCATCACAATCTGAACAAATGTTTGCTCTTTCAGTCCTGATTTTCTAATCATGTTCAGAAAAACGGCAAACAATTGCTGTCCTGTGTGAACGAATAACCAGGACCATCAAATCAGTTTCCACACATTTACAGCCCATCTGCTGTTCAGGAAATGATTCTGTCCAAACTGACGGGTGTTGCAATAAGATCATACACAGGACTTACATGATCCTGCTAACAGGGTGTGACAGTGGCCATTGCCAGTCTCTGTGAATAGACAGTCCAAGCAATTATCTGGTCGAAGTGTGAAGAAAACTGAAAAAAAAGTCAAGAGAAACACAACAACTTTTATTCTTTCAATTATAACTTTCCCTCAAGTACATGAGTCTACTCAAACTTATGTAGTCTTTGTTTATGACTTTTATCCACAGTGCGCTACCAAAGGCCGAGCACTATGGACCTACTTGACGTCCTCCAATTAATTAATATAATTCTTATCTTACATATCAATTTATTTATTTTTTGGTATCACCTGCAATAATTGTTTCAAACAATATCATTCCCTTGTTTCTTGGACAAGTACCTTACTGTCGGTCTCAGAGATCATCTACAACCTTTTTTGCCATGATTTTGAATTTTATTAAAGGGACACAGGGTTCAATTCCACTTGGATGGATGGACGGACAGGTGGACGAATGGATGGATGGAATTGCTGCTACTATGTATGGTTAATTGGAGGTTAGATAAATACAGAATTTGTTTTGCACATACACGCATAGTAAATGTCAGATGTACAAATAAACACGCTTCGATAAATGATAAAATAACAATAATTGGGTTTCGAGAACAAGTGGAAACAAAAAGAAAATAATCCAATCCAGTGATTAAGCGATCACCAGGTTAACATATTAATAGAAGTCTTATAGTCTCAATCAAAATATAGCATTTTCACTTTGTAGCGGGGATTGCGTATCATTCCAACTTTTACCGATGATATGCAAATGACAACAAAATGCGATTGCGCTACAGGGAAGCAGAAGTGCCGTCCGATCAAGCATTCTCACATGGTGCCTGCTGGATCAAAGGTAAAACCTATATCAATTGCTTTCATCTCTGGGAGGACTTATGCTAAGGACTCCTTGGGAATATGAGCGTGAGGCAGTCTTTTCCTTTACGTCCACAGAATGAAACAGCTGATGCTTGGTTTAACGAACTGTTTTTCACTTGTTGGTGCTTAGTAATATTCCGGTTCATGTTTAGGTCTCTTCTATGGTCAATTTTGCAGGTCACCCTAATGAGAAGCAGATGGATAATTGCATAAAACAAAACTTGATGTTACTTTTCTTTGAAAAACACCTTTTGTATGGTGCATTATTATTATTACTATTCCCATCTGGAGCTGAGTACCACTACAGCTTCAAGCCCTTGAGAGATAGAAATGCATTGATGTGGCATTGAAGCTAAGCATGCTAAGCATCCATCCAGATCTCTCTGATCTTGTCTCAATGCCTCTTGGGTAGATATTTGCATAACATAGGGGTCCCTTGGTTTATATTTTGAGATCGTAGGTAGCAAGAGATTTACTTATAAGGTTACTGTATTTTTTTGTGTTTGTTTTCTATTCCATTGTTTTATGGCCTGGAAGTTTTTTTTGTTTTTTTTCAAATTTATCCATATATATATATATATATATATATATATATATATATATATATATATATATATATATATATATATATATATATATATATATATATATATATAATGCATCCCATCTGTTCACTCTGGAACCTCATTTGATTTTTCTTAAATTTGGGAGAATTTTATTGGTCCAAACTGTCTACATTGCATTGCTGTATCTAATCATTGTTTTGCAGCTGGCATGCACCCCAACACAATCTTTAGTTCAAAAATCATTTGGAAAAAAAAGTTTTCATAATGACCACAACTGTCAAAATAAGCATCAACCATCCACGACAAGCCATTATTCCATGTTTGCTGGAAACCATTCTCCTGATTGCCGATGACATCAATGCAAAACCAAAAACGGCACGACAAGAAATTATTTTGAGGGCTCAATAATACAGATGCTAAGATTGCTTTTGCCTCGGGCTATTTCCAGATAATGACTATAAATGAATTGAAAAATGTAAACGGACCTGAGCCGCCGCTGGAGAAATTGATTCAGCGCTGGCTGACATGTTTGTACTAAAATGAGCGCTGCAGTCAAAGAGGCTGAGACTGCACACCCTGAAGGGGGAGAACACACACTGTGCTTTTGCACCGAATGCCTTTTCACTGTTTCTTTATTGCACCTTTAACTGGAACATTTTTTACTTACAACTTAAAATGCAACCGCCGTGCATTGAAACGACTTGATTAATTACCCTTGAGCAGACCTGCTGATGTTCAAGTCATTATGTTTCATCGAATTGCTTATGCATGAGTTTGTGATAAACTGTTCACCTTTCTTAATGAGATTAGAGATTGTGCTCATGTGGACACAAACTATCCAGGTAACCAGAATTTGGAATAATGAATGGCCAATAAACTTATATACAATGCCGTGTCTTCCCTCATGTCCCTCACAAACCTTTTTCCCCCAGCCGATTTAAACTGCCTTAAACCACATTTGTAGTCAGTGAGCAATGACAGCAGCTATGGGACTCCGAGCATTATATAATTATTTCACTTGTTAAAGCCAATCTCAAGCTTAACCAGAGAAGGATAATAAGGAAGTCTTGTGAGATGACTAACATCTAACATGCGGTACTACATTTTTAACAAGGCTTAAAACTCGCCACTCCTGATTTATTCAAATGATCTTAAGCAAGACTGTGTGATTTTAGCTCAACTTGTCATAAGAAACGTTTGAATTATTAATTGATTGTGCAAACTTGAATGTTATCACATTACAAGGACCACTTATAGCTGTGTTCCTTCCCGCAACCGACACTGAGAGACCGAACAGATGGAAAAGTAGTGCTGCTAAAATGTCTCTGAAGATGGTTTAATGAACGAGTAGAAGAACAGAGAGGTGTCGTTCATATTTTAGAGTCCACCAAGAGGTCTTTATGAGAACAAAGTTTGAGGCACTAAACTGTATAGCCCTACAAATAACATGAGGATGCTTGTTCACATTGGTAAGTGGTCAATTTGGGAAGGAGCAATGAATCGAGACTGGAGGGAGACTCAAGAGCAATAAATAGTTCTTTATGCGATTATCCATTGTAGTCATGACAACCAGGTAAGATAATAATAGTAGTAATGGTAAGATAATGGCAGAGAATGGTGTTTTCCAGTTGGACTTTTCACCACCTTGGTCATCGAAAACGTAAAAGCTGGGGAGTTTGCCAAATGGACTTAGTGCATGGCTGAGACGAAACATTACTTCCCTTCAAGCCAGATGATTCAACAAAAAAAAAACATATAAGAGTGAAGAAGGAGTAAAGTGGCCTTGGGAAACTTGAGTTGTAGATATCTCAAGTATTTCTGGAAATAAAAAAAAAAATCTGAAAATCTGTGAAGTCTCAAAGTCGGAATTGTTTTTTTGCTAGTGAAATGTGACTGAAAGAAAGTTCTTTTTAACATTTAAAATTTATGAAGAAGGGAAAGAGCTTTCTATCTAGAATGCTGGATGGTTTGCTCATCTATTTTTTTAGCATTAAATCCTCCCCCCCTGCTCTTGACTCTCAAGGCGTAAAGGTATTCAAATTGCCCACCAAACAAATATATTTTTGAAGAAACTCTCTGGCACTCATGGATTAGTAATGATATGGTAAATCTTTCTTTTCAAGCTCCTATAATGATTTTAATCACACTGCTCGCTTTTTGAGTCCATGTAGATTGATTTCATTCCTCTAGTGGAGCACCAAACATATCTTGACATGACACAAGGCAGATTAACACATGTAACACAAGTGTGATATATATATATATATATATATATATATATATTTTTTTTTTTTTTTGGTCGTATTTTCTTGTATGAAAGCACTTTACTTGCATCCTCAAAGTTGCTTCCATCTTTTTCAGCTTAATGATGTCGGTTGGTAAAGCAGGTCAGTGCGGCCACGTTTTTCTTTTACCGACTTTGGTAGGCCACGTACCAGCATGATTTGGTCTGATATACTTGAAGTTTCCACTTTCACATTAGAAAAAATAATTGACTGAAGGGTTAAGGACTTTGCGCAATTGGAAACATTGAAAAGGGTAATTATCTGTTTCCAAGGTAATTTTTTTAAACCTGTTCTAGCTGCTGGATTATGCAGAATGGAGGATTTTTTTCCCCTTTTTTGCTGAAACACTATTTCCTGTGAGTGTTTGATATCCCTCTGTGGTTATTAATATTGTGATAGATGTATATTGGAAAATGCAGTCAGACAGAACAAGGGTTGAAAAGGGGATGGATAGAACAGAAATGAGAGAACAGAGAAAAACTACAAAAACCACAACAGAGCTATGAAAGGGTCAGGTTTGATTGTTATATCACTTAGAAAGATCCCGCTACACCATGTGGGGGCAGTTGTGCAACAAGTAACAAAGAGGACAGTGCAGAACAGGGTTAGTGAGTCAGCTACTAATATATGGAAGGAGTAGCCATGTAGTACCTAAATAACTATAGCAACAGAGTTCAAATGCGAGCACAGTCCAGACAGTAAATACAATCATAAAGGTTTTATATAGCACTTAGGGAGTGGGCACAAATCATGGAACTAACAACGACAGAGACATACCAATGAATAACCATTAGAAATATTTGGAGTTGCAATGCAGGCACAATAAGGGAGAAGGATGCCCACCCTGGGATGGTGGGTTCCAAGACCTCTTGCACCACCTGCACCCACTGCAGTATGCCAACCGCATCGACTGACCAGCTCCCAGAAAAAAGACGTAGGGACAATAAAGTACCCAGTCACCGCCAAGCCCCCACCCGCCACGAGGCGAGCATGAGGAGCAGTAGGAGTCAGACACCTCCTCTGCGGGAAGGTAACCTCACCTGGGACCTGCGCCAGATGTTCGAGGACAGGCAAGGGCGCGCCAGAGGGACGACCAAAATGGTGGTAATAATAATCTTAACGATCATAATGGAAAAATATCTCACCATAAGCAATAATGTGGTGCATTAATACTCATGGACAGTTTGTTGTTTATGTATTTGTACTTGTTTATATTTTACTTGTATTTTACCTTTTTTTATCTGGATAAATTGCCTTATCTGGATATTTAAATGTTAAAAACACATTGATTGAATAATATGTCAGATGATACCCGCTACTCACAGGTGATATGAACCAGACCCACCACCTTGGATAGCAAATATCCGCCAGTAATTGATGCAATTGCATTCGGGGCAAATAATTACCAAAAAGTGTTAAAACTAAGATGTGATTTTATGTTGTTGTTGTTTAGCAGAGGTTTTCGCATTGGAACTCTGCCATGGAGGCCATTTGTCTAATCTGGTCTTCATTTGTGAGTCATGACCTTAACTGAGGCGAGCAGTTCTTTCAATGTTATCCCGTGTTCTTTTGTGAATATCTGGATATGGTGTTGCTGTGGTCTTTGAAAAATGTCTGCAGCCTGGCCGCTCCTGGCAATGTTCACCAATATTCCATGCTTTCTCAATTTATGTGTGACGGCTCTCACCACAATTCGCTGCAGTCTGAAAGCCTAAGGAATGAATTTGTAACCCTTCCAAGACTGATAGCTTTCAATTACGTTGTTTCTCATCTGTCCATGAATTTCTTTGAATTGTGGCATATTGTTGCAGCCCTTGCCAACATTTGGCCGACTCCCCTTTGTCAGGCGGATTCTATTTGAGTGATTTTTTGATTGAACAGGTCTGGAGGTAATCAGGCTTGGCGGTCAGTGAAAATGAACGGAAATGCATCATGATTTAAGAAGGTAGCTTTGAATTGTTTCATTTTCAATACTAATCAATATCTGCCATTTTCTATATTTGACTTGAGTCTATATGCAACTGAAGGGAAAAACAATTATATATTCTTCTGTTGTACGAGCTCATCTCTTTTCTTTCCTGTTGCTACTCAAGCTAATTCTCACATTTACTTAAATTAATGAAATATGTATGTCTAACATTAAGCAATTCTAAATTTAGGGACTCATTTTTCATTACTTGATTAAATTCTAACAACCCTACAGCTGCTTCAAATGAGGAGCTTCACTTAAATTAACGCTCTCGATTACAACCTGGTAAACCATCCTCGTCCACCGCAGCTCACTTTTACCGGCCATAGTTTTGAAAATGATATTTGCGTAAGCGTCAATGATTATACAAACCCATCGCGCATACGCTGAGTGATTAATAGCTACTGTCAGTCATGGTGCAACATTAGTGCAGCTGTTTGCAGAGTCCTGTCTCCCTCGATGGCACATCCCGCTAATGTGCTTTGCTCCCAAATTAAGGAGTGTATGAAATGTCTTGGCTTTCAATCAAGATTACAAAGAGAACAACATAGACATGCTGTTTTTTTTCTCACCAGACAAATTTGTCTACAATTTATTTTTTTTATTTGCTAAAAAAAAAAAAAATCAGAACCAAGTGATTTGTCTGCAATTGTTGTTTTTTTTTGCAAAAAATTCAGAACCAAGTGAGGAATACGTTTTCAAGAATACTTCTTTGCCGGTGCTTGACGACATAACAGATGACATGACTCGCTCGTTCGTTCGGAGGATTCTTGGTACACCTTTTCGGCAAAGTCTAATTTAGGTTGTTGACACTTTGATTAATGCAGTGCATTTACATTCAAATACGTTTAAATGGGTAAATGGCCACATCATGGTGTCCCGTTCGATCGAGTCAAGCCCGGACATCTACACGGAGGCCTGCGTAAACAGAGAATGCATCAATGAGGCCAAATCTAATAAGGCTGTAAACAAATCATTGCATTACACGCAGCCTGAAAGACCGTGCTAGTTTGCTAAGGCAACACAATGTTGTTTATCTTCATCCCAACACCGGCCTGACAGAGATCCAGGGAGGAAATTTCATTTTATGTATGCACGATTCTGTGGTTTGTTCCATTGAGTCTATTTAAGTGGCTCGACTGAATCCATCAGTGCGTAATCTTGTGAGCATAGCAGGGCAGAGAGCAGACAGGTTAACAAAAAGCCTTTCAGGAAAATGCGCTGCCTAATCACTTCATCAAAACATTGCATCCATGAGTGACACTAAATTCACTTTTGCCACTATCTCGAAATTTACTCTCAATACAGGGAAAACCCGTAACAGATACTCATACAAGAAAGTCTTATAAATTAAAGCATAATGGACTCACAGAACTAAACTAAACTAATTAGTTTATAGTAACTAAACTATCAGTCAAAGGTGCAAGTCCTTAGAAAAATTCCGCCAGAATTTTGGTATTCATGTGGCACGCCGCTGCTCTAAATCAACCATTTCCCAGTACTCCTGATCTCAACTTGTCGTGCGTATTAAGCACACCTCTCCTAGGATGCATTCTCTTCCCTTCTGAACTGTCAATGCTAAAGTGCTGTCAAAAGCTGGCAGAAAAGGACTGGAATAGTTACAAAAATCATCGGCAAAATACTTGGTGAGAAGGTAACCACTTGGAACGATTACTTGAAAGTGGAAGACATACAAAGTGACCTGGAGCTCGATACAAAGAGAGGTAAGAGACAAACCTTCAATAATACTGGTAAAAAATAAAAATGAGCATCATTCACACACAACATTCACATTATGTCTGCACCCACTACCCTCTTGATGTTATGCAGGTGCATTTTCACTTTTTTTTCACAAGAATACAAACGTGGAGATCTCTTTAGGAAACGTTTTTGTCATTCAGTCATCCAAATTACAGCACCACTGTTTTTATGGTGAAATGAAATGAGTATAAACGGCACAAGTTTGACCCAAATGTCTTGCTCAGTGGGGATTTATTTATATATGTTATTATTATGAATATAATTAAGTAATCTAATAATTAATGTAGATCAGGGGTCACCAACCTTTCTTAAATCGAGAGCTACTTCCTGGGTACTGATGAAGGCAAAGGGCTACCAGTTTGACACACACACTTCTGAAATAGACAATTTGCTCAATTTAGCTTTCACTATGTGTTATTATTGTCATTTCCAGTTCACATGTAAGTGTGATTTTGACAAGAATAGCAAAAATACAGTCAAACCTAGGTTTTCGACCACAATCCGTTGGAGAAGCGAATCGGTCGAATTCCGAATCTATTTTTCCCATTACAAATAATGTAAAAAAAATTGTCCGTTCCAAGACAATTTCAATTCCTTTTTTTTTTAAATCATTTTTTCATTTGTGCATTTTTGTCCGATTGCGCAACTGCAGCGCACCGCCGAACGCGCAACCATAGCGCGTCGCCCACCGAGCAACTGGAGCTCGCCGCCTAACGCGCAACCGTAGCGCGTCGCCCACCGCGCAACTGCACCGCGCTGGTTGCATTATTGTGACAGAGCCGTCGCTGAAATTTATTTAAAAAATTATGAAGTCCTGATGTACTTTCCAGAATTTAAGTGGACCCAAGTGCGCAGGGAGCTTAATTTTGTCCGATCGCGCAACAGCAGCGTACCACCGAACGCGCAACTTGAGCGCGTCGCCGACCGCGCAACTGCACCGCGCTGGTCGCATTATTGTGACAGAGCCGTCGCTAAAATTTTGAAAATATTTTTAAAGTCCTGATGTACTTTCCAAAATTTCAGTGTACCTCAGTGCGCAGGGAGCTTAATTTGGTCCGATCGCGCAACCGCCTGCAGCGCGCCGGGCGCTCACTGTCGCATTGCTTTAAGAGCGTCTTTGTGTTTTAGGATGGCTTTACTGCTCCCAATTGCTTTCTTAGGAAGCATGATTAGGGGTTAATACAATCCTCAAAGTAAAGAAAATACAATAACTACGGAGTCAGTCGGCATCCGGGCCGCGCGGTCGGGTTTTCTCGGGTCCTCCCGGCTCATCTAGCGAGGTTCGACCTCTGAATTTTGTTCAACAACCAAAGCAAAAAAAAATCTCTACTTTTTTGTTCAAATTCTGGGACGTTCGGAAACCGAGGTTTGACTGTAAAATAAATAGATGCAGCTCACTGACAAGTGCCGCTATTTGAGCTAATTTTAGAACAGTTCTGCGGGGGACTCATGCGGTCCTCACGGGCGACCTGGTGCCCGCGGGCACCGGGTTGGTGACCCCTGATGTAGGTAAAGAATATAATATTTTGCTAAATAACTACTGTACTCTCCACTCGATTTACATAACAATGATACAGATTACTTCTCATTTTAAACAGAGCGAGGAGATCATTAGTTAGAAATCATGCTTTCCTTTCGGAGGTCATAGGCCAATGTTTTATTCTGCACAACAAAAGCTTTTTTTTGTTTAGAGGCCATACTGTTGACTGAACTATTGAATGCATTTTATTAAAACAATCTGAACTGGACCCGAGAGTAATGTCTCATTTTTCTCTCCTATGAACAACACAGTTACACATCTGCCACATAAAATGAATGATACTGCAGACTCTTGAAACTCCAAGCGGATGTTTTCCTCTGTGTAGTTTTGTCACATCCTTTGGCACTTTTACAACTCTATGTGAAAAGACCTTCAATCTTTTGAATTTCTTTGACTGATGCCAAGTTATTCTCAGTAAAACAGGCTAAACTTGCCAACAGCAGATACAAAAATAATTGAATCATACATTTGAAACCTTGTTGGAGTTAACTGTCATAGTTACAGAGGCTGAACTCCACAAGCAGCTTGGTAGTCTGACAGGACAGAGGGTAGCTCAACTCCATGTTGGATTTAATATCCTCATGGGATATTCATCTATTTCATGTTTCCCAGTTGGTGGTTAGAAGCCTTATGGGATTGTTGAAAATGGGAAGCCTTAACGCCCCCATTTGTTTTCCTGTCGGTAATCGATTGCAGAGTGTTACAGCTAATGTGATTTATGTGTCCCATTTTCACAGTTATGCTTCATGTACAAATTGTCTATGGTGATGTAAATTCTCCTTTCTTCCACATTCTTTTCACAATTTGCTGACACCCAATTTCTGGCTGCTGAACACCAATAAGGAATTTATGAATCTCGACATTTGGGATGTAGTGACATCAGAACTTCAATTCTTGCTCCCCATTGATCCCTCATGTGAATATAAAAGAAAAATGTATACCTTGTAAGTCCTAGGAAAATTCCTGTATCCTACACCTCTCACTCTCTTACAACAAACACACACACACACACACACACACACACACACATGACTATATCTCTTCACAGATAAACACAAGTCACTTACTAAGATGTCATTGTAGCAAGACTGCTACAGGCATTCACTGTCGAAAAGAACAATATTATGAATAAATCAGACCTTTCCGTAGAAAATCTAACAATGGTTCCAACATGACACTCACACAACACAGCTCAAGGACTTGGATGATGAACTGGTGGAAAGAAAAAGAGGAGTATAAATCTTTGTCTCTGTGTACATCCTAAGTCATCCACGTAATGCTAAGGCAATTGGACTTTTCTTGTTTGTTGAAGATCAAATGAAAAGCCTTCATCACTTCAACATTTTAAAAGTGGGTGAAGATTTGTCTTTGCTTGTCAAAGTCGTCAGCGATGACAGGTGAGCCAAAAGTGGATTGTCTTGCTGTTGGACAGTTTAGCTAAATAGCAGAAGTGAAAGCTGTGGAAAATGGATAGACAGATATTTTTGCAGGACCATTTCATACTGAAATAGTGTTTTAAAAGTAAAAAAGTACGTTTTGTAGGGATTGAATGGATGTCATTTCCTTAGATGTTATCTCCTATACTTCAATGCTTTCAGTGTCTTAACTAATTGACACATGCTTATATTTATCAGCTATAATCAGTATTTGGACGATACTTTATGTTGTTACATGAGGCTTGAGAATTCAATAGGTGCCTTGGCCTTGATTAAATATTTCCATTTGTTACTTTGGCTACAGTCCCTCCACTTCCATAATACCAGGTGATGCTATGGTCCCTTATATAACATGGCACAAAATCTAGGTCAGATGAAATTGTTGTTCCGGTAGGATCAAGTGTCTCCATTGTTTTCAACAATTTTACCTTGCATTTTTTTCCCATCAAATTCACCAAACGGTTCAATCGCATTTGCTTGAAGGTTGCCTGGATGGATTTGTGAGATCAAACACCTGTGCTCTCGTAAATCCAACTACCTTGTTTGTAAACAAAGCGGAATGATAAGAAAGGTCACTTTTGTGGCAGTGTTGCACAATCAAGTAAAGAGCGAAATTCTCTTTTACCAAATAAAAATGATTGTAAAGGTTACGGATACATTTGAAGACTATTTCAAAATATAAACATTCTAAACACCCACCATATCTTTGGGCTACATGAACTACCTTTGCATTTATATTGCAGGTATCCTGTACATGAAGCGGGACATTAAATGCCAATGTTCCTTTTGGCTCATGAACATTACTTGACTTAATAAAAAGAAATTCTTGAGGAATGGGAGAAAATATGCAGAACAAAGGAGGACTTGCTCACCGATGAACAGGAAAGTAGTCAGACAAAGCAAAAAACATATTTGAGATCCATTAGGAAATAGAAGAAACCCTTTCAAAACATTCTCAGAACTCAATGTGCAGTGTGCAGACTTGACTTACTAACCACATTTTGAAATAAAATAGTTTGCTATTGCTTTGAGAAACCATGACTCAAATATTTGCAGAATAGCAAATACCACATTTAAAAGCCAAGGGATTGAATTGAAGACATTTATGACAACCGGAAAACCAGCAGGGTAGCTGCTGCACAGACTGCTTACTTTGCGGCCTCTGTCTTTTGTGGATGCTTTATGTTGAAGGGAATGTGGCTTCTATTTTATTATCTATTTATTTTGTTGTTTGTGTGCTGAGCTCTACACTGATGATGTAGTGTTCCTGCCCGTTAGCCAAGGACAGTAAAAGGCGGTGGGCTTGAGAGGGCGTAATAGGAACAGGCACAACTCCTAAAGTTGATTTGTCGGAAATCGTCCATCTTGTAATATCAAATTGTGTGAATCCCGTTAACTGACTCACATAGTAGTTATGAAGTCCTTTGTCTGTGTTTGTCTTCATGACTCTTATATTGCCGCCTGATGTCACACACACCAGAGGTCAGGTGTTACAATTAAATAATTATGACGTGCAATTGTTCTATTTATTTTATTCTGATATCTTTCATTTTTTAGTATGCCGTATAAATTACTGACTGTGGGGTGTGAGTGTCATAAAACCAGATTTTAATGAGGCTAACAGATTAATGGTACATCCATTCATTTCATGCAAAAGATGATTTTGAGATATTACTGTTTTGAATTATGAGTGTTGTAACAGAACATATTAAACTCATTTCTCAAGGGACTTCTGTATTTGGATATAGGTCAGTAAGTGCCTGAGGTCTGGAGTTTTGTGTTTCACCTGGTTGTCTTTGCAGCCCTCTTTGGTAGTTGCTCACTTGTGGGTCTTGATATCATTTTTGTTCTAAGGAACAAAAAGACAGGACATATGGTGAATCCAGAGGCCGCACTGTTAGGGTTAGCACTGGTTAGCACGGCCGCTTCACAGTTAGAGGTTGTGTTTTCGATTCCACCTCCGGCCCTACCTGTGTGGAGTTTGCATGTTCTCCCCGTGCTGGGCACTCCGGTTTTCCCCCGCATCCCAAAATCATGCTTGGTAGGCTGATTGAGCACTCCAAATTGCCCGTACGTGCACGGATGGTTGTTTGTCTCTGTGTGCCCTGCAATTGGCTGGCAACCAGTTCAGGGTGTCCCCTGCCTACTGCCCGATGACCTCCGTGGGGACAAGCGGTACAGAAAATGCATGGATGGATGCATGGTCAACCCAAAAAATGCCTACTAGATAAATTTTGTTATATTGTAAGGTCATTGAGGTTGATGGCTTATGGCTGAAGTTTGGCATGAAAAAGCATTTTATAAAGATCTCCTCGAGATATCGACTACAAAAAAACCAATTCTTTCACTTCACATTGAAACCTCTGGACACGCTGCCCTCTCAAAGATATCATCTCTACTTGCCACGGGACTGTTTTGACCCAATGTGGCCTGTCTTTTGAGAAGTTCCGTTGCCTTCGATTTAACCGTCACAGACAAAATAAAGAAAGACAAAATAGCAAACGCAGAGTGTACATAAATGACGATATTTTGGAGCTGAGACTTTGCCTTCAAGCTCAGGTTAACGGCCTTTTTTTAATGGAGAGGTTAACATTGTGATGGCCTCTATTGTAAATTACAAAAGGCATGTAAATGACTCATAAATTATAGATTACAGGCTGCAATGTGAAACGAATAACAAATGCGGACTTTGGCGGTAAGCGTATCAATCTCCCATACTGCTGTTATGGGACCAACTATTATAGTGACAGGGATAGTTCCCCTGTGGTACAAACAAGCCAGCCAGTTATTTAAATTTACAATTTAGATGTTAAACTGAAGCCATTAGCTCAAGTGACTTTGTGTACATGGTTGTAACAGGAAGCAGTTATGTGTTTGGCTCAAGGACAAATTCTGGCTGACCTGTTATCATTCATTAGATTACTGCACCACCCTTCCTAAATACTCCTCGGTTTTCTCGAACAATTTCTTATTTTAACATTTTGACTGCAGAGTATCATCAGGACCTGTCACTGGGCTCTTAAATTAAAAATATATAACGGCACAAATCCTAGCTTGCTTATTCATCCCCTTGTACGTCATGACTCAGTGAAGACCGATTTTAGAAGAGACAAATTACTCGCTAAGAAAGCAGTAAATGATTTGATTTGTCCTAGTTTCCAAGGCATAAGGCCTGCATGTGCGCTAATGATAAAGACACGAGGATAGAAGTCACTGATGGCAGCTGGCGCCTGTCACCGCATCCGTGGTGATCATCTGCAGAACTAAGCATCTGCATTTTCTGCTCGCAATGGTGTTAAATCACTGTGTGATGAAGAGTGTCACCGGACTGCATAGAAAAGCAATTCTTGTGACCTCTCAGAGTGTACAATTCATGAAGCGAGTAGTAAATGACTTCATACTGTCATAATGAAAGCAGTTTGGTTTCTCCAAGGAGGGATTATCACTAATTGGCCCAGCTGGAAACACCAAACTAGTTGTGTTATCATTCTGCAGACCTCTCTTACCACGAGGCATTTTAGGAGACTCATATCAGCCACAAACGTGCATGCCAGAAGGTCAAAATATTTCCATAACGGCCCCATGTTTGACATCTCCTGCAATATGGACAAAATAGATGCTTTTAATCATTACTGCTATTTTGGAGGGTCAACAACACAGCGACAAAACAATTCTACAAAGTTTTAGAATTGGTCGATGGATTGTTCCAGGCAAAATTGCATCAATGAAAAATGACCAAAACTTTGAGAAGTCAAACAATCATCATGCATGAAATCTCAGCGGAATGCAAAATATTTCTGGAGGATTAACTTCCTTTGTCTTTTTGTGAAAGCTGCGGGATACAATACGGATAAATCAACTTTAATAAAAAAGGAACAAACCTGCAGAGTTGCTGATATGAAGACACTCATCTCCCAGACACACATTGTAGTACTTGTCATGAACAGAAATGTGTGTAGATCCCCCAAAACATCCTCAAGACGAATCGTCCGAAAAACATGTGAAGATATCAACAACAAAGAACTAAAAAAAAAAAAAACGACAAGAGGTCAGTTCAAATAAATCATTCTAAAAGAGGTCCACAGTGCCAAAGGTAAAAAACATGCACCACTGAAAAAATATATGAACTACATAAAAACGTAAGACTACAAAAAAAACTAAGAAACAATAACAACAATAATGAGACATAAAACAGTTAGCACAAAGGGTCAACCATACATGAGAAAATATGGAAACTGCAGAGAGAGGAAAATAAAACTGAGCACATGGAGGTATGCAAGTAAACAGTCCAACACGGGTACTCTGCCGCAGTTGCTCTTAAAAAGACGCTGATTGCCATTCGTGACAGGTGCGCCGCTGAAGGCATCGCCAACCACCCATCACTCACTCACGCAATGAAACAATAAAAAATAAAAAAATGCAAACAGAGACAAGAGAGAAATCCTCCCTTATGTTCATCACGACTGTCTCTCGGCCTCGGAAAATAGTTTTGATGTTTCACGAGACATCAATAACGAAACAAGTGGCATCCCGTCCGTAATGGATTGACGTTCAACTGCATTTATGAGGTCAGTGATTTTGAAGAGGGCTTGGCTCTCGTTTTCTGTTATAATTAATCACAAAAGTAATGGAAGGGGTTGATGTCAGTGCGTGTCTTTGTGGACTTTACTTTGTGGACTGGGAAACAGAAAAAAAGTCTTCCCCAAAATGCCCCTGATCCATAAAGGGTAGGTCACAACTCTTTGGTCTATATAAAGTACCTGTCTACCCAGCTTTGAAAACAAACCCATGTCAGTCAGCTTCAATGACGTGTGTTCTTTTATCATTTTCGATTCTGTCTCACCACAATTGTATCTTTCCACGTTTCCTCCTCCTCCTAATCTTTTTACTTTTCAGTATCCTCTTGTCCTCTGATTCATCGCTCTTTCCACAGATCAATAAGAAATCTCCGTGTCAAAATCTTGGCCGCCCTTTTGCCTATACGTAACTCCCTCCGCGTTGTCCTTGATTACAGATACAGTTTGCAGGAAAAACCGATTTCTGTTTTGGAAAGGATCTCTTCTCAGCCATTACTCCCTCTTTGGATCACTTCTCATTCCCTTCCTCTGCAACCAGCACGCATACACAGTGCCTTAATCAGCTGCTCACTGAAGGAGGTTACCGGGGCTTTTCGTGAGACTCAAATAAAAAACAGCTTGGGAAAATGGAATATTAGCAGTAGACACAATGTGGAAAAAAAAAAAGACAGACTCTACAGGAGTGACTGAAAAAACCCTCGCCAAGACTGAAGTTGTGCATTCAGCTAAGCTGCAAAAGTCCTCCCTCCCTTTGCATTTCATCACCCCATAGAAAAGCCCCCCCCCTCTCTCTCTCTCTTACCCTCTCCCTCTCTCTGCAGCTGTGGTGTGCCGAGCATATCACCTCCACAGAGCAAGTGCCTTTACTTGAGCAGAGGAGGGAGTGGGGAGAGGAGGATGGCAGCATAGGGAAGAGAGAAATCCCTCAGGAGCGTGCACCGGGGAGCATCTACGACTTTGCAAAGAGAGCTGTAAAGTGTTCAGAGAAACGGACAGAGGTGTTGGGGTATCAAAGTGGTCGCTGGGTCTGGGAAAGCGTGCAGAGAGCGAATCAAACACTGTCGCCGTTGATCCCGGTGTCCCTGGCACAGTGAAGGAGCCGGAACAAGAGAGTGAAAAGGTTGCGGGATCTTGCGAGGGGGGGGATCCTTTCACAGTCAACCTAGCCAGATAAATGCTGTGAGATATAACTGACTGGAAAGAGATCGCTCCACTTTTTTTTTTCCAATTTACCTCCTCTGAAAGCACCAGAAGAGAAAAGACTAGGTAAGAAAGACGAGACATTACTACACTTGGCTTCATTCCTGCTGGATGGTGGCGAGGAAAACTCCTTGACAGAAAAGGCAATTTTCAAATCCTGACTTACTGCAATGCTCTTTGCACTCAGAATAACTTTCTGGGCTTTTGCACCCTCAACGAGCACAACATATAAATAACCTCCGTTCTCCTCAGTGGCTGAGATTGAAACCATTAAGATGCCTTCTGCTGATGCAGTCTGAACTGTAAGTGGATTACAACGGCAATATTTTGGGACTGCTCTTTGAAAAAAGAAGAGGAAAATCTATAAGTGCTGGATTTACATCTGTCAGAGTGGAAGAGGATCCTGTGCCGCTTTGTCTTTCTTTTCCTGTGGATTACAGATGGGCTTTGTGATCTTGCCGCACAGTCTCATGGATGACTGTGCACCAGTCATTAGGATAAAGTACAAAGGGGGACTTAAGTGAGGACTGAGATGAATCTTTATCCCTGAAGATTGGGAAAACGCAGATGTTGAAAGTGAATCTGCAATTTAATGTTTTGTTCCTAATAATAGGACATGAAAGTAATTTGTTCGAGCGTTGCATTGCATTTAAAGCGGGCTTCTCGTTGGACAGACATGCTGACGTCTATTAACTTGTTGGCACACTAGTTGAGTGTCATTCACTAAATGAAGGGTTCTGTCTACATGGCAGGTGGCTTGGACACAAGCAAAGAGTGACTGCGTTGATTTGTGCCATTTCTGTTTCCTGGTGAACGGAGCAGAAGTCACTTTGCGGGAACACCGTAAATTAATTTGCATCTCGACTGGACAAACCGAGGACTCCTCCTCCTCTTCTCAACTGCGCAAGGATGGTACCACCGCCTCCCACCAACAAGCCACACGTGTGCCTGTCCACCATCCTCATCATGAGCAGCATGGCGCTGATTGACGCCTACCTGGTGGAGCAGAACCACGGCCCACGCAAAATTGGCATCTGCATCATGGTGATGGTGGGAGACATCTGCTTTCTGATTGTCCTGCGCTACGTGGCCGTGTGGGTGGGGGCTGAGGTGCGCACGGCCAAGAGGGGGTATGCCATGATCCTCTGGTTCCTCTACATCTTTGTGCTGGAGATCAAGGTCTACTTTGTGTATCAGAACTATAAGGCCGATAGGAAGAGCCTCGACGCTCTTGCCAGGAAGGCACTAACACTGCTGCTCTCCATCTGCATTCCAGTGCTCTTTGTGGTGCTGGTGGCTATTGACCACATGGAGTATGTGCGTGCCTTCAAGAAACGGGAGGAGATCCGCAATCGTCTCTTCTGGGTGGTGGTGGACTTGCTTGATATTCTGGACATTCAGGCCAACCTGTGGGAGCCCCAGAAGAAGGGCCTCCCTCTGTGGGCGGAGGGCTTAATGTTTTTTTACTGCTACATTCTCCTCCTTGTGCTACCCTGTGTGTCTTTGAGTGAGATCAGCATGCAAGGTATCAACATTGTGCCCCATAAAATGCTTCTTTACCCAATCCTAAGCCTGGTGACTATAAACATCATCACGCTCTTTATTCGAGGTGGCAACATGATTTTGTACAGGGATGCACGGGTGTCGGGGATCTTAATAGGAAAGAACATACTGGCTATTATCATAAAGACCTGCAGCTTTGTCCAGTACAGGAGACAGTTGCAGAGTGCCCCTCCTGCTTTTGGGGTTGAGCTGCAGAAAAATTCACTGGCCCATGCCCGCCCTTCCCCCACCCCTCCCCAAGCAGTTATCCAGGACCAGACACCCCTGCCCGAGGTGACAACATGCGAGCACACGTGACAAAAATGCTTTGCAGGACCCTCAAGGTGGTGGCAGGGCACAACGTTTTACACTTTTTAGTTCATGTGCACAATCATCGGAGGAAAAAAAATAAACGGAAAACTGATGCACACGCAAGATGTTTAGCCAGCATCTCCAGTTCTGTCATATTGCAATTTACATCTTGTGATTTTGTTGAAGCGCTTTCGTCCTGCAAATTCAATTGATTGTGTATCTTTCAAAAGATAGAGGAAAAAGTGGAAGACAAGAGTATATATTTTTGAATTGGCTGTTGCATTGTAATGTGTGATGTGGTGTGTATTTGTTTTGCTTGAGTCGTTTTAGTAGTTCAGGGCTTTATAACTGGAGCAAATGAGAAAATCCAAGTAATGTGAATATAACTGTTCAAATGATGACGAAAGTGTCTTTTCTATGTGACTTTTTGATAAAGTACTGCCCTTCTATGAGAACAGGGTTTGCATCATGTCATTTCAAAGTCATTGGAGCAGTTAAGTAAGTGTGTGTTTTGTTTCTAAGTCAAATTCAGCAGGTCTTTAATTAACCTGTGCTGCAAAAATAAAATAGATAATGATTTTTCCACTCATTGCTGAAGTGGTGATTTCGCAGTGTCATTCCTCCCAAGAGGATTATTGTCTGGTTCCAGCCGTCAGTCGTTTTGAGTGGGTGCACTGAGAACTGCATCTCCAGCTAAAAGTATATCACTTGATTTACAGTGGTTCCAAAAATGTGATGAATACATAAAAAAGAGAATACTGCATATCCCAAGATTTGTACTACCTAATGGAAGGTAGAATAATTTAATGTTGGTTATTTTCAAGGGGAAAATATTTATCATAATAAATAAGACAAATCACTGGTCAACCACTATTCGACAATAAGAGGCTCTTTTGTATAGATCAGGTGTGTCAAACTTATTTTTGTCGTGGGCCGCATCGTAGTCTGCCTCAAAGGGCCATTTAAATTGTCAACCCAAAGGTATTTATGAACGTCTCATGTTGACTGATTTTCAAAACAGAGACTCATAAAAACTGTTCAGATATTCAAACATGAAATATTGAAATCAAATGAAATATCTAAAAATAAAAAATATTTAAAAAAACGAATGGCAATAAAAATTGCCAACTCTATCTCTATTTTTTTAAAAGTGAAAACAATTTGAAATTGACATGAATTTGATGCACGGGCCACCTACAATGATGTGGCGGGCCGTATCTGGCCCCCGGGCCTTGACTTTCACATCTGTGGGCTAGCTGAAGAAACTGGACCATTCACAACAAACAGCACAGGGATGTCAATTATAAAGTAGCTAATTGGGAAGCTGAACTAGATTTCAAGACAGGCTTCTCAATACAAGGCACTCTTTTCATCTTTAAGCCTCTCCAACTAGTTGCTCCTTACATTATGCAAAGTACACTGGATTCCCTGAGAGTTCTGAGTTCAATATTTGAGCCAATGAGAATAACAGTGGCATAGTTCAGTTTTGGTCATTTTTAAGTTAAATGAAAAAATGAACAGCTAAAAGGCATATCTTTCTGATCAATATTGGTTAAATTAAAGGTTTTTGTACTTTTTATACAGTCCACTATTCCATTTAGTCAGCTTAGGTGTCAGTGCATCTGCATGTTAGTGAAGGTTAATGTTATTTATCACTTTTCACTTCAAATTGTGCCTCATGAGAGAAGAAACTATTTTCTGTGGTCAAAGTAACAGATTGTTGCAAATACAGGAGGTTAATTCAGCATTAATTTACCTACGGTATAGATTTACACAGTTCTTGCAAACAAGGGAAGACGTTCAGTCTTTACTATTAATGAACTTGATTGAACCTGATATCACTGCATCTAACAGTGTGTGAATTAAAAAAAGGTATTAAAATAATTGCCCAAGTAACCACCACCAAAAAACATTTATTTATCATGTGACATTTACTAGTTGTTGCGCAATTGACCTACATTGATATTGAAAGACTACAGTGCCATGGGCACATGTGCTATTGCTATATTTTTATTTTTTCAATGTCTCAAATGTGACTTGTAATTAAAAAAAAATAACAATTACCACCGCATTGTGAGGGTCCTCCTGATGCCTATGAAACAAAATATGTGCACCTACTGAATTAATAACTCATTTAGTCCTCCACATAGCTTCAAAAGATTCAGACCATATCGACAGCATCTGAAAGAACATCGAGGTAAAAGGCTCATAAAAGCATCTCCGGGCCCGAAGAGGCTTAGTGGATGGTTTGTAGGTTATGCGACCTGGTGATTGAAATGAAATATTAAAATACAGAAAACACCAACAGAAACCATAATGAGTGCAACTTTAGCTTTGCTGAGTTCGATGTTTTTATTGAGTTACTAATACATGAGCACTACATTATGATGGCACATCACTGCAAATGCAGCAAATCTCTCTGAGTACACCGAAGAACAAATCAATGATTGATGGACTGACGAATCCAAAGAATATCTCCAAAACGGCAGCAATGTGCACTTACCCCGTCACGACACCTCATATCAAATGAATACTGCACTCGTGTATCCTTGTTCCATAAATGCATCACACTCCCAGATGTTTAACTGCCAGTGATATTTGGGTGCACTGGCCCACATTAACACTGACATAACGTAGTGGCCTGCGCCCAGCGAGAAAGAGATACGGCAGCAGTAAATTCACATTTTGACCTTGGGCAGTCTGGGATGGCAGCACAGCCGGGAAAACAAATCTATTTTTCATGGAACTCATGTTGTGGCAGAAAAATAACAGAAATAGATGCTCATCAAATATTGATTTACTTGTATTGGGGCTAACCGATCACACATTTTGGAAGACTCGATAGAAAAAGATGAAAAAGAAAAATGCCTGTGATAATGTTGCCTTTTAAAAAAATCCCTTTAAAAGGTCCACACTTAAAGGTCCGTGTATATTATATAGAAATGTGATGGCTAGGGTTGAAATTGGAAATTATTTTGCTGAAGGTTTGCCATGAATTTGTTAGGGGGATCAATCCCATAACTTCAAATGGTAAGCATAATCAAATTCTTCTTTAGGACTCTTTGCCTTGCGGTAACATGCTACTCAGTCATTTCTCTGACATCTAAATACAGTGCTGTGTCTCACATTAGAAGATTTCTAACGGGCTTTGTTGACTCATCAAACATTTAGATGGTGTATTTTCAGGGATATTCTCAGTCATTTGTTTTCTGTGTTCCACGGAGTCCCCAAAGACTTCAAGATAAATAGCTGTGGGTGAAGGGCAACATCAGTTACGTATGTGTTCTGTAAATGTGGTTTCATTATAACAAAGAAATGTATTATTCCTCTCAGTAGGAAGAATTTTGCTGAGTCTAATTGAGCTGTCTACTTGGACACAGCTTCAAGAAAAGGCTGTGGTAATGGCCTGCCAGAAAGTTTAAGACTACAATGATTAGTTCTTTGATTAGTGGCTTTAACATCCTATGTTTGTGTGTAATTGATGCCACTTCTAAAAATTTATTCAAATTCTAAAGGTAAGTAGAGCTGCAATGAATTTTATTAAATGAACATAGTTTATGATGTTAGCTTCCAATTAGCACACATACTTGATTGCTTGGTTATGTCGATGCACTGATGCAATATTCGGTTTTGTGAAAATATTTTTGTGGTACTCTATTATATACGCTGGGCTCTGCTGACTCAAGCAGAGAACACCCCTAACTTCTTGTCGTCATGGTAACGGAATCTGTACTCATCATTAGGCCAGTGGTGAGATAAAAAGCTTAGCATGGGCACTTGCATGAGACAGTGTCGTCCTCTCGACAGGCTAATTTTGGAAGTATAATTTGATAAAAGAATGTCAAAGACATTATTAAGACACCAGAGAACTGCTGATAAATGCACAATAAGTATCCTTTTAAAAGAATATTTTTTCTCGCCATGTCAGTAATCACTTTCTACACATACATAGATTGCAACGCATACTCATAAATGTGTGTTGTGTCTCCAGTACTATATACGATTCAATTCAAGGTGAACCACTACATTGAGAGTGGCTGTCTGATTTAAAAAAAAAAATTGGAGAGACCACAAATAATTGCAGTAAAGTAGGTGCATTATTTTCTGCAAAGAATTGGTTTGAAATTCTCACTTGATTGATATGTAGGTTGTGTAAAAAACATTTACCGACACATGAAACACCAAAGCCTGAAAACATATTAAGTCGTGCAGTACTTCAAGTGTTATAAAACATGTTGAAAAATTCATTATGGTTCACCATACTGTAGTTGAACACAGAGCAGGGGCAGGTGGTGCACTTCAAATGTCGGCCTTTGCAGACCCCAGCCTCTTTTTTCCTAGATATAGTATATTTTCTCTTGCTTATGAAATGTGGGTAGGGAAAATGGCCAAAATAATTTCAGACTTTGGAGTCTGAATTAATTAATTGATCCTGGGACCCTTCCAAGACGGTTCTCAGCCAATTTTTCCTGACATCAAGAACAAATTAAAACTGAATGCTTGTAAATGGTTACATACTGTAAACGGGAGCCACCCGGCAACAGGGTGATAAAGTTAAGTGGATTCCAAAGAGACTGATGGAATGGCTTGAAATGAAGGCAAAGAAAAGAGCTGGTGGCTTGGAAGACCACAGAAAAGCACAGTTGATTCTCAAGTGGTACCATTATAGAGAATGGCCAGTGGCCATGTTTTAGCTGTCCAATGCGTCTTTGTGTGTGCAGGTCGCAAGGGGGATTATTCATAATCTTGTTAAACTATACATTTTAGAACACTGCGTGTGAGGCATCGGCAAGTTGTAACTCATCAGCTGTCGTGTTTGAGCTTGCAGAGCTCCCATCATGCTGTATACTGTAAGTGAAAATTTCTTTTTCTAACACCTAAATGATCTTGTGAGATCAAATCACTCCCATGGACATTATGATACTGGATTTTATGCAGCTCGTTAAAGATTTTTTTTCTCATTGGTAATTGTATTAATTGAAAAGAAAATCAAAATGGTACTTATTAAGTTCATCATTAACCAGCGAGCCGAGAGACCGTGTACTGACTCCGCTATCTTGATACGAGTATAAATTTTAGTTGTGTGATCATGAAGAGGTATTCACCCATTTTACAAAGATACACACACTTTTTGGATCTCTTTAGTGGCCACAAGAAATCCTTTGGTTCAAATGAGTTTAATTAGACCTCTCGACTTGCCTTTCTTTAGCGACCAGTGGGTTGTTCATTCCTGTCATGATGTTCATTAGGTGAGAAGCCACAAAAAGAATGGGTAGCTTGTACAAATTAATTTGAATCCAATAACTCATGTCCAAAATTGGACATTAAATTGAACAAATGAATATCAACCAAAAATTCTGCCTACTAAGAGATTTGAGATGAAACTTTAACCCTGTGTTTTACGGATTTTCCCTATGCCACAAGTGTCACATTTAGATAAAAATTATGTTTCTTGTTCATTTTGAAATGAGCTCCATGGTGAGAAAATATTGAGAGATGTGAAAATGGTAACGTGGGCTATCGATGTGAATATTCTACGTGACTTGTTCAGATGATGATGAATTGTGGCTTCATCATTCTCTCCTCATGGCTTTCTGTGGCTGTGCGAAGTGCGAGGGAGGGTTTGTTGCTACACTGATGACACACTCAGTAAGTAGTGCTGCCACAAATACAATCGTGTGATACTATTGGGACTTACAGTGGGAGGCTGGGCTCATTTTTAATAAACAAAATTTCCACTTGGCTTTATATAGTACAACCCATTTCTTTGAAAAGCTATTTTAGATTGTTTTCAACTCAGAAATGAATGAACTCTACAAATTATCCATTTGTTTATTTAAATGTATTATAGTTTGTTTTTTATGGGAGTGAAATATACATAAAATAATTTTTTTCTTTTTGAATAATATGTTCTGTGCAGTCCAACAAGTCACAACACAGTGTTCTGATTATTTTATTCGTTTGTGGAATATGAACAAAACAGGCAAAATCCATCTGTTTTTATCCATCTCCGGATTTTGCCACCTGCTGTCAACTCAAAATGACAGCAGAGTTACAAGGTCTCGGCTTAGCGTCAGTAAACTGGAGCCGGGATTGGTTGTGACCTGGCTGCACGTATTGATTTTAAAGCATGATAAATAAATAAATAATGACTCCGAAACAAATAAATAATCACGTCATCACATCTGCTATTTGAAAATCTAAAAACACAAGCTTGTGATCGCTAAGCTCTGAGAGCATATTGTTTAAAGAGATTGGATTTTTTCTCTCTCTCTTTTTTTGAAATAGATTGTGCTTCCCGTTAGAACAGCTGTCTGCTGCATCTTCAAGCAATAACTATAATGACATTATAAACTATAAAAGTGGACAGAGTCATCCAGAGCTGTATAATAAAGTGGCAGCTGGAGAGTTAAACAATGGGCTGGAACTTTGTGATCAAGTTCAAAGTAGAGCTGCAGACTTGCTGACAATTTCCTGTGGGTTTATTGCTGGTTTTATGTTAAAATTACTGATTGGCTCCCAACTTCACTGAGCTTACACACTGCCAAAGCTGCAGGGATCCTAAAGTGCAGCACACGTAAGATTGACTTGTGTGTGTGTGTGTGTGTTTGTACACTGTAACAGATTATGGTACTGATGTGCTTATCAAATCATGACTAAATACATATTGATGTCTTTAAAAGCCTTTCAAACCGTTAACATGTGATTAACATGTGTTATGCTAATTAAAAACTTAAAAATGAAAAATTAAAAGACCAAGCAACGTGGTTCAAGTGAACCATCATAATAAAAAGAGAGGAAACCCTCCCAGCTTTGCATAAAAATCTAACTTGAAAACTGGTTGATACTGAATTTAATTTTGAATAATGTTCACCTCTTTTTTTGCATACGGAATTGCTGCAGACAGCATGTTTGAGTAGTAGCAAGCATGTCTTCCTCACAGTCGAAAGGTTTTAGTTTTGAATCTCATCCAGAATTGGGTAGAGAAGCCAAAAATTGTGAAAATTAATGCGAGTATAGACGGTAGTTTGTCTATAAACTGTGATTGATGGCACACATGCAAGTTTAATGAAATAGAAAATGAGGAGGTTGGAAGAAAAACTGCAATTTGCATTCGAACCTTCAGCAAGCACCAAGCTCGGTCTGCTGAATCTTTCAGCTCTGGCATAGAAACAATCATGCGATCAATCTAGTAGAAACATCGTCCAGGTCTCATTGAAATTCTCACTTGTCTCAAATCATTCTCAGTGCTCTGATTGGCTCACATCATATCCTCCGGAGTAAGACTGAGGTAGACGTCATGTACTGGCATCCAGCTTTGTTGACAAGAGGCTCACGTTGCAAAGCTGGCACAAGGCTGCTTGCCATACGCTCTGCTTCAGAAGGCGCTTCGACACGGAGGCACAAATGGGACTGAGGCGGGGTGCTTGCTGTCCCTGTGATTTAACAGTGGGTGTAAATTATGAGCGAGTCTCAGCCCCACCAGCCAGTCTCATTTCAAATCTCTCTACAAATCATACTTTGCAGGCAGCGTGCAGGGCAAGGACCATAAAAGGGGCCCAAAATAATCATCCACTGCAACTCTTTTTCTCGTGCTTTCATTTATTAAGTAGGCGACTAGAAATCTAATGTCTTTTATTTAAGACAGTGAATATATGATCTGGACACGCCAGATAACATATGGTAACCAAGTATGTGGGCGGGCCAGCTTATATCATGTACTTCTTGGTATGTTGGCCCGCATGATAAATGATGTGGAAGTAAAAGGTGCCTTGTATGATTCAGAACATTTCAGGGAAAATCCTAGTGCGATCTCAAAACAATTCCGAACCTGTCTTGGAATTGATTGTTGGTTAACTCTTGGGGTCTGAATAAAGCACATGGGTTGAGTTTTCTTTCTCTTGATATTTTCATAGACGTGCACAGGTAGAAATGAGTGATTCCGCCATCATGCAAAATAACAGAAATAAATATCGTAAAAATAATAATCATTCAATTAATTGATTTCTACAATCATTCAGAGGGTTTGATGCACAGTGTCATTATATTCGTGAATGATATACAATGACATACAGAGCTTGCATCCTTCACGTATTATGACAACAACTGAGGAAAATATGTTAATGTCTATGACACTGACATGACACTAACACGAAATGACACATGACACTGATAGGACACAATTTGGCACTCAATTGGCGTGTTTGCATCACAGATCTGTATTCAAACCACAGCTCAGACGTTTCTTTGTGGAATTGCCTGCTCCTGTTTTCATGCTTTCACCCAAATTCCAAAAACATCCATTTTAGGTTAATTGAACCCCCGTGGGGACAAGCAGTATAGAAAATAAATGGATGGATGGATGGATGGATGGATGGATGGATGGATGGATGGATGGATGATGGATGGATGGATGGATGGATGGATGGATGGATGGAAGGATGGATGGAACTGCACATTGCAGTGTGAGAATTGCATCCACACAGTCGATGCGGCGCCACACAATTGGATAATTAAGGGTGCACTTCAATACAATTAATTTGAAGTGTACTACAACGGAATCATTAAATAAATCATTTGACATTCAAGATTTATGAACTAAATACAAACTAACTCTACTGAAAAGTCCAAAACTATTAGTGGCATGCAATAGCACTGGCTGAAATGTCAACATCTGGACTGTGAGGCAGACACAATGTGATTGTCATGAGCAGCATACCTGCGTGATTCACATGCGAGACTGTCACTTACAAAGCCATGTGGCAATGTGTCTGTCGAAACACAATTGGTAAGCTCGAGCCAGTGAATCCTTTTAAGCTTGGAGAACTAATTCAAAATCCATAGACGCTTGGATAACCTCCAACATTATTTCTCATTCTGTGTGGTTTCTTTACAATCATACAAGACAGTAATGACAAGGGCATTCAATGTCATTCGGGGAAAATGCTGAGTCTGAGCTGGTGTTTAACATCCTGTGAAACCATCTTGCATCATTCAAGTTTCGCACAAATAACTTGCTGCAGAAGTTCATTAGAACATAACAAAGAAGCGTGACAATGGCCCATTAAGCAAGTTCTGCAAATTTTCTCAACTTTCTATTATAATTGCCAAAGGCTGCATGACATATTTTCTTTCTTTCCTATACATTGTAGCAAGATAATTACAAACCTGAAGTCAAGGCTGACGGAAAGGTTGTAAATCATCAAGATTTTCACGAACATGCCGATATTTTCCTTCGAACTGAATGAAATGTTGCCTTTGAATAGGCACAGTTTTCTTATGCAGCTTTTGTCCAGCAAGATCTCAAAAGAGTATTCAACATATTTGATAAAGCAGGTGTGAAGTAGATGAAGGCATAGAATGCAACAGTTTTGTAGTTATTATTGATGAACCACAGCTCTATTTAAAACACCTCCCAGGAGTTCTCGGGAAAAACTCTCAATTATCATGCTGCAGATACAAACCTTCTCCTTCAATTGCATTTTTGGCCAAAGCGCTCCCACCAGACTGACCCAATTAGTGGCTGAATTGATATTCACAGATTCTCTACCAATGGGCACTTTTGCAGAAGCATAACTAAAGCTAATACCAGTCAAGCATATTAGTGCAAAGTAGTGAAACACTTACTCTTATGGCAAAAAGAACCCTTTCCATATCTTTCCATATTGCCTGCATTTCATGAATGAATATGGAATATGTAGTTTTATTTTTGGAGTAACTAAAATGCCCCACTGAAACATCCATCCATTTTCCATAATACTTATCCACTCAAGGGTCATGGGAGAGCTGGAGCCTATCCTACCTGAGCGGGCGACAGGCTATACAGTCTATATATAGTATGTAGATGAACAACTGACATTCCCATCTATGGACAATTTAATTTTAACCCAAGTAATTTCATGGAAGCTGGAGCCAACATGTACACAGAGGAAGGCCTCAATTCAGAATTCCCACTGTTAATTTTTATTTTTTTCCGAGATAGCAGTTGTTTTCGGAAACTAAGGCTAAATGCACATTTCCTATTTTTCAATTCGGTTTTCTACAAACTAAACCTTAAAAAAAAGTAGACATGTATCCACACTTGTAAATTTAAACAATTTCATCTTCAAAAAGCAGTTTGAAATGGTGATGCTTAATTTACTGTACCAGAAATGAATCTTTGAACAACCATCACAGTATTCACAGTTTATCCATGTTACCTTTAGCAGGTGTCAGATGAAAATTTTCCATCACAGTGAGTTTATCGTCACCAATTACAGGTTCCTTGGATAAGCGCAAACTCATGCAGATGCTCTCTTTATAGGTCTCAAAAAGCCTTTAATTATGGACGACTTTAATTAAGCTTCACGTTTTTGCCTTTAATAAAAATACTGCAAATTATGCATGGTTTCATAACCAAAACAAAAGCCTAGTTTCTCATGGCTCTAAAATTCTCTCAATGCATTTTCACTAAATTCTTGTAGCTGCTATACAACACACCATAATCTCTGACAACCTGCAAATGATTTGCTTTACAAATGACTCTTACTTTAAGGAGGCTAGACCCCGGTAAGTTGAGCCACTTTTCTTCTTGAGGATCACTACAGGAATGTAATTAGTTTCTTGGCAAATTACAAGATGAATATATATTTTTTCGGATTTTGCAACCCCCACCCCTTCCGGCATAGATCCAGGTTTTTTTTCTACCCTGGAGGTACGGGGGAGTCTGTATCAAAAACAAGGGAGGCTCTATAAAAAACAAACAATAAGGTCTCCACAACTAGGTTTTCTTTCAGTGTATGCCGTGAAAGACAACATGGCAGATAAGTTATTTGAAAACACGATGAAACATTAAACCTTCAAGTACTTGAACAAGAGGATGGCATACAAATGGATGATTGAAATAGAATCTTTCATCATAAGTATCTCCTTTTTCTTTCGCCCTCTCTCCTCAACATTCCTTCTTTTCATATATTCACCCTTTATGTCTTCATATGCATTATGATGAAAGGTTTTCTCCATCGATCTCGATGTATTTGCACCTCCTGCTAAACGGGAAATGAACAGCACAATGGTAAAAACTCAGTTTTAGTTTACATTTATCATGTTGCTTGCTATACAGCTATAATACAAAATAAAATGAGTCAAGTAACTTGGGTTATTGATTTTATTATCTCCCACAGTTAATATGGTATTTTTTTGTGCTAGCTATAGTACCCAATTTACCCAATTATAATGCTTTGTGAATCTAACCATTCAATCTGAGCAATTCATCTATTTGTATTTTTTTCTAAATATTAGGGAAATTCTCAATTTCTTTGCATCAGCGTGTTGCTTTTTGCATCACCTGTATGCAATAATATGTATTGGTAAGTATGCCTACCTTGAAGATGTCAGTGGACACTTCCATCTTATTTCAAAAGGGACAATGTTCAGCAGTCATATTTACTGCTGAAGTGCACAAAATAAAATGAATGTTCAAGGCTATTGGCAAGACCATTCGATTTGCAGCTATTTGGTCATAAACTATTGTGTTTGGCAAATTGGATGGAAAAAAAAAAAAAAAAGATTGCACCAGATGAAAAATATGAGGATTACAGCAAAAATTCTACCAGATGGCATGTGGCTATTGGCTATACGCTGTTTATAGTTATTGGGATATTTAGTCTGGACTTTAATCAGGTTCAAAGGGTCTATTGCCACAAATTCAGTTTGTTGAAATACAGACAAAACCATTACAAGATCAGCAACTGTACTACACTAATGTGGTACATCTGATTCATAAGTTAATTGAAGAGGAATGTGTCAGCTTTCCGTTCCACATGCCAGTCACCACAAATCCTCTGTGGGCTGTGAGCTAATTCTGTTATCTGCCACAGAGTCCCTTTTATTGGCATGGTAGTGCGTTGTGTCAGTGGTGATTTGTCCAAGAGTCGTGCTTTATCGCGCTCCGCTGGCTATATCTTCACCTTGAAAGATAAATCCAAGCATTTTGAGCAAAGGACATATTGAACTGCCATGCTTGGAAAAAAAAAGTGCAGATGTTTTAAAATGTGCTCTATAAACAAATTTGGTTTGGATTGAAAGAAATGTTCAAAGGATAAACGGCACTCAACCTGGATCGCTTCCTCCTTTTTTATAATCCAGCAGGTGTGATTTTGCAATTAAACTTGTTGCGTGTCTCTTTTTGTTGGCATTGCTTTTTGTTGGCATCGCTGCACACACTGAGCTGTCAGACTGAGTGTCACAGTGGCCGGGAGTCACACTGACAATTCTGTATATCTTGATGTCCTCATAAATATTTATGATTTTTGCACCTCTATGTTGACACTGCAGATATGCAAATGTTGCACATATCAAGAGAAACTAAAGCTATGGATTATTCACAGTGATTACATAGTGATTATACAGTGTATTGTGCAGTTAAACGCTAACTGTGAATATATATCTATTGGTTTACTTTGCTTTTCTGTTTTGTTTTGTTTTTTTACTTAGTATACACTGTGTGTGTCACACATATATTATATACACACAAACAACTAACTGTGAATATATATCTATTGGTTTACTTTCCTTTTCTGTTTTTTTTTTACTTAGTATACACTGTGTGTGTCACAAACATATATACACACAAATATATATATATATATATATATATATATATATATATATATATATATATATATATATAGAGAGAGAGAGAGAGAGAGATAGATAGATAGACACATATACATATATATATATACATATATATATATACATATATATATATATATATATATATATTATATTATTTTTTTGGGGGGGGGTGTTTATGTCTCCTTTAAGTTCAATTGGGGTAGCAAAAAAAAAAAAAAAAAACAACATATATATATATATATATATATATATATATATATATATATAGAGAGAGAGAGAGAGAGAGAGAGAGAGAGATAGATAGACACATATACATATATATATATACATATATATATATACATATATATATATATATATATATATTATATTATTTTTTTAGGGGGGGGTGTTTATGTCTCCTTTAAGTTCAATTGGGGTAGCAAAAAAAAAAAAAAAAAACAACATATATATATATATATATATATATATATATATATATATATATATATATATATATATATATATATATATATAGAGAGAGAGAGAGAGAGAGAGAGAGAGAGAGAGAGAGAGAGAGAGAGAGAGAGAGAGAGAGATAGATAGACACATATACATATATATATATATACATATATATATATACATATATATATATATATATATATTATATTATTTTTTTGGGGGGGGGTGTTTATGTCTCCTTTAAGTTCAATTGGGGTAGCAAAAAAATATATATATATATATATATATATATATCTTACTAGTTGTGAACAATTTCCTGAGTGTGATGACAAATTGTCCCTCCCTTGTGCACTAAGCATGGGCGGCAAGTGCGGGCATGCATACAAAGCAGGATGGAGATTGAACTTGGCTCGTGATAGCCTGACTTCCTGCACCCACTGAAAAGCGTCCCACACGTCCCACCATGCCTTGTGCTCTCTGTGTCCCCACGTCTCTCTGACATGAAAGGCCATGTCCTGTGAGGTTGATGTCTCTTGAGGCTGCTTGTAGCACAGGAACAGGTCATTGGTAAAACCCACAAGGTAAACACACGTGCGCCGTTGGCTGAAGCATGGAATTATTGATCCTGTCACATTTCCATGAACGGTTATGTGAGCAAGCTTCAGCTTTAACAAATCAGGCTCAGACTGACTGCAGTGAAATAAATAGACTTAGAGTAATCACATCCTGCTGATAAGAAACCGCTGGGAAGAATACGAAGGCAGGCTGAGAAATGACTGGCAACTAAAGGAGTTTATGAAGCCAAAAGATAATACGAAGCTCAACAAAGCTCAACAAGCAACTATATTTGTGACAATGAAAAACAACAGCAAACAGCTAGTGACACATACATGGTTGACAGCGACCACAAAGTATCAAACTCCATCTCCAGTTTATAATCAGAATGAAAGTCAATTTTGTGCCAATATTGATGTAATAGTCTCCATTGATGTCATTGATTTGATTCTTACATACACATACATCGGCCACAAGATTCTGACAATTTGGAAAATTCAACTATTTTTGAACTCTTCACATAAGAGTCAATTAACACAGGCAAAAGATCCTCAAACTCAAATTTGAGCTTTTCTCTCTTCCGCGAAATCAATACATATAGTATTTGTACGATAGTTAACCAAGACTCATCGTGTTTTACATTTATTGTGTTCACTTTTCAAAAAGGATTTTTGATAAAAATCGAGGAATTGCGTTACTTCTCCAGTCGCCGAATGCTCTGAAACGGCATGACAGAAGAGAAAGTTGAGTGACAGCATGTGAAGGTGAGAAATTTTAATGGGTTCAGTTTTGAGCAATATAGAAAAGTAGGCGCTGTGGGAAATGGAGTAAACGTGAGATTGAGGGACGCTCTGGAGACAGTGATGCAGCACTGAGAACAGTGAAAGATTGAAGATCACATGCTGACAACTCAACTTTGGGTAGGCTGTGAGCCGCTGGGATTTATCTCTGGCCCTCTCATCTGCAGCACGTTGACACTTTTCCTTTCAGTCAAAATACTTTAGTATTCTATTCCTGTATCTATATAAACCATAAGTACTAGAACGTTGAGTGTTTTTTCTTTATTTTTTCCGTGGACTGAAAGTATTTGGGTTCGAGTCAAAAAGATGAACATTATCAACACGTCTTTCATATCGGGTATTTACACCACATTAGGATCGGACACAGAACTTCAACTTTTTGTTGGGTACTGCTCATTTTTATGTGAGTAAAAGTTTTGGAACATGTAATGGATAAGTGTGGTTTTGTCCTGTTACAATAAATACACAGTAAAAAAACAACGGGGCTAAAACTAATTAAAATCGGTGCAACTTTTTAAATATAAATAATAAACATTTATGGCAGCCTTGCTCGTTAGCACAAAATTGTTTGCACCAAAATATTTTGCTGGGTGGTTTTAACATTAATTTTGAGTTGGGGTACTAGTTATGTAAATTCTGATTTCTTTGTTGAAAATGTGGGAAAGCAATTTTTTTTTTGTTTAACTGCCCAATTTAAAATGTTATCTTACTCAATTGACAATTATGAAAACCAAGCACTTGTGAGAACATGTAAAAAACATCTAATTCCAAATACAACAACGTGTAATGCCTTGAAGAAGAAATGTATTGCTAGTTAAATAAGTAACAGATGCTGAATGAGTACACCTAAAAAAGGAATAAAACAACGAAAACATAATTATAGCTGTAAATATAAACCCTATCACACCAGTCAGTGACAACTTCCAGAGGGCTAACAGTGAAGGTCATGAATAAATGTTCAGGCTACAGCAGAAGATGTTAATTACTGATTAGCAAGAAGAACTGAAATGCCAGGCTGGAATTTGCCATAATTTACAGATAGGAGTCTCAGCTATATTGGAACAATAATTTGCAAATAGATATGACCGGTAAGTCGTATTCCCTTTGATGAATTGCGAGTCTATTGTTGTTGCAACTAATGTAAATCATCTTCTACGTTGTGCTTAGGATCATTCGTGAATACTTGGAAATAAAACCTGAAACATTCCTCTTTGGCCTCATATTCCTCAATGCCACATGTTTTCAGTCTACAGCAAAAAAAAAAAAAAAGGAATTTGCTTCACTGAATTTGGACGGCAGAGTATCTACGCTGCTCTCAGCCAAATTGGAATAAAATGCCATGTCCATTTTAACACAATATCATCTCCAATCAATTGTTTAATGCCGGAGGCTGTTGCCGTAGTCCAACTTGTATCCACAGTGATAAAGTCACTGCAGGATTTCTAAAGTGGAGAGATAGCAAACAGTTGGCAGAGGTGCTCCTTGGAATAATGTGGTCGTGTGCAGAAACTGCTGATGACTCTGCAGACAGTAATGTGATTAAACACTAACTTATTATGAGAATATGTTAAACGTAGTGAGGATGAAGACGCACGTTTCGGTCATAATCAGATAAAGGAAGGACACAGGGTTAAGAGTTAATTGAAAGTGAACGATGTTATTGATTAATGTGGTTGTAAAGCACCAAATTTCAAAATATTGTTAGAGCAAAGCAGAACAGAAAACATTTTGTCAAACTAAATTCCAACAAGATTAACATTCTGCAGGGTCAGTTACACTTTAAATATGTTTACCTTTATCGTTGTCACCGACAAGAGTTTTCCGTGTATAACACAATAATGAGATTGCACTGAGGCAGAACAAATTCATTAGAAGGTGAAAAAGTAACGCAACTTAATGTTAGCGAACTCTATAACAAGTGATCTCATTTGCATAACCACAGGTGAACTAGAAACATGGAGCCATTGTTTGTTACTATGGTAACACACATCATCTGAAAAGCTTTGTTTGACACAGTGCTGCTGCTGCATGTTGCACTGTGCACACATGAGAGACAGTGATGTCTATATATGGAAATAATCTGCCAGCATGTAAATCATCTGTTCGTGGGACTACAAACATGAGGCGGGGGATCAACCAGTCAACTGAGTTAAAAAACATGTAAATGAAATATATTTGATCAACCCTCAGACTGGTTGGCTGCCAATCACAGCACAGGTGGAGACCATTCACACTCACATTCACACTGGCACTGAGTGGAAAGTGAACCCACGCCGCTTGCATTTAAGTCAAGCAAATGGATGCCTGCACCATCAGACAGCCAGCCTGCGGCATATTCAAATAACACAACATCACAATGTCCTAATTTAAGAAAAAATGCTTATACCACTATGTATGGAGAGTGTTTCAAAAGGAAATTGTCTTTTTAAAATACTTATAAATAACTTTTATTTATGAGATTCTTTTGTTTGATAAATGATAGAAAAGGAAAGTTAACATTTCATATTGTAATTTGTGTGTCTAAATTAGCATTTTGTGCCTGAAAACAAAACACACTGATAAGCAGGATGAGGCACAATGCGCTTATGTCACCTGCACTTAAGCAATTTCTACACGTGTAAATATTTATGCTGAAATGCTATTTGTTCAAGTGAACTTGCTCAAAGATGCCATTTCTAGGAAATGCCTTATGTTTTAATAGCAGAAATGCTACTTTTAAACTGGTTAATATTTGTGTTTGAAATCGCCCCAATGAAATTTCGAGACAAAAAAATGATTTGCTGTGTAATCTGAATTTAAGAACATTTAAATTTATTAAATAAAGAACTAAATCACTTTGTTGTTTCTTAATAAGTCAAATACAGTATTTTCTGTTTTGTATTCAGGATTGCGCTCTAACCGAGCAAAAATAGATTTTGATTATTCAACCGAATTTTCCGGAGGATACTGAACTCGTAAAATATTCAGTAGCTGCAATCCAACATTCATCTCTCCTATTATGAATATTTTTATAGTTTACAACCCTTGCTAGAAGTTTGTGGGATTAACCCGCAAAAAATGCTGCTCAAATAAAATCAGTGATGAACAAAACTGTCAATATTTATTCAAATCTAACATGTACATGAGAACTCACAACCAGCTCCTTGAGTTGCTCTGGAATTATGTTGTTCTTTCCTCCCACTCTAAACAAGAAGTCACTAGCCTTTTTCCAAGACTCTAATAAGAATGAACGGTACACAAAATGGATGGCTGAAAATAGAAAGTCCTGTACTTTTCAATCACCATGTAGTTAACTTTTGAGCTCCATGCACTTTGTGTTCAATAAAAAACGGTGTTGGTATTCAGTTTTGTTGCCTACGTTGGGATCTTGAACTAAACTAAACATACACAAAAAGGCCATTAAAAAAGAAGAAAAAAAAAAACCAGTCAATCTTACATGTGGAACTAAACTCTGAAAAGAAATGGTGACATTACACATCTTCATCCATGATGGCAGTTTGAACTCTAAAGTTTTGTATTTCATTTTATCACGAAGCACATTCGACAAGAAGGGAGTGCTGTTTGCTTGCTCTGACTTTATGTGGCACACTTGAGTTTATGTAGCACCACCATAATTTTCCTCATGAAAAAAACT
The DNA here is from genome assembly GCF_054491065.1 of Syngnathus leptorhynchus. Taxonomy (NCBI): domain Eukaryota; kingdom Metazoa; phylum Chordata; class Actinopteri; order Syngnathiformes; family Syngnathidae; genus Syngnathus; species Syngnathus leptorhynchus. Next base: position 9,662,640 of record NC_141204.1, on the reverse strand, counting down.
ACCAGCAATCACCCTCGTTACACATCGAAGCCGGTCGATCACACCGCTCAAATATGGCTCGGCAATGAAAACAACTATATCATGGAATTGAACATAAAATTGAACACAAGGTCAGGAACGGTGCGAATGGCTGGGGTACGATATTGGTGTCACAAAAAGATCAAACAAGCAAGGATGAAATGGTCTGACATTTCTCAAAAAACACACCGAGGCATAAAATCAGGCTGTTTTCAGTGACAGTGGAACAATACAAGCAATACATTTAGGGGTGAAAAAAAATCCAGCTGGTTTACGCAATCATCTCTGCTAATTGCCCATAACTTGTCAGACTGGAGACGGACCCATCCAAATTGTAAATGAGTATCTCTTTATTTTTGCTATTCTTCGTGCCTGACAGCCATTTTGAATGCACTTGGTGATTGAAAGTTCACACGCAAAGATTAATGGACTTCCAAGTAGTGGAAAAAGACAAGCACATGATTAGTTGATGTTTTGTGTAGTACGCTGTACTTATGAAAGCGTTGTCAAAGTAAAATTAGATGACAACCCAATGGTGTTGCTTCCACTGCAGCAGCTAATAGAGCGAAGGTGTTTCTGTAAAATGGACAAATCCGCCATGTGTATTCATTCCCTCGGTGACATCGCATGTCAAAATAGGATGGAATACGCCCCTGTGACAAATCCCCTAAATCCAAACGACACATGCAATCTTGTAAACACACAAGGGCACAGCCTGCAACACTGTACGCCGTGACTTATAGGTGTACGATAGGCCATCCTTTAAAAAGAGGAATTTCTAGCAGACAGGCCAGGGATGTGTGATCGATGACTTCTGTCAGCTTTTATATCAGCCATTTAAGTTGTCACCCCCTCCACACAAAACAGCCTCTAAGGCAAATAAAACTCATATGAGAGCTCTTCTCATTCTGCAATAAAGCAGACTGAGATGTGATAGGAAAATTTGCATGCCAATATTCTTAGTTTTAAAAAAAATATATCGTATAATTAGCCTCAACGGGCTTCTGTTTCTGCTACTTTGTGAGCCATTCTTAAGTCAAAGTGGATTTCTTCCGCCAGGCATCCCTCCCTGCCGCTCTAATGATATTTCCTCATATCAGCCATCTTATCAAGTCTAAATTCCGATGATGGATAAGTCTTCCTGAGAGGATGCGCTGGATTGTCCTCTGCCGCTATCAATCTATGTGTTACCAGGTGATTGTTCCCTTCTGGGATGCACACCATTATGAGGGTCTATTGGAAGGCCTGGCTGAGTTGCAATGCTCAAAGCCCATTTTCTAAGATTGGGCAGATTTGTGTCAACAAGGCTAACTGCAAAAAGTACAGTTTATCCCACCTTGTGGTATCATTTTAAACATGCTGTGCAAAAGGTCATTTTTACCTCCCACTTCCAAATGTTCCATTTTCCGTAGGACTGTGCATCTACGCAGAAATATTTTCTTCTAACAGAAGTGGTAGTGGACATACGTACAGCAATTTAGTTTCAAAACGTGAAAAATTGAAACGCTGTGCAAGAAGCAATATTCTTGAAAATGATTGTCCCAGCTTCATCGGCAGTCTACCAGCTGAAGAGGAAAAAAAATCCCAACTGCTCGAAAGTGTAGCCATTTATTCATTTTCTATTCTGCTTCTCCAAGCAGGATCGCAGAGGTGAGTCAGAGCCTATCCAAGCTGGCATCGTTGTGAGGCGGTGGGTAACTATGACAAAGTAATTCAATTCAGGTAAAAAAGACTCGCCTACAGTATATGTAAAGTTCAATGCTCAAGAAGCCACTATATATTTCCATGAAGCCACATGAATAAACCACTTGAGTCCCAGCAAAGAAAGATGTAGGGTGGACTAGAAAATTTGATCACATTACCCCAATATTAGCCAATTTACATTGGCTCCCGGTCCATTTAAGATGTGACTTCAAAGTTCTTTTGTTAACCTATAAATCATTGCATGGCTTAGCGCCTTCATATCTCGTCGACTTAGTTGTTCCTTATGTTCCGTCTCGTAACCTTCGTTCGCAAAACGCTAGTTTTTTAGTGACACAGAGGGCCAAGAAAATGTCTGCAGGGGCTAGAGCATTTTCCATTCGGGCTCCAGAGCTCTGGAATGCCCTGCCAATGGATATTAGAACTGCTACCTCAGTAGAAACATTTAAGACACGTTTAAAGACGTATTTCTATGATGTGGCCTTTAACCTCTCCCCGACCCCACTCCCCCACCCCTCCCCGGCTGGGGAGGTGGTTAGGTGTCACCCATGCTGACGATGGCTATCTAGATTCTCGTGGACCAATTCACCATGAGGGAACTGCAGTGGAATACCCTCCTGGAGGACACTGCCAGGACAATCGAAGGCACCTCCGACAGCTCTTGGCTTTGGCCTGGGCATCCACTTTTTGGTTTCCATATGATGTATTTTATGTGCCCTCTTTGCATCCATTGCAGCCTGGTGATCCTGAAAGGGGGATCCTTCCATCTGTGGTCCCTTCTCAAGGTTTCTCATTTTTCCCCTTGTAGGGGTTTTTTGAGTTTTTCCTTGCCCTTTTGGGAGCCTAAGATCAGGGGATGCTTTGAGAATTATTGTCAATTGATTGTCTATGTGAAGCCCTTTGAGACTGCTTGTGATTTAGGGCTATACAAATAAACTTGACTTGACTTGACTTGACTTGACTATATACATTTAGAAACAGAATTGAAATCTGTTGAAGTCACTTCTTGAAGCATTCTTTAACTATGTTCTTCTATTTGAAACCTGTAGTATAGAGTTCTTATTAAAGCACTGCATCTGTCTGTCTGACCCAATCCTTCCTTCCTTCCTTCCTTCCTTCCTTCCTTCCTTCCTTCCTTCCTTCCTTCCTTCCTTCCTTCCTTCCTTCCTTCCTTCCTTCCTTCCTTCCTTCCTTCCTTCCTTCCTTCCTTCCTTCCTTCCTTCCTTCCTTCCTTCCTTCCTTCCTTCCATCCATCCATCCATCCATCCATTTGGTCAGCCCACAGCACAACCATCAATTCTGCCTGGCAAGGGCTCCCTAAAAATATACTTTGGTGGGTTAAAGCTCACGTGCATTTTTTTTTATTTTTTATCTGTGACGACATCATGCCACCAAGGTTTAAAATTTTGAATTAGAGCAAAACCCATGGGCCACTAATAATGACTGGAAGTAGTCTGTCTGCCTTGCGATTGGCTGGGAACCAGTTCAGCGTACCCTACCTACAATCCAAAGTCTTTGTGGACAGGCGGCCCTCATGTGGATAAGCGGTTCAAAAGATGGATGGATGGATGGATGGATGGATGGATGGATGGATGGATGGATGGATGGATGGATGGATGGATGGATGGATGGATGGATGGATGAATTTGATCTAAACCCATCTGACCTTAAAGTCTGATTTGATAGACTGACCCTCATATCATACCACAGATGACTTCACATTTATGAATAGATGTTGGAATCATCAATCACTGAACACTATGTTAAAGTCAATACAGCTTACGTAACTCTGTAACATTAATGTGGCCTTAAAAGAGAATAGAATCCACAATGTGAAACAAGTGAAACTTAAAGGTCATTCCTAAAGTTGTTTGAGTACCGTGACTAAACTGAAACAATATAGACTATAGACACAAAAAAGAAAATGGGTAATTTATGACCCATGCTCCCTGCTGGATCAACATTACACACTCTACGAGACCATGAATATCTCAAGACAAATAAACCCCAACATTTCCTGCATAACAAAATCTCCCTGTCCTTTAGATTAAATTAAGGTCCTTAAATTGGGTGCGTGAGCAATCGATTTCCTTTGGCTTTTGTTCGTCTGGAAAATGAAGCCTTTGTAACCAGTGGAGGGAATGATATTCTGGTCTTTGTAAGGGAAGGTAAATAAACACCCAAAGATGAAGGAAAGAGCACAGTCCCCAAATGTTTTCTAAAATGAGACCGATAAGGCTTACAAAGGGACTCCGCAATTGTGTCTGGCTGCTGTAAAAAACAAACAAAAAAAAACAACCCGATTTCAGTCATTCCTAAAACTCCGAGTTTAGACGCCGACTCAATTTAGGATACTTTTCATTTTGTAGACCACATTTAGTCTCGTTTATATTCGACAATATGTATTTACAGATTTTGTTCCTGGATGGTTATCGTCACATAACCAGCATTTTTGTTGCATCTCGTCTCCCTCATGTGATAAAAGCCTCATTGACGAAGATATTTTGTCCTAATTTCCATTGAGAAATCTTTAATCCTAAACAAAGGTACCAGACAAGGTTGCTCATTATCACCACTTGCTTGTATACGTTTTATTGAACCAGTCACTTTATTACACAGAATTGCAGCATCTCGGGATTTCAAATAATCCCACACTGTCTATATCCCTTTATATTATGCAGATGACATTTTGACTATATTTAACAGCTCCACCCATTTCCCTTTTATCAGTCCATAAATTCATCAATAACTTTGGGACGGTATCAGGTTAAATGTGGGATTCGGCTTCTCATGCTTATTGACTGGTATGCTGAGTTTTGGGAATTTATCCAATAAACGTGGAACCCAATCTGTTAAATACCTCGCAATCGATTTCAACAAGCCCAAAGGACATATTGAAATTGGAGTTCCTACTACTGCTAGTACACAATACCAAACAAGACTTCAATCAATGGAATAAACTTGCAGTATTCCTAATTGCATTAAAAAAAGTCAATGTTTGGTTATTATACTGTTCTATGCTTGTTCAGTAAAATGTGCATATATGTTTACTGAAAAATAAAGAAACCACAGGCTGAAGAAATACTACATAACTGTCCTGAAATATCACACCATAAAACAGCATCATTAAATGCTCCATGAATAAGCAGGCTATTCTCTAAAACTGGATGGTGCTAAATTAGATCAGAAATTCTTGCTTTAGGTTTTAAAACTCCACCATGCATGTTTGTTGCCGCTCACAGCAACTGTGAGGGCATTGGGTTGATTGTACGCTGGCAGTTCAGGGTGGCCCCGCCTCTCTCTAAAAATCATCATGCATCGGCTCCAGCTCACCTGCTACTCTAATGAAGGCAAGTCGTGCTATAGGAAGCTGTCCGAACTCCCTCCACCTCTAAAGGCAACCAATATGTTCAGTCAAGTACATAGTGAGTAGATGAAACGCATAATTGCATCCTTGCTATGTAGCCTACATCACAGTCCTGAAAACGAATGCAGTCAGACCTCTGACAGTCTGTGACATGAAAACACAATGCAGGAACATTGCTTTTGTGTGCACAAAAGAGGCAGTGCTTACTTTTGCTGCAAAAAAAACCATATTCAGAAATAAATGTGGTGAGACCGCATTTCATATGAACACTCAGACAGTTGTTATTGGGCAAAAGGCAAATGCTTGCTTGAAAGCTTAAAGTTCTCTGAAACCAATTTGATGGAACATATTATGGAGGTACGATGGGACTGAAATGATTTGTACAGCTTTAGCTTTTTGTTTGAAAATGGTTCTCATCTAATTACAATCATTACTAACGTGGTTGAGAGTAAGTGGTTTTATTGTGCGAAATGCACAATTCACAACAGGAGGGCCTGAGCCGAGATTCAAAACTGGAACATCATGGCTATAAGACAGAAGATATGTAGAACAATACCCACCTTGCTGTACTATGTAATATTGTACATGTCAAGTTACTCAGACCCTCCCACTTATGTTTTATCGGTGAAAGGTGAGTAGAATGATGATGATGACTTTCAACAAGTAATGTTTCATGACAATCGTTTCTGGACCATGAACTACAGTTAATGTATCTCCCGTTCTCCCAGTGGGATGCTGTATATTAAAAGTCCTAAAATGATGACAAAAGGTTCTGTCTTTGAACGCAATGACAGATTAATGTTGCGTAAGAAAATATTAGGATAAAGTGCAGCTTTGGTTTAGCGTGTAAAATAAATTACAGAAATGTGAAAAAGTTACTGGAAGAAAATGTACTGCAAATATTAACCTTCTGAAAGTTAAAAAAAAAAAAAAGTCATGGTAGATATTAAAGTTTGGGAGGAAGTACTGCATCCAAGCATACGAAAGATTAGGGTCAGTGAAGAAAAAAAAAGTAGGGGTGACAGGATTCTGACTTTTTTTTTCTCAGAATTCTGACTTTTTTTCTCAGAATTCTGACTTTAAAGTCAGAAAGTGGGAATTCTCACTTTAAAGTCAGAATTCCCACATTAAAGTCAGAATTCTGAGAAAGAAAGGCAGAAACCTGTCAACCTTCTTTTTTCTTCTTCACTGGCCCTAATCCTCTTCCGTACAAACAAACAAAAAAACTCTTGCCAAAGACAACATTACTCATTGGGTGGAAGTAATAATGTAGTTGTTTAAGTATTTTTCAAATGTCTGTGAAAATAATGAAAATAGGAAATTTGCATGTAAAACTCATTTTTGCAAGGATGCAGAAAAGGCAAAATAAGGTTGATTTTCTTCTCTGCACCAGCTCATGTAAAAAACAGTCACGTTTTCTTTTTGATCTGGCTATTATTGCAAGTACAGAATCTTTTGTGTTTTGAAAGATCAGTGCAAGGAGAAGTAGAAGGGGGGGGGGGGGAAGTAGGGTGAGCTCGTCCATTAGAATCAGACTGATAAGTAAGAGGAGGACGTCTCTTTCTCAGGAGTTGAGATGAAAATAATCCAAGTCTCTGCTATCACACCAGCACAGTTATGTCCAAGAAATCATCCTATTTTTAATTTAAATTTCCACTGTGTCCACTTTGACAGTGTTTGTGCAAAGGAAATAACGGGCTCCGAGTTCAGACGCCGGCCACGCCACTCCACAGCAGGTGTGGATAATGAAATTAAAGTTGAATTTTATTTAGCACTTCCTCTTTTTAAGCAGCTTGGTGCTTTGCATTCCATCTCGCTGTCACTGTCACAGCTAGCTGAGACATTAATAGAAAAAAGCTCGTTGTTAGTGTTATTAGCTGACAACCATATTGAGAACAAAAAAAAAAATAATGTTGGGACTCAGGGAACATATAGCTGCAATCTTCTTCCAACAGTGAATATCAATACTTTTCAGACCAAGTTAATTATAGTTAATGAAATGAAAGTGAATGAAAAAACTAAAAGTGAAAAAACATTTTTGCGCACAAAATCAAATACAATTAAAATATTTTCAAAATGAAAACTAACTGACACTACAGCTAAAGTTTATAAAACAAACTGAACAGGGAAAATGTCATTTATTTTTTTCGTCCTCCAATATTATTGACTGATAATTGAGTGATAGACAGAATGAAATAAAAAACGAAATATCCCAAACTGTAATGACCCCGTTTCCGACATTTAGTTTCGGGTTTGTGCTAATTATCTTATTTACCTATTCCATCTGACTTTGGGCGAGAAACAGCGTGCATCCCGGACAGGCCACAATTATTGACATCGACCTCAAAATGATTCCGTCACATATCAGCAAAAGTTTGCACTTCCTGCAAGCTGTCAACCAACTTTTTAACGTTATCATGAAAAAGTTCATCCCGAGGTGCCCTGTCTGAACATTGTTGCCCCGTAATGGAAGCCTGCCTGAATGTAAATGCTGCCTGACAGTCCAGAATAAATTATTCTTGCTCGCACCCTCGTTGGGATTCTGCCTGGGACACAGCGAATTTAAAGACTGCAGCAAGCTAGAACAGATTGTGATATATCAGACAGGACGTTGCCTGGCCAAGCCACAATTTGGGGTTTGTTATTCAACGCTAGGTGCACCAAAGAGCCGATGAGAGAAGCTGTTCAACACCGAGCTTGAGGTGTTTTCAAGTGAAGCTCTGGTTCGACTGAAGCCAAAATCGCTCCTCATCAAGCAGAATGCGTGCAGCAGGTTCACGGGTAGAGTGTTTTGTGTTTACTGCACCGCCACCTGCACAAACTATCAGCAGGACTCATTTCAGAAGTCATTGAGCATACGCTCTGATGGACTGAGGCGGTTCAGCCTGTGATGTGGGACTCAATAACTTAAAGTGGCAGCATATTCTCAAACACAGGATGAAGTCTTGGGAAAAACGGTGACAGCCCAACACACCTGCGTTCAGCTCCAACCAACACCAATTACTTAGCGCTGGTTCCGTTAACACATTAAGCTACTCCAGAGGCCCGAATCAGCTTTTTTTCCAAGTGGGAATGATACATTGGTGGCTTTCTTTAATTAAAAAGTTTAAAGTCGGGTAATTACATGTTTTTCGGGCACAGTAATTATGACTGGATGTGTGGGATGATTTTCAGAATGTGTAGCTTCAGGGCCCTGATACCAAGAGAGCCGCCACTCACAAAAACAAAAGTTCTGTGTCAAGGAGAACTAATTGGAAAATATCAACTGGAAAGCAAAGTATCATTGAGATTAATCACCGAATAAAAGGCACATCATTATAAAATTATTTCTAGTTAATTAGAGCAACACACAGGAACGTATCACCAGTGCCGTGGTTTTTGCACACAAGCTCTTCACTGCTAGCTCCATCGGGACTGACTGACTGACTGCTTGAGAGAGTTTGTTTCCTAGAAACAGCTGAGGTGAACTGGAGCCAGGAATCCAAAGTGCTCAGGGCTGCTCAGATGCCCTATAAAGTGATGTGAAGCTACAGCTGCAGTGCTTCATTGTAAGATAATATTTTTCACAGGTAAAATGACATGTCATGTTACTTCTTTTATTTGATATGAAGAGAAAATGGATTTGCATATTTTTATGAGAACAAGTGGGGTAGAAAACGAGTAGACAGGTGTGATAAAATGGTGATAATTCCAACTTTGGTCCAACACAACAATAAAACGACTGCCTGTCCGTTAGTCTATATTCGAAACTGAGTCCTGTAAGTCTCATGACTGCTAAATCTGGAGAACTATTTGGAGAATTGTTCTTTTTCCTTTCTTTCATTGCTGCACTTGCATTTCAAATTGAACGCTCCACTGCACGTCAAACAGTGTCACTCACGGGTCACCATTATTGTTGAGCAGGCTAAAGCTTTGCAGACACATATAAATTACTTTTGCAAAGAAGGCTCCAAGATTTGTATTCAGTTTTAATATAAATGTGCTTGAAGCCATCACAATGTTTGATGATTTTATGGCATTCCAGAAGAAAAGAGCTGATTTATATGCTTATTGTCACATCACTGTTGTGTCGCTGGTATTATTTGGAATATGAAACTATTACACATCCATGTATAATTGCAATGTACTGTTACGTGTTTTTACTTATTGCCTCTTTTTGTTACCACTCATCCGACAAATAAGTATAAAACTGTGCGCACATGCGGCCATCCAACCGGATCACTTGGATAGAAGTCAAGAGATTGAGAACTATATATTTTCCGAAAACACATTAAAAAATACATTATAGTGATGTATAGATTGTAGAAATTAGGTACATGGTGAACATACGTCTGTTTAATATCAGGATTTAAGTATCTGTTGAAGTTGGTTAAATGTACTGCTTAGCAATTCACTGTCTTGAAATATAATAAATCAGTCTTTTGGTAGTCATTCTTAATATATTCTTCAGCTCATCTGGCGAGACTGTGAAGAGTTGAAGTCACGTTTTGCAAAGAATGAACTTCAAACGCATCTCGGGGTGATGCACAGAACATGTCTACAGGCAAATAAAAGTCTGGAAAGCTCTCGTCAACGCCTGCACGCCTCAAATGGTGCTGAAGTTTAGAGGTGCCGCTGCCATATCAGCCACAGACACGCATTGAAAATTCCCCCTGCGTGCAAAACACAAAGCTTTAATGTGTACTTCAGGGCTTTTCATGACTGGCCAAGATTCTTTTTCAAGGGAAAGCAAACCATCATAAACTTCATTAAAGCAACATTTCATTTTTTATAGCATTCCCTCGCAGGACAATTTATTTTTATTTTTAATTGTTTATCTTTGTTGGCCTGGAAAGGCACTTGAAAGTCTTTATTTGGCTGGAATTCATTTCAGTCTATTGTGGCCTGTGCACATCGCATGCTTGCGGGATACATCTGGGCTTACCAATGGAAGCACAGCAGTAATAATCAAACACTTTCAGCATTTTACTTACATTATACCAACTACAGCTACTGAAATATATTCTTCCCAAGTACATTGCATTAACCCAGTAAGAATGTTGTCAGATGGTGAATGAACGTAGAAACAGTGATTCAGCGAGTGACACCATTTCATCAGAGAGCGATAATTCATGAGCCCCGAGATGTAATATTTTATACATCCCGTCAACCTTTCCGGGCTTCGCATCTGAGACAGAATGAACCATGCCTGCCTCTAGAGTCAGTACAGAGATGAATGGTCACATATGGTGCCACAAAAATCAAAGTGCTGGCACTGCGCGTGACCCAAAGTCGCACTATTCTTACTGCTTCATTTACTTTTGCCATGCCGGGTCACATTTCACACCACTACTTGATGAAATGAGTTTCTTATCAGAGTTCCATTTTATTCAGAAGGCTCACTGAATCTGAAACTGAGAAACATTTCACAGCAATGACATTTCTTTGAGTTCAACTCGATGCTTGCGACGTTTTATTGATATCACCACAACATTATCTTGTCTAGGCGCTCGTGCGCATGTGTGGTGCGGAATTCATGCTTTATAATCCCCAAACAAAGTCCCACCATTTGCTTTATAACAGAGCTGCCAGTTCTTGTCAACAGATAGTGGCCCAGTTTTTCAGCGTTGCCAGCGGATCATTAGTTGCTATCGTTTTGTGCAAACTCTGCTCAAGTTGGAGTGCGGGGAATAGTGTTACTTTATTCAGTCTATCTGGAAGTGCCTCCAAATGATATGCAGGCAGTGAGAGATGTTTTAGCTTCTCAATTGCTGGAACACTCTGAAAGCTCCCATCTTCATCATCCGCAACCCAGCCTCAATTGCTCTTGGCCAGCACAAGTAAATAAGCAAACACTTAACAGAGCACGCTGACATACCGCAGCTGAAAGTCAAATATTGTCCTACTCATCTGAGATCCATTTGAAACATCACAAACCCCATTTAATGTGACTTAATTGCTGGAACTTAACTAATCACTGATAACTATTGATGACACCATTTACTTCAAATGTTCATTCTGTGATGAATAGATGATGCACAGAATATGGGCTGTGGGGAAAATGGGATGAACGTGAAGGAAATTAATTCATTCTGTGACCAAGTTTATCTTTTATATCATTGGGACGTATATTAAATAAATAATCCCCATTGAGATGAGTTAGAATGCCATAAATCCAAGCCAACCCCCAAAATGTAATAGCCTCCCATGTACTTGTTTTTAATCAAGAAGAACAGCATTGTGTTGTATAAAAAAGACATAATAAAGAATGGGTGTAACAAATACAGCTTTGAATTAGAAAATGGTTTTTAAGTTAAAAGATGTGAATGCATCAAATTGAATCATTTTAAATGCTGTATGTGGAGGTACGCACACCACAGCACTTATATACAATACAGTAGATATGTTGATATATGTAATCACTTTCAAGGAAATGCCATATTTAAAGTACAGACGAATTCATTGAGATTGTAAAATGACAACAAAAAACTCATGGCGTGATGCCCTCAAACTAGATTAAACTAAAAGAAAATGAGCAAGTCTCAATCATAAGTCTAAAATTGGTCTAAATTGGAGTAATTCTAAGTCAAGGTACCACTTCTGACTTCTACAAATGCTTTTTGAGGAATGCCACCTCACGGTTTGTAAAGCAGCTGATGCCTAACATAAAGAAGAGGCAGGCAGTTGTGCAACTGAGGCTGCAGACATTTTGTTTGACGAATAAATTGTTGCCAATGTCTTGTCTTTGTTTCTTGTTAGTGATAAGACTTGAGTTGTTCAATCCACCATAGAATACCAAACAGGACTCAATAGCAGCAGCAGCAGAATAAACTGCTTGGCGAAGGCAGAGAAGCTCTGGTTCAGTTTACAAAGCACTTGGGGCATTATTTCAAAGGGAAATAAATGGGGATTCCAATGGAATACATTTTATTGGCAAAAAACATTGTTGCTTGTTGGCCATTGATTTGGAAACTTATACATGCTTTGCTCAAGGGCATCCTAACGGTCTTCAGGATTTTAGGTAAGCTAGGCAAAAGCGTGTTTGGTGAACAGAAGGCCAGTAAATGTGTTCAAGTAATAAGTACTTGTTTGCGGGCAACACAATGTTTTTGTGGTTAGCCCATCTGTCTCGCAGCTGAGGTCCAGGGTTTGAATCTCAGCTCAGGCCCTTCATCCAAAAAACGTGTTAGGTTAATTTAAGATTAGAAATTGCTCAGTGGTGTGAATGTATCTTGTATGTGTGTGCCGTTTGCACATTTTTAAATAATCTTGTTCTTAGCGCAAAATCTTTTCAAATAAATAGTTCTTTTATGTAGCGGATGTTGGCTTTCGAAAGCACAGGGGAGATGTGTGTCCGCTGATTATCTCGCACAGTCATACCCACCCTCATTTGAGCATCCATTTTTTTAAGGGCAGCACAATACTCCAAACCCAAGTAGTCAGAAAAACATCCCGAGGCACAAGCCCAGCACAGAATGTAGACATAAAGCTTCAGTTGTTGTCGGCACTGTCAAATCAAATCCTTGAAGAATCCAGAAAGAAAATCTCAACACATCAGGCAATAATCCTCCTTGATTCACAAGTGGGAGGTGACACTGAAATCAAATATGCATGATCTTCATCGAAAGGATGCAGGCAAATATTAAGCCAGGAGCGATTTATCATGCCAGAAGATATTGCGCTGGCTGCGTGCAAAGTCAAGGGACATTGGGTTAACATTTGGGTCAAAACGAAAGTAACTTACGAAGAAACAATTTTAGTGATGGAAGGAAGGATGTTACGAGCCAGGAAATTAACGAGCCGTGACGTGAATAAAATCTGTCATTGTTTCTCCAGAGTGCCAAACAGTCAGTAAGCATCATTAAAACTGATGCAACCTTTAATTTAAGATTAGCCAAATGTGTAAGTCTGCCTAATATACATACATACATATATATATATATATATATATATATATATACATATATATATATATATATATATATATGTATGTATGTATATTAGGCAGACCTGTATATATATATATATATGTACATATATATATGTAGAGAGAGAGAGAGCGAGAGACAGACAGACAGACAGACAGACAGACAGACACAGAGAGAGAGAGAAAGAGAGAGAAACAGACAGACAGACACAGAGAGAGAGAGAAAGAGAGAGAGACAGAGAGAAAGAGAGAGAGAGAGCCCCCGCACATATGTATGTTTACTATTTGTAAACAGTCCATACAATGGAGAGTCAATTTTCTCTAATGTATTTTTAATGCAGCAAGCTCTGCTTTTAGATCAGAATACAAGATTAATAAAGATAAAACCGTTTTCTACTCAAAGTGCCTGTACTCTAATTACTAAGACATCTGTTGGTAAAGTGCGAGGGTTCGGTGTGAGCCTAAAGGATTTTTATTTAGGAAAAAAAGAAGTACAAATGTATCCTTATCTCACTAGAATGAAAAAATGCTCTTTCGCTGCAAAGCAAAACTAGAGTGCAGTGTAGTTGCAGAGTGGATGATTGGCTAAGGGAAAGAACACTTTCTCATGGTTTAAATGTCAACTGGTCAATAAAGTCTGGCGGTCGGTCACTTCTCATTTGTATTGAGACAAAGGACGATATTAAAAATTGAAACCAAAATTACCAGGCTGACATTTCCCCTTTTATTCACTGTTGTTTCTCATGTCCACTCCGCAATGTGTGTCCTTCAGTAATCGTGAATCGGCAGTCCTCCAATTCCCTGAAAAACGTTTGACTTTCACGTCTTAACCCGAGATTCCACTCGGAGTCAGCCATGGCATTTGTCTTCAAATTAAAGCTGAATGTCACACTCATCGTGTGCCTTTTTCAAAATGTTTACTTACAGATATTAAATGTTATCACATCATTTAGGCAAATTAATTAAGTTCTGAGGCCAATATTTAGGAAATGCTGGCGAACAGATGTTGGACCAGTCGAGCATCTGCATTAATTATCTTGCCAAGAGCTATGTAAAAAGAATTACTCATTTCATGTTTAAATCTAGTGACAATCCATTAGCTCAAAAATCACTCACCGTTTTTTACTTCCATGCTACTTCCTATGAATTTTTTGAGTCACGACCATCGCCTGAGTGGTGTTTTTTCTCTTGTGCTGTGTGCATAAAGAGAAACATAGAAAAACAAGCACTATTACCTGCAAATTGGAATAAGCTACAACAGTAAACTTATTGACGGTCAATTCATTTTCAATGGCTTACTTGTTCATGCACATAAACATTTTTTGAAATTCTGTAATTGTATAACATTCTTAATCTACTATTATTTTTTTGTGTGATTCAAAGTGAGCTATAGGAAAACAAATCCTTTAGGTAGACTATTATGTGGATGAGTATGTAGCTGAATTATGATGGGAAGGGGTAAAATGGGGTATGATGGCTCAGAGAAGGTCATTTTCCGAAAATACTAAATCAAGAATGAAAAAGTCAGCAACCGAACAATCTCCTTTTTATAGATGCTACCACACACAAAACTGTCATCTTTAAATAAAAAAAATCTTCATTGTCATTGTTCATTTCTTGTATACCATCCCTTCCCTAAAATTAAATTGGCAACCTTAAATATGTTTGAGTTTGAATAAGGACGACAATGCTGGCAATGAGGTGCCCTGCTGTCTAGTGATTCAACCGCTGAATACAAGTAAACAAATAAACAAACCACAGAGCCAAAATCCTGCCCACAAAAAAAAATTAAGCTAAGAGCCAGAAAAGGCAGGCTGCAGATAAAACTACTCTCCTGGCTGGTCCTAATCAACAGACTCAAATCTCAAGACAATGACTGTTCTGTTGTCCAATTGAGGGGGGAAGAAAAATGTGCCTGGAACACTTCAACTTGTCATTCAGTAGAACAAGCTATTCCTAGCTGTGTAACTTCAAAGCTTCTCATCAAGTAAATTCTGAGTGCAAGCAATTTGTGACCCTCTCAGCAACAATGTGACAAAAACAAAGTAGACACTTTGGCGCGCTTGAAAAGAAACAAAGAAGACAACAAGAAATGTCCAATAAGAACAAAAAATAAAGCAATTAATACAAATATTTGCCTTGTTGCTTGCAAAAAGTTGACTACCTTTACAAGTATCATCTAAGCAGGATTAAGCACAACTACTTGGATGCTTTTCACTGAGGGAGGCTGAAACGGAAAGAATCAATTTGATTGTGGGGGCAGATCTAAAATGCAAGCTGCATACTAAAACCATCATCGTTTTGACAGTATGCACTTTCTCATGCGGTTGCTCTGAGGACACTAATGATGCCATGGAAACAAAAAAGCCATAGGCCACGTATGAACTAGAAATTTCAAATCTCCAAGAAATTCCATCTGAACGGTGGAAGATGTCAAATGAAAGTGTTTCCTAAAAAGATGTCATATGGAAAACTGACTTTTCCCCTCATATTTGAATCTCTTGAGTCCCTGTCCACTAGTTCTCAAATTATTCACAAATCTCCCCTTACTCTGGCTCTGACTTTAGCTCAAGCACTGTTAGTATGTCCAGTGTTCCAGCAGCCATGTTTCTCCCATGATTTATGCTCGGTAGTTGTTATGGTAACAGAAAACTATGTTTTCATTGTCACACCACGTAGAAGTGGGCAGGTTGAGTATAGTGATTCATTTTAATGACACAGGGCAGAGAAAACACTAAGAGTGGAAACAAATGATCTGGATTTATTTATTTATTATTTGTTTATTTATTGTGACGTCACTAGCCCACCACAGAAGGATACTAGTAATGACAAAGAATAAAGTGTGATAACCATACAGAGCAACAAACCAAAACCTCTAACAAAACAAGCATGGGGGAGAAATGCAGAGAAAGGAAAACAGAATTTGTGATACATGAATGGTTTGGGAAAATTAAGAATATTTGTGTTTTGTTTCCCTTCAGTAGTCACACATGAAATAATTTTCCCATATCATTTCGGCTGTCAGTATTTTTTCATTATCATTTCAGTTTTTATGTGAATGCTTGTTTGTCAGCATTCCTGCAGTGATTGTTGGAGTGCACTAATCGATTTAATTGAGAGCTGTCGTGCATCTCAAACTCATTTCAATGATGTTGCTGCTGAGGCAGTATGTCAACAAGTCACTCAAACGCATTATATCGTATGTTTGTTTTCTTATTAAACATGTATTTCCGCTGGTCTTAGCAACTTTATATCAGGAACATTATAGACGATTAGTGAGGAGGCAGAAGCGGGCAGTGAAATTATCAATTATCTGTCTCTCTTGTGAATTAATTACACTCATTGATTACTATGTTTGAGTGGCCTGTTGCTAATGTTCTCATCTGCTCAGTCTAATGTGAGCTGATGTCTCTTGGGTGCTAGTGTAACATCTGCTCATTCATCTTGTGGGCCCAACAATTTCTTTCCTCTGCAATAATTACAATAATTCAGCAGGAGCTCCTCTGCAGCGAATAAATTGTGTTTGCTCAAGTTGGATTTCTGCCTTTTTTTGACAGTGCCACACAAAAACCTGTCATTCATCTGATAAGAATGATGCATTGTGTGTCACTCCTCTATAGAGCTGAGTAATTCCTGATGAGATGTCAACAGTGGTGACGTCAGGCCAGAAAGTTCAAGTAAAGAATATCATTCAATTTAGTGAAGTCAAATGAATGGGGGGGGGGGGGGGGGGGGGGGGGACTCATCTGAATGCTCACTTTTGTATGTTGATTCATTCATTCATTCACTGTCACCTTCAAGTCAATCAATTGATCAAAGTCACTGAAACTTTATTTCAATGTTTATTAATGATAAAATGTATGCTTGATTCTGTGTGAAATATAGTTCCATTCTTGGTGCCCACCATTATCCACTGCACCCAAGAACACATTCGAAGACTGGGATTGGAAATCAGTGCAAAACAGTTCACACATTTTTTTTTGCATTTAAATATTCACACCACAAATTCATATCACATAAGAGGTGTGAATAACAGTGGTCGTGAATAATTAAATAAATATGCGCATTCAAGGGAAATAAATGGTCATGGTTTAATTATTCATATTTCTCTGAGGGTTAATAACGATGCCTATGATTTCCCCGTGTTAAAACACACAATCGTGGTGATGAGATGGGGCATTATATAAACTCCGTGTTCACTCCAAAATGGTGTCACAGATCCCTTGATATTTTTTTTATACTACTAACTTACTTTGATAGGATGTCAATTCATTTAAAGAGGAAAAAACAAATATATTACCAGCCACATAGTATAACTGCCTAAGTCATAATTAAATGTTTTTGGAAATTAAAATTGGGTTTTTTTGTATTGAAAATGTAACAAAAAGGTAAATGAATGAATAAAGACAGTAAAAAAGGTAACGAGTGTGTTTTCTAAACTTTTTGTTTAATTTCTTGTTTTCCCAAAATATTGAAAACTGACTCAGACAAAAATACTGTGTGTCTGACAGCATAAAATATCAATTTACCACCACCTAGAAAATTGCTGAGGAAGAACCCCAATGAGCCTGTTGCTAAGGTGCTTGCTTATTTGCTTCAAGTGCTTGTTTAGGGGCATCTTTATTAGCGGCACAAGTGAGAAGTTCTTATCAACAACTGAAAATACTCTTATTTTTCTATCTAATATTTTCTAACTAATATCAGAAAATGCAATGTATAATTAAATGAAGCAATCAAGCAAATATTTTGGCGAGATGCTAATAAAAGAAACATTAGAGTGGGGTCATTAAGCATTATGCAAAAAAAAAAAAAAAAAACGTCACATAAGCAAATATTTAAAGATGGAACCCATCCTACCATTTAAATAACAACATGCTTTACTAATTATAAACAAAGCACAATATACATATACGTATAAAAGAATGTCAATACTTGAATGCTTTTTATTGAGATTTTATGACTGACTAACACAAAATATGAAGCTTTCAGATGTTTAGGCAAATCGAAACCTGCAAAATGTGCTGTGCATTTGTATGCAGCGCTCCCCCATCGATATTTTGTAGCAGCACCTTTCCCTGCAATTATAGCAGCAAATCTTTTGGGGTATGTCTACCGGCTTTACGCATAAAGACACTGATTTGTTTTTCCCCAGACTCCTTTGATGAAAGCTCAAGATGAGCCAGAATGGATGAAGAGCATCTGTGAACCGCAAGTCTTACCACAGATGATGACACTACATTAAATCTCAACAAGAAACACTAAGGTTTGTGATTCGAAGGTCAATAAATATGAAAATGTTTTTCAATGTATTTACAGAAATGATGTTGGCGATTTTGTGGCTTATAAAATAAATAGGTTTTTTTTTTGTAGCTGGGTATCACAAAGTGATTTAATTTAACATTGGTTTCTTTCAGTCTATGAGTCCATGACATCCTCGCCTGACATTTGCTACCGTGCAACATCAAAACTCTCTCAGCATTCAGTGGAATGTTTTGAAATTATTGTCCTGCACTTTTTTTTCAGGTAGGTGTGATTATTTTCAGTCAGTCAGATGGTGAGCATTCATTTTGGCAAATATTGATTAATCTGAAAAGAGGATAAAATGTGATCCTTATTTTAAAAAACAACAGATTCATACTTCATGATGAATGGCATTTTTATCAGGCAGACACGCATATCTAATGCGGGAAAAATGGTCTGACAGTGAAGTGATGATTACACAGACAGAGCTTATCATTAGCATTGTGAGCAAACAAATCTAAAGCGATAGGAGAGATTGCGGGGTATAATTTAACTGGGATGAAATATTCATGTTCTTTGTTCGCCTGGATATTCGAGCAAAAAAAAATGGATTTCACCAGCAGTAATCCAATTTCCTTGTAAATTGCAAGTACCATCCAGCTGGCCCAATTTAGAAAACGTAAACAGTCTGGTTTTAAAAATAGACATATATATATAAAATATAACCTAGTGGTAGAGTGTCCGCCCTGAGGCTGGAAGGTTGTGGGTTCAAACCCCGGCCGGGTCATACTAAAGACTATAAAAATGGGACCCATTGCCTCCCTGCTTGGCACGCCGCATTAAGGGGTTGGAATTGGGGGGTTAGATCACCAAATGATTCCCGAGCGCGGCACCGCTGCTGCTCACTGCTCCCCTCTCCCCCAGGGGATGGATCAAAATCACATGGGGATGGGTTAAATGCAGAGGACACCCAGATGTGTGTGTGACGATGATCATTGGGACTTTAACTTGGGACTTTAATACAATACAATATAATATAAAGCATCATTTAAACTGTTTTTTTTTTTTTATAATGACACTACCGAGTGCAATTCTAGTCGATGATGTGACTGCTGTCAGAAGTAGCAAAGATGAGTTCTCAAGTGTGTGCTCTTTGCTGATATTCAGCCAGATGCTGGAAAAATGATAAGATGGTGTTTCACAGAGTGGGTACAAAATGACCCGAAAGAAAAGAGAAGATAAACAAACGGAAAATAATGACCAATACGATGTAAGCTGCATGAAAGCAAAATATTCAAGCTGTTTCATTTGAAATGCCAGTAAACATGTTCCTGTTTCCGCAAAAACAAAAGAGGTTGGTTTTGCATTTTGTCCCTTTTGTGGTACCCAAAGGGAATCGAGCCGTGACCTTAAAACCATCGATCTGTGATTAATAATAAAAAAGACAAAAATTATGTTACACACAATAGAGAAAAGTTTGCAACTCCTACTTTAAGCACAGATGTCACCTCTGTTACAGCTCTGTTGTGACCCACAAAGAAATGGGTTGGAATACTCAGACCCCCCATAACTGTCAGGTTTTTTTTTTCCCCCTGAGTGACAGGTGACAGTTGAGGGTGTAAGGCACATTTGAGCTAAAGCTGGGACAGACTCCAGCTTTTGCCTCAAGTGGGCCAAAAAACAAATGATGGATCGTTTGTCTACTTCAAAGTACTTCCCTTAAAATGGCAGTAGATACCAACTAGTTTAGGACAGTCCTTAAATAAATAACAGTGAGCACAATTTAACTAGTTAATATCAAGCAATCATGATAGTTCAAGGTTCAAAATGTTAATTTGTCAGGTCAGAAATATACAATGCACACAATAGGACGTACGAGTATTTCAGTGTGATATAGTGCACAGTCGATACTTCACCCCAGAAACTACTTTGTGATTACAGACATTGCACACGCACACACACACACACACACATATGCACACTGTAGATACAAACCATTGTAACTTTGTTATTGTCCACATAATTGCACAACCTTACTATAAGCCATTCGCTTTGTGTGCCTTCCACATGTTACACAAGAGCTCGATGCGGACAGGACAGGACAATTCAAGGCCGTGATTTGCCTCATCCCAATTTAGCCAACCGGCAGATAATTTCACCTGCACTTTCTATTTGGACTCTTATGGAAGCTCGTCTGTGTTAATTTCCAACTGCAATCACCTTATTAGGTTTCATATTAATCCCTGCAGCATGAGAGATGCATGCAAAGGCCCTCCCTCAGTGCGTGTCGAGAAAATTTGCATGGGCGCCAAGAAATGTAGCATGACCGCTGAGGGTCTGAGACTTTCAAAGAGAGATGGGTTCATTTCCGCACAAGTCCCCCTTGATTTAAACGTGTGGGCTTTATTTCCTGAAATGATTGCACCGCCAAAGTGTCTCCAGTGCAGCAAAGTGAAGTCTCAGTGCAAACTCGGATGCACTTTCTGCTGACTGGATAGAAAGTGAGGTGCCTGCCTTGGGATAATTTGCTGCAATGCTGCTGAATTTAGTGTGTAAGTGTTCATTAATTTATGCTTCAATGGAGAAATAGCCTTAAGAGTCATTTTCTCGGACACGTGTTGTGTTTCTGTATTTTTGAAAAGTCTTTGAATAATACATGAAAGTTAGGTGGAGGAGTTAAATCAAAGCTGTCGGGTCCTGAAAAAAAAAAAGAGAGTATTTTTTCTTCGCAGGAAGTAGATCATCGATACACTGAGGGAAAACATACACGACGGTAGCGGGGCCACCCTACATCTACAAGAAGGAAACATTTTGCTACCTGTGACTTTCCTGCCATTTTATCTTAGACACAGAATCTCTAGATCCCTTGATACTCTGCCACAATTCATTTGTTAACTAAATATCCAAACTACAAATTAAAAATTGATGTGAAGGAAAACTAAAGGAACATATCTTTAAAAAAAAAATTACCTTTTTTTGTCATTGTATATATACATATATAACAGATAGCAGTGTGATCAATATTTCTTTCCAATCCTAGGGGAAAGTACAAAGTAGAACAGTAATATTATTTGAAAATGGCTCAATGCGAGTGCTAATGGAAGACAGACTGCATAGCCTGCTCATCAAAGTGTCTGCGCAGTGTGATATTACACACTTGAATCTGGAAAAGGGACATTTATGTGAAAGACTGCCTCTGTTAAACATTCCAGACACGTATCAGGAAGGATGAGAATGTCATGCTGGTATTAAACAAGCAAGTCAATGTCATCTGCAAGAACGCAAACATGTTATTCTTGGAGCCCGGTGACACTTTCTGTGCAAAAGACGTGAGGCCTTCTCCGACCAATCTCCTGTGGTCAATTAGGAACGCCATTAGGATTTATCTTCATTTACTTTCTGCCATGCTGCAATCTCTGAAAAAGAAATTTGATCATCTGGCTAGTCTGCATACAGTATTTATTGAGCATCTCAACTGCAAGTAGCATAAAATCAACATCAGGCATGCACACCCTGTACAGAAAAGTTACTGACAACGATGAGACTGTGAGTCTATTTAGCTACAGCGACCCCCCCCCTCTGTTTTCCCCATCTGTCTGCAACATGCTAACTATCTGGCAGTGAGAATTTTTAATAGATCCACACAGGCGAAGGCATTAGAAAGTGTGACAAATGGAATCTGCTGTGTATGCAACATTCTCCAGGGACCCGCTCTGCTTCTAAACAAGACAATACTAAAGATGTGCCAAAAACAAATAGAATTGGCAGCACTCCTGCAAGGAAGTATCAGACCTTCACAGAGGATAATGACACTCACTTGACTTAGGGGACAATCATAAAAGACTTACATTTGACAGCTCCCTGCCCTCCTCCCCAACCCCTTTAATAATTAAAAACTGGACATGAAACAACAACCCTTGTGGGATGATTGTTCAAGGGAACAAAAAATTATATTTTTTTAACTGCAGTTCAACAAGCATGATGCCGTTTAATGGCCCTGTTAACAGCCCACACACATTTTAGCGGAAATGCAATAAATCTGAACGCAACGACAAAAAAACGTGTCACTGTAATTAACACTAAGGGAAACATGAGGAACTTAACAGGTGAACTTATTTTTATACGTATGACAAATGTTGAAATGATTCTCTAAAATTGCCAGAACAGTTAATAAAGCTTTTATGGTGGACATACACAGAAATAATTTGGCTGAGTTGGTTTGTGTGCAGATGCCAGCGGGCTGCATTTCTCTCTAAGTGCCACTGAAAGGTAATGAAACACTGTGACACGGAATTTTCATGCTATATTTATAGCTGTTCATATCGAAAATGGCACAGGGGATGTAAAAAAAAAAAAAAAACAGAAAGAATAATGTGGTGTTTTCACAGCAAGGCAGAAGGATGCCATACATCAAGGTTACTGTATTTTAGTACACAATGTGCTGAATGACAACATGTTAAAGAGATGAGATACCGTTTATGAAAGCGTTGCCATGGAGAATATGAAATCCTCAGTTTGACAGCGTTCTCAGAACTCAGTTGGTGATATATCACCCACTGCATCCTGCTTTCTGACTTCGATAACATGCAATTGATTTGCATACCGGTACACCTTAAATAGTTATCGACAACCCACCAGTCGTCAAACCTCAAATCAATAGACTTTCGTGACAATTGCAAATAGCGTTAAATGTATGATGAATGTCAACCTATGCCGTTGGCAGGGTCACCGTCAAAGGTTCAAAGGTCTAATTTGCAGCCAAACACCATATCAATCGCCACCTCGGTCTTTCTACACTCATTGATCGCTAATATCCTAATGTGTAGAATGATGCACCAGATAAGTGTACAGATTGTAGAAACTGCAAACATCAGTTAGCCGCACAGTGATTAATTCCCCAACACTGTTTTACCTTGAGATTCCTTGCCCTGATATGGATGAAATATAGAAGGACGACTTCCAACTGGGATTCGAACCCATTTTCTCTAAGTGTGAGGCAGAGGGGCAAACCACTCTTCCAATATACTTACTCCATTATGCATATTTTCGGATGGAATCAAATTGAAATAGTTCGATAGTAATCCGAATTACTTATGAAATCAAATCATTTTTGCATGGCATATAGTTCCTGCCTTAATTTGTGATGTTGACGTGACACGGAATTAACTTCTTATCTTCTAATCATGATGCCCTTAGCGGTGGAAACTTAGAAACACATAAGTGAGTGTGTAGTCTTCATGTAAGAGTGTCATGAAAATTAATTGGTTCTGAGCCCGTTGGACTAAATTAGAATGTTCTCTTCAGTTTAGACTGCACTTTCAAAATCTTGGAGTGGATATTAACAAGACAATGTATCAACATGGATGAAACGTGTCATGAGCACAAGGGCGAAACATCATTATCTCTTGATCTACTTTCAGAATGGAGCTGTATCAAAGCCTGCGAATGAAACCTCAAGTGACGAAGAATCAGTTTGCGAAGCGAATGATCGTGCAAGTTGACTGATGCTTAGAGGAAGTCATGTTTGCAGTGGGAAACAAAACCCAGAGGAGATTAGTGCCGGATGAAATACTTTTGAAAAGAGCTATGGCCTCAAAAGGTCAAATTATATCTGGTCTAACAATGGGACTTCTTGTCTGTATGTGATTATATATTTAATTTTCATACCTAAGGTTACATTAAACAGTTTTTCTCGATGATACAGCTAATCTTTGCAACATTCTGAATCTTTTGTTTTTTTTCATTTCCAACACGGAGGTCAAAAGTAAAATCCCTGGAGCTAAAAGTGAATCAATTTCTCACTCAAGCGCCCAGAAAATGGGCAAATTAACTCAGAGAAGATGCTTGGAGGAGTTGAGGTGAATGGCATACAAAGCATCAATAGGATTTGCATTAATGTCTCTTGTAGCAAGAGAATACTGAGAATACTGAAAAGAGCTTAAAAACCTGACCCACTCCTCGATCCGGAACAGTGAATGACCAGATGGATCACTGATCAGTGTTTGTTTCCTGAAGGCTCACATCAGACCTGTCCATTTTTCAGTGGTCACATTGTCAGAAATTCTTTTCTACTCTGACTTTTAATCTACATTTAGAAGATAATCCAATTCCATCCATTTTTTTTTCATCTATGCCGCCATGATGCATATCTGAATTATTCCCCAAACAAAAAAGGTTCACTGAAACCAAGCAGTGTAAACACAACCTGATTCAATGACAAATATGAATAAACAGTAGAGCTGATGCATTGAGTTTCATATTATTGTATTTGAGAATGCTGGTGGTCTTCCAAAAGGTCACTGATTCTAATGACATTTGGGAAAGGTTTGGTAATGGGGTTGACTGATGCATAGCAAGCACTCACAGCCACAAAGTCACAGCAACACACAGCATGTTTGCTAATTGATACCGGCGCCTTTTACGTACGACTTTTTTTTCTCTCTTTGCCCTTCTTTGTTCAAATCCCTCACCTCGTTTATTTAATGCAGGGACTAACTAAATAACTTGGCGATAAATGATCCAATCAGAATCACATGTTCTATTCTAGTCATTCATGGTCTCATTTGTTCATGCATGGCTTGGTTTCTGGAGAGCTGCAAAATGCTGTTGGGTGTCAAAATAAGTCAGATCAATGTCACGGAGGACCAAAATCTTGACACACAGCTCTTCAATGAATTAATCGGTTGACCTCTCACTACCCCCCCACCCCACCCCTCAATGTTTCCTGTGGGTATGAAGGCCAGATAACAGAAAGCTCTTGAAAATCAAGCATGCATGGCTCAAAACGCAACAAGGCCATTGGTGGTAACGGATGATGTAACTTCTGATAGAATTTCTGTTTGTTCGATGAACAGTGATGTGTGTATGCCCATATTAAAGCCAATATGGTGTAACTGAGAGGACAGTGCTTCAGAATGTAAATTGAAATACATTGTGAAGGCTATTGGAATATTCTTCAATGGCCAAGTCATTGTCACTGAAGTACGACAATTTTCGATTTTTTAGAGCAACCTCCAGCATCTGCAGATTTCAGGCAGTCATTGATTGGAAACAATTTTTATGCAAGTGATAAAAATGTTTTTTTTTTTATGTGCAATTTTGTCATTTGCCCTTGAGCCTTTCGAAATGAAGTCCCTCAACCCTCAGTGCCAAATGCTATATTTTTGTGACGCCTGTAAAATTTTAAATCAAAAGTCCACAACTCAATCGCAACTTTCAGTATTTTTGTTTTTAATCACAAATCACACATTGACAAATGAAATATATAATACAAAATCACGGACAAAATACTTTTCGCAGTCACTGGGCTTTCGGGACTTCAATATGAGGAGTTTGTATGTTCTTCCCATAATAGAGTCATTTTTTTTCTGGCTACTTCTATTACATGCCACTGGGGTGTAGATGGTGGCTTTCCATTGACTGGCAAGCATTCCAGGAGGTATCTTAAACTTTATCCTCATCAGGATAGGAATTCCCTGGTGGTATGTAAATACGCCCGTCGTCCCTGACATAATGACTTTCCACATGTCCATGTCACAGTAGCCCTTGAGGATCAAGAGGCTGCTCCAAACTGCAGATGAATGAATGAACACATCATTATTATCTTCACCTCGACTGTCATCTCGTTTCGATTCCAGGAGCAACATTTTCCTATTTGGGTCAGTTAATAAGATGCTAATACTTTGAATTTCCAACCTCAGCAAAAGACTTTAAAGGCATTAACATGACCCGCGTGGAGCCCGCGAGCACTTGGAACGCAGTCGTCTCAATTTTGAGCTGTTCTATAATCTGCAGACTTTGATTAAGTATAATTAATACATTACTCTTCATGCCAACTAGAGGGAACAACATAATCTCATCAAAGTTCCTACAAGGCTGCAAGGATAAATGAACTCAGCCATTTTCTTTCGGGGGATGTGATAAATTGTAATTCCCCAGATCAAGTGGCACAGTTAACATCCCGTGCTGATTGCATGCCTTTTTAAATGTAGGCTGTCGCGTACGCCGTCGATGACTTTCGTCCACTGTGACACCAGATGCATGAAAAGAGCATGTGACCTTTCCTGTGGACATATGCGTCCTGACTGCAGGTGATCGATAGGAGAGGAAAACACTTGGAGCGGTGAGGGCTGACGATTGTCTTGCTCCAAGATACGTCTTTGCTTTACAGCCCTCTAAAGCTGTCAGTCATTGTGCACGCTCTCACACCTATGCATAGATAGATTCATTCCAAAAAGTTATCATATATTGTATTGATGCAGCGACATGTTTATTCCACGGTACTTTACTGTACTGAACTCTTGACATGGTGAGACAAGCATTCATTTCAATGCTGTTATATGTCAAAGGTGTCTGAGTTGGCCTCGTTGTGTCTGTCTGGTGAGACAATGATGAGAGACTCTTTCATTACAATTATTTTAGCTTCAAATTGGCAACTCTTACACCCCATAACCATTGTCATAATCTCAATACTGAGAGGAATCAACAATTTATTCTTTTTTTTATTACTTGTCGTTTGACTTGATGTTTGTGGAGTTATTCATATTTGGGGATCTGCATATGAAGCTTGTTTCATGTGTTTCATGAATGTAAACAAATAATTTGTTTAATAGTTATTTCACTTTGCTGGC
Organism: Syngnathus leptorhynchus; assembly: GCF_054491065.1. Classification (NCBI taxonomy): domain Eukaryota; kingdom Metazoa; phylum Chordata; class Actinopteri; order Syngnathiformes; family Syngnathidae; genus Syngnathus; species Syngnathus leptorhynchus. The sequence continues at coordinate 9,635,777 of NC_141204.1, read as the reverse complement.
CTTATTTCTAAGGATGCCTTTCAGTGGAAATTTTAGAAATTAAATCATACTACCTTAAGTCTTTAAACCGTAATGATGCAATGTAGTAGTAACTGATTTAAATGATCAGAGGTATGGTACTCACTTCAGGGGTTCCACTATATTGATTCAACTTGGCACAGAAGTTAGAGATTCAGGAAGTAAAACAAAGAGAAATAAAGAAGAAAACTTATAAATGATTTTTTCGTTTAACTTTTAGTGTCAAATGAGGTATGCCTTTTGTCTCGCAAAAAGACACATGTTCAATTTTACGCGTCGCGCATCACGTCACAACCGGTCATATTACCTCTAAGTTGTTTTCAATTTCCTTTTCCTTCTTTAGAATGATTCTGATGTGTTGCTTTATCTCCTCCCCTCCCATTACACAAATATACTCCCGTTTATGGAGTTTTATGACCGGGACAGAATGCATTACAGCAGAAAAAAGGACACAAATGGGAGTTGAAATGTAGACTGGAAATAGAATACGTAATAGAAAAAGTCCCATACACAAAAAGTAATAAAATGTTCTCATCGAGATGAAAAGATGATGTTTCTAAAGTCTAACAAAAAATATTCATAAACATAAAACATAGTGTTTATAAAAACATAAAATCATATTATACGCCAGATTTATTGCTGTAGAATTGAAGGATGCATTTTTACAGCAACTGCCTGTGGTGTTGGGATAATATAGAATAGAAAGTCTCTTGTCACAACTCGCTGACTCCAATAAAAGATTTCAGACTTTGTTGTCAGGATCATAATGACAATGTCAAACCAAAAAATATATACACCCACAGTGTATTTTGCTGCTATACTAGAAAGAAAATTCAGTAATTATGTGGAAAGTTTGTAAGGACTCTGGACACGTGGAGGGCCAAATTGCAGAGACTGGAGACAAATGGCAAATACAATGATGACTTTATCAAGCCAAAGGTAGTTTGCAAAAGTGGATTGTGCCAGGTCCAGTTTGGAAAATGGAATCCAATGTTTCGAAGTCAGCAAGGTGCAGAGAGCTTAATGCTGGCAGGCAAGGTGCAGGGCAAGAAACAATTTGTGAATTCAAATAACAAAATGCTTGAAAACATAAAAAAATGGGTGATTGCACAAACGCTTGTTCGAAAATGTTGCTCTGGAGACAAAGTGGAGTTCAGTTCCGGCTTAAATATGAGCCCAGCACCACTTGTCTCTCGGATCCTGCACCCCCCCCCCCCCCTTTAAAACTTGAACAGGAAAAAGGAAGGTAGGGCCTCAAATTACGAGCCTGAAAATGTATTGTTACAACAAAATATATATTTTCACATTAAAGCATACTACTGTTCAAACGTTTGGGGTCACCCAGGCAATTTAGAGTATTCCATGAAAACAAACATAATTGCACAAGGGTTTGCTAATCATTCATTAGGATTTTAACACAATTTGCAAACACTGGAGCGATGGTTGCTGGAAATGTTGGATATTCCATTAAAATTCAGACGTTTGCAGCCTGAATAGTCGTTTACCACATTAACAATATTCCTGATTAGTTTAATCTTATCCTCATTGACAAATAGTGATTTGATTTGAAAATTAATTTCTAAATGACCCCAAACTTTTGAACGGTAGTAAAAATAAAAAATACACTGAACCCCAGGAACAGCTTTTTTCATCTGTCTGTCCATCAAAATCTATTTATTGTTAAAATGCTTAACTCACATGTTTCCACCACTTTCAACCATCCTGGCACATCCAAACTAGTTCATCAGGGTTTTTTTTTGTCAAGGTCACAGTACATTTTTTGTCTAAAATAACAGAGGTCATGACAGTCGTAAACCACATTCATTACGGATTCCTCTATTTTCGCTTTTCTTTCTTTTCTCTGCTTTTTTCACAGTAGAACTCTATCAAAATCTTTTATCACTCTAAAATCAATCCGCCACCATTTTTCTTGCCAGATGCACTAAGATGTCAACAGAACTCATTCGGAACAGCAGTTGACTGACACTTAAACAAGAAAAACACAGATAGTTGTCCAGTGAGAGCAAAACATCACAAAACCTGGACAAATATTGCCCCTCCAGTTGATCAGTAAGGAACAACGCAACCTCAAGCAGGTTGGAGCGTCATTTCTTTCTTCAGTACAACCCGGAGCATTTCAAAATCCTAATCGGAGTCCTCATGCTGATAACAATCTCCTCCACGGTGCTCAATAATTATACAATCTCACAATGCCTAAAGCTAAGCATAAAGATGTAATCTTGATGTTGTATGCACAAGATCAAATATAATTGAATCATGTAAACAAGCCATATTCTTGCATAACACTTCATCATTTACCATTATTATTCTTTCAACATATTTTTTCATCATAAAATACGCACAAAGTAAAGTAAATGAGCAACAGCAAATGAAAGCTGAGGTGTGAAGCAGAAAAATGGCTAGTTAACTTGATTTAATTAAACGTTTGTTTGAGACATGGTAAGATTGAGTGGATGAGATTGTTATCAGTATACATACTCTTAGAAGGAGTTCAAAATGCATGTGGTTACACCAGAGAAAGCAAAGATCAGACATTATTGAATTGTGAAGCAGACACGTTGCCAGAGTCTCTTTCCGCTAAAATAAGCCAAATTAAATACAGATATTATATATGGATATTTAAAATCGCACAGAGTTGCTTGTGTACATGATCACTTATTTATATTTAATATTGAGCAGCCAGCACAGATTCATGTAAAAGTCTCATTAATGGATCTGTGATCATCATCAAACATTTTCCTCTTTGCTTTTGCTCCACTTTTGTAGTGTGGAAATAAATAAATAAATAAATAAATAAATAAATAAATAAATAAAAGCGGAACATTTTTGCATAGCATAATTAGAGTATATTCTGCCTAGAAATAAAAATACACTCTTTTTGTTTTTTCCTCCAAAGAACAGGTCCTAATATTTCTTAAATTGATCATGTCACATCGTCACAATGCGTGCTAGAGGAAAGAAATATAACGATACCCGCACACTCATCGGTCCTCAGGGTGCCTCATTAGTGTGGCGAGTCACCGTCAATGCACAAATTGTGTAAATGTATGGTAGATGGTGTCTCTCTGGGTGGCACAGCCCAAAAACACCTCCAATGAGGAAGCTACTATAAATCACAATGTGTCAATACCTTAGCATTTATCACGGTGTGTCCCAATTGGATTCATTAAGTAACAGTTACAACAAACCGTTGGGAAATAAAAGATATAGAGGGTCAGTCCACAGTCAGTGTGAGGACGGAACATTGTGAAGCCTCCTGAGTAAGCTCATTTGCAGCTAATTTAACTTTTGTCCCTCCAAGAATATATGGCAGTAAATCTGTGGTTATTAGCATTATTTATTAGAAGCAAGTTGTGTTAAATATTAAACAAAGTGGCACTCCACCCCCCCCAAAAAAATCTGACATTGATTGCTTTGTGTGTATTAATGTTTGCATGCAGTATCTAGTAAATTGTTTATTTGTCAATCTGGGATTGACTTTTTCATGTTTAGAAGAGAGCCTGCACAATTTTTTATTTGAAAAGCACCTAGGTGGGATGCTGGCAAACATTCGGGTGTCCGAGATTGCCACTCGCTCGCTAATCTGATTGTTAAGTGAAAAAATATAATGAGCTAGTGATATCAGGCATCTCAGTATAATCAGGTTTGGCATTGAGCTAAATAGTGATTGGCTAAACCAATAGTTCTTTCCTTTTTGGTAGTGCAGCAAACTCAAAAAGTATAGGGTGTCATAAAAGTCTAAAAAAATTGACTGTAGTATTTTCTCCTTTTTCCTGATTTTAAGAAACAAAGGAGAAAAAAAATGTATCATTGAAGCGTGCCGTGAGTGACACTCTTGCAATGCACGTCACTTGTCATTCCATATCCTCATCCTCCAAACAGCATCTGGGTCACCCTCATGGTGACCCCATCAAGCTGAGTGTTTCACCTGATTCGAATGTCTCTTAGAGTAACATGTTTGTCTTGGAGTTACACAGTCCTAAACCTCCTGTGGTAACTGTCATTCGACTTCATCCATTTGAGATGGATGGTTCTCACGAGTATACATTTATATGGTTTCACTGTCATAACAGTCTTTGGAGGGACACCATAACTAAAATGTGGCCTGCATCAAAAATGAGTTTGGCACCGCTGCAATCGCAGCACAGTGTGTACAGCATTTGCGAACGACATCTGTCGGGTACTGAGTCACATTAAAATGATTATACAGATAAACATTTTCACCCTCTTGTGTTTGCAATTTGTGTTTCTTATCCATTTATCAATGAGACATTGCAAAGCAGCGTTTAGCTGCTGAGCTGTTTATTTGCTCATTTGCACAATTGGGTCATGAAATTGATTGTCAAATTCAGTTACTTTAATAACTCTCAATTTGTTGTTTTATGAGCACTTTAAAGTGTACTGGGGAAATCAGTTTTTCTATTAAGCCCCAACTGTGTTATTGTTGTTCTATTATGATCTAAATATTGTCCATAAAATTTCCATGCATATGGTTGTGCGGAACTGATGAGGTCAATAAGTTAACTGATGAGGTCAATAAGTTCTCTGGCTGGTTTTCATTGCTGACTCGTGGATAGTAGGTAAGCGTTGGTGGTAACAATGCATGTAAACCTGCACTGTATGAATAGGTGGGCGGGCAGACGGGTGGTTGGACGGACGTACGGACAGCTCAGCTTCAGAAAATAGATGAACCAGTTTTGACAAACTTTGTTTATTTATCTATTTGAATAGTGCACATTAATGAACACCATTATAAAAAAAAATCAGCCATAGTCCGCAACTTGTTAAGTTAGTTGATTTGAGTCCACCGCCCTCATGCCATTTTACTCGCAATTGAAAACAAAACAGTGGCTGGTATCTAAAAAGTCAGCTAACAAGTCAGCTCACTTGTATCTCAAGGCACAAATGTGTTGTGTTACTATTTATCATTAGTTTTTATTATCATTAAAGCCACCTAAGAAAAAAATGGTTGTTTTTTTCCTGGGGCTGGGCATTTCAATTAATTCCATTATTTTTTTCCTGGGGCTGGGCATTTTAATTAATTTCATTACTAAAAAGTATGTTGTTAATACACCACTGGATTTGAGTACAAAATAATTATTGAAACAGTAGATAATGTTAATGAGAAGCCTTTGCATCGAGTTGCAAACCCACAACAGACATCAAACATTTATGTGCAGGTATTAAGCACTCTTTGGTTGTTTGTTTTCACTCCCTCCAAAAAACGAGAAGTGTTGACTCTGCACAACTGGAATCCGGTGTTAAATGGAAGCTGTGCTTGCAAGCACGGCGACAGGAGAAACTGGCAGGATCCTCCAGGAGGAGGCTGCAGCCCATTTTAGGTCTTTGAGTTTAACCCAATTAGAGTGTCTGTATGCACTGGCTGAACCGACAGCAGCTATCCGACTTGAGAAGTGGAGCAGAAGCATAATAGGGATGGACATGCGATTTAGCCAAGACAATAGCTAGTTATTTGAGGACAAACATGTACAGACTGCAGTCTTATGAGAAACAGGCCATACTTTGCTGCGACCTTAGTGTCGCGTGCATCTGTCCTAGAGTCCCACAGCAATTCTTTTTTGCAGCTAAGCTGTCAATAGGGCCCACAGGCTTTGATGAAACCCCAATAAAAAAACATAAAGCCGCTAAATAAACGAAGCAGCAGGAAGAGGCACCTGGGGCGCCTCTGTGTGGGAGCCGGTCCAAATGCAATAAAGAAAGTACACATCTGTGAAAAGCCACCAGTGAGGTGGCAGATGAAAACCCGGATGAGCTATGTAAAGAATCCTTATCCAATGAACAGCTCTGTTTTGAGTCCCTGTAAAGTGAAATGATCGATTTGTTTATAAATACAAGATACATACTATTTAGTGGCAAATTGTGGTGATTTTTTTTATTTATTTATTTATTGGACATGGCTAAAAGAAAAGCCAGTGATGCACCTGGCATCTGGCATCAATCATCTAGTGCTGCCCAGTGATGTGGTCGACCGATGCTTAGTAGTCACATTACATATATTGCATGCTTATTTTATGACTATGGTCTACAGTAACTCTTCATTGATGAAAGTGAACATCCTAAAAGCTACCATCTTTTTCTTAATTCATGCATACACTGGTAGTGGTACTATTTGAGCTGGACAGTGAACAGTTGAGCAGGGTGTTTCAGCATCTTCACAACAGTGGAGATAGTGACTTCATTTTTGTGGACTATTTGAAGCCTCATTTGATATACTTTTTGACAAATTTGATTAACACTACCTTTTGTGTCAATTTACAAATATTTCTTTTTATAATAAGATCATTGTGAAAATGCATCATTGCCACCTGCAAAAAGTGTGTTGCTTATGCCCTTCTTTTTTTGTCACTTCTAACTGTTTACCTGTATTTCCATTACCAGTGCAGCTTTCACATCAAAGGTAAGTCATGGCCTCATCCTCATCGTCCTTTCATCCCACACCCCTACTGGCACACTTTGACGCTCCTGTGATGTGATTAAGCGATCCTCCTATCTCTCATCATACGTGAATATCACACAAACAAGAACTCTTACGTCACTCTTTTATCCAGGTTGTCGTCATAGTGTATGCATTTTTCCTTTTTTGATTTCTATCCATTCATCATTCCGTCCAGCCATTCTGATTCTAAAAAAATAGTAGCAGATGAACGAGATCATACTGTAGGCCAGCTGACGATGAGGTACACACTGGGCTGGCCGCCAGTCAGTTGCAGGCCACCTGTGCAGAGAAACAAGCATTCACACCGAGGAGATATTTTGTGTCTTGAATTAACCTAACATGTATGTGTGAGTGGGGGTGCTACATAAACGATCCCTTGGCTGCGTGAAGGTTGGGAAATGCAGCAAAAAGCAATACACACAAACTACATGTAACAGCAAATAAAAGAAAGTATCTATAATACGACAATGCTTAATGCCCTGCTTTAGCTATTAAGTACCGCAATATAGCACTAATTTAAACAAATACGTACAGGTTGTCAGGAATAAACAGATCAGGGGGTGTTCTCACAGTACAAACATAAATATCATTAAAATAATCTCTGGCAGTGTCAATCAGAATGTTTGATTTCGCCCTTTGATCATTTCTGTTTTTCAGAACTTCATATCAAACCATTGACCAACCACACAATCCAAAGTAATACAACCGGTCTTTTAAATGCAATCTTCGTGGGAACACAAACAACAGTAATACCAGCTGTGGATTTCATCATGTAGTGTCTTTTCTTTCTTCTTTCTTAAACCTGGCAGGTGGAGAGAGCGCGTGTTCGTGTGTGTGTACCACTGACGTGCAGTAAGGTTCATGGTTGGTGAGGCACGGACTCCATAAGAGTCCGATTTACAAATTTTATAGCTCATCAACATTCCACGCACACACACTGTTTGTGGTCTTACCTTTATTTGTAGATGGAGTCCATGCATCTATGCTTCACCACATAAATCTCCATTACTTTACTGTAAAAATCCTCTTTAAATTCAATTAGTTTAGGGACCTTTTTCTTTAATTTTTTTGCCCTGCATCCGTCATATTTGAGCTACTAGATTTTCACAACAGCTGTCACATGCAGGAATGGGGCAGGGTGACCAAATGCAGCTTGGACCAGGGTTTATTGAGGGGAAAAGGGTGTTGGAGGAGATGATGAGGAGAACAAACAAGCAGGGAAACAGGGAGGCAAACTAATAGGACGGGCTAACAGAATGACAACGGGACTGACTGACAGGGCTGGCTAACAGAAACAGAACTGACAGAGGCAGGGTAACAGTAGGAACCGACAAGCTAACAGAACAATCCAAAAGGAGGTGACACGTAGACAGGACTTAAATACAAGACAGGTAGCGAGAGGCAGATGACGGCCATTACACTGATTACAGGTAGACACAGGAGGGGAGGGGCGAGCGCACAGAGATGTGAACGGAAACCATGACAACACATAGTGCAAAATAACAGATCTGTGCTGTATGCATTGACTCACGAACACCCCGCCCTCCCTTCAGTACTATCTGCCGCAACCTGTGCTTTTATTTACTGCGATTTTGTGTCCCATCAATAAAACAAAACGGTTTAGCTTTGTATTTGAAAAGGAAATATGACATTTCAGCAATTTTAACTATACAAATGTTCAAAATTAGTCGTACATAAAGATTAGTGGACAAATAATAATTAATATGCATTTTATATATATATATTTTTTTTTTTACTTGTGATGATGACAAGTGAGGCAGTGGGTATATGTGTGTGCACTGAGCTGCGTCAATTAAAAGTGCGTGCGTCCCAGTGCCTTGGAGAAATCTCTGCAGTGACTGAAGCAACAGAGTACGCTCGTTGGAAAGTTTATGTGCTATTTTACCCTTCACAGGACATCACTCCTAATTAGTTCTCTATGGATAGGAGTGGACTACTGGACTGTTGCCTCGTGAATTAACAGTGGTGTGCCTTCATGCGTAACACACTAAATACATGCCCAAAATCAGCTAGGATAGCCTCCAGCTCACCTGTGACTCCATTGAGGAAAAGTTGTAGGCCTGCAGCAAAAGGATGACATCTTTAAGTAGCATCTTCGTAAATGGAATTGCACTAAGGAGGAAACCTTGTTGATGGTAAACATTTGGCACTTTACGCCCTCTGGTGGTCATTGTATCCTGACACATTGGGATATCCTTGTTTTGTCTGGATTTCTGCCCAATTTGACCATTTGCTGCTTTTTTTTAAATGACAAACTGAATGTGAAAAATATCCATCCATCCATCCATCCATCCATCCATCCATCCATCCATCTATCCATTTTCTGAACCGCTTTGTCCCCACGGGGGTCGCGGGCGTGCTGGAGCCTATCCCAGCCGTCATCGGGCAATAGGCGGGGGACACCCTGAACCGGTTGCCAACCAATCGCAGGGCACACAGAGACGAACAACCTTCCGCACTCGCACTCACACCTAGGGACAATTTAGAGTCTTCAATCGGCCTACCATGCATGTCTTTAGGATGTGGGAGGAAACCGGAGTGCCCGGAGAAAAGTCACGCGGACACGGGAAGAACATGCAAACTCCACACAGGGAGGGCCGGAGGTGGAATCGAACCCGCACCCTCCTAACTGTGAAGCGGACTTGACTTTGCCTATGTGAAAAATAATTTGTGAAAATTAGTCTTTGTTTGGAATCTTTATATCCAGAGTTTTTGGGATCAACAAACATCGCAAAATGGTTAATTTGACCATAGGGGTGTCTTCAAACTTGTGATGATTCAGTTAGCCTATTTAAAAGGTGATAAGTAGTCCATGTTGTTTGGTGACATGGTGTGTAAACACACTAAATATGCACCACAGGAAGCAGAGGAAAAAATCTGTCTCAGGAGATTATTGTAGACTGACACTGTAAACATAAACTGCAGATTACAGAAATACATTATGTTACAGCCATCCTATTTCTATCACATCTGATTCGGCCTGCTGCACACTGAGCAATACAATCAAAGATGCCTGAACTGGACAATTGCAATCAAATTACTCCCGTCTGACAACTGACTAGAACTGCAAACCCTGATTTCCTATTGGGTGAATGACATATTGATGCACCACATCCTATCTATCATTTTATTTTTCCATCGATGACATTATGCAATTGTCAAGGAGGAAGTAGATTTCCCTGGTTGCTCCGGAGATATTACTATGTTAATACAAAGAGAGCAAATGTGACATAGGGACAGTGTGGATACTTCAGTTGCTGTTAGTAATGACAGGTTAATTTATTGACTGCAGTCTGGCGCATACACCCACATTTTGGCAAGAGACTCTATATGTTGCTTGTTAGTTCCAGGTGTATATATAAAATTATAAATATAGTTAATTATTGTAAAACACATCCATAGAGTGTATGTAGTGCGTACTGTATTTCTATGGATTGATTGTTTACATCTGTGCCATTCATCTGCAATTGAAATTTGGAATGACAGTAAAACATGCCGACAGTGACTCATTCATAAAAATGAGTTGCAGAATCCCACAAACTGGGCAACAGCAACAATTCAATTTACTCGTGTTCTGTTTGTGGCGGGATGATTTGGGAGAGAGGCAGGTTAAGGCCAGGACTGATCACAAGCCAATCACAATGGATATTGACAATCTAAAAAATAAACATTCACATCTATTGGCAATTAGGAGACTTCAATTAAGAAGATGTGCATGTTTTGGGGAATTGGGAGGAAGCTGGAGAACTACAAACTACACATCAGAAAGTAAAAGTGACTTTTGTTTAATGACCTGGAACAGTTGCCAGCTTTGATTACTTCAGCTAAAGCAGCATTTACAATGACTGATATTAACCTCAAGGCTAGATAACGGTTAGCATTGTGGGAATTATTTACCCTTCTGGCAATTAAACAATTCAGATTTTTTGACAAGTGACGTGACATTTTACCAATTATCAACATAAGACATACAGAAACACACACACACACCCACAGTAGTCTTACTAAATCAGAATTTTTTATTTTTAAATCCAGTTTGTACAATATTAATGTTATCTATTCTTGTTGTCTTTCAATATTTGCGTTTGAATGTGTTGATAGGGATTTAAAATTGTGTTTTAACACTTTAAAAATACTTAGGTGTTGCAAATGTCTGGGCTGAAAAGTAACCACAGCCATTAATGAATTTTTTCCCCCCCACAATAATTTTTGCTATAGTGTAAACTCCCTCCACACTGACAAATGAGGCTTGCTGTGTGTTTTCTCATTATAGCATGATAGTCAGTCTTTCTTTATCTTAGAGACAGTTGGAAGCAATACAATTGCTGCATAGTTCCATGTTCAATGTTGTCAACATGCCTTTAAAAGGTCTTGCCTGATGCAGTGAGGCAAGATTATGCAAAAGGTAAAGGAGTGGCGTCAAAGTACGCAGCAGGACCTTGTGAATGAGACCAAGGCAATTGAGATGTCAGTTACAGAGAAAAAAAAACAACTGGACAGAAATCTTTCACTGCTTGCAAAGTCCCTGGGAACAATAAGGTACATGGACAGGATGGTTTTACGTGTGCCAAGCATTATTGAAATCTCTTGGAGAACACTTGGGAGAAAAAATTGTGGTCAAATGAAACCAAAAATCAAAATGCACTGTGTGAGAATAAAATAACAAGGCAATGTAAATTAAACAACCATAACTACTTTAGAAAATAAATATAATCATAGCCGGACAACAATAAAAAATGTTTTTTGGTTTTATTTCCATTTTAAATGTATGAAAAAAATGAAGCAATTACAAGACAGAGGTCATTCATTCATAGTACCATTTCAGAAATGTTAAACAAAATACGTTAACCACATCATGCTTTGGAATGTAATAGAAAAATAACTTTACACAGTTAAGAAATGGTAAATTCAACAAAATAAATACAATGTATTTTTTAAAATCCAGAATTGGAATGTACCGCTGAGGTAGCTTGTGGAAACAATTATTATTTTATCACAGCGAGAGAAAAAAACACATTTATTATCTCCCAGTTTTACATGAACATAATGAAAATAGAGGGCATATGCTAAAAGGTTTCATATAAAAATAATCCATTGAAATGAACGCTTTGATTCCTTTCTAATACTCTTGTGGCAGGGACATTGATAAAGTGCTCAACAGTGAAGTGTGGCCACTTAGTAGGAGAAGATTTCCATTTTAATGTTTTTTTTTCTATTGTAGTCAGACTTTTTAAGTACCCTTTTTCATAAGGAAAAAAAAAAGGTTTCAGTTCAAACTAAAGAGAAAAATGACAGCATTTTTGTAGAAAATAAGACAAATCTCAACTCTGGAGATACTTGACATTCAGAGATACACATTGAGGGAAAATTGTGTCCTTGAAATATTTTTGCTGAACTATTCTTTGTATATGCCAAAGGACAATTTTCCTGACAATATGTCATACAAAGGGCAGCGTCGTAAGTCACAGACTTATTTCAGTACAGGTTTTCCTCGGCAAGTCCGTCTGGAAAAAAAAAAAGGCAGAAAACAACATTAACCAAGCCTAACGATGAGTCATCATGTGTGTCTTTGATAGAAATTACCTTGCTGCAGGTTACTCTGCAGTGGGTGGTTGAGTTGATGCAACTCAGAGTTTTGGTCATGACACCCCAACTGCAAAGTGAAGGGATCCAAGATGACACTGTTTGGAGGCAGCGAGTTCTCGGAGGTGCTCGGGCTGAGACCGAGTGGATCAAAGTGTTGGGAGGTACGCACTGTTTCCTGGTGGTAGCTGAAATCGTGAATATCGCCGCCTCTTTTTGTGACCACATCCAGATCATCAAAGAGGCTCCCTAACACGCCGTCATTCATCAGTTTAGTATGTAGGGCAGAGGGAACAGCAGCCTGGCTGAGCCACTGAGATGGGGAGGAGGATGAGGAAGAGGAGGAGGAGGAGGAAGAGGAGGGCAGGCAGTCGGAGGTGGCCACACTTTGCAGCAGATTGAACGGACCAAACATGTCAAAATTGGAAGCCAACGAAGAGATTTGCTGAGCCAGAATGCTGATCTCCGCTTGCTCCATCTGGCTGTACTCCTCAGACGTCATGGATAGAGGGGATTGGCCAGCGCTGGGAAGACTGGAAGGTAATATATACTGGGGAACACGATGCACTTGGTGGACGCTGCCCTCTTGTGGGTGCTCTAATAGGAGGCCAAAGTCATCTTGATGCAAGGCACAATCCCCAGAGGTCTCACTCAATTCAGACGTTGCCAAGCCGTCTGGAACTAATCTAGCACCGGATGCGCAAGATGAGAAATCATAGGCTGAAGATGAAGGGGAGGTCGGAGAGAGAGAATTGAAAGTGATGAAGACTTCCTGATCAAAGGTGTTCTGCGAGGGGAGGGGACGCTGAGGTGAAAGGTGGCAGGTGAGCGCAGCTTCCGGGTAGGGGTAGTAGGAAGGAGAAGCCTCCGGGGAGGACAGCAGCTGATCGGCGTATGTGTGCACATCCACGTGGTGGACGAGTTTCAGGTCCTCCTGCTGCACAGTAGAGCTGGAGGACGCAGGGCTGTAGGGAGGGGTGAAGAACGCAGGGCTACCCCCTAAAGAAAAGGGGGAGCTATCCTCATGGTGGATGTTTTCATGCCATCCCAATCTGGCTTCAGAACAGACCTCCTGACCGTTGGGAGTCCCCTGCCTCTTACAGTTTCTGGGGGGACAACTCTCTGTGGGAGATGATGGCCTTAAAGTATCATCGCTTATTCTCTTCTGAAGAAACTTGGCCTCTGTTTCACTAAAGAATCGCAGAATGATTTTGATTTTTAGAAAAAACAGGAACAAAAGAACATCATCTTATTTTGTTGGGAAACACAAAATCAAATCCCTTCCAATTTAGAGATAGAATTGTCAAAAAATTGTCCCAAGATGTCTAAATATTGCTTAACTGAATCAAAAAAGGCGGAGGGTTTCTTTTTTAAATTAATGCATGGTCTTTTAATAACAGTGGAAACATTTGCCATACCTGATGATGAAGTTAGTGCAGAAGATATATGCAGTCTGGCAGCGAGACTCTTTGGTAGCACAAATGTAGCTCCAGGCCCATGACAGATCTTTGCACTGAAGTCTCATCACCATCTGGACCTGCAGGCTCTCCTCTGCTTGCACTGAAGAAACAAGAAGCACATTATCATGCACAGTCACAAACACAATTCTGCTAAAAAATCACAGTTGAGGAGTTTGAATGAAGGAAGCACAAACTAAGTAGGCAAATTTAACATCAATCCAACACTTGCATCCAAAACAAATTGGCTCGTTTGACAAGTCTCTGAATGCCGTGTCAAGCACATGCAAAAATTAAAAATGTCATGTAAATAATTCATGAAAACAATGTAGCTTTTGATTGTCTGAGTGGCTTACACTCCTGCCAAGTCAAAACTGTTGGGGAAATACTTATTCAAATGAAAGACCCTGACCCAAAGCAGAGTTTACCGAACAAGAACACAAAGAGTGTTTTTCTCGTCAGAGCGAAATGAATAATTAATGATAACATCTTGGCCCTTGAATGACTATGTTACTTACGTAAACGTCTGTGATGATTCACACTTAAAGATAGCTCTTCAGGATGAACTAGGTTGTACCACGAACGCCCGACCATTTCTTCTGCCGAGTATCCCATCAAATATAAAACACTGGAAAAAAAAAAAAAAAAGCACAACATCGGTGTGTAAAAAAAAAAAAAACATGAATTGATCATATTCATTCAGGTTTGCTCATACCTGTCTGAGAGCTGAGTGAAGCTCATGTCAAGGGTGTGTACACTTTTGAAACTGGGGCACAAGTGTGACTCCACACCCCGGAGGCGGTCCACTGTGGGGGTGCACAGAGCCACAAAGAGGGTCTCGCCGACAGTACCGTTGGGGGAGAACCAAGCCTCCGGAAAGGACTGGAAGCTGCCTTGAACCAGCATTGAACAGACACTATGCTGCTGCTGCTGCTGCTGCTTGAACGTCTTGGAAGTTTGCATGCTGCATACAAAACTCCTCTCTAGATGAATAAAGCAAGTAGAGAAATAATCAGTATTTAGTTAAATAATGAGTGATACTTAATTCACAAAATGTTCACAAGTTTAATCATGATAAAAAAAACAGACTCGATAAATTGGACTCGGAAATGTATTATGGTTTGATGAAAGCAAGGGTGAACTTTGGGGGAAACGCAAAATTGCTGTTATTCTTCAACTGGAATTTGGAGCCAGGCAATTTATGAAGGATTTCAAATGATTTCAGTCAGCGTGAACACAAAATATTCAGGCATTGTCAGGACAATTTGTATTTTGAGGTCAATCAGAGACACAGGAGTTTGAATGTGATCTATTTATTCTGAACCAAGTCACATGAGTAGCTATAAAAGGGCGTGCACACTTGTGTCATTTTTGCTTACTACGCAGATCACATTAAAGTTTCGAAATCATTTATTATGGTCTCATTTTTATATTACAAAAAAATAAAGTGGCATTTGAGATTGTAGCTTCACATTTTGCGAAGAAAGCACAATTTTGAAATGCGGCAATTTGTACGTTTTTGATCAATACTGGGGAGATCTGTGTTTGGCATTCATCTATTAATATTCCCCAAAATATTAAAATATTACCTGATGATGTGGTCTTTTCATTGTGTCCCTTCAAGATGGGTTCAATAATTTCAATGTCCTCACGTTCCACCATGTCATATATGGTGTCTCCTTGAAGCACGTCTACCTGAGAATGCAATGTTTGGCCAATTCAGGAATCCAATTGTATTTATAAAATGACACCACGTCAAAGCGCAGACTCACCATGGAAAGGCCGAGATATTCGGATACATTTTCAGACACGTAGACCAGCCTGCCTTGGACAGTAGTGACGAGGATGAAACCATGCAAAGCTTGGAGAAAGGCCCCATAAGTAAAAGAGCAGGGGAGAGCATCTCCCGTGGAAAGTCCTAAAGGAACAAATGTGTGAGTTTGTCCTCAACAAGTCATAAAAGAAGCGAGATATTTTCCACTTACCATGAAAGAGAACCGACTTCCTGATGTAGGTGCACACGGCAGCCATCGAGTGCAGGTAGGAGAGGCGTTCCTGGTCCGCCAGGGGAATGGGAAGAAGAGCTCGCATATTCCTGATCTCATGATTGATGTGGTCCCGCCGTGCTTTGGATGCGCCTTTGGTGGATCTGTGAGGCACCATGGCGGCCAAGTTGAAAGAAAATAAAACCGACAAACTCACCAGTGCCTCACTTGCATCTCATAAATGATGTTTGCGTTCATCATTGGCTTGTGTCAAAAAGAGAAAAAAAAAACACCGATGGCCTAAACTAACCCACTCTTGAAAAGAATCGAGCTTAGGGAGAGTGCACGGGGTTATTTTCCTTCTGTAAAAAAAAGTAGACTTTGAACATGAATGGTTCCTATGGAAACTGATGTGATGAGAAGCTGTCGTGTCTGCAGTGGAGGATGAGGACTCTCAGTGGACTTGGGGCGCGTGTGTGCATGTGTGTGTGTGTGATCATTATCTGTCTTGAGCCTTTTTATAGCTGCCAGGGGCTTCAGTGTGGGGGCGTCACACTCAAAGTGGAGGCTGGGCTACAATGAGAGAGGGCACCCCACATCACAAGGACATTCACAAAAGGAGAATCATGGTGATTCTTTTTAAATCCGAGAGGCGAATAATTCTAGAATTAAAGACAGTGAGCTCGAGGATGCGCTGTAATTACCTGAACACAAGAAAAAATAATAAAGGCTATTTTATGTGCTTTACATTGTACCGTATTCCTTAAATAGATGAATATTAATTGAGCAGACTGCCAAAGATGTTTTTTTTTCTCATTAAATTGCTACCTGAGGAAATAAAAAAAAAATCACTTTACTTTTAACTAACAAGTTCAATTAATGCATCAAAATACCAAAGATTGAGTTTGAAATTTATTATTGGGGATATTCTGATTACCATTCAGCTAAATTGTGCTCCTAGATGGCAAACCGCACAAAGTCCCCAAAATAATCTGTGCGAGAATACCAGCTCTTGCGCACGAATCAAACTGAATTTAGCAAGCAAAATAATGATTATTGAAAAAAGATTGATTGATCATTACAATTTCAACCAAATAAACTTTAATGTCTATTTTGGCAGCATGCACATGAACTGTTGTGGGTTTTGTACATTATATGTAGCTGAACCCTAAATCAGCAAATAATTTGGAGACAGAGAACGGAAAAACTCCCCATTGACAGGAAGAACGGAAATAGAAAGACTGAGGTCAGAGAAACTTTTTTTTTCCAACTTTGAATAAACTATCATAAGTCATTTGAATAAAACAGCAAGAGTAATCCCTTGCCTGTCAAATATTGAGCCCGCTCAGTCTGTTTCTGTTTTTGATGAAACCAATGTACCTACCCTAATTATTCGCAAGGCCGAAAGTCATTACAAATTCCCAAACAATTATATTTTGATGTTGTATTCCACCATCACTATATTGTGCATTAAATTAAACTGTAAAATAAAACTTTGGGGAGTTTGACTGAACTAAAAAGTTTCCAAAGACTTTGAAATACTACAGCATTATTATTTAAGAGTCTGCATATGGATCCTCATCATTTTGAGGATTCGTGTGGGCCAATCATTTGTTTCAGTTTGTCTAGAGAGGGATCATTAGTCGCCCAATTAATCCCGATACAAACTAAAAGTTTTGAAAATGGAGCACACTGAACCTCATCACTTGAAATATGATCCATTAATTAAGAACAGATAATGGGCATCATAATCCATGACGATAAGGCAACTCATAGTATGGAAGAAACATGTCCCCTGAAATTAAATGTGTATTCTATCAACTGCTCTAGTGTTTCCTTGAAATGCCATGTTTTTTCAGGCACCAGCTTTCTATCCTCTTGGGGCTCTTTAAATGCCTCTTTTCGCAAATCCCCCCCAATTTAGTGGCCGTGAGCCGAAAACTAGAACTTGAGTGATGGAATCGGAGCGGGACGTTGCGAGACAAGACAAAACAAACCACTCTGAACAAATCCTCAGTCTGACTCTCGAGGACCGATGGGATCGTCTTGAGTCCTAAAGGGAAATTAGAGAGTAATTTGGCCGAGGCTTTCCCCGCATTAACGCCTGCGTCGTGGAGCGAGGAGGGCTCCGGGGCCAGACAGAGGGACCCGACATTGCCTTGCTTCCTGTGTTCTGTGGGGCCAGGCGGGACAGGGTGTCTCTACTACCTCACTTTGAGCTCACCCTCCGTCTGTGGCCTGCACTTAACAGTGGAGATAACGGTGACTTTATAGCTGAGGGCTGGTGACAGACAGGAACACACTGCCAGCACGCCGCTACTGGTGGCAGCGACAACGACCGGAGTTGGGGCTCACGCACTAAATTGGGACGCCCCATGCAGCCGCACGCGTCCGGTTGAAAGTCATTTGATGTGTGGGATTGGGATGCCCCAAGTTTTAGACATTGAGGGCTATCAGACAGGGCGACTGCATGGGGAAGATATAAACGCTCTGGAGTTGAACAGGAAGCATTAAATTGAGAGGCGAGGGCTTCAAAGTCTTCAAGTGATACAAAATGGAGCTGAAACAGGAATATCCAGTCATGTGTTAAAGCGATGCCAAGATGTGAGGTTCATTACCTAAATTTAGTGCTCTATCTTTTTTTAAAATGTTAAACTGTGATGAGTTCCATTAGTGTAACCTTGACAGTGAGTGGCACGTCTGCTGGGAAGGCAACTAAATAAATATTGTAAATAATATTCAAGAGCAGAAGTTGTAATTCTTAAGAGATTTCCGGTTTGACTGTTACTACAAGAAGTAAAAAAAAAAAACACCTGTGTGAAAGTTTCTGCAGGCTTGAGTCAAATTTAAGCCTTTAAAGATATTTTTTGTAGACATTTGACATTCATTAACACAATATAACCACATTAAAGATAGTCAAGTACATACCTGACACGAATCTCTTCTCCCCTCTCTAACACAAATACTTACACAGGTCTGCATGAAAAAAAAACACAGTAGCAACATTTCCTACAGTAGTTTTGGATGAAGAAACTTTTGCTCAATTTTTCTGCACAGTTGTAAAATATATTAAAGTAGTGCAGGGGTACAGGAGTACTTGTATTTACTTGGCAGAAGTATCACTTTAATACTTGATGAAACATTAGAGGTGTCAAATCCAGGTCAAGAAAGGAAAATCCCTGCCATAGTATGGCAATTAGTTCCATCCGAAAATATAATATTTCAGGTGGTACGATCTTCATTGCCTACAGGTTTGTAAGCTTTTCGTGGAAAAATTAGCGAATATGTTAAGATCACATCGCAATTTTGTAGTGAAGTGTAGTGAGTTGCAATCGATCCCCACAAAAAGACAACTATAGTCAAACTGTCTTAGATTTATTACTGATTTTGTTATAAATCATATTGCAGAGGAAGTCCTGACCAACTTTTACAATCGTCCTGAAAACAGTAAACAATAAAAGGAAAAAGGTGAGCAAGGTGAAAGGTGAGGTATATGTGGATAATTAAATGTTGAATACACTCTACACTTTATCCCTTTACCGTACACAATTTGTTAATAATAACAAATGGATACAATATACTACTATGCCATCTCACTGTGCACAAAACAGTCGCTGGTACTACAGTCCGACAGCGTGACCCATTTTGGAAACCAAGGCACACCCCTCCAACATTTCTTTAAATTGTATCTTAAAGGGTGGGTTAAATCACAGCCATTAAAAACATGAGGTCAAAATATTGAAACAAATGCACCCATCAATTGCATCATTAGCATCGTCATAGAGGTGTATGCAGAGTAAAATGTGTTGCCCAACAGTATCCTTCAATCAATGTGTTTTTGTCCCTGAAGTGTTTCATCACCCATATTAATTAATACACATAAAAAGGAAAAACACCATCACCATACAAAAGAATTAGAAATAATAGCAAATTCCTGATGGCCATTTGGTGTTTGACTTGTTTTTAGGGGCTGGTGTGCACTGACAAATTTTGTGAGCAGTATTGTGTGTGAGGTGTCCATGTGAGTACGTGAATGTGTGTATGCGTGAGAAAGCACGTCCTGATATGCTTTAGTGCCTTAATCTGCTGTCTTAAACCTGGAATTTAATGTAAACTGATTTGTAAACATTTATGACGCAGCCCAGGGTGCTGCTGCTGGGTTTATTTTAAGCCATAATTTCTTCCGCAACAGTAGAAAGCTTCTATTGCTTGTGTCACAAGAACCTCATAGCACTACCTACCCTCCATACAAAGGTAACACAGTGAGTTGAGGCTGTAAATATAGACTTGACTGAAAACTGTCTTTAATAAATGTATTTTTTAGTCTTTTTTTGAATTCGGTTAAAAAAAATGACAGTGGAGGAACAGACCCCCCTCGGTTATGCATACAGCTACTGTACAAAATTTTTGCGATGACAATCACGCATGAAAAGAGCTGTATGTCTTTCCAAGATGTGTTTGCGAGTAGACTACTTCCTGGTATGGAGCCAACAGTACAATCGTTAATACCCTAATAGTAGTAATGACAATAATAATAATAATCTGTCTGAAATCAGCTGGGATTGGCTCCATTGCATCTGCGACACTCATGATGGTTAGCGGTTCAGATAACGTATGGATGGATAATAATAATGCTAATAATAATAATAATAATAGTGAGGATAAGCGGTTCAGAAAATGAATGGATGGATAAGAAGCAGCACCCGATACTGTAACATGTTTTTTTTTAATGGAAATAGGAATTGTAGTATTCCCTCAATAATACTTAATGCATCTGTTGTACTATTTACTGGTTTACAATGTCAAAATGAATTCTGTGAAAGAGCTTAATTATAAAACAAGGTGAGTGACGGCCCAAAGTATTTGTCCTGTATACCTGGCGAAAAATTCAGCGAGAGACTTTTGACAGTCAACCATAAAAAAAGAAAGCAAACGTATAGCTGTTTAGTGATTTCAAGTGATGTGCAATAAATTACACACGTTTTATGATATATACTTACAATTAAATGAATCTGGATGAGCATTCTAGAGAGGAAAATTTTAAGGCAGCCCTTATGCAGTTATATCACCTCTCTTGTGAGCATGGAAACGTGCACGCTCCCCCTTGAGTCAACAAGCAAGTTATGAGAAAAGTGTCTGACACAACGTAGATTGTCTAAAAGAGAAAAAAAGTGTTGGTGATGCATATTCAACAAGTGTAAATGTCACACTATGCGATTACACTGTGATTCATTTCTTACATTTGGCACAGCGAAGCGGGGGTTAATTAGCAGGTGAGTAACAACACGGCCACAGAAATGTTATGTATTGACACGGGAAGGTCTTGTTTAAGACATTGAGATGGACAAAGTGGTCACAACTGCCTAGTAAATGAGAGTTGAGTCACTGTTGGGCAGTGGGTGGCAGTGGGGTGCTTCCCGGGCCGGGTTGGTGATGAAGCAAGAGCAAAAGTGAAGCATCCCAATAGTCCTTTTGTTTTTAAAACCAGCACGACACCCAATAATCAACATTTTTACGCATTGGCTGCAAATGGACGAGTCTGGTATATATATAGACATAAAAGTACATTCTCAAGAACTATTTAAGTCTCCATCTAGAGATTGTGTTCAAATGAGTCTCTTAAAGAAGCTTAGTTGTGTTTGATGACATCAACGTTAGCTTTCTTTTTTTTTTTTTTTTTTTGCTAGTTCTTTCTGTGCTTCAAAGTTTATGATTATCATAGGCTGATTGAATTTCAAATGACAAAACCTCCCAAAAAATTAAGAGAGAGGGAGAGAGAGTGGGTGAATGGGTCTCACCCATTTTTCTTTTCCTCTTGTGAAACATCCTGAGCATGAGAAAGTCCACTGAGTCCAAACAAGTCCTTTGCGGGACATTTTTGGATAAATGAGATTAAATCCAGCACAGATCTGTGTTTTACAAAACAGTTCATCCATGCTCAAGTGGACTTGGCAGAAAAGAAATATGCTTCTCCTTTATATTTCAGCCATGGGGGGAGACGATTGGCCTGCTGATGTTGCTGTTGGTGGTCATGGCAGAAAGTTCCCACCTGGAAGGATGAGAAAGAGTGTTGAATGGTACTCAAATCAATGATGATAAAATCAAAATTATAGTAATAACATTTGTGTCATTTGATGTCAAGCGCTGTCACAGAAAGAATCAGGGGGACCTTTGTAGCTTTGTCCAATGCTCAACATACAACGTTATGTCAATTT
The DNA here is from genome assembly GCF_054491065.1 of Syngnathus leptorhynchus. Classification (NCBI taxonomy): domain Eukaryota; kingdom Metazoa; phylum Chordata; class Actinopteri; order Syngnathiformes; family Syngnathidae; genus Syngnathus; species Syngnathus leptorhynchus. The sequence goes on along the minus strand of NC_141204.1, from coordinate 9,614,020 downwards.
TCATCCAAGTTGAGATAACTAACCACATTCCTCGTCACATTTTGATGGCATTAAGTAAGATAGCCCCGAAATACAAAACAGTTGTAATTAATGGTGTGTGACATCAGTTGGATGAGGGGAGGCTATGATGTAATATGAGAACCGGGAGCAGTGTCTGACAACAGGGTCTAGTACTGACCTGATGACAGGTCAGAGGTTGAGCTCCAGATTGTTATCACTGGCTCTGGTTTCAACACTACGAACCCTTCTCAATGGCTTTGTTCGTTTTTTTGTGTAGTGCGTGCGTGTATGTGTTGGATTGGCACAGGGGCAGGAGATTTCATTGAAGAGTACCGGGAATTCATCAGAATTTTATGACCTCACATCTCTCTCACACACATACAAAAAAACTTTATACGTAAGTTCAAAATAACTCTAGACTTTAAAAAGAAGTGCAAGGTGGTAGTGATGATGCAAGAGAAACAAGAGGCTCTTTCTCAAGTGACGTCAAGTGTCAAAAATGAATTAAGTTTTAATGTCCATGTCTCTTTAAACAGTGGCAAAGCACAGAAGAACAACAAAGACAATTTAATAAGTAGCATATGTTTAAGAACAGGATGTTTGTCAGACCTGATATCATGCGGGAGGCCCGACTGCTCCAGACGGTACTGAATTACAGCTATTTTGCATAATGTTTTCAAATTAGGACCTGAAAAAAAGAAAGAGGGATGATTCATAGGATAGAGACATTAGTAAAACACAATTTAGAACAGAGCCACGTCACATAATTAAAAACAGATCGATGTTATGAAAATCACCTTGTTCAAGTTATAATGTGTACCACATAATACAGTCTTGACTGAATGAGGCATTAACATAATAAAATGTGCCTATCTATACAGAAAACACCCACGCCATTCATTCTGGATAAAATCGCATAGCAACTGAACGTATTATGACATAGGCTGTGAGCACTACAGAATTTAATCAAGGACTTTCACCTGAGAACAGGAAGTCAGTCGACTTAGATTTGGATTCAACTTTGATTACCCCTTGGGATTATTATTATTATAATTTTCATTTTAAGTGCAGAAATTCAGATGAGGCCCATTTTCCTAATTGTGTACAGATGGAACCTTCTTGGAATATATTTGAAACTTTCAATTGTATTTTATATTTTTGGGGGGAATTCTTCTGTGTACGGAGAGGTCCCAGGTGATCAGGGCCATCGTCTCATAAAAGTGACCTAGTATGTGCAGTGTTGCAAAGACCAGCAAACACCACTGCAATGGTTCCTTGTGAAAGTCTGCCCTTGTTTATAAAACCACATACTTTACGTTGACTATCAACACATTCAACCACTTCAAAAACAATCCGTTTCAACGAGGTGGGTAAACCATAAGAGCTACAGTCATACCACAGAGTGCAACTACTTCAAACACTTCACACAAGCCCAGAGGAGCTCAGGCAAATCTGCATTCAGTTCCGAATGTACTCAAATGATGGTGAAGGCAGAGTAAGGAGAATAGAAGACACAACTCTTGGTCTCATGATGTGCTAAACTACTCATTACCTGTCAACCACAGGAAAGCCCTTTGTATTGCATGGCTGATAATGGAATAGGCTTGAGTGGCGTGAGTACCGGTCATCATGTTCAAAGCTATTAAAGTGATGCAGAGGATGCGTACGATCTAAGATGAATGTATATATGACGTAGAAGCTCGCATAGAGCTTGTACTTTGGAGTTGGCTTACACTTCAACGGCCATATGTCTGTCTTTAGGCTAAAAGAGGGAACATACATGCATACGTACAAGGGGTGCACCGAATGGGCCCCGATTTCCTTAATTTTAGGGGGGACAGATGATTGGCCGATCCCTTGAAAATAAAATCAATCTTGCTCACCAAACTGACTTTTTTCTCCAGAGGTCCCAAAGTGTACCTCAGATTGAACAGACAATGCCCCTCTACATTAGTTTTGAAAAATGTGGGGGGAAAAAGCGATGGGTGACAGATATACTCACAGAAATCTAAGATGTAGAGGTCTGAATGATCCATGAGGTCAAATTCATCACCCATTCCTTGCTCAGGACAGGGACTGCAACAAAGACAATAGCTTGTAGTTATCAAAGAGAAAGAAATTAACACAAAGAAATTCCACAAGCTGCATTACAAAAAGGAACATCATTTCATTCAACTTCTTTGCACATTTTAACCAAAAAGTCAACAATTAAAATAAAAAAGGTGTGTTGGTCACACATCGTTCAGCTCTCCTTATCACGGCCAGCTTGATTTTAAGCCCACAGGAAGTCGAGCAGTGCAGTAAGACAAGCTGGCCCATACAGATAGCCTCCCAGACATGTGATGCCGTTCATATCACTGCACATCTGTTTCCTGCCATGGCAAGATGCACACACGCATTCAAATGCAAACACACCTGTAACACACTAGGTGTATCACTGCCAAGAGAAGGGGAAAATAAACTGATAAAATCAATAACAATAAAACAAATTCGATTTATTGGACACCTCAAGTCGGAATTAAAAATTAGCACCTGATTCAAACTAGTGCAAACAACAAATAATACTGCTGATATTTTAAATGAAAACAATACAATGGTATTTATTTTTTTGGAATGCATTCATTTATCCGTGACTTCACCGAATGATTTTCAATCATAACAAAGAAAGCAAGCGCATTCAATTGGACGAATCAGATTTCAGGAGTCACAATAAACACTCAGCAGTAAGATTAAGCAACTCTGCAACATGCTATTTTATTCCCCATAATACAAATGAGTCCAAAACTCCAAAGATCAGTAGCAATAACATCTTTAAGAACACAAAAATAAAAACATACTTTCTATCATGGCTTAAAATTGGGGCATTTCTGAGATTCAGATGTAATCAACATACATCATCACGATTGGCCAGTAGGGTCCAAATCTATTTTCGGGCAAATTCATACCTTCTATTGAACATCCTTTTTTATACCACACATCCGTACATTAAAGGAGAGAAAACATGGGACCAGTGCATCCCTACTTGGGAGTTGATTAAATAGTTTGAGGATCCCCCCGCACCTCTCCAACTCATCAATCTCTATTTCTCTTTCCCGTTGTCTCCGCCACCGCGTCTCCCTCTCGCTGCGTGTTCAGGATGTTGTAAGGGGTTTACACTCCTAATCTTCCCCAAACAAACATGTTTGAGGCTTAAAGCAGCCAGGAGAGGAGCAGAGCACGAGCACGGTTGTCCCAGAGGGCCAGCTGTGGAAGTCATTACGCCCCCTTCCCCACAAAAAGGTGATCCACCCAGGCTTATAGAGAGCCTTCAATCGAATACCTTCAACAACCCCGTCCCATCATCGGAACACCGGTGACTCTTATCTTTGCTTCCCGTCCTTCATATAGGCCTAATGGCAGTACCATCACTCAAGTGTCATGCCTAAAAAGTTTAGGGATAGCGGGAATGTTAGTATGGAAAATACCACTGAAAACTAGATGGAGGGAATCTCTGTGACATAAGAGTAATGGGCACTGCACGTAAGACAAGAAGAAGCGGGCTTGTAGAAGTGCAAACCGATTCAATAGCACCAGATAATGGAGGATTATTTTCACCTATCTTAGTTGCTAGTAGTATCTAGTTGTTGTCAAAAGAAACAGATTAAGTTAGCAATTTACACGCCCGCTTTGATTTTGTACATTATTAATACAAATTATGATCTATAATGTGTTCTATTGTGCATTACAAATCTTTGATAACTGCCAAACTGCTATCATAATGTGCTAAACAAATGAGCCCAATAAGGTAAGAGACAAGTGGAATAGTTTGCAAAACAGAAAAATGCATCTGAGCCATTAGGGTTCAGTAGTTCAAGAAGCAAAACCAATTAATGTGACATAATTATCATACGTGCTGTTGGCAACTGAATTTGTTTGTTGAGTTTTTAATTCTTGTCAGTGCCTCAAAATGTGTCGTTAAAGGTTATGAAAAGTTGAACATGTTGGAATGACACCAACAGCAGCATAAGTAACTCCACTGTTTTGAGAACACAATGCAAGCGCACTAGCTGTCAACAACTCACACAGCGAGAGAGTGTCAGCCTTGGATGCTGATGCGTGAAAAAAGGTACAGATAAGAAAATGCCTTAAGATCATCAAGAGAAATGACAACTGTATTGCTGGGACACAACTTTCTCGCCTACTCATGGACAATATTAGCCTGGGTGTGAAATCCAGCAGCACATTAATGTTTTATTGCTCTTTGTAAAACAAGCCAAAAAGATCTTAGAAGGAAAAAGGGGGCGGGGGGGGGTTTGATGGAAGCGGGAAAGTCACAGTGTTTGACTTTATGTGGCGTCCTGGTGTTTGATGGTTCACTTTGTTACTCGATCAGCAAAGTATCACTACGTGTGAAAGTTGGTTGTCCTGACCTCGGAGCAATGGTGGTTCCCAGTCTAAAAGAAGCCAGAGTGATACTCCCCCCACTAAAACAACAGTGGTTGCTATTTCAAACAACACTCAATGAGGGTGTCTAATCACCCAATTGCCGTCCTCTCTAGTAAAGCGCTGACGTCTCCACCTAATTATCTTTGAAAGTAGGCCACTGAAACAGTAGAAAATCAACTACTGTGCTAAAACTAATGAGGGAACATTACAGAGCCAAGGAGTATTCCAGACTTGGAATTCATCCATGTAAATGCCATACCAAGAAATGCTAAGTGTTGATGGGGAAAGTTACTTCTGATGATCTGTTGGAGTGTTTTGAGTCATTTCATTAGCGATATCCTCATTCTTGGAATGATACGATCTTCATCCTGTTCCTTTCGCTACAACATCCTATTGAACTTTGCTCCTTCAGGACCATCTAGCTCACAGGAACTTATCGCACACACTACAACTTCCTGTAAAACACCTTATCAGGTTGAACAGCCACATGTAATTATTTTTGTAAGCCTTTTAGAGAAGAAGAAAAAAAAAAAAGAATTTACAGGGCGAACAGATGGTTCTAGGAAAAAAATTGTGGCAAAAATGAATCAACACTGGGATACAGATTCCGTCAAAAAGCAAAATCTGCATTTTGAGTCCAACTTCTGAAACTACATGCGTGATGCACTGGTTGTAGGCACAACTATGCGTGTCTGAACCTTTATCCAAATTTTATATTGGACTGTTGATGGTTGGTGATGATAATAAAGCTTCCTTTGCTTACCTATTTTAAATGGCATACTGGATTCTTGAGAAACAGTCAACGAAGGTTTCGAAAATCCAATTGTTATCACTCATTGTTAGATTCTCATCCATTTTTTTTTCTGCCTTAATCTTTGCTGTCTCACCAAGTCTTACCAACATATCTGTGCCCCCTCCTGAGTGGTGGCTGGAAGTTGGATTAAGACCTGTAGCCCCATGATGAGAGTGAGACACAAACTAGTTCTGGCTCCTGAAGATGCCTGTTTTTAGATTAGACAATGCCAGTTGCTAAATCTCAAATTTGACTACAAATCTAATTTGCCTTTAAAATGGAGCAAAAGTGCAAACTGGCTCTTTCACACATTTATTTATTGGGCTTCTTTTTGCAAGGCTGCGTTTGCAGGGTTGTTTTTTCATCACATTACACTGACACAAACTTGGAGCTGATGGAAAGAAGGAAGACATGAATTACTATTTTGGCCGTAAAACAGCTGGTTACAATCTATAGGAGGTGGTTGAGGTGGCATATTAAAGTTTTCAAACTCTTGCCACATTATCCAGCTGCAATTCATAAAATGGGTGTCAAGGCCAAATGGTGCAGGATACTAAAGATGATGCTGTAATACTGAATAATGTACAGCAGAAACAGGTTGATCGCAAACCATATGATGTGATGCCTTTAAACCTTGAGTTATACAAATCTTTTCCTCTAGTCACAATTGGTCAAAAGTAAAATATTTAAATATGTAATAAATGAATCATTGTTCTTCAGAGCACATTTGCCACGAAATACCATGACAGGAATATTAAATCCGATGTTGGACTTTTATTTTACATGTCATTTTACTTGAATGACATTACAAATTGTCACCTATGCAGGTTGTTTATTTGAGCTGCCGTGGAGCACTCACCCCTATGACACCATAACGTATACAGGCTGTTGGTGGGTTAAGGAGGGTTAAGATGCAGATGAAAAACTAGCATGGTAATGTCTTTGAAGGGTAAATCACTGAATTGCTGTGCTGCCCAAAGGTCTTGTACCGCACGTGCGAGATGCCCCAAATCCATCTCAGGTCACCTCGCTGTTTGACAAGTTTTATCTCAGCCATATGAAACACACACAAAAGCCGACTGTCAACTACTAAAAGGAAACCTTTGCAACCTACCCTTTGACACGAAAGGGATAATGACAACATGTGTATAACTGAAGAGTTGATAATCGTGCTTACGTGGAGCCAAGCGTCTCCGCAGCAAAACGGAATACGACAAGTGCGGCTGCAATGGACGACGATGTACAGGAGTTTGACCATCAATTAAAAGTTACATTTTATAAGGCATCATTAGCATTATATAAAATACATTAGGAAAAGACAAAGAGAAAAAAAACTGTTCAATAATCAACTGGCAAAGTCCAACATCGTGTTTAGTCTAAAATTGAAACTATCAGGTTCAATGGTGATAAGCTACACTTTAGCCAGCTGGACTATCATAACAGCAGCCCTTTCCGCCATTGATAAGGTGCTAAATGGTATTATAGGTGATATCGAGGCACCAGACTTTTGACCTCCTGATCAGCAAAACAACATCAGTGGACAAGGTAGAAAATCACTGGCTCAGCAAATTGCTGTTTTAAATTCACTCGTTAAATTCCACCCAGATTAAATATCATGGTGAGATTTTGGTGGAATAAACAAGAGGTTTTGTGTTGGGATGTTTTGGCTACCAGTCAGATTACCTGCTATGTGGTCTCCCTTGAAACGAGTCTTAAGCAACCACACAGTCTCTCGAGCTAGAAGCATGGGGCCAACAACTTGAAAACTATGACTTCTATACCGTCAAACATCTAAACCATTTTGTAAATTGCTTACCCTATTAAGTAAGGAAAATTATTTGCTTTAAGAATAAATTCAATTTGGCAAGATTAGTTTGAAATCTATAAAACAGCTTCTACACTACAATTAAAAGCTTTATTAAAATACTACTTTTTAAACAAAAGGAACTACAAAGGTGAAACAAAACTGCATCTAATCTCGAGTCACTGCACTTGGGAATGCTTTACATTTTAAAGGAAAAATAAGACATTTGTAATATTTGTAACTAATTACAATACTTGTTAGTGTCCTACTCTTGTATGAATCAATTGTAATAATAATAAAAACTTGAGAGATTATGTCAAGCATGATGTTATATATATATATCGTGGTACAAATACACTTTATTAGGACAAGCAGTAGATTCTCCTGAACAGCTTGGAATCTGTCTGCTCACAGTGTGCCAATCTGTTATGTCCTTGTCCCACTATACCCCTCAAACCATGCCCGGTTCCCAGCCTTATAATAAATAATTTAGCAATTTAACATTACCATAGAATGTTGTGCACTCATCTTAGCTTTGCTACTAAAAGCTAAACAAGATAATTTATAAAGCTGGAGTATGTTCAGTCACTTGCATGGAGCTTAGAGATATTGGATGTTTCACTTTGCAGGGTATGCAGTTAATTGCTTTGGTAGGTGAAGGTCAGTGCAGGTGGAGTTAGTCATGCATGGGTCGTCCTTCGTGGGGCAATGAGCAGGTCTCGGCAAATGAGTGTAGCAGAGGTGGTAAGGGCAGATCAAATTGCACTCCGTGAGAAAGAATGCTCCCTCAGGTCATAAATCAGTGATGGGGCAGAATTTCGCGCCTCTCTGGAGCTCAGCATGTCAATTTACACTAACGTAAGTGGCACTCTAGGCTGCCAAAACTATCCGGCCATTTTCCCTTCAGCAATGTGTACACTCCATTTCTGAAGCATGCTATAAATTGCGTCAATTCCTGTGCAAAAATGACACATGGACTCAGAACAACCTGTATTGATGATCTTTTTGTCTAAAACCAATTTTTACATCCTATACAGAACAATCTGTATTAAAGATCTTTTTGTCTAAAACCAATTTTTACATCCTATACAGCTTACTCACCTGCTACATTTAGCTCAGACTGATCATTTCACACATCAAAATGCCTTAGAAAGCTAGGCGATTTGGGAGTTCCGGGGTTTTATTGTACTTCACTAAAGCAATAAATAATTGCCAACACAAATCTAAGACTGAGAATAAATATCAACAGACGGGCTCTGTTCAAGATCAGTCTGAAAGGACAACCAACCCAGGAAAACAAAATGTGAGCCATAAATTTGAACACAATTTCCTTGGGCCGACCTACCAAATGAGCAGACTCACAAAAGAACACAAGCAACGTGTCCGGCACATAATTCATGGGGCCTGTGCAAGCATTCGTCAGCTGCATAAAGACAGATACCAATAACTTTTTAGGCCTGTTAACTGCCCTCCTGTTGTTAGGTCATGTAAAAACAAACACACGAACCAGGCCCCTTTTTAACAGAAAGGTAGAGTTAAAAAAAAAAAAAAAAAAAAGGCCTTTCTATTACCAACTTGTAGTGCAAATGAACACGTATGGGCAATCTTGATTGCAGGAAAAAAAATAAAGGAAGTCATAATAAGAAGAAAACAAACGACTTAGAAGCCACTTAGTGAGCATTTGTACGTCTTACTACAGTGTCTACTCGTTCTTATGGGAGTTCCTGTGCGTAAGAAGCTTACAGGTGCTCATCTAAACAAACATAAAATGCCAGTCAATAGAAATGTGTGGTCAACTTGTGACAGGAGTGTTCAGATCACACCTATATAACAACAACTGGTTTGGGCCAGCCAGACATAAAGATTTTGAAGTTAGTGTGGTGTTTCTTTCATCGTTCCGGTGATTCCAACCACACTAACTGATGAATTTTACCAACACAAGCCCAGTTTGTTGTCAACAGGAAATTGAGTCCCTGTGAAATCCACTATGGGCTAATCCAGGGGATATGGATATCCAGGGGAAACAAAACAGTGTTTAAGTATGTTTGACTGTACAACGCAAATTGGAGGCAGGCTAACTTTGCAAGACACAAAAACACAAGGTACGCTATTTCTCATGAAATGGTTAGTGATCAGTATTTCTGGTTCACTTCAAAATGATTTTGCTCAGAGCTGTGTCCTGTGAATTTAAAGAGTAACATTACACTTTTTTTATGGTGCTTAAAAAAAACGTGACTTTGATTATTCATTCGCTATTTAAGTGTAAAATGGGGACTTTATTTGTGCACTGACGTAACAATTAAAAACAAGTTCTTCAAACATGGCTTGTACATTCAATAAACGTTTTATCGTGGGACGGTGCAACTTTCTATTAACTTCTGTTGGGATTTTTTTTTTCCTGAAATCATCAAACTGGATATTGACCAGCATCTCGGAACAGATTATATTCAACATTTAAGATTACATTTTAAGGTAAAAAAAAACAAAACAAAAAAAAACTAACAGATTATTGTCACCATCTTGAGTCTGCTGTTATTTATCTGAATAAAACCTCACTATAAACTTGTGATAATTTTATGATTATAAATTTTATGCAACAGATTGAAAGTATTTTTCTAAAAACAATAGAATTTAAAAGTAGCACCTTCCCAAGGCTTAACCAAATTCAGTCATACAAGCAACACATTTCGGGACATTTTCTAACCTAAATTGCTGCCAAAATGTGCAATGCTTACAAATATCTAAATGAAACACAGTTTGACATTGAGAAACAGAAAACGTTTTTTCTCGATTTTGATAAGGTCTCACAGCAGTGTAGTTATTAATCCATTACTGTATTGCGGTTAAAAGAATGTCGCTCTGATAATCACTAAATACTTTAGGTGTGGTTTTGAACAAGCACTGATCTAAATCTTACATGAACATGTCATCAAAATACTTCAGACAGTTCCAAATTATTTCAGTGGAAACGGTGGCGTTTCTTTCATTAAGAGAGGGGAATGAACAATTTTGTCTATGTATGGAAATAATAGTATTTGTACTGTAATTAAACCTATGATACAGAGGCCATCCAGGCTTGAGTTATCATGATTTGAGGTCTGAAGGATTTTGGGCCTGTAGACGTAGTGGGGCTGAGAGGACTCTTATCCGCAACCTTCCCATCTGCACTATCAGGTTTTCCCAGCGGGGTTTTGACTGATAACTCAGCTTTGTGATAACAATAGCCCAGGTCCCAACTATGCTGGGCCATCTAAAAGCCGTTAGCTACCTCATTAGTTCACTGGCTACTGGCCTAGAAACAGCACAGTGGCACCTTAGCAGGTACCAGTCAGTTATCATTACTGTCTTATGACCACCAATGAAATCATCCCAGGCGATCGTCTACAGGAGCCAGACCATCGTATTGGCATGTCGAGTCCTTCCTCTAAATTTGATCATGATTTAAATTAGAAGTTAAACTAATTTCTTTTACTTGAGAATGTCAATAAATACGGCGGGTAGTTGTGTATCAAAGCATGACTAACATGCAAAGCTGTATAATACTGTATGTGACAAACTATTTAAATCTTTTTTTTTTTGCTTTACCTGGTTCCTCCAAAGAGGATGATTCGATCTCCAACCATGCAGCAGCACTGACGTCTCCGAGGACATGGGCCTTTCCCCTTGGGTTCTATTTTTGTCCATAAAAAGGCTTCTGTAGAGTAACAGACATTGATAATGATGTTGATTATTTGGGGATACCAAAGATGCATACAGTATTGACATGTTAGACATACAAACCCGTTCACTGATAATCACTGCTTTCTGCACTAGATTAACCATGACGATTTTACTTTCTTTGATGCAACTTAAAAAATGTATACTACAGTTCTAACGATTAATCGACAACTAATCATTTATCAAATGAATCGATAGTCATTTTATCAATATATTTCTGATTTAGAAAATTGTTCTGCTTTGTTATGTTTTTCCCCATTCATTTATTATTCAACAAATAATCAACAAATGTATCGATTATAAAACTTATCATTGGTTGCCCTAATTAGGTGATCAGGGGTCACCAACCTTTTTCAAGCTGAGATCAATTTTTGGGAAGGGCTACCTACCAGTTTGGTACACATTCCTGAAAGATAAGCGAAGACATTGATCACGCTAATTACATCTCACAATAATTAGGAAACAGAATAAAATCATTAGGCAACACTTCTATAAATCTACTTATGAGATTCTTGGGAGCCTGCGGGCACTACGTTGGTGACCCCTGCCATAGATCAAAAACATATAACCAGGCATATCCACAAGTCAGCCGTTTGAAGTATAAAACTCTTGATAATTCTTCTGAAAACTGTTCACTTTAACTTTGAGGATAGTTGTGGTTCAAATTAGGAGGACTTATGAATATTTCAAAATATGTCCATAAACATATTCTTAAGTTTGTTTGAAGTGTCTTCTTATTTATTGAATATTTTAATATATTTACTATATTAGCCCTGAACTGCCTGCAAACATTTCACCCTCCTGGTATATAGGGATAAAATAAATCCTGAGGGAGACCATGCTTTGGGAGATACAACATACACACGTGCTTGGCAAAACATTAAATTGGTTGACTGCACTGAACATTAGAACAAAGACTTATCCCAAATTGAAAATGGAATAAAACCCATTCATTTTCTGAACAGCTTATCCTCACCAGGGTCGCGGGTGTGCTGGCAGCAGTATATGGGGAGGAGGCGAAGCACACTCTTAACTGGTTGCCAGCCAATCACAGGGCACAGGGGAAAGAGTAACTGAGAGATGTAAAAAGCATTCACCTGGACTGAATTTCCAGAGATCATTGAAGTGCTGGTCCAAATTGGCATTGTATCCTCCAAATATGTATAGCTCTCCCTTGTAGCAAACTACATATGCACATGGACGAGAATGGGAGATTACGTTAACCATTGAGCATGAAGATTAATAACATTTGCATAAATAACATAACGCGCCGGGATGAATTGCAAGAGTTGAAGCAAAATGGCAGTGCAGTGCTGAGCAAGTTGAATGAGTTTCTTACAAGCTGAGTGACTTCTTCGTCCATCTGGTGAGAGCTGTGTTGCGGGGCTGGTCAGCCAGGTATTGGTCTGCGTATCAAAAACTTCTATCTGGTTGCAGTAGATCTCATTGTGGGAATGGAATGGACCAAAATGGTCTCCTCGCCCTCCAAATACAAACATTTTTGTACCAATGATGGTTGCTGAGTGGAAGTCTCGCCAGCTTGCTGGAATGCCCTAGAAGGGGAAAAAAAAAGAGTGCATTAATTAAAAAAATTTAATTAGATTAGAAATTAGAAATTAGAAATTAGATTTCATATCTTTGAACACCCCATCACACTGTTAATTGCTATCTTTACACTGAGATGAGACATGAAGGGAAATTGTGACACCTAGTGGACGTTATTAAAAGAAACAATCAGAGTGCCAGAGGGGAACGGTATTATTTAGCAGTTGGAAAAGAGTAATCAAAAGAAAAATAAATCCAGTTTTATGGAATTTTAACTGACAGTGATTGCAATCTAATGGATGGTAAATCAGTGAGCTGAATAACACAGCATACAATAACCCTTAATAAGAGTCGTTCAAATATATACACTCAGCGTGAATAAAAACATGTCATGTTTAATTAATTGATGTAAAATTAACGAGTAGAACTTCACTTTAATAATTCTAAATAATTGTGCACATGGCAGATGTGCTGTACAATATAAGATGCTGATTTAACAATAGTGTTTATTGCAGAGGTACTCCATGCACTGGACACTAATAAAAAGTTCTAAATTGTGTGGTTGGCCTTTTAAAACATTTGCATTATAGACTGTGGTGGCCAGTCCTCTAGTTAAAATGCTAGAGATAATTGCAGGAGTGAATGAATTAAGCCTTGCTGGTTGAGCTAACATTTTCCTTCTTTTCAATTATAAATGAAAAAAATATCTATACATATATATTTTTTTTTAACTTACCATGGTGTCAATTAAAGACCAATGCATGGTAGTGGTGTCCAGCTTGTGGATATCATTGGAGAAGCAATCAGCCTAGAGAGCGGGAGATGAAATGAATTAAATATTTGAATTTTCACTCGACCGGCGTGATTCCCAAAAATTCATACTGAACTCAATTTGCCAACAAGTCAAAGGCTACTGAACACACGTATATATTGGTCACCATCTGCATACTTTCTAAGACAACAAATTGGAACACTACATATCAATATTTTTCCCCACATCTATCTTTATGTATGTAGCATGTAGTTTTTCCCAAGTGGAGTTACTGTAAAAGCATCTTTCACTACACATATTTTTCCATTAGCCCAAAAGAAACAGGACAAAGACTCACCAGCTGCTCGTAACCTCCAAATATATACATCGACTTCAACAGAACACAGGCTGAGTGGCCATCTCTTGCCCCTGGAACGCTCCCAGAAATTTTGGGTGTGAACCATCTGTGGGTATCTAGAGAGGAGGAATAGCTTGAATTAATTGTCAGTATTTTACATCAAACCTCTGGTAAAAAGTAAGCAGAGATTTGAGGTGTGTTACACATGCTATTTTGGCCTAGTTGTAATATATAGCGAGGAATAAATAGTCTATCCCAGCTGATGTTGTATTTCGATTCACCTGAAAGATAATCAGTCTGCTTTTGGGGGGGACTGCACAAATTTGAGTACATTTACTGCTGAGTGAGAGGCTGGAATTCGACTATATTAAATGTATCAATTATTTTGCTAATTGATTAGCAATTAACCATTGCACCTCTAAACTACTTGTTTTGCACATTTGTTAAACAAAACTTCTTGTGAAAAAATATGGATTTTGTGAACCATTCCAACCCTAGTTCACACCTGTGAGTATATATCTTCTATATTTTAAGTACAAGAAAATTGAATATCATGATTATTCCGCTCAAGGAAGTACCAGATGATCAATAAAGAAAGGTTTGTAGATATATTGTGAGTATTCTCTACTTACTGACGTCGAATGCATACAGCACATTGCAGGCCCCTTCGGTGTCATTGCGCCCCCCCCACAAGTAGATGGTCTCATCCAGTAGCACCGCCGTGTGACCATAACGCATGTATGGCACTTCACGAGCCCGCTCATGTCCCAATGGCCTCACTGGGGGCAAGTTCATCCAGCGCATGGACACTACGGCATTAAATTGTCAAGGAATTAATAAAATGGTAACGCAATGCGGGCAAGTTTAGACCTCTCTTACATTCCCAGGTGATTGGTTAGTGGATATATTTTCCTCTACTGTTTTATTTCTGTTTGTCTTGCTGTATAATATTTCACCAATGACTCATTTGCATCTAACAGAAAACATTTTTAAATATCAATCAAAAGGTAAAACGGCGTGACAGCAGGCACTTCTGCGGAACCGACATCAAAGGGAAGTCTCGGAGAGCAAGCAACCTAATGAAATCAGGAAACAACAGCAGAGATGTTCTCATCTCCAATTCAAATGAGCATAAGCATCTTCAGGAAGGTTTGCTTGCTCTGATCTTTTGGCACACTCCTAATATGAATGCTCAAGTTATTGCAGGCAACTGCAAAACCCCAACTCTATTGTTTTGTGAACAATTGTTTAGAAATTCTAACTAATACCAATAAAAAGGGATGCAAAATGTAGGCAATTTCTCAAGCAAGCACATTCTGTACATTTACTTCAGTATGACTTTTTTAAAGATCATGAAAAAACTTTCACATAGCAGCAACACAAGACATTTCAATGCAAACTTGACTACTTGCACTTGTTGACTTGCAAAACATAAACGGAAGCCTTGAGTTTATCCATTCTAACTTACCAGTGTTGAAAACATGCACATCGATTTGACGGAGAGTCTCATAGTCTTCGCCGGAGCAGTAGCCCCCAAAGGTGTAGACCTTGTGCCCCACGGCCACTGCGGCATGATTGACTCTCCGTGGCCCTCCTTCAAGGTGGACCGACCAGCGCAACATTCCACTCGCCTGCACCTCTGCGTAGTCAATCACTTCATCCCCATCAGACCAATTGCCACCATTAAACCTGTAAATACAAAAAGAGGAATTAAAAAAAAAAAAAACTTAGTGGTGGTAACTAAAGAACAAACTAACTTTGGAAGCTCCTCTGTATACATTTTAAATATATATACTTACAATAGTTACAACTGGTGTGACTGGAATTTGGCAAAATGCATAACGGGCTTTTTGGTAACATCTTTGTTTACAGAGACAAAATGGAGGCATGAAAAAAAAAAAAAAAAACAGTACCGTAGTGAAACATGGAAGAAGTTTGGTTATGTTCTTGGGCTGGCTCTTGCACAGGGTGTCTTGGATCTGTGTAGCATAACATGAAATATGAAGATCAAGTGGAGCAGGGTGATGCAAGACAAAGGAATAAATAAATCAAACTTTCAATTAAAACTTGCAAAGAAAAGGTAAAACACGAAAATGTCAACTCTAATCGGCTGTTGCGATGCAAATTTCCACCGCATCTGATCACGTAATTATGCTCACAGTCATCAAAGTATCATGATTATAATCATTCTGAAATTTACTATTATGATCATAAATCTCAATAATCTCAGAGCAAAATGTGCTTCTCCGCTAAAACCACCCAAGAACAGCAAAGAACAAAACCTATGACTATTCTGAAGTGACTTCCTATGAGGCCAGATCTAAATCTTACCGAACAAGGTACCAAAACTTGCAGACTGGCAAAGACGCTCTTAAAATGTTACACAGCCGAAGCAGTTTGCTCACGAGAAGTGGGACAAAATTATTGCAAGTCTCGTTGACTTACAGAACTTGTTTGCTGGTAATGTTAATCTGAAAAGGTTTAGCCTGAAAAGATTGTGCAACAAAATAGTAGATAAAGCATAACGTGTAGTCCATTTACCATAACCTAATTTTGTCCAGTACAGTTTAATCTGTGTGTATTTGACATATCATGCATTATTGCACAATTGAAAAAAGTTTCTATGGGTGCTAATAACAGGTCTCTGACATTCTTTAGTCTCTAGTTTGGGAGGGGAGTTGATAAGAAACACGTTCTTGCTTTTATATTCTAATACTCAGTATTAGACACCGAATATTTAACAATAGAGGCCCATGTGAGCAAAACATTTTGCAGCCCCCACCCTGTCCCCATTCTGTTTATTGACCCACTTTCTTGCTGACCCCCAACCTTTGTTTGCTCTTAAAAATACATCCCTAAGCGACCCTATCTATTTTGAGCCCCCCTATCAGAGAGGTAACACCAGATCTACGATTATTTTACTTCATCACACATACTCTAGATGCTGTGCTTTGTATTACACAATACACACATGTTTGTACATACATTAGAAGCAACACTGGGTTTGCACAACAGCATGTGATGTCTTCTGCAGAATGTTTAAGTATAACCACCACTTGAGAGGTGGTGAAATGGGTCCACAATCCAAAGTGTCATAAGAGATCATGTGTCTGATTTAGGAACATCAACATTAGACTCAGTGGGGCAGAGCCATAACACCTTTCCACAGTCTCATCCACCAGCTAGTTAGGTTTAACAGGACGTTTTTATCGTCATGTCAGAAAGGGACAGCGAGGTTGTCACAACCAACATAAACGATCTTAACGTTATCTTGTTCCGCAGTCAAGCGACAGTATGAGACTCTTGGCGAGTAAGCTAGGCTAAAGCTAATCTACGCTACCTTATTTAGCGCAAGCCCGACTAGAAATTGACAAGTTACAACAGCGACGTTTATTTGGATAAAACACAAGGTTGGGCAGTGCACGCCACGACAGCCAAAAAATTCTCATGTTAATATGTGTAGCATAGCTACCTTGGAGAAGAGTCGGAGGCGGTTCACTGATGTTTTTGCACACTGGCAGCAAGGCAGGCAAGGGAGTCCCTTGAAGGGACGTTGTGACGTGTCGGGAAGGGAGAGAGTGCGCCCCCTATCGCCTTACTCGTGACACAACTGTCACGCTCATGGCAGTCATGTGACGGAGACGGCTCTAAACCGCTTACAGTTCCGTTTTTTTTTTTTTTCTGGTAAGGCACGGCGTCTAGGAATGTTAATTGTCCAACGTGCATTGCCGGAATGACCAGTTCGCATCCGCGGAAGGAAAAGTAGGGCATCTACTGCTTGCTTATGTAAATAACGTCTTCATATCATGACTGTCATCATGACTATGCACCAGTTGGGGGCGATACTGAGATGACTTTCGGTCCTTGATTATATTAGTGCAGTGCAGTACCCCACTAGTTTCATATGCACATTAACCCCTCTTTAGTGAAAAATAAAATTATTTTTTTCAAATTCAAGACTGGTGCACAAAATGAGCCGTGCATGAACATCACCTTGTTCAAAATACAAAACCAACTCAACTCACAACAAATTACACACCTGCAAATCAGTGTAACTTCTGCTGTCCTAAATTTACACGATAAAGCAGGTATCTTCGGACCTCCACAGTGGAGCTCTGCCGAAACCCCTGAGATCGACTCACCAAACCACTAGGGTTCGATCGAACCCAAGTTATGAACCACTGTTAGTGGCTTTGCCCTTTATGACTGTATTTCATGTATTTGGTCGCATAGTTATGTTAGTGACATAGTTCCTTATTTGTTCACATAGGATTAGATACATCATTTTCTCTATATATACTTGAGTTACTCAATTACACTTAGTCAGAAATGTTTGCCTTCTAAGGCTTCTGCGTTCAGTTCTGTTTTCTGTTGTTACTTTGAAATTTTGTAAATAAAGACTGGTCTGCTTCTGGGTAAATGATTATGGAAGTATGGACCCAGCAGACTCAGAAGACCCAATTCACCGAGCCGAGAGGCACCAAAGACTATTACCCGGTCAATGTGAGTATCTCCTGAAGACTGTGGTGGACTCTATTCAGAACTTTTGCACCATCATGAACTCAATAGCCCCACAGATGGCGTCCAGCGTCCCATTGCTGATTTCATCACCTGCCCCAACTCAGCCCCGCATCTCTAATCTGGGAGATACCAACTCAGTGACAACAGCTTTTTTTTCCTCACCGGGAGCCCAACATTCCATCACCAGAACAATAATTTGGGGATGTAGGAGCTTGTGGCTGGTTCCCGTTAAAGTGTTCCCTGGTTTTTGAGCAACAAGCAAGTGCATATTTGGATGATCACTCAAAGTTGGCCCATGTCATCAACTTGCTTCGGGGAAGAGCAGGAAGATGGGCCAACGCCTTATGGGAATCAAAGTCAGAAATCTTGGAATCATTTGCTTCATTTTCCGAGGAGATGCAAAGAGTTTTTGATGAGCCTTTCATTAATCCAGCTATTGTCTTTACGTCAGGACTTTCAATCAGCTGCAGACTATGCCATCGAGTTCAGGATTTTAGTCTCTAAAAGTGGATGGAACGAGGCTGGACAAAAACAGCTTTCATCTGAGGAGCTTCAAAATCAGATGGCTTCCCGAGATGAACCTGAGACTCTTGAACAATTCTTCCCTGTAGTAATCTGAATGAACAATTGCATCAGAGAATTCAACTCCTGATCTTTCTTTGGTTCCTCCTAAATATCACGATTCAGGGGAGGTGTTTAGTAGGTCTCGAGCACTTTCCTGGAGGGAGGCAGACCAGTGATGAAATCAATTGATAGGTGGGAATTTGTCGACTGATTTCATCACAGGTTTGCCTCCCTCCTTTGGAAACATGCTCCTATTGACTGTGGTTGACAGATTCTCCAAGATGGTTCATTTTGTTCCATTGCCCAAACCCCCCTCCACCATTGAGACTGTTTACAATGGTGGATCATGTCTTCAAGTTTCATGGCGTCCCCATTGACATTGTTTCTGACTAGGGTCCCCAGTTCACTTCCCAGGCATGGCTAGCTTTCTGTCGGGCTCTGGGGGCCTCTAGCCTGTCTTTTCGTGATCATCCCCAAACCAATGGACAGTCAGAGAGAGCCAATCAGGACCTGGAGTCAGCCTTAAGGTGTGTTTTGTCCCGCCATCCAGCTTCTTGGACTAAACACCTTTCTTGAGTCGAGTATTCCCACAATTTCCTCAGTTCCTCTTCCACGGGCATGTCTCCTTTCATGGTCGTGTATGGATATCAGCCTTCACTTTTCCCCTCCCAGGAGCAGGAGATCACTTCCATGAGCAGGGTCATGAAAAAACCACAATGTATTCCAAACTGGCTTCCCAAACTTATTGGTCCTTAGTGACCCCAAGAACAGGACAAGTGAATAGTTCGTGGACCTGTTCTAAATGATTTTTTTTTTTTTTAAGTTTTGGGGCATTACGATTTCCTAGTAATTGTGTAGAAAAGAGAATAGTGTTTCATTTTGACATTAAAATGTTTCCGACCTCAAAAATCCTTAACAAGATTGTCTTTGCATGAGTGAATACCATCAGTTATTAATAATAACATAATTTGAGGTAATTATCATTTTTTTAGACTTAGGAAGTGTGTATCCAAGTTTAATAATACAGCTCCAAATATGAACATTTTCAGTCTTTGTATATGTTTTCAATTTTTTTCCCCCCAAACATTCGCTGTATAATGTATTTAGAAATAATTTCTAAATTCAGAATCTTTAATAATAATTCTAAAAAAACGTCATAAAAATATTCAAATAATCATGAAAATGTGGCATAAAGGGTTATGAAAAAGCTGTCTCTCATCACAATCAATAGAGGGCGCCCACCAATTAATCCTTGCTCCAAGATTTTGCAGCATGCAGTTCCCTGCCTCAACTGTTGTCGCTGTAACATGACACCTCTTCTAGGGTGGTGTTAAAAAATGTTCATGTTAAAAAAATAAAAATTAACATGAGCAGAAGCTCCAGTTGGATCCCAATTTTTTTTTTGCATTCCACTGCAGCTATCCATTAAAAAAACACCTGAAATATAGACCACGCCAATCATTAATCATTAAGCTGTCAGTAATAGAGTACAAATTATTCTAGATTTTATAACCATTTTCTTTTAACCTCAGAGAAGGTTCATATTGGTTGTGCTGTACTTATTCCAATCAGTGTTGTAGCATTTTTCTAACACTGCTCTCGTTGTGTAAGATTACCTCATACATTTTCCTTTATGTCTAATGGGCTAATTAAATGAACAACTGACTTTATTAGGTTTGGTATTCATGTCTGCATTTTTTTTTTTTTTGCTTGCGGTTCAATGAATTCATCAGAATAAACATAAAGTAGCACTTTCATTTGCCATTAACATTTTGGAAACATTACAACAGCAATTTAAAGACATTAAAAATATGTATATGACAGTTGCACTTTAATTTTTCAAAGCATTACATTACAGAGGGTTGGGTTGAGACTTATCTACCTGCTTTCAAATGTTAAAATGTAGTGAAAGTTTAGACTTGTCCAAGGATTCTGGTGAAGAGAGAACATATTACAGCTGCTGCGGACCTGCTTGCATCACTACTCAGTTTGATCCTCTTTAGGGGAGCTTTGAAGGTTTTGTTGTGTGCAGGCATTTTGTCCCCATGCCAGCTGCTTGTCATGGACAATGGCCAGACTGTGCAAAACGACAGCTGCCAAAAGCTGCTACTTTGAACTCTCATAGGTGATTACATACAAAAGAAGGACACAAGTTAAAAAAATAAAAAATAAAATATGGAGTTCCACTAAGATCTAAGGTGAATAAGACGGGTCTACATAAATAAAGAGCCTTCTCAGTCATGACTCCTAAAATACACACAAAGAAGCTTATACAAACCATGATCACTCAAACTTCCCAAACCTGTCCACACAGCAGTACTTTCTCACACTGTTGATATTACACAATTACAGTTAGATGATGTTATTGTCTGGAAGAGGTCCCAAAAGTTTTTGGATGTGGCAAACACGACGATCATGTCTGGGTCACTTGCATTACGTTTGACCCGTTCACACGTAAGCTTCATTTATCTTAATGATATGGGAAATGATACTGAGGCATTCACACGCTGTTATTGCGAACACGAGTTCATCTTAAGTATATTAAAAAGCTAAAAAGGGTCATGGAAAAACCACAATGTATTCCAGCAGACATTGTAGATGTTACGCATGAAAGAACAGTTAGATTGGAACAAAGCTGGTTGGCCTGTCTGCTTCTCAGTTCTGAGCTTCTGGGTTGGAAATCAAAAGTCGGGTCTGCACATTGTCCTAGTGGTCCCAGATTGGAATTTCGGTTCAGGCCCCTTTGCATGTTCTCCCCCTTCCTGCTTTCCAACTGACAGTCGACCAGTTGACACATAACGATTAAAAGTTTATTTGATAAAATGTTACATTTAATTCATTGTAATTGCCTCAGTGCTTCTTCTTGAGGCACTCGGTAAATATTTTATTTTGAATCAATGTTTGCTGCCGGTTTGTTTTAAAAGCTTGGCCTATATCATCCCACCTGTCAGCGTTTGCACACATTGCGTCATCCATCTGACCCTGCAATGGCACATTTGCTTAGTGGTGTGTTTCACAGCTTTATGGCTAGCACAGGTGGTGTCTGTCTGTCTGTCTGTTGTTGGGACTGACAGAGAAGTGTCCAACTGCTAAAACCAACTGTTGTTTGGTATTTTGTAGGCATGAGCCATGATGGATTTGCTTTGCAATGTTTGTGGCAGTGAAATATATCATGTGTAGCCATTTTGCTTGCAGCTTCACATAAAAATATTTCATTTATTGTGATATAAGCAGCACAACTAACACTCTACTAAATCAACTGCTAAAAGAAAGTAGAGCTATGTCTTTAGTATTCTCTTGAAATAAGTCATACGTATGGTAGAATCTCTGTTTAACTTGATTGATGCATCTTTATTATTTATTTTATTTATTTAGACAGGACAGTGCCAGTTTGATGAACACTAAAGATATAGACAAACATCCCAGTGTAAAACCAGTCGGAATTAGCCGGAGCTATATTTCATCCGTTGTCCTCGTGACATAGAACATAGACGAACAGACATTACATTAACTCAGCCTGACAAGTGTCTACATTATTATTATTGACCCTCTCCTGAAATGTCCAGGTTTTCCATGACATAATAATAAGGTAAGCGGTACCGCCATGGAACACAGTCAGGTTTGTATCAGTCAGGGTCACGATCTGTTTATACGATCACACTAAAGGACGTGAAGCTACAGAATGTGAATGCGCAGACATATTCCCCAGGATGTTAAATCCTCTGATTTGACTTCCGCAATAGCTGGATAAAGTCAACAGCTACAAGCGGTCCAACATGATGTCATAGAACATGATCTAATTCTGTGGCCAGATGATTGAATCATGCATTTTCCTTTAATTCGTGGCTTATTTAATGAACAGAGCTCTTTGTACGTTTCTTAAGATGAAGATTGCTATGCACATTTGCTCGTATTTCTTGCTTGCGGTTCGGTGAAAGAACGCAGAATTATGAAAAATTAGGACTTTGTAGCAGATTTTTATTGAGCAGACAGACTTAGTGTCCAATTACCTAGGAACTAACAAGCCATTCTTTACAAGGAAAGACTTTCATAAGGACATGGTTTGAACAAAAATCCTTAATAAATGAGTAATTCCATATATAATGATTTCCATGCTGGTTATAAAAAGTTGGGGTCAGTTTGGGTGAAAGGAACCCGAATTGAAGTATTATTTTTAAAGTATTTTATGGTAAATGGACCGAGACTGGAAGTTCAATTTAGTAAAAAAAAATAAATGAATGGCTTTAGACCAAGCTCAAGGCAGTAGTCCTCAAATGTCCCTGTCAGTGTATGAATACAGTTTGTGTGACGTAACATTGTAAGGCTGTGGTGAAAAATTGACTTAATAAATGCAGTCCATTTACTATTAAGCGTACAAATGCAGCTCTGTGGTTTGTCATCTTTGTAGAATGTCTTTAATGCTACTCAGAAGCAGTTGTTTAATGTATGTGGTGTGTTTGTGGCTTGTGTGTCAATTTTTACATGTAAACAGGTCCAGGAAAGTGCTTTCGAAGCTAAATTAAAGATAATTAAAGATAATGAGTGCACTTCTTTCAACTTTTTATTCTTTCTTTCCGGATGTGACACCTTTTTTTTTTTCCTTGTCATAAGCTTTTTTTTTACATTTTCCCTGCTTTTTAAGGTCCATTTAAGTTTTATAACAGTAATAGACTGTGAGTAAAGCCCAGTGTATACTAGGACAGAAGACCCGTGAGACTCTCTCAGATTGACTGCAACAGGAGAGACAACTGGTTGCGTTTTCTCCTGAATGACTTTAATTATGTGGCTTACTTTCTATTTTTGACGAAAGGCAGCCGCATCTCACCCTCCTTCCTCCAAAACAGTTGGGACATTGCTCCATGATTAAACGCCAACTGTTTGAAAGCCAATTGTTTTTTTTCCACAAGTGGTCGAACGACACGTGCGTAAAGACATTTGTGTCGCATCTTACTTTGTATGTATCCTTGCTTATCCTTGCGTTGACTTATCCAAGAATTAACTGTTAGGATTTTAAATCAATCACACGTGCTTGTTAATGATACTGCACCTTGCTATCTAATCACCCAGAAATATGCTGATACTGTACAACTGACATTTATGCAAATGCAAAAGCCATTTAATAATATCTGAAAATATTCACAAATGAGCATTTTAGGCTCGATTCTAATTGCATTTCATTAGCTGTACTTGTTGTGCACAGCAGAAGAAAAAAAAAATCAAGGTGATTCAAATCTCTATTTGTTTTGATGTTGCTAAGCAATGCATGTTTCTGTGGAGTACTTGAAAACAAGGGACCATGTATATTGTTTGCTAGGCTAACTTGATGAATTGAAGTAAAACAGTAAATGCATGAAATGAATTCAGCATTTTTATTAAAGCATTCGACCTCGTTAGGATTATAGATCAGTGATTCTGGACTTGCTGACCAATTACAGGGACAAACCATCATTCATAGCGATGTTCACACAGTCCTCATTCAACATGTTTATGGCTTGTGGGTGGAAAAAGACCCACTCCCATTGATTGATTATAACCGGTTGTTCAAATACTATAATTGAAACAAGTCATACAAGGTGAAACTCATTACATCCAGTGATGTTTTCACAGTTGTAATCTTATTAATTTAATCTTGTGATTGTTTAAATACAGGGTTACAAAAATATGACTTAACTAAGCAGGGGTACGATGCTATTAATAGTATTTTTTTTTAATGGTAACTGTAGCATAAACCATTATGTTAAACATTGTCCTGAAGTCTTATTTAAAACTAAATATGCTTTGTCATGTTTTTGTCACGGTTCTAACTTAATTTGTTACATTGTCATGTGAAGTTACGCGCCGACAAGCATGCATTGCTCAGCTTGTTGTCAACAATGAGCTCATCCATTCCTCTAACGGGAGGTGACATGAGTTAGACAAACAATAAAGCCAAACTCTCAGGTGGGTCCAAGATGTTATGTAATGCCCCTGAGGCCACCTTGTATTTTAAAGGAGAAACTATTTATTTGGCTGTCTTAAATTAATTCTACACTTTGATGAGTTGTCTTGTATAGTGAGATATCATGTACTTCATTTCAAAAGGGTGAGTTAGATATTACTTGTTTCTTATTTAGACAGAAGATGACAGGGAAGAATGACCTCACCTAAAACATTAGGCTAATGTTGAAAATGAAGTCAAGATGTACTTGTACTCGCTCATAATTGTCCTCTTGCAAAAGGCAAATTCAAATGAAACATTTTTTTTTTTAGATCTCATGATTATCGAGCAACTCTGAAGTGTGTGAAAGTGTAAAAATGCATGTCATTGTAAATATATTCAACTTCAACCCTTTCTTGTTTGTGACCGTATGTTTTTTGCATTAAAAAATCTTCGATTCTTGGCAAAGCCGAGTGACTCAGATGTGAAGTAATACGCTCCAGGCAGACTACAGCTCCAGATTAGAGTCTGTTCATGTGATTAATTCATCACACTACACTAGGTCAACACCACTTCCACAATAAGGCTTGAAGGCAGCCAACCTTCCGCTGGAATGACATCACAGGTTAAAGGTTAACACACACTCTCTCAATGTGATTGATACCTTTAGAGGAGTAAAAATAAGACACAGCCGTCTTCTGTTATTTGGCCTTTGATATGACTCGATTGCTTCCTGCTGCTGTAGCGCCATCACCATGGAAACCAATGCTGTTACATGACGGTGTGACCTCATCCCGCCAGCCTAACTGCCACCTGAGGGTTTCTTGGAAGTAAGTTCAGAGAAAAGTATGTGCGTGTCCCTGATGTGAACATTGATTTGCAAGACCAACACAAAACACAGTCTTGAATCCAAAACAGAACCCGTTTGATGTTTTAATCTACACATACTATTTGTATAAAGTGAGTAATAAAGTAACACAATAGTTTTGTACACACAGCTCTGGCCTGGCTGTTCAGTACCATAACATTATGGTTAAATTAACACTAACGCACCATTATTTATTATGTTAGAACGTACACCACAAAGTGAATTAGATTTAGTCATTGTTGGAAAGAGACTGACCTCCTTGGCACATGCATTCATCTGGAATTGATTCAAATTCCGATGGAAAAATGTGTTATGAAAATTGAACAATTTGGCAGTCGAACAAGGTGTAATGGTTGCCTTCCATTGACTGCAATACAGGCAGCGTGGATTTAATCAATTCTCGGTGACAGTGTGATTGTGAGTGTGAATGTTTCTATTTATGTGCCCTGGGATTGACCTGACTTTTACCCCAAGTCAGCTTGGATGGAAGTAGATCACCATTACGGGGCCGGTCAAATGTCTTCGATTGTATGCAGTGTTGAATTGCGTTTTACCTCTAGGTCATTTTTGGAGAATATTTTTACATTTACCTCAACTCAAAGAGATTTTTTTTTTCTCAAAACAATGACCCAGTAGAACTGACTAGATGTATGCGTCATGGTGAAATATTACATTGTCCCTGCTTGCCTTTTCCTGCCATGTGAGGATCCTGGCAGTCTTGCTTTCTAAACAATGACTAACTTGGCACTTAATTGCATCTGATGTCATTCAACACTTGAGTCTTTGTGTGATAGGAGTTGACATGTTTTTAAGAAATGTGAATCAGATAGTCAAAGGACCGCCGGTGTTAGTGTAAAAGGTGTGTGTTTGTGCGTGTGTGTGCATGTGTGTGTAGGAGCGTGCCCGCATCTGAACGTCAGCTGATAAGCATGCAGTCTCATTAGGGCAAATATAGCCAAAGGCTTGCATAAAAGGTGAATGTTGAAATTATCTTGATGAAGTTATGTCATCAACAAAGAGATTTGAGGTGGGCAACAAAAAAAAAAAGAAAGGAGATCATGTTGTAAAACTTGTAGCTTTTGTAATGTGTTTTTCTCTTTCCATAAACTGCAGCTGTTGTGATTCTATAAAAATTAATAAAAATCATTCTATAAAAACACATGTTGTAAATGTCCGAGTTGAATTACAACCGCCTGCAGTCGACCCTTGCGGAAGGTCATCGTCAAGATGTCGATTCCAATGTGTGATCTTAGAATTAAGGAATTTTAAGCTGTTGAGACACACTGATAAGCTTTAGAACAAATGGATGACTTCACAATTCCGATGCACCGTTGTTGTAACTCACGTTTGTCAGTTCGAGAACAACTCTCTTTTGTCTTGCCATCCCGTATAAGTCATTAAAAAATTTCTTTTTTTTTGGGGCAGTTTGCATCTTCCTCCCTATGCTTGTATTGTTTTTCTCCAGGTACTCCAGCTTCGTCCCACATTCTGAACCCATGCAAGCCAGGTTAGTGAAACAATTTAATTTGTTTCCATGTAACCTGTGTTTAACTAGAAACTAGTCCAGGGTGGCATAAGCTCCAGCTTGCCCCAAAAAATCAATAAAAACAAGCAGTATAGAAAATTCTGACTTCCGAGTTGCCAGTCAGGTGTTCCGCTACTGAGGTGTTACTATCCGTATCATTTTTCCAAAAATCTGACAACCACTTCTATCTCGAACAAGGTTCAAAACAAATTGAATCACGCTCCGAGGCCCAACTTCCTATCTATGATGAAATTTGACCAGAAGGCCGATCATGCCTTTGAGATGACATAGAGCAAGTGGAAAAGTACAGACCCCCTCTCAAGCGCCATTGCATGTTTTCCCCTCAGCCACAGCACAGCTATCACACTCTTTTCATGCGGGCAGTAACGGTGACATCACCCCCGGACATGTCTTCCAAGTCGTACTTAGTGGCTCGAGGAAAATGCAAGAAAATCTCAAAAGGCCTGTGGTGAGAACGCATCGGGACTTTATTATCAACTTGGGCGGCAGTGATATCAGCCATCAGACTAGAAGCAAACGCGTTGCTACGCTGAAAGCTTCAAAGCCCGCAATGATGGCACCTTTACAGAAGTTTCAGTTCAGAGCAGACGTTTAAATTATTCTTCACAAATTTAGGCTGCAGAATTCTACACAGGAATGAGATCTAGGCCGAGGGAGGACTTCCAGTGTAAACAACATAAGGAAGGTGTTACAGTAGCCTAATCGGAATTGGTTGGGAGAGATAGCACACCTGGTTCAAATCTTATCTGACAGTGTCTCTGCAAGCAAACAACTTTCCATCCTCTCTAAATATTTACAGGCTCAAGTACAAGCCGTGCGGTGCAATAAAATAAGGAAATGTCATGACGTTTATAGAAAGTTCTTGAACCAGATTTGGCATAAAGTGTATTGACACGGAAAATGTGCTAACCGGGAGACAGGTGTGACCTAGAATTAGAATTATATTGAAAAAAAATATGCCAAAAAAGATTATGTGCAGTTTCATAATTTGGAATTAAAAATCATTGGAGAACATTATTTATAATCACACACATTGTGAGCGCTTTATATTATATGTTCTAAAATGCATTCAAAATTACATCATATAAAAGGTTAAGCTTGTTTTAAAAGTAATAGCTAATATGAGCAGTATCAAACAATAACAACTATTTGTTGTGTGTTGGAATATAATGAATCTGCATCCAAACTAAAGTCAATCACCGGGATAAATAAAGTTATGTGTCCTTTGTAGGAGCATAATGTTTTCAAATCAATTTCTCCTCTAAGTCAAGATTTAAAGAAATGCTAGGACATTTTATACATCTGTAAATTGTTGGATTTGATAAATGTAATTGATAGAATTAATTGTACAGTTTATATGTTTCTTTTTGTTTCATCTTCCTACACATTTAAATTATTGCGAGGGTGACCTTCTGACCAGGTCATGTCTTCAACTCAGAGGGAGGGCAAAGGAGTGAAAAGTGAGAGTTCCTTTTTTGGGAACATCTCTTTTCCTCAACACAAATTGTTTCTCTGCTCTCTGCCCTCCTCAGTAATTCCCCCGCTGCTTGGACAGAAGCACCCCACCCATAACATTCCAATCAGTCAGCCTGACATGTGCGCTGCCATAGGAGCGGTAGTCATGGGGTCAGCATCTGCTCGGCTGCTATCGGCCTCGCACGTGTGCAAGTGCCAGCCGCTCGTCAAGCTCGAGGAGATGATTGACGGGAGGTTGTGTTCGAGAACCTGCGTGACAACTGTTTCCTGCAGATGGAAGGAAGGACAAGGCAGGTGTCTGTGGGCTTCACTCTCACTTCTGGTCAAACGGTGGGCAGACCGAGCTCAGTGGAACATCAGATAGTCTTCAGAAAAGCCTCGTCTACTACCAGATTCTGTTCCTCGAACGAAAACTGAAAGAAGGTGTGTGTGATTACTCTGAGGATATTATCTCATACTGGATGGACTGTGAAGAGTATTCAAACTTTTAATTTGGTCTCTGGTGAACTTTTTTTTTTCCAGCTGGAGTTTTGACATCCAAAGGCTTCTCAGCCCCCTCCGAGCTCCTTACAGCGAGAAAAAGAGAGAGAATGGAGAGGTGGTGACTTCATCCTCTCTTGAACCAACCCTCTGCTCTCCCCCTCCTTCCAAGAGCTTTTTTTTTTTTTTTTTCACTCCAAGCAGAAAGTCACTCAGGCAGCATGCCAGCAGTTTTCATCCTGCTGCGGTCCCTGGTTATCAGGCTCCTCAGTAGCAGTCTGGTTGGCTCATTGGTCCAGTTCCTCAGGAGAAACCTCTCTTCTGCCGTCACGCACATCGGCACAGCTCTGCGCCACGTCTGGGAACGTGTCAGCTCCCAAGAGTCCAAGGAAGCCATCGTAGGCTGTGTGCTCTGCCTTCTCAACATGCACAAGAAGGTGGACAACTGAGCTCTCCCTTCACTTGCTGTTCAACCTTCCACTTGTCAGCAGCTCAGAGACTGGACAAGCAGACGTGGTGAGTGAGGAGAGTGAAACTTTTCTTTTCAACAACCATTTGGTCTCCAGGATTTTTATCTCATCAAGGTACTGACCATGTCTGAGAGTATTGTCAGGAAGATACAGCCCTTCACAATTGGGACTAAGCTGTCGGTCCCCGCCGTTCCAAAATGCCAAGAGTTCTCCGAGACTTATTTGCAATGCCAGAACCTTGATAACTGCACACTGCAGCAGAACCTGAACTCGCTCTACCTCAGCCGACAGCAGGTCTGCGCACATGGCCCCTGCCTGGTTGCGCCCACCGACCAGCGGGTAGACCCCGGGAAAGACAAACAGGAAGACATGACCGCAGAAGACCACCTGAACCAGAACCTCGCGCCTTCTTCTGCTGTTTCTAGAGCCATCAAAAAGATCACAATTTCTGGGAAGAAGAAAAGCCCAGAGAACACCATTTCTGTGGGACTAAGACAGCGATCCATTTTGGGAAGCACATCCAAAAACCACAACAACAACAACAACATCAGCGCTACATGTGATTGCAGCCTTCCGAGGATCGTGGGAGTTGATTGTGACAATAAACCTCACTCTCAGTTCAAGGTACGAGACATTTTAAGACAATTTTAAAAGAAAATATCTGATTGTTTGATCACAACAGAGCCATGTTTGTTTTATTCTGATTAAGACCACCCTAAAACTGCCATATTCTCATATTTAAATGTGTTCTTTTTACAAAACTTATCATCCATGATTTTTACGTTTCTTTTTTTAATGTATAAAATTTAAGTCGCTAAATGCACTTTGAGTATTAGACCTAATGTATTAATTTGTCTCCTTTAAGCTTTAGATTTAATGAACAGGTCGCTGCATCATGATGCTGCAGCCTAATTTGAAGAATATTTATGATAGATTTATCATGCTATCTTACAAGCTTACATATATCATTAACAACAGTGCAATTTGTCTCAAAATATAAGGTTTTATTGAAAACAAGCAATGGCGAGGATTATCCAGCAATACAGGGGCAAACCAAACCAAAACTAAATCGACAAAAGTTCATCCAACAGGTAAGATGTTTTTTTTTTTTTATTTGACTGTTAAATGTACAGATTTTTTTTCCTCCCTCAAATGAGTAGAAATTCATGTTTTTTCTATTTTGAAATTTTTTTTATTTTTTATCTGTATATATTAGTGCTGGTGAATTTACAGTATGTTGTTTGCCCTCTTCATTTTCATATTTGACACATTTATGAGCCACTCTGACAAAGGTAGTTTGAGTCCTTCAGTTTCTTCTTGTTTGGCTGTCACTAAATGGAAAAAGTCATCAGTCAGCAGAATAACCCAATCCGCTTTAGCCTACTGTATGTAGTGTGTTGCATGACACTGGGCGAAGTGTGTTATGTTTGGCAAGGTCTACGTTGAAGTCATCTTTGTTTTCATGTGTGTGTGGGTGCGTGTGTGTGTGCATGTGTGTGTATGTGTGTGTGTGTAGTCCTCTGTTACAGCACACCCTTCAGAGGCAGTGCTCACTGGAAAACATGAGGTCAGGGAAGATGTTAACAAAAGAAAAGACATTGTAAAGTCCACATGGAGGCCGGTAATAATAACACACTAATACAGCGATGGCCTCCCTCATCCTTTTAGGTCATGCAACTACATAACACATCTTCACTGCCTCCCATGCTAACAAATCAAACAAAGTATTTTCTTGGCTCCATTTTTTATTTATTTATTTATTTATTTATTTATTTATTTATTTATTTATTTGTTTGTTTGTTTGTTTGTTTGTTTGTTTGTTTGTAGCCAGAGATAAAAACTGAGCAGGAGATAAAAACAGGCAGTGCAAGCCCATGTTTAATAGCAGACACTTGATGATCTGCCAGCTCCTGCTTCCTCCATGTACCCAGGTGTTTCCCGGCCGGAGAGCTTCAGGAATGCTTGACTAGTGGGAACATTATGCTCATTTTTTAAAATTAGATATAATGCTGACATGGATGAGTTGTTTGGCCTTGGGATGTTTTCAGTCTTACTGAAACTTCATGTCGGAATTATGGTCACTGAAGATGTACTGGTTAATCCCCTGACATCCGTACAAGCAGCATGAATCGTAATGAATAAATATTTGTGAACTTTCAAACTAACATTTCAATTTCCCGTTGTCTGTATGACAGGAGAAAGACCCTCAAAAATGTCAGCATCACGCACAGAGTGAAGTACCGACCAATGTTACATCCAAGAGTGACTGCTATAGTCAGCACACATCTCTCCTCAGCAAGAAAGTACTGCAGGTAAATACTATATATTTTGTAACATATATTGCTACACAAGTCACGTGTTGATAAAAAAACATATCTGACGACAGTAACAAACTGAAAATTGCAATTATGAACTGGATTTAATTGTCATGCTGCGATTACCAGTAATTCTGTTGTTTTAACGATGCTGTAATGACCTCTTGATTGGTAGACAAACAGAAAATGGAAAAAGCAGTTTATTAAAACTGTATTGTGGTTACTACTTGTGCGTAACATTCCCTCGCTTGAATAATAGCAGGAACCTGGCTGCCCTTCTTAAACTTAAATGGAATATATTTAGAATACTAATGAATGTCATTGCTACCATCCATCAACCTTTTCTAATGTGAAGAGACTTTTCCACATTATTGTGAAGGTTTTTAAAACTACACTGGAACTTCTAAGCACCCTAAAAATGACACAATTTTATAAATCAAAATTTGGGGGGAAATATGCCTCAGATGCCAAACCATCATGATGTGTAACCTCACCAATTCTGTTTAGATTTCATATCAGTGAGGATCTAAAAGAGCAACTCCCCTAAATGTTTATTTGTTATTCTTACTTATTTTGGAATGACATCATACATCAGCACCCATGTTGGTAGAGCGGAATTGTGTCATAATAAACACTGAACCAGAAATGAGAGTTCCTGCAATACAGGAATCAGTCTGGCTGTATTTTTATTTTATTTTTTTCAGGATGCATCTTCATAAAAATATGTTGGGGGGGGGGGGGGGAGTGGGGGTACACTACCTTCTCCATTCTGTCTGCCAAGAATTTTCAAAGTTGACTCGTATTTTTTTTTTTTTTTACTTTAACTTTGCCTTTTAGTCATAATGTTAAAAATTGTATATAAAATATAATCTTCAGTTACATTTTTTTCACACTATTGAAAACAATTTGGGCATTTTTTTTAAACTTATTATCAGTATTTTTATTTAGTATTTTAAAAATGAATGAGAACAACTTGAAAGTCAACCACGGAATATGCTGTGCAGTCTTCCACTGCAGCCAGATGCAGGCAAATGCTTTCTGTTAAACCTTTGTGACCACAGAAGGAATAGTGTGAGACTGTGTTTCTTTTATAAGCTGTATATTATGCCTAAGAATGGAATCAGCCAAAATATGTACTCCTTCTTATTTTGTCCCAGGAACTGAATGAGCCGTGTTTAGCTAAGGGGAGACGAGGAGGGAAAAGCGCCACAAGTGAAGCAATTATTTAGGGATGAGATCATTGTTTGGCTCCATCTCTTCACGCCTATGGCCCCGCAAGGCTCTATGAGCTGCAGAACGGGGGCGCGTTATCTCATCTTTACTTCCAGGCCGGCGGACCTGTGAGTTTGGCAGAAGTACATTTTGGGCAGACATTCTGGCCAAATATGAATCGGTCCATTTTAATAAGATGAACTGTTCGGGAAATGTTTTTGTGTTCAAAACAATGCAATACATTGTTCATGTTAGCAAACTTAGTTGCCTTAAGGTCAGTGATGTTTTTTGCTTTAAAGAAACAAGCATAAGAAATTAATTGCTGCTGATTTACATGCTTTATGTAATTATTTAAGGTTGAAGATTTTGAATTGGCTTAATGCTTGAGGTTAAGATCCCAAAGCCGGTCAGCACAGCTGTATTGAAAGCTTCTTCTGCAAAACACCACTTTCACTAACTCTTTCCATGATAAAGTATAAAAACCTGCACTCTCACAGTTGTTTTCCGAGCCAAGCCACATTACTGCAACAGTTAAAACCGTAGCTGAATCGTCAACATTTTACAACCTGTAAAAATGTACACTTGTGTTCTTGTTTTTATCTTCAATTGCTAAAATTGGGCTTTTTCGGACTAAAAAGCTGTTTGAAACAGGGCCATATTTCTTTCAAATCATATTCACCAAAGATTTCTCTGTTTTCAATGTTGTCACAGATTTTTCACATGAAAGAAGCAGTGATAGAATCTAAACTGCCAACATTAGCGCTCTTCTTTTGGGGCTTGACCAAGGCCCCAACTGTACATTGGGATCAACAAGCCATTGTCGTGCAGAGTGGACAGGAAGAAACAAGGGAATCATAGACGTCCTGTATGAGGTCATTGTGAGCTATGAGAGCCTTCCAGATTGAGGCGATAACAGCAGGCACATTTTGTCAAGCTCTTTTCCTTCTGTTCTACACCGAAATACCTAGGATGCCTCAAGGGGCCCGTAAACATAACACAAACTTCTCTGAAGCCAAGTGACATCACACACAAAGTGTTGTTTAGTGACTTGTCATGTGTGGTCTAGATGTTGGAAGTGAGTTTATAATATTTCTTATTATTCTATATTCCTTTAGGCTCAATGTGTTGACATTGTAATGACTTATGTGTCCACTGAGCTGTAATTTGCTGTTCGATAAAGTACACAAGAAGAGCTCTGTGGGAAAAAAATGTTTTACTGATTTATGTAGGCTCCAACTTTGGTCTTGTTTAGAACTGGAAGTGCCAGTACCAGACTATTAATTGATCAAATCAATCATTGTGACGGAAAGAATCGCTGGCACTTTATAACTGGCAATAAACTGGTTTTGGATTTTGTCACCTACTTTTGAGTTCTAACTATTTATGTCATCAGCCAGACAAGTCAGCTCTCCACAAAGCTTAATTCAATCGTATCCTGGCAGCGGCCATGTGAAAATACTGCTCTGCATAAGATGAAATTGAGAACAAAGAGTTTCTTGATGTGCCTGAAGCACTTGAAGCCAAGTTCTCTTTTCTCTCCTCATCAGCAGAAATAGCACTGTATTTACTAACACGTCTTGAGAGGTAACACATCTGATGTCATGCAACCAGTCGGCATGGACAGTCCTTGAACAGAATTTATACAGTTCTATAAAATATGTTTGTATATTGTGTGAGAAAATTGGATTTGCTTGTTATAAAAGAGATTAGAATGAAATTGACTAAGAGGACATTTGTTTTTGTAGGCTCAGACGTGGAGCAAAAGCAAACTGCAAGACCTGAAGGATGACTCCAAAATTCAGGGCTGCCCCCTGCAGGACTGGGATGAAGCCTCACAGATACTTCAGCGAGATCTTAAAGACTATGACAACACTCTCATTCAACTCAATCAGGTAGCTTTTTCTTTTTTTTGTACGACAGTGAATATTTACTGTTACCTGCCAGTTGTGACGTTTAAGAGAAATTTGAATGAAACCATTCATCACATAAAGACTTTATATTTCTTCATATTTTGAAGAAAATGTTCGGAAATTGTAGATTACAGATAATAAACATACCCAGAACTTCAGAAACTAACAAAAAGGCATAATCACGAGTTGTTGAGGTTATGGGAATGTCACAAAAACACTTTTCGGAAGACTCTGTAGCATATTAAGTTGCTTCTTTTGCTCATCTCGATTTCAAAAGACAGGTGATCAGCTGATCTGCAAACTGAATCCCACCTCTGACCTTGTGAAGAATCAGCTCAGCCAGTTGAAAGACCAATGGAACATTCTGAAACAGACAGCTGCCACTCAGTCCAGGGTCTTGGGAGGATCCAAAAACCTGCAGGAGTTCAACAAAAAGGTGGACAAACTTGAGACATGGATTAAAGAGAAGGTAAAGTGTAGCTATTCATTCTTGTACATCATACCATTTAGGCTGTTTTTACCATTTGTATAATATTTTTGACAACACTAAATTTCAAATGATCATCAAACAATTACAGATGTTAATTAAATATTTATAATATTAAATTTTTTATTTTATTTATTTATTCATTTTAATTTATTTTAATTTATTTTAATATTTAATTTAATATTATTTATAATATTTAATTTAGAAATCATTCACGTACATTTATTCCCTGCATTTATTCGCTTATCGGGTTGCTGTAACCAGTTGGTGGTTTAAAAAAAAAACATTCACTGCATGAATAGATTGAAGGATGCTTTTTTTTTTTAAGTTGAATTTTAATCGCTTATTTACAGTATTTGCTCATCTACTCATGCTGGGGGCTATTTCTGTTAATGCCTTTCCTTGATGGCAGGTACAATGTGATATTATTCTGTTCCCTCTAAAAAAAAAAAAATGTCTGGTTTCCCAACTAATGGCGCCTATAAACTCTGTCTTTTATGTGTGCCAACAGGAAGAGGAGCAGTCTCTTGTTAATGTCCTGGGTGCTAACGTTGACAAAATGCAGCTAACCAGAAGAATTTTAGATTTGAAACAGGTGAACGCTAGCAATAATATTCAGAAACAACAAAACAGAACATTTTACATCAAAGTTAATTGTTAGTTTAAATACAACTAGTATTATGGTTTAACACACCATATATATATTTGATGAACTATATTTTGTGTTACTTTTTGGGTGCACAACCTTTTTTCATTTGTAATGATTTAAGTTTGTTGATTTACTTTCTCTACTGCAGGATGAACAGCTGTATAGAACCCTCCATGAAGAGATCAATCACATGGCTCTAAAACTGGAGAAACAAGGGAAGTCTGATAGTAAAAGCATCTCCAGCAGGAGAAAAAATATCAATAAAATGTGAGTGTCCTTCAAGATCAAGGGTCTCAAATTCGTTTTTGTCATGGGACACATTGTTGCTATAGATTCCGTTGAACCCATATACTAAATGTATGATTGACTTACATTATGTTATATACACACAAAAAATGATGGAAAACTAGTTTTGAAATCAGAAGCTATTTATCAATTGAATTTAAAGAGGGTGGTCAGTAAAAAGAAAAAAACTGTATTTCATCTCAGTGTTGTTAAAAGTAAAG
Source organism: Syngnathus leptorhynchus (assembly GCF_054491065.1). Taxonomy (NCBI): domain Eukaryota; kingdom Metazoa; phylum Chordata; class Actinopteri; order Syngnathiformes; family Syngnathidae; genus Syngnathus; species Syngnathus leptorhynchus. Next base: position 9,577,706 of record NC_141204.1, on the reverse strand, counting down.
ACAATTTATAAGAAACAAAGTCTACACACATCATTTGCCTTCAGAGGCACATAAAATGATGCCACGGTTCGGATATGAGTTTAACACGTGTTCAAGATGAACCAATGCACTAAAATATTTTTTTTCAATTGTTTTCTGCTGTTTACAGGTGGTTGAAGGTGCAGTCTCATCTGAAAAAACACAAAGACAATCTTCATCTAGCACTGGAGGTGTCCTCATTTTACCAGCAGGCTGACAATACCTTATTTGCCATTAACAACATGGTATTCGAATTTATCTTCATGATGTTTTTCCCTGTCCAACACATGGAAATGACATCACTGACACATCTGCTTTTGTCTCAGATGAAAAGCATATTTGCCTCAAAAGAGCCAGGCCTCTTCGGAGACAGAGAAATACGTGACATTGCCAGTCAAATCATGGTAAATAAAACATAGTTGAAAGTATTTTTCAGGAACACTCCTTACTTAACCAACATGCATGTGTTCGCTAGATGTTAGATGTCAGTGTGTCCCAGCTTTCAAATCTCCACCCTGCCTTGGCTGCCGGTGTAACACAGAAGCAGAGTGAGGTGAAAGACTGCTGGGTTTCCCTTCAGAAGGTTTTCAGGTAAGCCAACAGATCCGGATAAAACAACTACGATGGTCCTGTGAGCACAGCTCAGTAAAACTTTGTCGTTGTGGATCAATTTTAAAGAAAGACCAGTTTTAATATCTGGGATAAGACCAGACAATCATCAGTGGACACGAAATGTGTTTAAATCAGTATAATGTCCACAATGTAGTAAATGGATAATTAAAAAAAAAAAGATCATTTCAAGGCTGACAGTGATATAACAAGTTTTATGTACTATATATAGGATGCCAAATTAATAGGAAAGGCTGAATGAATTCATGCAGAAACAACTTCTGCAGTCACCACATCTTAACCCAAGAGAACACCCATGGAGAATTTGGATCAACATTAGACAACGCTCTCCACCGCCATCATCAAAACACCAAATGAGGAAATATCTTTGGGAAGAATCATGCTCATCCCTGCCCGACCATGAAACGCTCACAGCATGTCCTACTCGGGGACAATCTTCAGTTCCATAAATGACGTAACCGCTGTCATTTAAGCCGTGTGCCTCGGCTATTTAAATCCAAAAGACACAAACGTTGGCAGAAAATTCACAACCATAATTGGAGTTTATTGTGGGGCTCTGCTGTCAGCACCACAGCAATCTCTCGCTCTGCTTGTCCTGCAGGAGTGACCGGATAGCCCTCCCTCCCACAGGCTCCACATTCACCAGGGAAGATGTTGACCCCTTGACACCAACCCAAGAACTCCAATGCAACATGGGAACAGACACTCAAACGAGCATGGGAAAGTTGGGTAGAGAAAGGCAGAGTCACACAGAAGACTATACGGTAAGCAATCTAGGTCTTACCGTATGATACAAGCATGACGACAATGTGGCTCTTAGGTAGGAGTGGAAATTTGTCATCAGTCCCTGAAACATCTGTGGCCACAGCACGTAAAGTGTCCGAAGGCTAAGAAAATGCCTTATTTATATTTGAGAATGGTTTCCTGGGGTCAGATGTGAGCATTTTTTTATTTCTACTATTCGGTAATGTATTGCAGTATTCATAGGATGGTCCCAAAATTAACATGAGACTTTTTATTCCCCTCTGTCCTGAAATACTAATTTGTAGCTACCGCGAGAACACCCGGCTTAAGTATCGCACAAGGTTCCATGAAAACTGTCAAGCTTTGACTATGCAACCTTGGTAAAGGCTGGGCCAGCGCAAACACAATTTTACCCTCACCTCAAAGTCAACTGGTTTACATAGCTTTTTACTTTATGGCAGAATAATATCCTGGCTCAACCTCCTGAGCAAACTAGAGCCATTGATGTGTTCATAGATGGCGGGCGAGTGGATCATAAAATGAAATTATATTCTGGCAGCCGTGTAAGAAAACTATCGAGAATGTTGCTACTTAGACCGGGCTGAACATAAACTTATAATGACAAACTGTGAGTATGCCGCAGAGAAATTACTTGACTGTGTAGCATCAGTATTATTGTGTAATTTGTATAAAAATTCAAATGTTCTCCATTCTCCCGACAAGAAAATGCTTGTAGCTATATTCAGTTTATCCAAGTGAGTCATTACTGTTAGTTGTGCAATTAATAATGTAATGTCTGTTGTGCTTTGAGTGAGGGCGGGGCCAATTGAGTCGTTAGTGACGTCATGGAGAGGGGATGCGCCAAATTTGGGAAAGGTTGGCTCAGTCAATCTGTGTGTGGCCATGAGTTGTGTCCACCAGCAGCTCTCGGGTGAACGTGTCTTTTTATTGCCATTTGTGTTTTATTAAACAGGCGATCAGATTGTATGTATCCTTGACCACATCAAAACGCATTAGATAATTAAAAGAAAACCCAAACGACCAATAAGACAGCCACTAGTTAAATAGTAAAGTCATTTGTATCTTGTTTTGTTGTGTTTTACCTCGGGCGCCTGTGTTTACTGAAGTATTTGCAGCTGGACAGCTATATTTGTTAACAGACACAATCTAGAGTGCAAATACTGCTGACCGCATGCATCGTGCATAAATACATCCACTTGTCAAAAGTATTTTAGTCGCCTGTGTATACATCAACATCCATACGCCTGTGCTTGTAACTCACTTATTGTGGGTTCAATGTGGATGCCAGTAGTACGGTCTCTTTATTGCTGGAGGTAAACACGAACATGATTTGTTTCTCCGGCTAAGTGCTGTCAGACGCTAGGCCTGCAGACCAGATGGACTCGGTGCTAAGTGATAGTTTTTGGCTGACATCACTTCATCGGAAGACACTTAAGTCGAAAACAGATGAGCTTCAACACCGCTGTCGGTAGAAGTGTCTTGTGAAACGAGATGGTTGGATGAGGCCTGAAAAGCAGAATACCACTTCAAAAGATTCACTTGCACTGTCTGACATCATCACTTTCATAATCTTTGGATGTTGGGCACACTTGACAGGTTGTTTCTATTATGAAGAAAGGAGAACAGAAGCAAATGTGTTGGGAATGGATGTCGACTCCATTAATCCTTCTTGTACTGGGATGTGGCATTTAAATCAGGGGTTAGCTTCATGACAACTTTGAACGGCCATCTTGTTCTGTATTTGTTTTTTCCGAAAACTGACTTTTTGTGGTCGTAGTTTTCATGCGAGAAGTATTTTTGGGGTTATTCTTGTCCAACTGTGTAATTAGCATTGTGTGTTTGATTTACGCCAGCCAATGAGTTTGCGGAATTTTGCTCGTACAATTTATCTTACGTTTGGTAATTGATTCTTTCCGCCAGGGTACATCTGAATGTTGTGGGAGTACTAAGCAAAGCCAGGCGCAACAAAGTGTGAACCACACCTCTTTACCCATGGGAGATGGGCCTGATGATGTCATCATCAGTCATCATTCAGGGATGGAACGGTAATGTCAGCCGAGCTGTACTCCCTCGCTCTTATGTAATAAAGTGTTTATGTAAGTCATAATATGAGTTCCATGTCTGTGTGTTCTTTCCAATAGAGAGCCTAGAGGCGAAACCAAGCACGCCACTGCCCTGAGAGGCCACCCACAGCTTCATATTCAACTGCAGAAGTTCACTGTGTCAGCTGACAAGGTAAACTTACCTCTGCCAGCAACACCCCCCAAATTATTCTTATTATTTTTTTAAAAAACGTACATCTCGTTCTCAAGCCGTCAAATTTCATTGCACAACCTGCTTAGTTGGTACTCCATTTGTGCGCACTGGTTCTCACAGACACAATGCTGCTGTGTAGAAGTAAACTTAGATGCTCATATGTACCGTATTTTCCGGACTATAAGGCGCACCTAAAAACCTAACTTTTTCTCAAAAGCTGATAGTGCGTCTTATAGTCCGGTGCGCCTTATATATGGACCAAATTCCTGAATTTAAACTGGCCCGATGCATTGTGTCATGAAATCAATCATAAGTGGCCTGCTGAAGACTGTGAATCGTGAATCAAAAAGACTATGGATCATTATTTTGTATTATTATAAAGTAATTTGTTGCGTCTGAAGTTGAAATAAAAAAGATAAGATGGAGAATGATTTGATTTGCATTAAAAATCTCACATGATGCATTAATGTTGCATCTTATAGTCCGGTGCGCCTTATATAAGGACACAGTTTTAAAATGGGCCATTCATTGAAGGTGCACCTCATAGTCCGGTGCACCTTATAGTCCGGAAAATACGGTACCTATGCAATTTTTTTTTTTATTAGGTCTGGAATGGAAACAGCACCTTATTCTTAGTACACTGGCTAGCTATTTTACTGTGTTGTTTTTCGGTGAACATCTATTCTCATAAGCTAACGTCCCATCTGTTTCACCTAATTGCTTTCCGCAGACTTTGTCCTGGCTGAAGGAAAATGTTTCTATGGCCACACAAGTGTGCTCTATAGCCACATGCGAGGGACTAGAGGCAGCCAGGAGGTGCCAACATGCAGTGCAACAAGAAATCTTCACCAACAAAGCCAGGATAGAGGTGGTCAAAAGAGTAAGCTACACTCTCTGCCTGAATGAATTAAGCTGGATATGATTTTTTTCACTGCCAGTGGACAGTTTTGGTCTACATTCAAATGATCTGAATGTCCAATTATCAGGAGGGCTATGGGTTGGTCCGCGCTCAGCATCCAGGCAGCACCAGGATAGAACAGTTCCTCAGCCAGCTGGAGATGCTTTGGGAAGAACTGCAGAGGAGGCACCAGAGGAATGCTGTATTCCTGCAGGCCTCGGAAGACTTGGGCGTGAGGGTAACATTCATTGCATAACCTGTACTCTCTAGTCAGACAGAAACTATTTTCTTGAAATGAATGGGCTCATGGCTGATGATTATGTATGTTTTTCCTTTGTGAGAAAGAGCTGATGGTGTCTGAAGTTCACTCAAATTTGAGTTACAATGGCATTAAGTGAATAGGACTTTGGTATTTTACAAATTATAAGCGACAAACCAGCCACATTTTCATTGCTTATACTGGGCAAGGTTTCTTGCAATGAAAAGTACAGCTCTCGCAAACTTTGACATTCTGTTTCTTTACTGTAAAGGCTTTTAAAGTACGACGGAGACTTGGAAGCCAAGAGGCCGGGCTGGAGTCGACAGAGATTTCCATAGAGTCCTCGCTAGCCCGTGACCCTGAAACCACGTCAATTAAAGAACGAGAGAGCGGTCGGCTAGTGAAAGAAGTAGCAATTCGTGGCCTCGAGCTCGATACGCTCAGACAAGAGGTGGAGCGTCTCCATGGCCGCAGTCACCTACATGCACATGGCTTGCGTATGGAAGCGATGGACAGAAAGTAAGATCAGATGTCATTTTCTAAACAATGAAGTTGTACGCATAACTGGAAGATTTGGACTAAACAGTTTAAGTGTTTTAACAATGTTATTCTTGCCAGTTGTAATTTCATTTATTTTTGAGTTTTTATTATTAAGACAGAAAAATACAGTATAACCACAGATATTTTTTTTTTCTTCGATGTGCTCAGGCTTAGTCATTTCTGATTCATAGAGCACATGATGTCTAAACCTGTCCTGACATCTACTTCCCCACCACACAATGAATGTCAGACTCAGCCTTTCCATGCTTCTCACTTTGGTTGACTTATAGCATGAAAGGTTGTTGCCATGGTCACTAAATACAACTTGGGATTTAGCTGTATCATTAGATGTACCTATACTCATAAAAACCAGGCTGCAAAGAACACCAAACTGACTAAAGAAAACAAAGAGTGGTAAAAGTTTCCATTTAGGTTCTTCAGAGTAGGTAGTGAGCGAGGCCTGGAATAGACACCTCAAGAAAACTCTCACTAACCCGCAGTTGGGCCGGTGTCATTTATTAACATTGAACGCAAGCGACCTCAACCCCCGTTTAATGTGGAAAAATATCCTTTCAAACGGCTCTGTTTCCCATCTCAAAAGTAAATTCTACACACATGTAGGTAGAAGAACCTTGCTCTGATTTAGATTTGTTTATGTGACACATGACGACATCAAAACATCGTTCTTGCATAGTAAAATAAACTCAGATGATACATTGTGTGTAAAATGTCCTTGCTGAAAGGCGCTCAACTGGGAATGCAGGTGATTATTTCGGTGTGCCTGATTTTCCAATGTTTCAAATGTTTCCAGGTATCAACGTGTTCAAAGCGCCCTGACTCAGCAGAGTTCCGAGCAAATGCTGACTGAGTTTTTGGAGCATTTGGAGCTCGAGGAGAATCAAGAGCTTGACAGTAGTCAATATTGCTTCAATCAGGTAAGACATACTAAATAACTTTTTTCCAGTCCTGTTTTTTTCTGTTTGTCTTCCCCTCTGTCTTTATATGAACAATTTTTAAAGTACATAGAATATAATAGATATTTTTGTATAGCCTCTCCTCAGTAAGCGCTCATCAATTCCTGACTTGCTGGGACTCCAAAGCAGCGGTGAGGCTGATCTGAGCGTGGCCGACCAAGTGGAGGAACTGGGAGAAACGGTGGCGATACTGAATGACACAGTGGGAAAAAGAAGACCATCACAGAGTCACGAGCAATCCATACAGGACCTACTGAGCCAGGTTGGAGAAGAGAAGAATACGTCCAGAAACCTGTGTATTATTTGGTAGAAAGCTTTTCAGTTCAAAGAATTTCTGTCCCAACATCTGGGCAAAAAATAAAATAAAATATCAGCATCTGGTTTGATTTGCATGCTATGGATTTAAAAGGCCACAAATGAGCATTTTTTTGGGGCGTTTTCTTTTAAGTCATGTGATTTATGCAGCGCACGTCAGGATAGCACATAAACATGTCTAAGGGCAATCGACGTCACCTTATAACATTTGTAATGTTTATCTCACGGAGGAATAATGACTAAAAAAGTACAATTTTACAAGTTCTCATGATGATTTGTGTGTAACACTAGCAAGCCAGACTGGCTGTGTGCTTGGAGGAGTGCCTGTGCGGCTGCAATGAGCTTAACCTGGAGATCCTTGAGAAGGAGACAGATCTAGCTGTCCAATGTGAGCCAGATAAGTGTGACTTTGAAACTCTGCAGGAGAGGAACACCCACCTTGAGGTGAGCGAAATATTGTTTTCCAAATTCTGAATTTCACTGAGGTTAATATAGTCCGCTATGAATCATTTTCGATTGATTGTCTTTAGATTATGGATTTTGTTTCCTGCCAGATTTTGTCCCATGTGTGTGTGTGTGTTTGATGGGTGTCTCACATCCGAAGGATACAGGGTTAGTGGTGTACGTTTGGAAACACGAAATATCTGTATGAGTCATGTGTGTGCACACACACGCACAGCTATCTGGACCTGATAGCAGTGAAGCAGAAATGACCTAATCCCACAAACTGAAATAAATATACCGTCAGGAGACAGGAATCCTATCTCACTGTTCTTGATGCTCACTGTTGCAGACGAACGCAATAAAGTATTGCTCCCAGAGAACCTTTAACACGATTAATTACCGCCTTGTCAAAAAGAAGAAAAAAGGTGGACACGATGGCTTGTTTGCTATTGCGTGATCAAACATATGTGGACCATATGTTTTCCTGCTGTAGAGAACATATGAAGTCATGGGCAACATTACAACTGGTACATGCTCACAAAAACAGTGCCAAAGATGATGCTGTATTCGTGATTCTGTGATCCTCACAGATTGACTATGAAGTTCTTACTGATGAAGTCAAGGATATGGAGAGCCAGGCTTCTCGCTTGAAGGAGCTCTGCCCAGAAAGAATACTCTGGACCAAGATTCGAGCAACACTGAAGGTCTGGACGGAGCTGGGGAAAAGTATGGTGGAGCTCAAATCACGTCTACAAGAATTCTTGCATCTCCAAGACTTCTTCAGGAGCTACCTCGCAATAATGTAAGCTCAGCACAGGGGTATGCCCTTCTTCAAATCCAGATGTTCTTGCCATATTTCATTTTGTGTGGACATCTATAAAAAGTATAAAGCAAAGTTCTCAACTTAAAATGTGACGTGTTCAGGAAGTTAGAACTCATTTCCTGGTCTGAATCTGACAAGCTAATGTACGTCCGTTTTGGGTGGAGGTCTGGTCATTCTCATATTCTATCCTCACAAGTCTGTTCCTTGTCTCTTCCAACAACTCTTACCTCACCTCCACTTCTGTGACTAGCTCATGGACAGAGGACACCCGGTCATGCATTTTCTCCGATACCTTGCATTTGAGGGAAGACGGACAAAGCCTGCAATCCACAGAGCTCGATATACAAATTGAGCAGAAGTTTAAAGAGTTTGACCAGCTGGCAGCATCTGGGCGAAACATTTTAGACAAAGAACACCATCTCACTCAGATGGTGAGCTGGGTTTTATATGTATCACTGGATCACTGGATGATTGTCCTTCTGACCCTTAGTAATGTGTTCCAGGTAGGAGAGCGGATAGAGGAACTGCGGAGTATGCTTGGGTGGATTTCCGTGCACTGGATAGCAAAGAAGCAAGAGTGGAATGACAAAAAGAGTATGCAGGAGTCCCCAGTAGATAACATTTACTCCGAGGCCACGTTGTGCTCCCCATCAGAGGTACGTTTGCAAAAAAAAAAATCACCTGAAATTATAAAAGTTTGCTCAAGATACACCATTATAGCTCAGCTAATTGGCCTGTTTTCTGGCTTCTTTTTTTTAACAGTCAACAAATTCTTACGAATTCTGCCAGTCTCTGAATATCATCTCAGACGAAATCAAATCCAAGGAGAGAGAAGACAACCAGAGCTCAGAAAAGTTTCCCGGACATACACAGCAACCAAAAGAGAAGTCGTTAGAAGATGACTATGAGGTCATGAAAAGTATAACTCAACGATCAGAGTCTCCCACACCCGCCGTCACGGTCATTAAGGAGCCCAGCAGTTCCTCTTTAGGGAGCATGGTCAACCTCATTCTCAGCTTTGGTAACACAGGGGACAGCCAAGTGCAGGTGGTTGATCGACCTGTTTGGATTGATGATGTAGAAGAAACTTCGGAGGCCCTCCATAGGGTGAGTAACACACACGTTATAGTTTTGGGACTTCCAGCAAATGACATTGGAGACATCGCAATGATATTACAAACAGCAACAGCACCTCTCTTTGACTATCTGCTGTTTGTTCATTTCTCATTCTGCTTTGGCCGTCATATATTGTCTTTTTGCCCACTCTCTCCTTTAGCCCACTGCGCCTGCCTGTAAAAAATTCTGGAAGCGCTGCCAAGGGCTTTTGGAAAATACTTTGGGTAGTTTAAAGCGAAAGAAAAAGATTTATCGGCAGAGTGCAAACGAGGTAAATTGCAGGGTGTGAATTGACAACGCATGCTGCGCTCGCCTTCAAGTGTGCTGAGACTGCATGCTGTGTGTAGTTATTTACTGTGCCTTCACCGTATAAGGTGCAGCCGACCCTGCAGCTTCCCCGTGTTGGGATCCGTTTGCCAAGATTTTACGCTTAGATGAAATATTTGAAGTATAAAAAAACCTTATTGCTGACATAATATTATTTTACTCACAGCGTCACAAATCTCGCTTTTTGGTCAATGTTCACGTGTCAGTTAGAAAAAAGGTGAAAATACAATTTATTGGTCGTGCTAAGAATTTTCCTCTCACAAACGTCATAAATGCAAACAAGAAGCCTATAAATTCGGTTTTAATGATGCACAATAACTGGAACGATATTTTACGTGAGGACAATAGGGGGTGTGTTACTTTTACTATATAACCATGAGCTGATATGACTTCAGATTTGATTTACGTCGATCACAATGTGATGAAAGTCGAATCATTGTGGGCAGGTCACTGATGACATCAGTAATATTTTTTCAGGACCGGTACTTACGAAGAAAAAAAAAAAACTTGAGATGTTTTTCAGTTTTCATATTCACAGACATTGGACAGCTCATACACTAAATTTGAACGCAATACTAAAATATGAGAGATCAACGTGGGCTGGCTGACCCGCTCGCTGTCGAACATATTTGCAGGCTGAGAAAAAAAAATTCCTCTCACTCGGTCTGCTTAATGTTAACTACCGTGGAACATATTGAATTTATATCCACCCGGTCAGCACACCAGAATGTCAACAACAGCAGAAAAAAATGGAGCTTGCTTTTCTTGAGTATGATGGTTATCGTTTTACCAACAAACTTCTTGTAACTCTAATGTGTAGTAAGCACTGATGTTGTCATGATGACAGATTCAGTCAAGTTTCCCGGACCTCTTTAAATGGTTTTTAGTTTCCCCACTTTATTGCTTTTTCTCTCCTTTCCAGCCTTAAGTACAGCTTCAAAGTAGCTTAGGTTCCATTTTTAGTTTTTTTGCTCCACAGTTCCAGATGTCTCCACACAGATGTGTTTGTAACTCCGGGACAGTCACTATTGATTCACAGTACATCATGAAATAGGTTTCTTGGTGACCTTGCACCTTGGTCTTCCAAAAGATCCAGTATTACTTTTTTTTCTTTGCTTTCACTTAACGATTTGCATGGTAAGTTCATAGGAATAAATAGATTGTTCGCACACAAATGTAATGCTTTGTATTTTTCCAGTGCCCATTCTTTTATTAACACATGAAACAGATCTAGTTCTTTGCTGACTGCGAAATATTTCTTTGACAGGAGGGAAGAAAAAAAAAACATTCACATGTCTCTCTATCTCTTCATAGGTGAGTACTTACTTCCATGTCAAGGATAACAACTCAGCTGTGGCCCCGGTGTACGAAAGTATCTCTCTCCCACGTCAAAAGAACCGCTTGACATCCTCGGCCTTCCCAAATTCCTCTCCATCCTCCTTTTCACCACCATCTACGCCGCAAGCACCTCAGACGAGCGTATCCTTCCACCCTTTGAATGGAAGACACGTCAACAACTCCATATTCTGCAGTCTTAAGCGAATGGGCAAGAAGAGGAAGAGAAAGCACGACACTCGCAGGCATACCATCCAAAAAGTCATGGGTGTCGACCAGGAAGCAGATGAGCCCCTTTATGCCGGTGAAACGATCACTTATGACACGTATACCTGGCCACTCAAAGACGGTCGAGGAAAGAAAAGCTCGCCACAGTGCGGGGATGGAATTGACTCTATGGAAGGCATAAAGAATCCGCAACTGAGAGAGTTAGAATCCACCGGAGAGGACGCTATTACTCCATATGCTGTTTCAGATGGACCAGTTACCTCCATCCAAGGGACAGGCCGCTGCAGATTTCTTTCCTTGGGCTCTGTGTTAAGCTTTGACTTGACAAAGGACATGACTCTCATCCCAAGCATTCAGGAAATCATAACTATAGCTCCTCCAGAATCCAATAAGGGGTCCGGGACTAATCCAGATCCAAATTTCCAACGGCACACAGAATTAAGTTCATTCAAACAAACCCGACCATCCCCGGGCAACGCTGTTAGCAGAATCGCAATCAGCTCTGAGACGCAGACGTCTATAGGAATTGTGAAAAACTTGCCCGATAATGACGACTATTTCCATACACCTCCTCCAGAAAAAGACCAGGATCAGTTGGCATCTTGTAATGGTTCGTTCAAAAGGCAGTTCAACCTGCAGGGTGATACAGAGCAGAAGCAGGATGAATTGTCACTAGTTCTCAAAACTGTGGAGGATGACACCTGCAAGCTTTCCCAACCTCCTATTTATGTGAATCAAGCGACTTTAGCCATAGGTACTGCGGCTCCTAAACACCAGTGCCCAAATGTACATACACTTATTCGGGACCTCAATGGACACAAGTACCATAAAAGTGCAATCACGCGAGGTGTACATGATGAGAATCCAGGACATTGTCCAAACCAAGCTTCTCACATGGTTGTCAATGTCAAATCGACTGTCAATATTCGTCAAGACTCGGTAGACTCGGGTATCTCCAGCTCCAGCAGTATTAAACTTCATCCTGATGCATCTTGTTCAGATAATCCCCAGATTACCAGAATGGTTGGGAGGCTCATGTCTCTTCAAGTGGGATGTATTGACCGCATGAAAATGACAGAGAATGTGGTCTCATCAAAACCCAAAGAAGACCCACAACAAGACCATGTCCACCTGGACCATCAACAGTTTGAGGAGGAAGAAGAAGAGCTGGAAGGCATCTGGAATCAAACTAGCAATTTAAGGCAGAGTATCTGTTCAGATATCATGTACCAGAATAGCCAAGACGAGCCCATTTCATCAGATCAGACGAGTGAGCCCACTCCCAACTCATGCCCCAGCAAAGTGCCAGCTAATCTCTATCGGAACCTGGCCACGGTTTCAGAACCCAACCTCTTTGTGGCCGATTTCAGGCTGCCGTCTAACATCCAAAGTCTCCTGGGTGGCAGCAAGGAGCCGAGTTTCCAGGGCCCGCCGGAGACTGTGAGAGACAGAAGGTCCTGGGCAGCTTTTCCAAATAGGGATCAGGTTGACAAGACCTTAGTGGTTGTGAACGAAACAGCTGCAGATCAGTTGAAACTTCCAGATGTTGGTGACAGTCAGAAATATGTCTACCAATACAGAGAGGAGGAAGATGAAGAAGAGTCAAAAAGTGGAGAGGAGATTGGAGAACACACAGCTAGTTCAAAGGTAAGGTCCTAACTTGATTAACTGCCAACACATGCAGACCTGAATCTGTTAATGTAACTTTTTGTTTTATTTTACCATGCTTGCCCACATTTTCCCAGCATAGTGCAGAGTTCAGGCCTCTGCCAAAACCAATATATATATAAAAAAAAGTTTTCTCAGGCAGTGCCAAGTAGTTTAGCTTCCAAATTTAGTAGTTGTTCTTTGGCTGATGTAACACTTACTCATTTAATGTTAGTTAAAATCAGCATAAAAGAGTTTCCAAAATACTGACAACCACAATGTTCTGTTTCCGCTACATAATCACCAACCAGTTTTATGTAGGAATACTCTCTAATCGAATTTCCCCTCATACGGTGTCATGAAAAGATAAATAGTCGTAAATATAAATCATCATTTAAAACGTCATTTTATGTTTATTTTGGGTTGGCTGATGTTCACATTTTGTTTGAATCATCTTCTCAACAGCATCAGTCAAATGGTTTCTGTTACCAAAACGAGGATGCTCAAAACTTTGAACCCAGGGATATGCAGGAGGCGTCAACGACCACAAGAGGGCGCTACAGCACCCTAGTAAGATTGAAAGCATCCGAAATTGGTCTGCTTTGATTGAAAGAACCAGAATCATTTTTATCACGCCTTTTAGAATGAAAATCCTGAGTTGCAATCCATGGAGGGAACTCTCGAGAGGAAGCAAAAGCTTCAACTTGGAGGAAAGAAAGTAAGAAAGCTTCCATTTGTTATTCAAGTGACAAGTGTAAAAAGTCCCCAGTCAGCAGCACACCTTTATCTTATTTCCACAGGCTGCCTCCAGAGGCTGGAATTCGTACCATACGGTCTTATATCGACACACCTTATGCTTCTATCAGGATAGAAAAGAACCACTGAGGGTGAGTACAATATCCATGAAGAATGAAATCAGAAGTTGTCAGCCTTTGCTGCCTTACAGAGTTCTGCATGTGGCCTCCCGCTGAACCTCACTGGAGCCGATTGTTCACCTGCACCAGAGTACACCAAAAAACCAAACTGCTTCCGTTTGAGGTAAGATCGTAAAACATAATGCATTACAACGATTTCAGACTGTGGTGGAAGTGGACTGTTGAATATCTCCAACTTTTGTGGCCTTCAGGCTACGTGATGGCTCTGAATATCTGTTCAATGTCTCCTCACGCTTTCTGATGAATAAATGGATGAATAAAATACAAGCAATCACAGGTAAAGAGATGTTAAGAAAGATGTCCATCTATTAGTGAGATGACAATGCAATTTAATCTTTCGTTCGATCTTAAAAGGTGCAAGTCGGTCTGTGTCTGCGTTATCAAGCAACCCAGTAGATCAAGACGTCCAAATGTCCTTGTAAGAAAAGATCTTGTCCAACCTAACAGCATTACTCTTGCAACGAATACTCTGTAATGGAAAGAAAACATCTGTCCCTCCCAACAGAAGCCCCCCTCTGTGCTCAGCCTGTTATGGTCTGGCCAAATGCTACTGCTCCTCCCAGCATGATGTCACCTCCACGTTTCCCAGACGGAAACCCCTGAACCGAGCCAGAGACACGGTTGTCCTCTCCAGAGAGTTTACGTGCTTGCCGCACAGTCACCTAAGACGTATGGAGGAACATTCTAGCATTTCATCCACACATGGACACTCCTGCAGTAAGGCCCTCGAGTCTTCTGTGTATACATACTGTGCACTCTACTTCAAAAGTATTGAAACAGTGATTTCTCTAGTTTTGCTGTAGATGTATATAAATATCAGAAATGCCAAGTAAACAAAAGATGATTATGAGACAATAGATTAAGATTTCAACTTTTACAGATACAGTTTGTAATGAAATACCTTTTTTAGGTGAGTGAAATGATTGGGACAGGTAGACTTAAAACTTAAAATGTATTATTATTTTATTATTATGATTGCTGAACACAAGAATATCCATTTAACACAACTGGTCCTTTAAAAACACATTTTAAGGGAGTTGTCTTTTAGATGGACATAATAGGGTGAGTCATTGCAGTTATGATCCTCTACACTAGGGGGAGTCCAAGTATTGTTTTACTGCTACCCTGTATTGAACAATATTAGTAATTCGATTTTCCACACCGTCTAAATAAATAAATAAATAAATAAATAAATACAATTACTTGGCTGTCTGTAAAGCTACACCACGACCAACATTAAAATACAGTAGGTCACAATGTTTGGCAAAAAAGTTTATTCAATCATTTTGCGTGTTTTATGCGCAGTTCTGTCATTGCCATTGGGCTTTTTTAGTTTTATTAAGATCTAAGCTATGTTATACTACTATTCATTATTATTATTATTATTATAGATATTAACATGAAAAAGCACACGTATAAGTAAAAGTACAAATATATAAAATACATTGTCTTTTAATAATAATAATGAGAGAGTAGTAACTTTCATCATGAATACACAAAATAGGCCTCTAACGGTTTTAGAATTATACGTAACAGGGGTCAGAACAGAGTTTTTACATCTGTATAAAGCACAAACTTCTTCCAACCAAACTGCGCTTTACAAATGTATTGTACTGGATTGTACAAACAAACATTTAAGCCACCCTAACATAATGCAGTTTGAACATTTAATTCAGTGATTCTTAATAGTATCACTTGAGGGAGCTTGGATACCATGCCCAGTCCATGCTCTTGCGTCATTGTGATTCATGCACATTACTTCATTTCTGCTTTTTCTCTTTCCTGCTTATTCTTCCACAGAAGATGATGATGATGATGATGATCATGACGGCAGCAGCTGTAAGCAGATGGTGACTCAGGGAGGAAGTGGAGACAACACCTCTTCCTCCCATCGGTCTCCCCCACACAGCAATCAGGACTGGCCGAGCAGCAAGTTTCCCACCCACTCCTTCACTTCTGGTTAGTTTACGTCTATTAACCTTAATGACCTTGACAATACGTCGTCTGAGAGTGTCTCGACTATTTGCGTTCTGTGTGTCTCCTAGCAACCTATCAGAAGATCAAACCCACGCAGCAGACCTGCGGAGGTCTGGAGAAAGGGTCTAACTACAGTGTGACACTAGTGCTGGGAGACAAGTCAATGGATAGCGAGACCCGTAACGCCCCACCGGTGATGTTGGCAGGATGGCAGCGGAACGCTTGCCCACCCACGAGCGACACCAGCCTGCCCCGACCTGGCAACAAATCAGTCTTTAAGAAGTTCTTTGGCAAAAAGGACATGTGACTTTGCACCGGTCGCTCTAATGTGCAGTGCACGTTTTTAATGAGTATTATCTACTACTGACTATATTTATATTCCGCAGTTTTATTTGAATTTGTGAGATGGTATTTCTGTGTGATTTTGATACTGTGTGTGCTATGTAGTTTGAGTTTAGTTTGCCGCTTGTCTTCATTTTACATTTTTGTTGTGTTCAATGGGCAGCACGAGAAATAGTGGAGTTAGCATTTTTGTGCTTGCCTGGGTTTTCTGCAGGTACTCAGGTTTCTTCCCAAATACCAAAAACATGCATTTACGCTTTAATGGTGATGCATATTGATGTTTCTTACACTTTTAATTCAAGCTGATAATTATTGTAGAAAATAATTAACATGATCAAAGTCTTCACATTTCTTTAAGTATCATTAACAACATATCATTTCAGAAGCCTTTCTAAAACTGATAGCTAGGCCTTGACCTGCGTCTATCCCTCCCACACAAACTAAACTGGGATAGGCTCCAGCTCCCCGGATGAAGATAAACGGCAAAGAAAGAAAATAAATGGATGTTTTGTTTGTCTTTTATCAGTGTGCGTACAAAACAGCACTGCAGGAAGTCCATTTTGAAAGAACATTTGCATACTAAAGTAATAACACTAACGTACAATACACTAAAGTCATTACAGTTGCGCCCACAATTGTTTCCCTCCTGTGTGTTTTGCACTCATTAATTTCTTCTTACACCGAAACCTGCAGTTGGATACTGCTTGTGATACTTTGTTACAGCAAATTTTCATAATAAAACAACTTAACAGTAATGAATTCATGCAGTTGTGTTTCTAATCTGTAATTAAAAAGATTTTTAATTGGAAATATTAGTCATTTTTAGTGTGGATCAAATTAGCAAAATAAGGTTTAGGAATTGTTTTGGAGTTCCTCAACCTTTTAATCTCAATATCGAAGACAATAATTTTAAGACTAATGCATCTAGGGATACACTTGAAAGTTTTGAATACAAATAAATAAAAGGACACCTCACATCTGCCCTGATGGTGCAGAACAGCTGCTCCAAAATAAGATATGCATTTTACTTTTTGTTTTGCTCCAACAAGTGCTTCACCTTTCAGTTCCAAAAAATGTGGCTTTTACTTGTGCATACATACAACACAGCCTTTGCAGTAACATACGAAATAGAGACAGATCTGTATTTGTGGTCCATATGTACCAAATTAAGCTGGCAGGAGCATCCATCATTGCAGGTTAGCAATCTGAGAACCATTATCACATGTCGGACTGCAGCATGACTCACATAGCAGTTTGTTTAATGTACATAAGCTACAGTACATTCATGTGTCACATCGATGTACTTTCAAAACTGCGTACTTACATCAGGTCCAAAAATATTGCACTGAAAACAACTAAAAAAGAGAGAAGTGTTGATTTCGCGGATTCTCTTCTTTGAGGACTTGGGAGATTTTAGTGCCTAAGTCTAAATGAAATTCCTCAACTCACTGGAAAAGCATGACATTGTAACCACAATGAAGACAATCAAGTTTTAAATGACAGCCACATCCTTTGCAACCCACAAGGACAAAAGCTTATCTAGTGATCATCCCGGCTCTGATCCTTGTACTCCACCTATGAACTCTGACCTCTGTGTCATATGCTGACAGCTTCTATTGCTGCCAAGGCTTAACCCCCTTCCCCCTTTACTGACATTATAACGTACTCTGCTGCCCTGTCACAGCCACTTGTTACTGGATTTAAAGCTCAGGGGTGAGTTGAGGGATAAAAACGGCAAATAACAATCTTACTTGGAAACTCAAGCCTATCCGCACCCCACGGCTACAACCTTTGGGGTGAGCCTGTTAAAATGATGGAATGGGAAGAGCGCTTTAGGAATCACGAAGATGGGACGCAGCTTTGCATAGTGGTTAAGGACCCAGGTCGAATGACATTTAAGTCTTTGGACTCTTTTGGACATAAATTGCCCACCTGTGTAAGCCACTGAACCACTGCGGTGTTAAATACCACACTAAGCAGCATTGAAGCATATTTTTTTGCAATTTCATAGTGTGAAGGAGATTCAGGTCGCTGCTATCTGTTTTAGTGTAGGGCAGAGAGTGAAAAGTGCTTCTAATAAATTCTTTCTGCATATGCTTTCAAAGGGTCTCATATGGGACACATCTTGAAAAAGAAAATCCAACTTAATTAACGGGGTTGTAATTTATTCATCCTACTATTAATTTGGATCACACTTGAATCAAATAAAAACAGAAGACACAATTAGTTGTTGTGGATATTAATCGGATATTAAGTGTGCTGTAATTATTCATCCTTAGCAGTTTTTTTTTTTAAATGAGAAAAAAAATGCTCCTAAAAAAAAGTAACAATGCTATGTTTGCACAGCACTACAGCTGCTGTCACCCAGGATATCTTGACAGCAATATCTTTCAAGCCCCATTTCTTTCATTGCAAGCTCTCTTTTGTCCTAGATTGTCAGTAAGCTCTTTGAATTTCTGTGTGAAGGGATAAAGAAAGCGAGGTGCCAGACAGACATCTGTCCCACAGCTTGGAGCAAATGTACCTCGGAGATATAGATATTAAGGCATATATCCATTCAAGCCATTCGCCGTGGCTTTTAACGCCATGCTGCCCAAGCTTAAGGAACATTAATGCTTTCACATCACACAATGGTCACATGTGATATTCTTAGTATTGAAAGAGCGGCCATGGTATGGCCACATCTGGGAAGTGTCACTAAACACATCCATCCATTAGCTTTAGCGTTTGTTATTAGCATCGTGGGTGGACTGGGGCCTTTTTCCGGTAACTTTGGGTGAGCGTGAAAATGCTGAATATGATGGCAAGCTCCTTATGCAGTGTCATCGATATGCTTCAAGCTTAGGGAAAAAAAAAAAGCCTAAAAAGTACACCGTGGCATATAATCACATCATGACACATCAAAGGTATCCAGATAGCATTTAGGGGATAAACCTGGAAAAGGTCACTCTTACATAATCCCTCTGCTCTCATGCAGCAGTCTGTTTGCCAATCCAGAGTGGCGGGTGTCACCTCACTGCGGACTGCCTTAAACGTCAATCGGCCTTTAAATATGTACCCAAGTAACACACACTATCATACCGCAACAGAAGCTAAGAAGACTGCACCATTGCAACGGCTCGTTGGAGTGCCAACCATTGGCGAGACGTCAGAAGTGGCCAAAGAGCAGATGCTGGCGCAGCAGTATGTCTGACGCACATCACAGCTGGCTGCTCTCGCTGCGGCTGGCCTGACAGCTTACATCACTTATGCAAGTGATACTAAAAATAAGCCAAAATTCTAGTTTCACTTTGAAAATGACCCGACAGTCTTTGGAAAAGTGGCCAATATTCTTGCTGGCTTTCAATTTAAAAAAGAATAAAAAAAGAACTTTGGAGGTTTATGACATATGGCTCAATATCGAGTATTATTGATGTGTGTGTATATAAAGGTCAAAATGGAGAAGAATGGAAGCCAAACCCTAAACAACTGAGAACCAAAACATTTATTTTCCTATGATCCAATGATAAAGCATACAAATACAAAAAGATTGCACTTGTATGTTGATTGATTTCTAATGAGCACTTGTAAACATCAATTAATTTGGGGATAATCAAAATGATTGCACATGTGCAGGAATAGTTGTGAAAACTAGCAATTTGACAACACAAGGCAATGCAACGCACTTCTATGCGATCCATCAATCATTCTGCACTGAATTCGTTGTGAGCAGGCACAATGCAAAACTAAAAATGGTAGTTAGGTCACAAATCTGCTGTAATACATGGAAGCATACTTTAATAAGAAAATACAGTATCAGATGAATTTAATTGCATGTTTACCTTCCTAGAGTTGTGTTAGCGTTACTATTTTAAACACTCCCGAAGAGCTGAGAGAATATCTTGCAGAATGGCATTTCTGTTTTCCTTTGTCACCTAGGCGGGACAACAAACAATGAATATTGCTTTGAGATGCTAAACAAACAGTATTTGATGTTGAACGCCAAACATAAAATGGCTGATGATTAAGCTCAAAGGGAGAAACGGTTCATCATGAGGGTACACAATACTCAATACTGTAACCTCGTGCAGGATAAGTAAATACTTAGCATGACAATATCCATAATGGGGTCCCCTATGATTAATTATTTGGACATTTCAGTCAAGCCTTTGTCGTTTAATCAGTCACGCATGATTTGATGTTAATCCAGCTATCGGCTTAGGATCATGCAAGACATGGCTCTAGTCTATGCAACACACAACAGACTGACTGTGTCATACATACATGTGTCTGCGATAGAATGTAAACATGGACCTCTGGCTACAAGAAGCTCTTAAAAGTGACCTACATATCCTGCTCCCACCCATCCCCATTTTCCTACCAACTGTACAGTATTTGTTTGTACTCACGGTGAAGATCTTGACGTCGCTCCTCATTCGCACTTCTTCCACCAAGCCGAGCGGTTTCCCCTTGGGGATGGGAATGGTGCCTAAGACCGTGCAGTAAGAACCGTCTAGTGTCTGTCTTACTGCTTTGATGAACGGCTGGCTGAAGAGTTCCATTTTCCCAATCTCGTCAAGGACAAACACTTTCTTAGCAG
This sequence comes from Syngnathus leptorhynchus, assembly GCF_054491065.1. Classification (NCBI taxonomy): domain Eukaryota; kingdom Metazoa; phylum Chordata; class Actinopteri; order Syngnathiformes; family Syngnathidae; genus Syngnathus; species Syngnathus leptorhynchus. Next base: position 9,557,298 of record NC_141204.1, on the reverse strand, counting down.
TTTTGTCTTCCGGGCTCATCTGGACACAGGATTGCACAGAATTTTAGGTTCTGTTTATAAAGCAAAGGCAGATATTTGATGTTGATCTGTTAGGTAAGAACATTCGGTGGGTTGCAATCAAACAATGTGAGGGGTAATGGCTGAAAGTTTTTTTCCACGCCAGCTGTGTCATTTTGTCCATTTTCGACTTATCCTCATTATAATTGTGGACAAGCTGGAGCATATTCCCATTTGACTTTTTGGTCAAGAGGCGGGGGTACATCCTAGGCTGGCCGCCAGTTAATCACAGGGCGCGTACATTCAAAACAACCATTCAAACACACATTCTCATCTATGGATAATTTAGAGTCTTCAATTAACACGACATGCATGTTTCTGGAATGTGAGAAGAAGCCGGGAGTCCTCGGAAAAAACTCACGCGAGCATTGGTAGAATGAATATGCATAATTTGCCATGATGTGAATCAAGAACATTAGAGCTGTAAAATGGACATTTATCGTGACAGTGATTGTTGCGTTACGACCTGGAGGAGTGATTGTGCAATAGCACATATTTGGAGGGTATTCCACAAAGAAGATGAAAGTTTGTCAAGTTTTCACATAACCTTTCTGGGGGAAAAAAAAAAGCCCTGCTTATACTTTTGCTATATTGTTCTTCATCAGGCCACAAATGAGTTGAGACCAAATTAACAAGGTTTTTGCTGGTTTTCTGTCAAGTACGGCAATCCAAATTGGCTTCATTTCTTTCATCAACAGCCAATAAATTATCACTCTGTATTAAATGCATGACAAAAAAAACATTTTGTCAGTCTAACAAAAGGAAAAATGTCATCATGTTAGCATGTGAATAAGATTGCGAATGCACGGTAGTACACAAACCATGATTGACTATGATTATAGAGAAACGTTTAGAAGAGATAAGAGGAAAACGCAGCACCATGACACCTTTCTTTACAGCTAATGTGTAGGCGGCGCTTCGGGCTCACTTTACAAGCAGGATATTCATGGTCAAAGAGAGCCAGACGGCACCACTGCTACTAAAAATGTCACTCTGGAATTTATGCATTTCCAGGCTTCCAATTATGCTTTCTGGTTTGAGAAAAATCAAAAGGTTGGATGATTTGTTAAGCAAGGAATAAAAGGCAGCGTGCTATGATCTATTGATGATAACAGACTCGGTACCTTCTTAAAGAGGGGGAGGGCCAGGCGTTCAAATGAAGGTAAATCCACAACATACTGTCCTACTTTGTACTCCCGTCTGCCATGAGAGTCACCAGCAACGTCTCTGTGGGATGAAATGCATGCTGAGGTTACTCAAACACAACATCAAAAAAAGAGCAGCTTGTTTGACATACCTGATTCTGGACAGGTGGTCTCTTTCGCCACTCACTGTGACCACATCAAACCCTACTCTGCGACCTCCTTCCCTGACCTCTTCCGTGTAAAAGCCTTCCACCGACTGACCCGAGGACACTAGCGCATCACAAGCCTTCTGGACCAGAGTGGTTTTACCCACACCTGCAACAAAAATATTGTTTAACTCGTGGAAAATTCTCACGTACGATGAGTTTCAGTTTATAATGGAGTTTTGTTCCTACAGCAGTGACATAACCAGAATTTGTCATAAAGTGCCATAATAGTATATATATAATCGGGATGCTGAGGGAAATCTAGTTTCACTTAGTTTGTCCAAGTTATAATTAGAATTAATATGCGAAACACTTGGCTATGCTTATAAAACAATCAAATACAGACTACAACTTTAATTGTGCGTGCCTTATTGTGACGTCACTAGAGGTGCGCTGTTCGTAACCATCGTAAAACGAGGACACCTGACAACATTGTAAATCCGTGCATCTTTTTGCTTACACTTACGTATCTTGCGGACATTAGCAGATCGTTAAGGAAAACATACAATAACTTCTTCTGGTCATCAATATATTCCCTCTTTAATTTGATTGTGGGAAGAAAAAGGTTAGCAGATCTTTACTACTGAACGAGTCGCTTGTAAACTCTGATCGGAGAAAAAAAACTAATTATACTGGCCTCATTTAAATTTTCTTTGTTTTTGGTAGAGTGAGGAGCAAAGACACTATTAATACGTTCCTTGAATGTGGTGATTCTAGCGTGTGAACTGTTACCTGGCGGTCCTGTCAAAAAAACATGCCTGAGCATTTGATCGCCGCCTGCCACGCTGGTTCACTTCCGCAAACAAAGACCGCGCATGCGTAGAGGTCCCTTAAACATTGATCATGTTAGACCTATTGGAAACGACGCCTGGTTTTGGAAAAGCAATTGAACTTTTGAGTAAGTATAATATTGTTTTGGACATTCGAGCAGTTTTAATTAAATGGTCAGCAAATACTTGGAATAGATAGAAACTTAAAAAAATAATTATCTTAAAAGTGTACTGCATAAAAGATAAAGTGGCACGACCTATAACCCTTTATTCATGTGCCATGACGATAATGTCTTGCATAAAATTGCAAAAATTGCTCAACATTACCTTGCCATTGCAAGGCTTCAAAGATACACACACATAGGCATATCTGCATATATTTTTTATATAAATATATACACAAATGGATGTAAATTATTCAAAGAAAACAGTTGCATAATTGAGCCTTTTCCTGCATGAAACGTCTTTATTTAAAAAAAAAAGTCAGATGTAAACAATACTCAATACAATACTAAAAGCCCATGTATTTATTTTTGTGGTGCACTGTTTACATTGTGTAACCAGGGAGCTTGAAGGCAGCAAGCTCAGATATATGTTGATACTCTTTTCTGAAGTCCAGGGATCCAAGGTCATCTTCCAGTTCCTTAGCCTCCAGTGGATCAGAGCACATTGTGTCTGAAGAACCTCGCCAAACGAGACTGCTGCTCTCACTCTTTAAGCCTCTTGGGGACGTAACTCCAGCATCCTTTTTCTTTTCTTGTTTCTTGGAGCATTCCATTTGCATGGATGCTGATCCATCTTCAGAAGAGAAGCTGAGTGCAGGGTCTTGTGTTTGAGGCTGGATGATGTGCGTGCCTCTCAGAACTCGCTGCACGGGGCTGTGACCTCTAATGGGTGCAGGGAGGAGGGGTTTTTCCTTAAGGGGTTCCGAGTCTGAATCTGAAGTGAGAAAAGGAGGCTTTGGAGGCTTCGACTTGGCAGACTCTGGACTACTGGATGTGTCCGGATCGCTGTCCTCAAAACTGTTAAAGTCGTCTGCGTATTCTTCTTCCTTGTCAGAGTCCGACACTACAGACTTGTGGCTGCTGTGACTACTACTTTTGCGAGAGTCCGGTTTCATGATTTGACTCTCTGATTTAGTCCACGTCAGGATCATTTTGGGAAGTTTGTTGCTTGTGGCATCATCATCGAAACAAGAGAGAGAGATGGATGAAGTGTCTATTTCTTGCTTCGGACTTTCCAACTTTGATCTATCTTCATGTTTTGGCTTTGTTGTATCCTCCACAACAGAGACCTCTTTCGTGTTTTGCGTCATCATATTTTCTTTAGGAATGAAACTTTTAACTTTTTTCTCCCCTTTACTTGGACTTGACCTTGTGTGTAATGCCATACAGTCCCGATTTTTCACCACAGTGCAGTTTTTTTGCCGCCTTAGATTGTATGTTTTTGTTGTTCTGTACATTAACTTTTTCCTGTGTGGTTTATTCTCAATTAAAGCCTCAAATTGGTTGTTTTGCATTACTTCTTTGGGCTCAGCCTTCATACTTTGGGGTGAAACTATTCTGGGGGAATGCAAATGCTTTGAAGTGGTGTCCACCTTGCTTTCTTGCTCTGATCTTGTTTTCGGTGCACTCCATTGTCTGCCCGAAGCCTCAGGAGAAACTGTTTTATATATCCAGGCCAAGTCTGGATGATTCGACAGAGGCGGCTGGTGCAGATTGTGGACATTTAACTGTGACAGTTCAAGAAAAAGAGCATTAAGGAGAGGCAGTGGTCTCAGAACTTCCTCGAGGCCTTTTGGAGCGACACTTTCAGATACAGTAGGCTCATTTTGCAATGCCTGGTCCATTGCTAAGAAATTCCCACTTTCATCGTCGGAGAATGTCGCTTTGTGTGATACCACTGGTGACTCACATTGAACTAATCTGTACTCACTTCCTTGGATTTTATGTTTTTCCTTGCCAGAATTGCAATAGTAAAGACAAGGGGGACAAAACACAGTTAGGTCCTCATCCAAGTTCGGATGTTCTTGGACTGTGTGAGGAATCTGGCTTATTGGGTCATGTTCTGTTTGGGTGAACACAGCTTGTTTCTCCACATTATTCCATCCATCATCAGAATTGTCCTGCGTGGGAAACTTAACTCCCATAGAGCCAGAAAGTAATTTTTCATTTGCCCTTTTCTTCATGATGTCTTCTTGAGCACATTGTTCACTGGAGACCGGTATGTTTTTTGTCACATGTGGTGGTAGACTGGCTCCCACCATTAGGAGTTTGTAACTCAGAGAAATAACTCCAACCGGCTCCTCTGCAAGGTTGTTTACACACACGGACCCTCTCTCTCCATAAGATGAGCAATTAACAACATTGTATTCAATGGAGTCGTGTTTGATTCTGTTGATGATGGAAGCCAACGAGATGAGGGACGTCCCTAATAATTTGGGTATCTCATCTTTCACATCGAGAATCATAACATAGAGAGGGGTGTTAGTGAGTTTCGTGTGCAGAGAGTCGAGATTCATTTCGAAAAAACACGACTTGCCTCTATTAAACGAATATACCCATCGCTTGTCCTTGTCATTCTGTAGGTGATGGTTTTTATTATTTCCTCTCAGTTCAGGCGGATAAATAAGCAGCGTTGGAAAGTCCAAGAGTCGTATTCCAACAGCGAGCTTGTCGGAGATCTCATTTTCACTGTTAATTCGAATGTATTCCACCAAAAGCTCAAATGAAAACAGAGTCTCTCGTTTCGGGTTCTCTGACATTATAGTAGCGACGTGGGTTTGACACACGGGAACAACAACATTGAGAATTAGCTAGCATACAAGCTAGCTGCTGGCTGATGTTGCATTCAAACGGTGGGAGTTTTGAATATCCTGTCGGAAAGAAAGTAACGTGATACAACCCGGATATCCGGATCAGAACTCACAAAATAACTAATTTTGACAGTAAATTGCTACGACTGAGCAATCGTGAGCTGAAGGAAAAACGGCCCAGTAAAAAAAAAAAAAAAAAGAAGAAGAAGATCAATTGGATTGGATTTATTTATTTGTTTTAGTGGCGACCTCATATACCAGCTCATACGTACTCACTATAAATAAAGGCATGAACAAAAATATACCAAAACACACGTGCATGCAAAATACTATAAGACATGAAATGAAATAATGCAAACGGGTGACGGGGTCTACAAATTTTTATAAATCTGTACTGTACTCAAAATTATACTGTTCTTAATGCTCACAAAGGAATGTTTTCAAGCTTCCAGTTTTAAATTTCAATTAGTTTGAAACCCCTTTTGTTTGTTGAGACCTGCAATGAGAATGAATGGAAGAGTAGACTGAAAAAAGTAAAATAGCAACTACTCCAAGTTGACCTGAGGACGGTCATCTTTCAGCGTCTGTCGTCGCCTTGACAACGGATGTCGCAAGATTATGGCGTTATAGGTTAGTGGGGGCTCATGGGAAACGAAGTCCATTTCAGTAGTTCTCGCTTGGACGCGGAATTTATTATATTAAGATAAATTTGAAGGAATAATGAAGATAATTTATAGGTTTCAAACTTTAAAATGATTAAAAGCGCATGTGCTATCTGGTTCACAGGTTTTCCCCCATTTTTTAGTACCTTTTGTTGGCAGTCAGGGAGTTTGGGCTGACTAAAATAGACTAAAGGTGATTGGTAATGAGGTCAGGTCACAAGTACACACTACGGGGTGGTTATTAATATTTGAGGCAGTACACATTAGTCTGGGTTAGAAACACGCAAAATACACGCAAGCGCGCACGCACAAAACGAGGACCTTGTAAATAAACAATTTCTCACACAGGGCAGCAGGAGTCCCGGTGGGCGGGGACTTTCTCCCGGCGTGCTGTCATCGCCAAGCGAGGTGCTGCTGGTGCTGGATGTCTGCGCTCGCTCGCTTCAGTCTGGAAGCTCAGGCTGAAAGAGAAAGGTACGAGCGCGACTGTGCATCTGGCGCAAGGCCGATAAGGATACTTTGTTGGCGAACTGGTGACGCTCTCAATGTAAGGTAAGACAAGGATTTTCTCCCTTTTAATTGAACAACATTCTGTGCATATCAGAGGACTACGTGGTTGTGTAGATTAAAAGTGTAGTGCTTGCGAGAGCGAAACGGGATAGAAACTCCAAATTTAAATGCAAGAATTGAAGCTAAAATGATTTTTTTTGGGCGTTTTCATTTCCAAACAAATGGGACGATTGATCACAAATTCCTGCCTATAAATAAAATATCATGTTTTGTTGTTTTAACTTATTTCCTCAATGTCCATTCATTAAATGTAGTTATTCTTCCAAATAAACTCGAGTCAAATTAAGTTTTCGGTGTTTAAGTATGTATTTACTAATTTTGGGGAAAAGGGGTAGATTTGCCTTGAAATTTTTGTGAATGGGGTTTGTTTCGTGGAGTTAGTCGTCGCTTTAGCAATAGAGGGCGACAGAGATTTCGTTGTCCACTTGTAATTCAGCCTTTAAATTCCCTCTTCAAGAACATTTGACTGTAAAATTTCCTTTTTTTATTTTTTCATAGACGTTTAATTGGACTGGAATGTGATTCCTTTCCTTTATTTTGACTATAGTATGTAGTCAGTATAAGCTGTCAAGGAACTAGTTTCCTCCTTATCAAGTTGAGTCGCGCATGATTGTAATCTGTCAGTTAGTAGATCACAATATGCATGTTTCATTGCTGCCTCTGTGACCTATGTCCCATGAGAGACTAAACAAGTCAAGTCATGTTAATCTTAAATCAAGTATACTCACTGATCTCTTCCTCTAAGAAATAAAAGCCCCACAAGAAGATCTCAATTCCTCATAAAGAGCTTCAAACGGTACATCAGAGTTCAAATGCAAATTATCATTGCATAATTTAATGTGCTCTCATTTATCTCCCTCTGGTTTCATAGTCCCCATTTTAGCTTTTTAGGCAAATAAACATTTTTTTTTTCCTGTTCCTAACTTAGTATCTTCATTAAAGCACAATTATTTTGATAGTTTGATGTCTGATAAAAAATGAATTTGGTTGCTCCAACACATGACCTTCCAAATAAGTTGAGGTGCATGTGTGTGCTCATGTGGAATTGTTCTTAAAAATTATCTTCTTGGAATGTCTGTGTTTTGTATACTTTCAGAGTTTTTTTTTTTTAAGGAAGATAGGGTCACAGTGAATAAATAACTGCCTCAAGCCCACACGCACCTCCATTGAGATGCCTTTGTAGAGTCAGCAATAACATGAAGAAAGGGCCATTGAAGCGGAACTGTGTTCTCATTTCTTTCTAAAAACACCTTCTGCATGAATAAACACACAATGGATAATTGAAGCCGATAGATATGCCTTTCAAAAATCAAGTTATGTGCACAATGTGTGCTCAGTTGAACAATAAGACACCTGTCAGGTTTGTCAGAGAGACGCCGGCTTCCTGTGACATGCCTCCGGGACATTTCAAGTTATCATTGCAGTGTTGTTGAGGATGGCTTGTGGCCTTGGGGCATTGGAAACGCCCATCTAGTGTTACACTGTTTAGTTGTGTGTTGTTTGAGACACACTACTTCCCTATGAAGATGTTACCATAACGCCGAGCTGTTTAGGGAGGGTTCTGTTATGGGAAATTACCTGACAGGTATATTTAATTGTCGAACCAAGCTTTTGGCAGTACCTAACCTGTACCCTCTTCATTATGTTATTTCCTTCTGCTGTGCTGACTCATCATGTTTTTAAGGGCAAATAAAACTTCGCCGAGGTGGCACATTGCTGCCCCCTCACACACATTCTCCATGTGATGAGGATCAGGAGACTTAGTCTGGTCATGACCAACAGACCGGCTGGCTGGCAGAAAGTCACAGTAGGGGCCTCCCCAACTAAATCTTGTTGATTTAAAACCAACCAACCAGCAGCTGGGGATCACATGTTGCCTGCTCCTGTAGTGAGAACCTGACGCCCTCCTCGTTTTTTTGTCCGCTTTTGTTTTGATTGCAGTCTGGATTTATGGAAGATTTAAAGCCTGGTTATCACTGTCGGAGATAGCAGATGTTGTCATTGGGTTGGGTTGGGTCATCCTTTTTTTTTTTCCACCTATAGTCAGCTTTTGAGACAATGTGTTTGCTGTTGGTTATACTCTGAAAAACTACTAGATGCCGGTGTTCCTATTTAGTCAATTCTAATAATGATAATCATTTTTCCACCCACCAATAGTCAAACACTTCTCGTCCCTATTTGAGTCACAGGTGACCTCCATGGAGCCTATCCCAAGCTGATTTGCTGAGAGGTGGTGTGCACTCCTCATCAAATAATCACATGAGGATAATTCTGGTTGATATTAACAACTTGTTAATTTAATATTTAAGTGGGCAAAAAAAGAGGGTTGGACTTTGAGGTGAAGGTTGACAACCCCAGAGTATCACAAGACAACCTCACAAATGTCAGATATTGTCATGTAGCTGAGTAGATGTCAATCAGTGTAATGGTATTAATCACATAGCTTGTGCATTATGACCACTTTATATGATGCAAATAAATTTGATTTGATGTCATCTTACAGTATGCATTGCTTGAGGATATATTGTATGTGTCATATTGTGCTTGCTAGTTTATTTGTGTACAGTAAGCGGTGGTTAATCTGACTCTACTGATATGGTTAAAACTCAAAGAGTATACTTAAGGGTGGCTGTAGCTCATCTGCAGGGACGTTTTGGAACCAGAGGACTACCACTTGTGTTCTGCTGCAGGAAAAAAAAGCAAACAAAAACTACTAGTCTGCATTCTGACTACTGTTGAGGTGTTCTCTGTTCACCAAGTACAAAACTCAACTCCAGGGTCTACAAAATGTAAGCATACTGGAGATATAGTCCAAGATAAAGATTGTCTAAAAGCTTGCTAATGTAGTGGGGTTTTTTTTAAATAAAAGTGGCTACTTGGGGAATATCTTAAGCCTCTTTATCTGGCCACTGTCTTTTAATTGTAGTATATCTGTAGCTTCTGCGCCACTCATCCGGAAGCTTATTTGTGTGCCAGGCACAAGGCGTGTGATGGCCAGAAGGGAAGCTTTGCTCGGTGTAGCAGATGGTATAACGACAAATGTCAAATGGTTATCATGCCATCTCTGGTCAGGACCCTGTCAACCTCTGGGGATGTATTGCAGAAATGCAGAGGAACAAAGGAGAAGTCGGAATCTGGCGTCAAAGGAGAAGTGAAAGGTTTGAGCTTGCTGCCATCCCTGCCTGCTCTTGCATGGCATGACTGCAGAGGAAATAGAAAATGTGGCCTCTCATCTTTACACTCAGTGCTTCACATCCATGTTGGAGTCGACTCTGCTGACAATGAAAACTGTATTTCTTCACACGGTGATATAATACTCAAATGCGGAGAGTACTCGGGGACTATTTGAAATAAGATGTCCATCTAAGCGGATGTGTATATGCTTGAGTTGAAGTGGAACTAAATATGTTGCTATTCATTGTTTGGTCAGCAGAGAATTGATTCCTACGTGTTAAAATGAGAATGGAATGTACAACTGCTAAACATTAACAACTTCTATTTGTGTGCGTTTTTATTCAAGCTTACTATCGATATTGAAGCACAGTTGTGGCCGGAACTAATTGTCCCCTACTTTAGTTTCCACACATAAAATAATATTCGCACCTGTCGATACAACGCAACAGATCTCGGCAGTTGTAATTGTACGTTCAGGTGACTGGTGGCAGGAATTGTTTTTTTATTTGCTGTGAAGAAAAACGATGCCTTGAGGAGAGGCGTTTATTTGTTCAAATGGGTGAGCCACCCAGGGATTAACACATAGTCCATTTGAGCAGAGGCCACCGTTTTAGGAAATACAGTAAGCACCAACATATTCAGTTGCAACTTTTTTTTTTTTAGCATCTTGCCACATCAATCGGCTTTAATCATTTCTTTCATAGCGTTTTTAAAATCCCACATCATTTTCGAGTTCAAACTCAATCATGCAACAGATGGCACCGTGATGTATAATGCTGCCAACCGGTTTTTTTTTTTTTTACTTGTCATGAACAAAGGTGAAAATGAGGTCATCTGAGGGCCTCTCTCGTGCCGTACTAACCCGTAATCGCTATTAATTCCTCAGTCATGCTAAATGAACAAAAGCACCAAATTACATCTACCGGGTCAATGGCCAAAAATGTCCTTGGTCGGAGTTTTAGAGCATTCTTTGTTGTTTCACAGTGGCACACAAAAAAAAAGCTGCCACACTTGTACATTATGGATTTGCAAACATGTAAGAAAACGTGTCCTGCCAAGATGAATTACCTGCACCTCCATGTCCCTTTGGGGCTCATTAATGTCCATAACAGGAATGTTGGAGGAGGGAAAGGCCGCTTGAAGTTGCTGACCCTCCCAACATGTTTTGTCTCTACGTCTTTTCTACAGCAACAATGGAGCGAGTAAGCATTGGCCAGTCATTAACCTAGAGGCTACAGAGTCCAAGTACCAGTCATGAATCTTTGGGTTAACTTGAGTTCGTGTGTTTCAATTGACTTTTAAAAAAAATGGGGTCTTTGCCTCTCTTGAAAGATAAGAAGGGATTTGCTGTGCATACAACCTTCCCACTGTTAAAAAAATAAATAAAAAAAAAGGCCCAGTACGTCTCTAGAGATCCAATGACGCTCTGGGTTATCTTTCAGCTCAATGTATTCAAGATAATAGAGTGAAATATAATAATTATATGAACATGTTCTTGTGTCTATGAACATTCAATACACCAATCAACGTAGTTTTTAGTCAGTTGACACCTTTATCCCTTTCGGCTGTCAACAGCTAACAAGAATGGATGAAACGGTTATTTTCAGATGGTTAATATTACCGTTATAAGTAGAAGTGGTGAGGCCTGAAGCACGACGGTCTGATTCAAAAATGTAATAGTGCTACATCATTTCAGTTTTCTATTGCAAGAGATTGCGGAAGTGAGACCAAGCAAATGGAAGCTATCAAAATATTTGCGTGCCTACAAAAAGGTAGGCAAAATAGGTATTTCTATATTTATTTATTGGTTATCGTTTTCATATACATGCAAAGAAAACATTATTGTGATTTATTCTATTTCACTGTATTTAAGTATTTTACCTTCTATACACTTTGGATTCCTCAACATCAATTGGAGCCTTTAGTTTCAAATGAAAGTGAGGTAAATAGCCCATTGATGACTTGTAAAGCGTAAAAAATGCTTGTTTTTGATAGTGGCTGATTGTAATTAGCAAGTCCAATAGAGCAGAGCCTTGACTAATGTGCCATGAAGTGGTCAGCCACTGTGCATGCACATCTATTTGGATATTGCTGGCATAGACACCTTCACAACCACTATGTCAATGTCAAAGTGAGTCGAGGAAGCAAAGTATGTTTTGCATAGAAATTAAATCCCTGACCCTAGGTGACACATTAGATGGGTGTCACCTTTATCAAGTGTCATTCTGTACCGATTTGTAAATTTGCTTTGTGTTACTCAGCTGCTTTGTGTTGAGCATTGTCGGGAAAGTGAAAATCTTGTGGGTATCTGTTTTTTTTCCTCTGTCTCTCACAGGAAGGAACTTTCTCCCCAAACAGTCCTTTATCAATCGTGAGAAACTCTCTGTTTTTTTTCGGTGGGTTTCTTTTATGTTGCCAGCTGTCTGACATGTGACATATTATCGTCTGCTTATGGCCTGTAGGCTGTTGTTTGTAAAAGCACTGACGGAACTCTTGGGTAGGAGGATGTTATTCCTGTATGTTTTCACTGACATAAATCAGACGGGAATGAATTTTGTTTAATAAATAAATGCATGTTTTTGGGGGGGACTAGAACAACACTATGGTCGTTTGCATGTTGATTGCGACACAGATGTAATAGTCATTGATCTGAGTATTCTAAATTTAAATATCAACTAAAATTTATTAATTGCCTCATTTTTTTCCTCTCTCATTTCATTGTTTGAAGCTTTATTTTGGTTTTATTTTTATCATTATTGTATTATCGTTTTTATTATCATTATTATTAAATTTTTTTATTTATTTTTTTATCTGTACCTTACTGTTTTCTGGTTGAGCTTTGACCATACACACGTCATTAAACCACCATTACTAAAATACTGTATCTTGAAACACAAAAATAACTTTACTTGAATGATAACTAATGCCTTTGGCCTCAAAATGCATTATGTTGTTGTCAAAGAAGTCCACGATGCACGTTAGACAAAGTGAAAGTTGAGCAGTATATGCCATGTCACTTGTTTCTTTTTTTAATCCTTTTTTTTATCACACGGGTTTGACTAGCTGTCACTTGAAGATTGCGAATGGAAGATAATATGGAGTGACAGTGGCCTGATTGTCCCCCCCCCACCCACCATACTCCCACTTCTGTCAGTGTGGTCAAGACAAACTGCTGCCTTCCTCCCCTCTACTCAAGTGTATTGAAACCTGCTGTGGATATGTCAGCCACAGTGGGTGGGAACCCTGTTGGATCCAGAACCAGGGGGGCAACACATTTAACACCAAATGCTACTTTTTAAATCTTCCATTTGGATTAAAAGAAGGAGCGATTTATTCTGGGGAACTGTCACCGGTACTATGTTGGGCTGTAGTGTATCAAAGAGGGACTGAATTCTTACTGCTCATTACATTCAGTGTGTTGCGTGCCCAGGCTTTGTTACTGGTTGCCTGTGGAACCTCTCGACAATGTAAACAAGGCTGAAGGGCCACATACAGTTCACAAATGCATGCTCAACCAGGTGGTTTGACTAGGACCACCGGAGCAGCTGTATAACCACACAAAAAAAGTTCAAACATCAGAGGACAAAGTGACATGATAGATTTTTTTTTTTTTTTAATGTACTGACACTGAGAGAAAATAGTCACAGACAATTCACACAAACTCCTAAATTACCTTCAAAACATTTTCGCACTGAAAATGTGGAGTAGATGGGATTTCTCGAGCGCTCATTGATGATAACTTATTGAAATAAACGATGTCATTGCAGTAAGGTTCGTCAGGCGGATGTAAACAATCTCATTCCCAGTAGATCGCACATGATGGATGATCATTTTTCCAACATGCTGGTAACATTTGACTTTGTATTAAGGGAGGGTGGAAATAGAAGCTTGAGTCTTTGTTAATTATTTCCTGTCATTATGGTTAATTGACATTGAAAGGCATTTCAGACTGAGAGGCAGCAAAATTGTGGATTTGTATCCTGTGTGTTTTGTTGTCAGTGTAAAATTAAAAACATGCTTGTGACCATGTTTGAAGAAAAAAAAAAAATCTCGAGCAATTGTTTGAAAACTATTTCAAAGATTCAGAAGATGAGATCCTGCTGAGATGTGCCTCAGGAATTTCTTTACTGATGGTTGTTAGCGGTTTAGTTTTCATTTGCGGTATTTGTCACATTCCTAGATAGAATATAACAACACGATGAAGTAGGCAAGTCACATTTATTTGTGTAGCTTTTTAATCACAAAACTCTACAGTTGACAGCGATAAATGACATGCTAGCTCTCGTGACTGATGGAGATAAAAATTAGAATCAGCTCTCATAATAATGAAGAGCAATTCCTCAACACCACAAAATTACAACCAAAAAGTAAACCTATTGTTTTAGCTGAATATTTTTTGTCAACATGGCGGGATATGTGATAAATCTCTTGTTTTGGATATTATTCCATTCTCCAAGTGATCATAATAATGTGCTGATAGTTTTAAATTCAATGGCAGTTTCAAATTTCAACTTAGTTATTAAAAAAGGTTATGGCTCTCCACCAAACATAAACTTTAATAGCATTGTTCCGAATTTATAGTTTTGTTGATAACCTTGAGAGACAGCTGAACTGCGTCCAATGCTTTTGTAATGTCACTTTCTTTCTCCAAAGAAAGGAGTTTGTGCTTCCTCAGAATGCTTTTATCGGAAAAAAAAAACAACAACAAGCGAGCAAAATAATTATAGACCTTTTTCAATACTGTACTTGTGTGAGGTCATGTCCATTCAATGATTCAAGCAAGCCCATGAAAAACAATTCTTTTGTGTCCACTAGTGGGGTCTCCTTGAAGAAATAATACTAAAGTGCTCTACTGTTGTGAAAAAAGATATGCATTTAAAACTGTTGTGCAGGGGATGCTATTGTTGAGTCCCCCCCCCTTTTTTTTTTATTTATCCTCAATTTATGTGGCTGCCCTCCCATTGCCTCACTTGTCCACCTCATCAGATCAGTGGCCTTGATCAGTTCTCAAGTTTAAAGGTCACCCAATCACTTGAGGTGGGCCTCACGTACGTCAGGTCACATCAGTGCACTTGGCTCCTTGTGGACGGAATGAATTCATCTGCACTTATCTCTCGAGACACTTTACGCATTTAGCATTCAGGAAGAGGAGGATGGGGACGTGCATTGTGTTGAACGGGAGGGGGAAAGAACACCCTCACATGACTTCCTCTCCGATGCACTTTTTATAGTCAATGTATGGTTTGTTGGCTTGTCTAGATGTATTTCTCAGAGGATAGCTGCCCCTCAAGATACAATCTAAACAAATGTACCAATAATTATTGGATGACTTTATTTGTACTTTTTCCAGGGTCAATACTGTGTTCCCAAGCTGCTAATGTCAAGTTTAAAGAGAATACCAAGCCACTGTGCATTTAATATAACAATGTTGATAAATCAAATGCAATAGTAGGCTGTAACCAGCAGAAATGCTATTTAAATCAATCTCAGTTAGTTTGCAGCCTGTAGAACAACTTGACATGGGGGGGGTGGGGGGGTGAGTTGCATCTCCTTTGACTTCCACTTTGGGGAAACATAATTGTGTTCAATATGCTACTCTCAATGAATTTGAAGTTAAGAACATTCCCATGGATCCGGCCACTTCATTATTTATATATATCTATATCTATATCTATATCTATATCTATATCTATCTATCTATATATATATATATATATATATATATATATATATATATATATATATATATATATATATATATATATATATATATAAAAAACAGTCAGGTAGTTAAGAGTTAGTCCAAACACATTTCTCTGTGAAGTATTTCCTCGACAGGTGTCTCGTGAATAGTGTGCCGTCTGTGTACATCTTGGTTTTCCAAACAGGAAGGGTGACACTCTGATGAGATAACCTTTTATGGGGTGTGTAAACTTTATTGGCTCATCATCATGACAAAAGGTAATACTTTTGTCAGACGTGTGAAAGCATATTCAAAGATTCCTAAGGCTGCGGGACGTGGAAATGGCCTGAAAGCTGCGTACTTATGCGTAGGTGTGGGTGGCTCCCAGTGGGGCATTAGACTTTGACACCCTTTTAGAAGCCAAACCTCACTTTAACACACCCAGCGCATGCCATGCCCACCGCAGCTGTTGGGCTTCATTGCTCGAGATGTGGAGAATTCCTCACACTCTGCAATTAGAGCTGCAGATTGCTGAATAGCACACATTGCAATGTCCTGAAATGGCACTTGGTCCCCCTTTCTGCTTCTGAGAACACAGCGCAAATAGGAATTGATGAGAACCAATCAGGGCAAACTGGGCCAGTCTGTCTCAAGGCTGACAGATTGTGTTCTGCGCAAGCTGCTCTTTGCGATGTGCTGTTACACCGGCTAAAGAAACCAAAGGGTGGAAAAAAAAAAAAAAAGGCCTCATTGATGGGGAGGGTTTCTCACGCCTGACTGAGAATGTTCGCTTTCCATCGAGTCAAGTGGTGCATTGTGATCTCAACCAATAGAAATGCAAATATATTGAACAGATGTACTACTTCTTTTTCACCGGTATGTCAGCAGAGTAATCCCTCACGGCCACGAGGACTCTGCTATGTGGACTCTGGATGCTATACTTAAGTGTTAACAAGGGAAAAGCCATGTCACCTTGGCACATGTGATGCTTGCTCGCCTTTCACGGCCCTTTTTTTTTTTCAATAAGGCTGGATGCTCGGGGTAGATAAATGGAGGCTATTGTGGTCTTTGCCAGAGGGCGGGCTAAACAATGCAGGACACACACAGAGCATGGTCTTTTCAAGAGAAAACTTGGAAAAGAACTATTTCAGCCCCTCCTCCCTTTTTCACCCACACTCTCCTTTACTTACTTCTTCCTCTTTAACTCGCTTCTCAAAGCGTCTTGGTCCTCCATGGGAACAGAGCCGTGTTCCCATAATGTTTCCATAAACGGGCAGAGGGAATGGAAATAACTCTGGCCATTTCCCATTGCTTCCTTCAGCTCCATTTCTATCTATACCCCCTTCAGTCACTTATTTGTGAGCTCTAGCCAGAACTTTTAAAGTATATTTAGTCTGCATACAGCTGGGCTATCGTTTGTTTTAATCCACACATCACAACTTTGGCCCCCTCGTGTAGTCCCGATGCATTTAAATGAACTTTTTAAAATTTATTCATAGAACACTGCAAGAAGAATCAAAGCACTTATCATTGTGAACTGGTTTTGCACAAGTTAAGCTTTGTCACATTTCTGGAGGATAATTGCAGAAAACAACTCATATCTGCTTCTTATTTATTTGAGGCACACTTCACTTTTCGAGACATCTGGCATCCCCTGCTGTCATTTAACAACATTGGCCACCTTGCCTCCGCTGCTATTTTGCTGTTTACAATGTGGTTTCCAGTGTCATTTTCTTTTTACTTCCTGACTACCTCCACACACATCTGCAGAGTAACACTCCTAATCTGGCAGTCCGCTCTCCCTTCTTTGCCAAAAGTCCCATGAAAGCCATCACTATGGCAGCAATCATTATGTGGGTGTTAATTTGAACCCTTACAATTGTGAGAGGGGGAAAAAATGGATAATCTTCTTTATGGATGAGGTAGAACATCTGTGCCGTTCAAATGTGAGCAAGTACTGTGTTGTTTGTTCATGAATGCCAGTTTAGTTTGTTAGCTGTGTTGAAATCCAGTACTTCTCAAGGGGTTTCTACCAATATTAAACATATGTTTGCAATAAAAGATGCATTGAAATGTGAAGCTTTATACACAAGCTTATTGGCAAGGATGAATTCTCAATGTGGTAGTGGCAAATTTGCCCAAACCAATAACAGACATCTTTCTGTAGTCGTGTCAAGCTGACAGGGACAAACCAGTGACCGCACCATTTTCGGCCTCATGTGTGGTTGAGTGAAAGAAAATGAAGATCAAGTGTTTTTGCGTTTTGTTCTCCCTAATTTGACATTTATTTACAATTGTGTATCTCTGGTCCCTATTTTGATAGGTGATTTTCTTGCACTTGCACAACTTGTGTGTATACCCTTCCAAATAGCTGCATTAAAAACTGCTGCTCAGTGTTAATTTTGTATTGTTAGCTTACAATGGTGTGACACTTGATCACAAACTTTGATATTTCTTAGATTTGAGTAACTTATTTTACAGATGCATCATATTTGGCAACACCTCTCACAATGGTGCATTGTACTTCTACACCACCGTACAATTTTATGTGTTGAGGCTTTTTTTTTCCCCCAACAATGCTGTCCTATATGAGATACATTATACAAGTATACAAGTGTGAGTGCATTTGTCCCATTACACAACTCTGGGCTACTGTTCATCCCTGTACAACTCTCTCCTTTCTCTCCTTTTACTTCTGTCTTTGTTCATAAAGGACGTTTGCTGTCACTCATGGCAAAAAGTTGCCTAGCAACGAGATCGAGGGATGTGAGCCACTGTTTACTCTCCACCGCCTCACCTCATGCCCACAGCCCCCTTGTCTTTCATGCTCTCTTGTGTCGATTGGCAGAGTGGAGGAAAACGGTGGCGGCTTCGCTCCCCTATCCAACAAAATTTGCCGAACACAATGAGACGTGGATGAGGGAGCAGATAGGAGTGGCAGTGTCCTGCCTGTTGCTCGCCAGCTGTTCAGCCTCTCTGCTGGAAGAAAATGCCATTTCCTTGAACAGCTCCTCTTCCACTCTGCATAACTAAAGAGAACCTTGTCCTTCCACAGCATGCTGTTATCAGCAGGACTAAAAATACTAGACGGCAAATACATCACATTCCTGCTTATCGTCACTCATACTCAGTCGAGACGGATACAGGTGTCTTTGGGTCTCTGTAGATCATTAAATGGACCCTGGTGGAAGCAATCAGACTCAAGTCTTTGTTCCTTGCTGCATTATGCAGTTCTACCTGTTTAAGTAGTCTAATTGCATAGCAAGCCTTGATTACTTCCATATCACCGCGTCGTGTTTCTTTGGCCCCCGCGTTGACCAAAAGAATCAACAATTCTTCAAAACTACAGACAGACAAGCAATGACAAGAGATTTAAATAGCACGTTCAAGAAATATATGCACTGTGTTGTAAGTGAATTGTGAAATTAGACAAAGGTTTGTGAAAATGAATCCCACAGGAATAAGTGTGTTAATTAAAGTGTACCTAAATGTCACAGTAAAATTATGTCGGAGTACATTCTCAGTTATTCAGGTCATGGTAATCTGAAAAAGATGAATCACAGTACCTGGACTTGCCCTTGTTTGTTGACAGCAACAAATTGCCTCCTTTCAACATTTTTCTGATCACAGTTAAATGTGCTCTTCTTAAAATGCCATTTTTGTATGTGGGGTCAGTTGAGCATTAAGCAAACCTCCCAATTTCTCTGTTTATTTGAATCTCAGCAGGGCTTTTAAGATTTCTTTTCAGTGTTTGTGAATGTAGGTCGTTGTGTATGTGTTTCCATCTCTGTAATGACTACCTTTGCTATGTAAATGACACGTCAAATTCGCAAACGGGCAGTATTCTTGAGTTTCTGCGCTCCTCCAATGGCTCCGTTGTATGTGTGTAGGCTGATGAATAGTTTGTAAGTCTGCGCGGATGCAGTGACACAAAAATCTAAGTGTTACCTCCTGCGGCTTCCCACTCCTCAAATAAAACTCCTTCCTTCCCATTCACTCAAATCAAAGCTGGGAACATGCCTGCGGAGGCTGGATCAAAGCAGAATGTGGCACAAAGATGCGTACTTGCTGCCATTCATTCATTCAACCAGATTTAAGTCTGTCATTTCCTGCTATTATCATGCTCCTACCTCCAACCAGTAAAACCTGAGCAAAACACATATGAGGAAGTAGTTGAAATGACTCTGTTTTACGGTTTTCCAATTAAGGACACTAAAACCCAATTATGTTTTATCGTACAAGAACTATATACCGTATTTTCCGGACTATAAGGCGCACCGGACTATCAGGCGGACCTTCGATAAATGGCCCATTTTAAAACTTTGTCCATATATAAGGTGCACCGGACTATAAGGCGCACCATTAATGCAATCACAATATAATAACTTGAAATAGTGAAAACAATAACTATATATCAATAATGTTAATATTACACAACACAAAATAAACATGTAAAGCTTACTTTAATAAGTACTAAACAAAACAGTCGGATAGATCAGTAAACGTTAAAAGTTAAAGTTAAAGATTAAAATAATAACAAATTAACAATTTTATGTAAGTTGAATGAATTTTTTATTGGATGGATTAAGTTTGTTTATTGTTGTTATTGTTGTATAAATAAGAAGGGTGATATTGGTGTTTGTGACTGCAGTAAACAGGCCAGGTTGCATTATGTCAGATTTTTAATCCAAATCAAATCATTCTTTGTTTTATCTTTTTTATTTCAACTTCCGACGCAACAAATTACTTTATGATCACAAAATAATGATCCATAGTCTTTTTGACTCATGATTCATAGTCTTCAACGGGCCACTTATGATTGATTTTATGACACAATGCTTCGGGCAGTTTAAATTTAGACGCAGGCCACATTTGGCCCGCGGGCCGAAACTTGGTCCATACATAAGGCGCACCTGACTATAAGGCTCACTGTTGGCTTTTGAGAAAATTTGAGGTTTTTAGGTGCGCCTTATAGTCCGGAAAATACGGTAATCAAAACTTAATTTCAACCTTTTTAAACCTGTACTTTTGTTTTAAAAAGGTTGACTTACTCCCAAACAACCTGCTTCACAACTATACATTTTAATAGTATGGGAATTCCACTTTCTTTTCATACAACCCCAATATAATGAGCCTTCAATATACTTTTATCTCATCAAATGTAGTAGCTGGCAAGTGAGTTTGGTATGCACATGGCGGTGAGAACGGAAACCGTGCTTGTTAAAAGTAGGTGTGTAGGCCTGCGTGAGAACAACAAAGGAGCATCATAGCACAGTTGTTTGTGCTTCTCATCTGTAAACCTTCACACTGACACTGTGTTTGGGAAAGATGCATTACTTGCAAATGTTGAATTATAAAACCCACGAGTACGACGTAATATACGTTTGGATAGATAATTTGCAGGATTTGTGTGCAACTAGTGACAAATGAAAAGCATGCTGAGCATGGATTGTTTATATAAAGAATCAAAATAAAGGGCCCCTCTGGAAGGTTGCCAATATTTGCTACTCCAAATAATAGCTGGACTTTGCCTGGAGTTTATATGAGGAAGAAAACAAGTATATTTTTAACCTATGCGACAGTGTGTGCCAGTGAGTGCTGGTAGCTGTGTTGAAGAACACCACGGGAAAAAAGTCAACTC
Source organism: Syngnathus leptorhynchus (assembly GCF_054491065.1). NCBI lineage: Eukaryota > Metazoa > Chordata > Actinopteri > Syngnathiformes > Syngnathidae > Syngnathus > Syngnathus leptorhynchus. The sequence continues at coordinate 9,536,575 of NC_141204.1, read as the reverse complement.
TTTCACTCCTGCGCAGTCAGAAAAGAATAAAAGGCATCCATTTCGGCCACCTTGGTACCGTTTTGATTTTAGTACATGAATCGAAGCTCATATTACAAATGGGTCGACACGGGAATAAAAAAAATACCAACCTTGATACACAACCTTTTCTTCCATCTCAACCTTTTAATACTGCTTTCGCCTGGTCTAAATATACAAAGCTCATTATGTGGCAAATGAGAGATTCTCAATTGTGATTGTGAGTTTGCACCCATATCGCGGTGCGTATGAATGTTATTCTTCACAAGAATAACTTATGTGCTTTTCTCCATCTTCCGTAACTTCAAATGTCAGCTGTCAAAAAGAATTTTGAAGCTCACTGCCTTCACCCATGCATCTTTACGAAAGAAAATAGAATTTTTTTTTTTTTTTCCTGTCTGTTTTGCCTTGTCCTTCCTGTCAGGCAGAGGAGCGCTGAATGTCACCAGTGGACCACCCATCCCCTCCCCCCTGCACACATACCCAAACTACTTCAACCCCCTGCAGTATTTCTGCCCCCACCCAGGGCAGCCACCTACTTTCTCTCACATATGCTAAAGTGTCATTCAGCTGTTGGTGTCTTTGTCACAGGGGGAGGTAGAAACTTGTGTGCATTAAGTAGCAGCTGTATGCAGTTCGCCAAATCGACTCCCTGAAGGCTGCCAGACTTGGCCTTAATTACCTTTAACCTTTTATTCCCAAGTTTTCATCAAACTTTTGGCACACATTACTTTGAAAAAAGCTGCAAACTGTTTTTTTTTTTTCCACCTGTCTTTTGTGGATTCCTAGCCGGAGTGTGTTCTTGGGTGGTTTGTACGCAACAAGTGGCTGATGGATTTAATGCAGAGGGATGGCATCTACCCAGTGGACTCATTATCTTAGTGGCTTACAGAGATTTACATCCTCGCCTCTTAGGATTTATGGCTTGAGTAAAAAAAGACTCTTGTAAGTAAGTAAACATGTCAACTATTGGTATTCAATGGTCTTAAATGTTGAGGTCTAAATACACATGCACACCGGACAACATTAACTTGCATTTCTGTTCTCATGTATGTGTTTATAGGCATGGCACTTTATTTACAGTATATTGTGTATTTCATAAACACGGTAATTTAATGCGCATCACATAATTAAAAGTACAGAATTTACAAACAAAAGCGTTATAAACATTTATACGCAAAGTAAAAAAAATTTATAATGAGTAGTTGTCAAACAAGTGTGTGTATTTTGGCAGAGGCAACATAGGAAGCTCTTACGTGGGTAATAAATGTGATTCATCCGCATCTGTGCTTACTTGTGTCCACCTCTTCCCTTCACATTTTCTGCTTGACTAAACTTACCCCATTGTCAGTTGTTGGAGCTTTCTGCATGTGACCTGAGGGCTGAAGTCTTAAAGCTGCCAGATTGATGTCAACAACACCAGTCTGAATAACATACTTTGAAAAGAAAATTACTTGCCGTCATTGTGAGTGAGCACATATTAAAGGACTGAAATGTTTTGATATAATTTTAGCTTGCGTGTACTTCCTGATGATGAGGTGTATGAATTTGTTTTTGTTGGGTTGCACATAGCGTCGTGGAACTAAATCTGCAGAAGAGACACTTCTCATTCTTTGGAAAGTCTTGAGAACTTCTTAGTTTTAATGGTGTATTTGTTTGTTTGTTTGTTTATTTATTTATTTATTTATTTTTATTTATTTATATATTTTTTTGTAATACAATAAACTAGAATCGATACATCATCAAATGGCAGTAAAAATTTTATGCGCACTGGGCTTGGGCCCTTGACTGAAATTACCTTGCGTGATTATGAAAATAATCAATCAATTTTGAATGTTTTTTCTAAATAGATTGTTAAATCACTTTACATTCTGAACTCCCCATGCTAATACAATTGCTTCGTGGAGCCCAAAGATACTTGCATAGTTCTGTGCAGTATTAGTTGAAATTTCCAAAGCCGACATCATGTTCTTTTTTTCAGACTGCCCTCTATTTGACAGTGAAGAGAACCACATAATTACTTGCACTCAAATCACAAAATTCGATTAATCACTTATCGTGTGCAGCCATGGTCCAAATGATAGGCATAAATCCTAATGTACCTAACGTTCATCTGATGGCTCACACAATGCTGTCTTTTCATACCCCTCCAGTGGTCAATGTTGCCCTTTGGTAGTGCAGTACAGGTCAGCCAGAGCAGTGCAGTTTAGTTCTGGGTAATTTGCTGCATCAGTTGTGCATCACTTGGCTTGCAAGTGCAACCACTTTTTGCAGCTCAAGAGTGGCACATGAAACAAATCTGATTTATTTGCAGTATTCAAACCAACAAAAAAAAATATAGAACATGAACATGTGTTGTGTTTAAAGAAATAATTAAACTTCCCACAGATCTGTTGACAGTTTGCCCTATTTGCAAAATGAGATTGCCGTTCCCACCATTTGTGTCCTCATTTTTTTTGTTTTTCTATCTTGTTTCTCTCTCTCTCCTTCCCAAGTAGTGCATTGCTGACAGGCTGTCATTATGGAAGTAGCTGGGTGGGCAGCAGGCGGCTAGGGATCCGCAGAAGGGGAGAAGTCTGCAGATCGAAAAAAGATAGTAGTTTTATTCTGGAGACCCACCACACCAGGCCACATCAAAACTTGCATGTCCCCTCTCAATCTCCCCATTCAAGTGAAGACTGTTGTGCCCCCCTCCCCTTCACCACCACCTCTTTATGAGACAGATGGTCCCTTTTGGAGTGGGGCCACAGAGCTTTCTGTTTTCGGGAGGGGGCTCTGCTAGAGCAGCCACAAGTGAACACGGTCACCTTCTGTTGTGAACATACAGGAAGTGAATCCTGCAAGAATTGAATACACAGGGAGTGAATCCAAAACTATGCATGTGTGCATTAGGTGTGAAACTAAAGCTACCTGTCACATACAGGTACATTCAACAAGGTGTAACTTGTCACAATTACTCCAACTTCACCATAGTTAAAACAGTTTACGTGCTTATTTTTGGAATTATCGACTTCATCAGCCAGTCTAAAGCGTTAACGTTCCTTGATGTGACAGCAGTATGCTTTGTTCTCTTGTGAATAAACAGGCAAAATCTGTTGTCCTGTTTATTTTCATTCCCAGCTCCCACTGAAACAACTATAGAACAATGGCAATGTGCTGCCTGGCAGGCGCTGGGCAGTTAGCCAGCTGGCCGGCCAAGTGGATAGGAGACTATCTTTTTCAATCAGTCCAGGAGGGGGCTTGACACTCCCCATTGCTCACATCCACTCTTGTGCTAATATGGAAGACAAACCACGAGCACTTGTCTTTTAAATACACTCGTGTGCTTTATCTGTCCGTCTTAGTAGTTCACCCTATGAGCATGAATTATGGGCGGGACTTCCACTGTGAACCGAAATTGGTGTTTTGTTTACATGATAACTGGTTGTACGAGTCCTCTATCTATGACAGGTACAGAAACAATGTTGGGAAAGCTGGTTGTCTCATAAGAGAAAACATTACAATCCTGCAAAAATCTTGAGATTTTCCCCTATGCTCTTGTGACACTGCCCACCAAATTGTCTCCGGTGGGTATTTGTTGTCATGTGAGCATATATTGCGATGAATCTGTTGCTCCGTAGGCTTTTAGTGCATAAAATGGAATGCGCACACATACGTTTAGGTGAAAATCAACAAATTCTCGAGTGTTCCTCATGTGACATTCTTTGTCAGGTGTCCATGAACGTACACATTGCGCTTTCTCGCCACAGATTCAACTTCTTCAGGTACAATTGCCAACAAATTTCCCAAGATATTTTGTAGGCTTTTGATCATTTAAAAAAGGAAACAAATATAATCAAATAAACTGTTTCCATTGTCTTTGAGGTTGTCTCATTGCTATATGTGAAGCGCTTTGTTCCTCCTGCAGTTGTTGTAAAATGTCCTATATGAATAAAGAGCAGTGAGAATGTAGTCTCAGCTCTTTATAAATACTTACTGTTCCTTGAACCAAATGAAATGGAGTCCAATCACGGGTGACCCATGTGCTTCAGACTCATCTGAACCCAGCACATTCCAGATTTCAAGCTACTGCTGGCTAAAAAGCACTCAGAGGAAGCACACACTTGTTCCTGTCATCTACCGCCATTATAGGGTCTATTTGAAATAAACACTAGGCCAGACGGCAAAGCTGAAGAAAAAAACAAATGGCTGGCTTTTGTTACGTTTTACGCTTGAGAGCACAACTGTTGACCGAGGGGGTGTGGCGAGATCTCTGCTGGTTTCTTCAGTGATCTTGGCATTGCATTAACAGTCAACAGGAGTAAGTTGCTAACATCAACGCATCTTGTATTCAACTGTCACAGTCGTTGCATCTGCAGTAAGTTTTCCGAGGGTTTTGGCAGTATTTATGCTCAATTCCGGTATCCGTCAATTTCCAAATTCCTGTCTAATCCTCTAGATTCCGAAGTAAACCATGAATTTTATGCAGGCAGAGCGTGCAAAGTTTTTTTTTTTTTTTTTAAAGCTTATGCAAGGGGAAAGACTCTTACGTTTGTTTGATGTGTTCTCCCAAAAGCATGTGCACCTGGGAATGGGCATGTGCCAATGTGGGTATTTCCCACTGTGCATAGTGAAAGCAGGCACTGGGGGAATTAGGAGACAGTCAGTGTATGCTTTGACTTTTTTTTTTTTTTATCTCTTCTGCTTATTGTTCTTTGGCAGCAGCCAAGGTCAGTGTGTGCTGCGACGTAAACAAAATGTCTCTGCCTGCCGTCTGCTGGCTTCCTCTGTTTAGTCCAACCAATTCTGCACACACACATTCCAGGAGTATACGTCTTTTGTCTCCCCATCTCTAGTAATGGCATGATCTCATTTGTGGGTGAGCCATGGCCAAATTACAAAAGAAATGATGTCATGTCAGAATGCTTAGTTAGTAGATTATTTTGGAGCACAATCTGGCCTCTTGCCGTTCCTTATTAAATAGCCTATATTAAGGGTGGCATTTCAAAGAAAAAACAAAACACACACATTAATTCATATATATGTTCTGGATTGAAGTCTTTTGTTACACGCAGAGGTCTTGAGTTATGATTGTGGCAGTTGATGGCTTTAGAACCATATTGATCTATTAAAATTTGTTCCGTATGGTACCAGTTGGCATGTCCCTTTTCCACTGCATGGTACCTGCTCAGCTCTGATGAAAATGTACAAAATACAAATATTCCGTGACAGTAACTTGGGGAGCTTTTTCAGTAATTGTCACATTTTGACACCAATATTGGTACTTTTTTTTGTTTTTTTTATATCTATAAATTTTCCCTACGCATTCTGCACATAGGAAACTCGCAATGTGAAAAACTTTAAAAGTACATTATAACTTACATGTGTCATCCCTCAACTCAGGGACAGGACAACACAAAGAAGAGCTTGGGTTTGACAATGATTTCTCAGTCTGTTCAGCAAGTACCTTAATGCAATTTGAATTGGGTAGCTAGCGTGGCTACAGAGCAGGGCCTGTGGCATTTTTAAAATGCACATTGCGAATGATAGTTGAATGCACAGAGCCACGTGTCACTCTATTTACTCGACAAAAGAGGGGTGAACTACACGAGAAGTGTATTTTTTTTAAACATCTAGCGTACTTGTACTACCTGTCGAGGAGGTTCTTTTGTGTGCTTTGATCTTATAGCTGATGGGTTTTAAAAGGATTATCCGAAACAAGTTCATCAAGTACAAACAGTCTGAAAGAGTCATCAAAGTACGTTGAAGCATATTTTTACTCTTATAGAGACATTCATCTAATTTGGTCTCATTATTTGAAAGTTACTAAACAGTCTTAATTCCGTTCAAATCTTAAAACAGAGCACACCACTGACTTTTAAATCACCCCTAAGTAGGATAAAACGTAAACACCATTTGCGGCGTAAATGTGATCTCATTCGACTGTGGAGTGACATGGAATGTGGCTCATTGTTTTAATTGTGGTTTTATGGAGAACTCAAATGGTCAGTGAAGCACAAGCAACATGCCCTTGGGTTTGTTTGCTTTACTCTTGGATTTTCCCCTTCCTGGCAGGTCTTGATGAACATTGTGTGACACATCCAAATTTATGACTAGCCATAGCTTGTCACCATGAAACAATCAAAGGCCAATAATAAATGCACAGTTCGTCTTGGAAATTCGCTTCCCATTGCAGTGCTGCCTGATTCACTATATGATGAAGTCCATGAGGTGGAAAATTGGTGTAATCATCTTGACCTTTAACCTACATTGCACCCTAATTTGGCTGTGGGAGGGGAGGATGATTGCATCAAGGCTTGGCCTCTGCCTCCGGAGGTCGAAACATGTTGGGGACATCTATTTCCTGCCAGGTTGGAACTGAGGCAGGTTTAATATTGCTCAATTACACATAGCTTTAATAAACATAATTGGTCGTGATCACAGGTCTGTGATGACCTCAAGGTTCAAAGTAGCTCGACAGCATAGTAGGAGCTAAACAAACATGTTTGACCTTGATCCTGGGGCAAAAAGGACTGGGGAGAATGCTCAATATATAAATGAGTAGGTGTTCACAAAAAAAAATAATCTCTCAAATATTATGCTAGTATTTCTCCTTCTTCATTTTGACATCTCAGATCCAAAATCTATCTTGCAGTTTTTATCAGCAATATCAATGTCAGTGGAACTGCATAATGAATAATTGTTGATTTATGCATTCATTTTGGAGATAGCGAGAAGAGAAATTAATAGTGATGATGAATGTATGACGAACGAAGAAAAAAAATCTATCAAAAAGTAGTTTGGGGTTGGGTGACTTCTACTCTTGCTTAGTCATACTGCAAAAGTGATTAATAAGGAGTTTGTCAGAGCTGTCTGACATTATGTTCTGCTCTGGCACAAAAAAAAGGCATATCCCTGACAGATAAGTATTAATCTCATGATGGTGGTGAGAATATATTGACTTTCTTCACTCTCTGTTATATGCCTGACTTTTAAGGCCACAATGTCGGAGGATTATTTTAAGATTTTGCAGATGAGATGTACTGCAACCTCCATCTAAATTTATTACAATGTCTATCTGAGATCAGGGAATAAAAATGAAATTAAGGATTCTTCAGGGGAAGGTTTTATAGCCACTTTGCTTGAAACATGGATAATCAAAAGTGCAATGATTCGATTCACATTGCATCTGACTAGTTACTGCCTTTTTTGACATTATCATTGCTAAAGTAGGAAGGACACCAAAAAAAATATGTTGGGCTGTTAACTTTAATCTTCCTCCCGCAAAACTAAATGATGGAATCATAGAGTGATAATGATGGCTGTTTATCTTTTTAACTGCAACCGTTCCTCCTTGTCAAAATCTTTTTTCAGCCAGGGATGTCCAAGTCCGGTACTCGAGGGCCGCAGTCCTGCATAATCATCACCCTTTAGATAGGAGACCACAATGCATTTCCCTCTTTTGCCTCACTTCTATTCTTATTTCTCCATCCAGCCCCATTGTTTGCCACGCTTTGTGTCTTAAACATTTCTAATAACTGTACATTACTCCAGTAATAAGGGCCTGGTCAGGAATGTAGCCTGAACATCAAAGCGCCACCTTCAAGTCACACAATAGATAGATTCTGCTGACCGTGGATCCTGCCACACACTTCATTAGTTGACGTGCTGCAACTGTGTTCATTAATCAACGTCACAGAGAAATAACTTAATAGAACGGAGGGAAGGGGAACACAGACCACCATGTTCATTGGTTTAGGCTGCCTCGTCTCCCGTGTGAAATAAAAGCCCCCTCACCCTGTCCTGACCCTTCATGGCAACATAAACAAGGTGAAGCGGGCAAATTATTGAGGCTATTTGCCTGACTCCTCTGTTCTTTACGTCACATTTACTAGCAGCAGGAGACACTTTCAAGGTACCTTGATTTACAAGAAAATAATTATAGATTGACAGGGTCTGTTTTTTTTGTTGCTGATTATTTGCATTCATTATAGACGATATATTTGTACAAACTAGATGAGTACGTTAGAGAGTGTGAGTTTGGTACACAGAATCTCCTGTTGATGTTCTATTTTCTTCATATGTTAGTTTTCGAATACAATTGTGTCATTACTGGCTGACTGTGGCACCGTCTTTATCGCTTTTGGAGTGAAAGAAGATCTAATTTGGATGATTATATGACGAGAAAAGATAAAAGCAGTTTCATCCCAAATTAACCAAGCGTTTTCGGGATTGTTTATTATACAGTATATTTTGGCTTTCATCAGTTACCGACACTCAACAGACATATTTCCCAGAGCAGGCTTTTTTTCCCCTCTAAATTGCTGCCACATGACACACAGCTTGTGTTAAATAGCACCGACCATTTGGTACTTGTAAACAAAGTCGTTTAAAGCAAAACAAGCCATTAGGTAACATTTAGTGACATGTTTTAGAAAGACTGACAATTTCAAGAATTATTTGTCAAAATAGTATCATCCTGTATTTTTGCTTGAAGTTGACAGACATGCTCAAATGTTTATGGCTATTAGATCTGACCCACATTTTCATTTCAAAATTGTGAGTACCCCTGCTTATTGGTAAATGACAGAAAAACAAAAACAGCAGAAAGAGCAAAGTTTGGGGCCTGTGAACTCGTTTTAAGCAAAGTCCCATTTTACTGTCCTATATCACAAAGAAAGGACAATATAAAGAAAAAAAAAGTTTTTTTTATTTTTATTGTGCATCAACAAACTGTCCTTCTCTAGAAACCTTAACAAGATAGATTTTGGGCTGAGAGACCAAGTGACGTCAGAAACACTATTGATTTTTTTGGGCACATTTCAGTAAGCCTGGTTTGTTGAAAATTGATCCATGGGAACTGCAACTGTGTCAGGCTGTCAGTATTAGAGTGAATTGTCATTTTTGCCTATAAAACTGACTGTATTCACAATTGCCTGCAATTGCCTAGGATGGGCTGCAACCTCCACACCCCTGAACAGGATAAGCAGACATAAATGAGCTGGCAAATAGTATTGAAAGAGAGAAGCACAATGTAATTGTACCCATTTACTATTTACGAGACTGTTGGATACAGATGTCAATATTGTTCCTGTGTTTATCTTTTTAGTTAGGTGAGAGGGGAATGATAGAATAAACTTGTCTTGAGAGTTTATGCTAGTCGAAAGACGTCAGGAATTTTGGCTCATAGTATATTTCTGTTTATAAAATTAGCTGGCGACCAATTCAGGGTGTACCCCGCCTACCGCCCTACTGGCTCCACTCTCCAGTACCCCCCGAGACCCTTGTGCAGATAAACGGTTCAGAAGATGAATGAAAAATTAACATTCATCATGTCCAATTTAACCCATTGTTATTTTCCGTCAACCCGAAAAAAAAACTGTATGAAACTGTGTTTTAATGTGCAAAAACCTCTCTGCTGTATAATTTGCATGTTTGATCCTGCAGGCAGTATCAGATATTTGTACATGTAAACGTCTAGCTGAACATCTGCCTCCTGTTACTGTAATTCACTTCAGCACCATCTGGTAGGCATTGGACAAGTTGATACACAATACATCTGTTTAGTTATCAAGCCATAATTGTACCAACTCCTCTCAAATCCTCGGATCGGCTACATTTGGTGAACACTATGACTCCCATAAACCAATACGACCGTTGATTCTGTCCGATGTCACTTAACAGTGTGTACAATGTATCATAATAAGCAGTATCTACTTTTCCCATGTTTTGCGTGAAAATACACTATATAAATAACTTTGTAATGAATTTTACAACAATGTCCCAGTTAATCGGTGTGGTAGCTGTGTGTTAATATTTTACTCTGTGGTTCTGTCCTTTTACTTTAGGTCAACCTCTTCCAGCTGTCGTTCTGCGTTGGCGGCAGGCTGTGAAAAAAGATTCCACTCTGCGGTGCCTCAGAAGTCCTCAGACACGTGTCCTTCACATCCAAATGTTGTTAGTTGTTGTGCCAGTGGCCTTTTGTGAGGTATGACAACAGCATCACAAAAAAGAGATCCCATCTCTTTGTCTCACCAGTGAGCAGATCACGTGATATCATGAAGAGTCCTAGAAGTCTGCTCTTCAAGGTGTCTGTTGGCAAGATATGAGTATTTTGAGCCCGGTGACGGATAATAAATCAAAGCTTGTGGGAGTCGTGGGAGGCCCAGAGGAATACCATAGAGGCATGCAGTCAGAGGAGTTATTTAGCAGGAAACTCAAAGCCCTCAATGGCAGCATGGGACCCCCGGGCTCCAACATGCTAGGCAAACTTGAAGGACCGGGCAAAACGAATGGTACTCCAGCCATGCCTAAAATGGGGGTCAGAGCCAGGGTAACAGAATGGCCACCAAGAAAAGATGGTTGGGATGGACGGCCATCACCAAACTATCAGAGTGTGATACCGGTATTCCAGAACGGCCAGCAGGAGCATACTGTGGAATTACATGCGCAAGAAGAATCAGTCTGTTTGGAGGTAGACTACTCTGATGCAAAGTATTCGTTGAGTGACCTCCTCAGCCACTCACCATTGAAAGGCCTTCACCCTATTCGACAACGCAGCAACAGTGATGTCACAATCAGCGATATTGATTCCGAAGACGTAGTGGACCAGACAGCGGTCAATCCAAACACCGGGGCCTCTTTACATCGTGAATATGGAAGTACATCCTCGATTGACCGCCAAGGTTTAAGCGGGGATGGCTTTTTCACCATGCTCAAGGGCTACAGAGTGGATACCTTGGACCACCGCAGTGTACCACCCCTAGGTTTTCCCGAGTTGTTGCGCTGTGATGTCTCCCTCTCCCCCAGCTTACAGACAGCAGCCCAGATAGCCAGGGGGGAGTTTGTCACCATTCCAGGCTACGACTATATAGATAGCGCTCTCCTCTATAGCAGAGAAAGGGAGAAGTCCTTCATGAGGCGTCTAAAGTCAGAGTCATCTGAAACATCTTTGTTCAGGAAACTGCGGACAATTAAAAGCGAAAGTGACGCTTTGAGACTCTCTCTGGAGGACGATCGAAGACCTCTCAGTTTTCAAAAATGCTTTGCCCATTATGATGTTCAAAGCGTGCTTTTTAACATCAGTGAAGCGGTTGCTAGCCGAGCTAACCTGAGCCAGAGGAAGAACACCACTACTGGAGCTTCAGCTGCTTCGGCTGGGGGCTTGTCCGGCATTGGAGCCAGTGCTCTACCGGGACCTGGACCAGATGCTGGAGTAATAGGATGCGGTAGTGGAAATTCTGCCTTCTTTGAATCACCACTAGGCAGCAGGGAAGACTTGAACCCAAAGGAGAACTTGGATGCTGATGAGGGGGACGGAAAGAGTAATAACCTCGTGTTGGGATGTCCGCACTTTCGCAACGAGATCGGCGGTGAAGGCGAGAGGAAGATTTCACTTTCCAGAGCCAACAGTGCCAACTACAGCGGCCTCTCGGAGAGCTGCTCCTTTGAATCCTCGCTAAGCTCTCACTGCACCAATGCTGGCGTCTCTGTCTTGGAGGTCCCTCGAGAAAGCCAGCCCATCCATAGGGAGAAGGTCAAACGCTACATCATTGAGCACATTGACCTTGGTGCTTACTACTACCACAAGTTCTTCTATGGAAAAGGTAAGAAATCTGTCCAAATGTTTGTCTGCCAGTTGTGCTAACAGTCTATTATTTTACCAGATGGCCTTTGGCAAGTGCTTCACTCAATCTAGGTTTTACTGCGTGAAAATTGAGTATTTGGAGGATTACCCTATTAAACTTTGTTTCTCGATCAAATAATTGCATCAAAAACATAAAAGTAGAATTAGGTAAAAAGGCAATTTTTGAGGGTAGCTTGTCTGATTAACAGTGAGGTAAAAATGGTGGCTGCAGACTGCCATGCATTGAAAATAAATGACTCCTTGGAATATATATTTCCTTCTTTAAAAAAAAAAAAAAGTACAGTGGGAAAGCAAGTTTCCCAATGGAACAGCCTCAGCTCATCATATCAGATGTCTTAACATCCCAGTTATTTGTTGCTACAGGACCAGATGATATTCGGGCTAGAACAATAGCTGGCTTGTGCTGGGTGCAAGAGTGTATGTTTCTCTTACTTGAGAGACAAGCGGTCATGTCCTCTCTGGATATTGCGCCCAACTTTGGTGAGAAGCTGTGATTGGTCATGTGTGAAGTAAGAAGTGAGCGAGACGCTGTGTTGCAGCTGTTCTCCATGTGGGGCAGTCGGGTGTGAGGATCATTCTTATAAAACTTTGGGGTCAGCAAAACCATGCCAAGGTCCCCCATCTCCCCATTAAACCACCTGTGAGCATGGCTGTAAATACTCATGCCAGCCCAACCCGTCACATCATTATATACATACATATCTGTTTCCCTACTGTCTTAGGATTGGCTGCTCTCAGCAGATTGAATTTCCCAACCTTAGGCCGCACGGAAAACAGCTGCTTCACCTTTTAACATTGGCAGATGCCTGAATGTCCACAAAAAAATACCCTGCTTTAAATAAAGCTCAGAGCGTCAGTTTGTAACGTCACTCAAAGCCCTTCCGACACAATTATTGTTTGGATGTACCATTGAGCGTCATCGGCGAATCATTGACTCTGAAAGTAACTCCCTCTCCCATGGAATGGTTGCGTTGAGAGTGCTTAACCTTTCGGGTAACACAGGTCACCACCACGTATAGCGTGTCTAGCTGAAGTAGCATGCTCAGTTGTCAGATTGCTTTTCTTGCTCATCTATTTTTGTAAAGATGATGCCTTTGCACAGTTTGTGAACGTAGCGCTTACCCTTTTTATGAGGTGTTTTACTGGAGAGACAAGTCTGTCATCACCTCAAAATACACGCACACACACATGCACAAAGACACACACTCACTCAAGCGTGACGTGAATACTTCCATCAGCTTGGCCTGTTGGACATTGATCTCACTGATTGCTTAAAGCCATATTTGCATCATCAGCAGGAGTGTTGTTCCTTAAGACTGCACTAATGAACAGTGTTTATCCATCGCCAAAGGCCAGGACCTGGTATATTGGGAGTCGTTAAACTAAATAGGCTCAATACTTTATAAAACACTGTTGTTTTATCGCACCAAGTAAATACATGTAAACACAAAAGTGATTTTTAATGTTAGAGCTTGCAGAGGGTTGAAGTGGCTGTGCATTGCAAGGTGGCAGGAAGACAGATTTGATGTGCTATTTGACATGACAACTCAAGCCATCTATTTGGTAACCTTTGGCATTTTGTCAACGCCAAGTGACACGTTAAGCAAAAGTGTTGACAATAAAACTTTCCGCTGCGGTTGACACCATCAGTTTTCAGTTGCGTTTTGGCCTTCTACCAAACAGAGCATGCCGCCCCCTCAGTTCACTCACTATCCCTAACATGTCATGCATTACTCACATGGGTAACTATGTCTTACCTTGATTCAGTAAATTTATCTTACATGATTAGATATGATTTGCTCATAATCAAGAAATGACAGGGAGGTGTGCATTTAAGATGCATGGTCGAAGCAACATTTAAACCATCTGCAGCAACCTTATCGTGAGAATGGCCCAAAGAATCTTCACTATTCTCTGACTTCATCTCATATGAGTATGCTTGATACGGGATCATAAATTCATCAAGTCCAGATGTAAAAACAATAATAGAACCTGGACTCACTAAGCTCTTACAATCTGAATAGAAAATCCAGCCATATCCAACATGAGAATGCAGTTTGTTGCTAGTGATGAGTTACACCAGGTGAATGGAAATTCAAAAAGTTGTTTTTTCCATGTATTTAATCCAAGAGCTCCTGTATTCTAATTTAGAGTGAATCAATTGGAACGTTTTGGACCATTCCTCTGCGCACTTCAATCTGTCAAAACTTGATTTTTGAAGTTTTTATGTCAAAGCAAATGCTCAGGTTTTATCTTTTGATCACTTGCCAAAGAGGTCTTCTTAGAACCATGAGAAAGGTCTGGAAAACATGCCAACGTTGAGAGATTAATTTGGTACTCTTTTAAATGTGTCTCCAGAGCACCAAAACTATTTTGGTGTAGACGACCATCTGGGACCTGTGGCAGTCAGCGTCCGCAGGGAGCGTCTGGATGACGGAAAGGAGAAAGATGGAATGCAGTACAACTATCGAGTCACCTTCAGAACCAGTCAGGTAAACATAACGCTCTGATAATTGCTCTTTTCGTCCAGCCTCATGTCATAAATCGGACGGGAACATTTACAAATCCATGGCGGATACCTACTGCATTTCCTGATAAAGTATCGCCATGCTTTTAAATGTTATGTTGCCTTGAGCACAACATGTTTGAGTCACTGAGGTCATTCAGGCAGTTACAAGGCTGTTCTCAGATAAAATGAAACCTCTGCTCAGACAGAGAGAGAGAGAATGTGGTGTGCCACCATGTCAAATGTAAGCACCTGAGTTGACACCGTTTTGTTAAACAGTGAATACAATGTATTTTCTATTTGTATCTTCTACCTCAACTGGAGATAGTGAAACAAATTGGATTCATCCCCAATGTACTTTAGAGGACATTTTACAGTTCTGACATTTTGCCCAAGGTTTTGTTTAATGACGGTTATCGATTTAATTTGAGCAAAATTGCTTTGCTACATTTACTCGACAATGTTATAAACAAATGGAGGATTCATCTCACTTTACAAGGAAATGGTCAGTTTCATAAGAATCTGTTTTTGGTTTCATGATTACCTACCGATCATATTCCTGTTAATTTTAATCGATTGATAAGATGGCCACTTCATATCGAATATGATAAAAAGTCGAATTGTTTTCATTTAGAGGTGAGAGAGTGTGTTCTTCATAATGATAGTAAACAACAAGTCTCTGGACTGAGCCTTGTTGTTGCCATGCTAAACATACTGGATGTCTTATCAAACACCCTTTGTGAGTTATAGCAACTTCCTTTGTGACAAGTCCGTAAATGTGCACAAACGCTTCACTGGTCATGAAAAGAAGTGGAAGCTCACCCTCCCCAAATCTACATTAAAGACCCAAATGGTTCTTTGCCAGTCATGGCTGAGTTGGTCAATCTTGCAGATGGCCTTGCACGTGCTCCTTCACCTATACAACATTATTAATCCACAAACTGAAACGCTTCCTCTCACGGTCCCTTGATGGTAGAGGAACCCTCTCATTGATAGATGCATGGTGGTCTCAGGCAATGAATAATTCAGGTCCAACAGATGTGTGATTCAAAGAAATGTCACTGATATCTCGTACCTTTCTTCGGTTTAGGCGACACTCCCTTGATAAAGCAATGTATCTGGGTCATGAGAACCCTGCATGTTGCACGCGCTTTTAACTCCCGAACCAGTGGAGCGTCTATTTGCATGGGCGCCTATCATTAAGCCCCAGCGCCCTTTTCCTCTGTGTCCCACTCTGGTTTGCTGTTAAAGTAATCTGCTTTACAGCATAGCATACCCCTCTCTCAGGCAACCATTGACTGCTGACATCTAAGTCCGCAGGGCGTGCAGATAGGAACGGGATTCATAGGTGTAAATGTGTCTGTAATCCTCCAAACAGCAACACATCGTTATCGGTGGTGTGTTTTAAAGTTGTTTGCTTCAACCATTACCGGCACATTAATGATCGTAACACTAAAATACCACTTAGCATCTACTGTTCAGTTAGACTATTTTAATTATTTACAAGGGGAGATGTTAATGCTGCCCATTGGAGCTGTAATAAGCCATTGCCCTGAATAGCACGGCATAACATGAAATTGTATTCGAACTGGATCTCGCAACAGCAAGCACGAGCCTACCCATTTTGTCATCGGTACAAAATGTTTCAAGCCATCATCAAATCATTGTGTTCCAGACTTGCTGACCTACATGAAAGGAGCGCACACAGTGACCTAACCCTATTACGTTTCGGGCCAAAACTTTAAGTACACCTGTGCAGTGATAGCGATATAGAGATACAACACAAATATCCAGCCAACAAAACAACAACAGTATTGTTCAATTTTGATTCACACTGTCAAAATGACGTTGTGACAAGTTTGTAAACATTACATAAAACAAAGTGTATTTGTTGAACCTTTGCCATTTGTATCCCGACAGCTGACTACCCTTCGAGGAGCCATTCTGGAAGATGCAATCCCATCCACAGCACGACATGGGACAGCCCGTGGGTTGCCACTTAAGGAAGTGCTTGAGTATGTAATCCCAGAGCTAAATATCCAATGCTTGAGGCTGGCAATCAACTCCCCGAAAGTACCGGAGCAACTGCTCAAGTTGGATGAACAAGGAGTAAGTGAAGACTTCTTTAGTTGCCGTTTAAGCAGTTGGATGTTAACTCTCATTTTGGGAGTACCTCCGCATTCATTATTAACAACGTTGGCATGGAATGTCATAACAGAACATTAAAGCCATTGGACAGAAGCTGAAGTAATGGGTGTGCTGAACTATATTCAACTAAAAAGGACAGAAAAGCTACACAATGTACTAGAATGTGTCGTAGGTGAGGACGCTGAGGATCTGCCTATTAAGTCATTTAAAAATGTTTCCGCTGACCCAGACATATGGGTCGCAAACCACTTGCACTGTCGACCGTATTGAGCCGACAATGTTACATATCACCTGTCAATATTATATTCATCTGATTCCGTCGTTAAAGGCCATGGAAAGCAAAACAATGTCTTGTAAATTTGATACACCAAGTCCCCTGCTAGATTTGAATGGTTAAAAAAATGTCACCCAGTTCTAGCTCAAAATGGTGAAAAATCAAACCACGCCCCACTGAAATGCACCTGACAGATTCCAAGGGGCCTTTACATAAAGACATGACATGCTGAGGACAACAGACAGCAGATTTTACACTTGAATATAATCCATTTAAATCCTAATGACACAATTTAAATTACAAGTTACACATTTCCTTACCTTTGTGATGGGATATATTTGTTGAATAGTGCAGGATGATACCTGATGTTATCAATATGCAAGTGGTCATTTCAAGATAACAACATGGTTAGACACGTTAGACAGGAAGAAGCGTGCAGGGATTAAGCAGCATTGCACTAGCTTGTCTGCCTATGAGAGATATGGCTACTTATCGGCGTAATTACATTTGTTAGCATTTAGCTTTTTGTCCAAATGTCAGGGGACAGCCTCTTAAAATATGAATGAGCATTCCCTCTGGTATATCGAGATTTTGTTCCCTCCACATTGTAAACAGAAAGAGTCAAGATATCCCTCTAAGGCGAGTTAAATGTAATTAAAAAACATTGTTTTGCTCATAATCATGGGTAAATTTTTTGAAAGATGTTTAATTATGACCACTTTTGCCTTTGACATTTTTACTTATATACACTCTTGGTTTGATTAAAATTATGGTTGCTGTGTAAACGTCGATAAGGCAAGCAAACTGGATTTTCAGCACCTCGACAATGTAACAGGAAAGAGTCCAACGTTTAGCGTGCATGCACATTGGAAAGTGTGGAACAGGTATTATTTATTTTTTTACATGTTTTGTATATCTATGAGATTAAATTGTGTGTATGTTTGCATGGCTAGTGAGAGAAGGTCTTTAGTATTTACATGATCAGTTGTGCTGAGAGAAAATCCCTCAAAGCAATATGTTGGGTTGCCAGGATTAAAAAGGAGATAAAAGCGTAAATGTACTTTACATGTGTGCAGATGGACTGGCAAACGCATTAGCCTGTTAGATATTTTGGGATATGATTTAACATTATACATCATAAATTACATTCTTAAGTAAGATGCTCATGTAAAAGATAAAATATCAGTTTTTCCCCATCTGGAAAATGACAAACCTCTTTCTTTTACCATCCCTGTTACATTATCTCTAACATTGTACATTTAATTTCGATAAGGACAGATGTTACAGTGATTATTGATTTACTGCCATCGTCTTCAATTCATATCTTAACCAGAACTCTTATTATTTGAACCACAAATAGATCAGAAAGATGGTTTACATTGATTATTTGATCCTTGAGTGGGCAAGCCCGAAAAGTCAATGGTAATTGCATTGTAAGATTTCTTTCAGGTTGAGATAAGATTTGTTCACGGGCTCAACGACACTATTGAGGCTGGTCTTTCAGTCACTTCTCTTGCTTAAGAAAATCAATCACTTGCCATCATGGATATTAATAGCATGATTTTTTTTTTCTATATTTTGGTTGAATACTGTTGAGGGAGATTATTTTGTCTGCAGTGTTTTATGAGTTCAAACTACTTCAGATAAATCTCTTGGAAGAAACTGCATTGTGAGCTATATCCCAGGAGCCTGACTAATGCATTTATGTGTTTGCACTTTTAAAGCACTGACCATTTCCCACCAGGCCAACGTAATTGTCCTTGCCATCGGCCAATGTCTTAACAAGAGTAAAAGGTGATGTGATCCCAATAGATATGTGTTTTTTTTTTCAAAGGAAGGAACCTCATTTTGCCATTGCCACTGCTTGACATGGTATAATAGCCTTCTGTCAGTGCTGCCACTTTAGTGTGCAGCAGATTGCCTGATAGAGAAAGTCACCATGACAACAGTGTCAGCAGTACACCAGGAGCTGATGACCTGTAACCGAGGAGAAAAGCTATTCCACTTTGTTGCTGTTACTTTTCACATCCACAGAAACCCATTTTTTCTGTATAGATGTATTGACCCTGGGTCAAGTTCAAGAAGATGCCTTTAAAGGGAGAATACGGGCAACAGGTAGCAAATACTGAGGCAGGCGGTCATTTATTATTTCCCCTTTGACTCTTTGTTTTGGTCAGGTTCAAGGAGCAGTGAGCCGTTAAAGATTGATGATGGTGGTGGAGGAGGCTCCGCATGTCATTTTGACCTGGCCAGTAATAATACCCGCAGTAAAAACAAAGTGGAGTATTATATTTTGACTGTCATCTAGACTTTGCTTTAGACACGTAGTCAAACAGTATTCTAATAATTAAGATAATTACAATCACAATAATATTATTTATCAAAACAAAGGTTTTCAAGCTGAATTAATTGCATAACTTGAAAGCCATGACAGTTTAGTTTGCATTTCTTGGTTCTAATTCAAAAATCCACTGCGTGTTATTATGTACATAGTACCTATGGGGGCCCATGTGATGTTATAGCTCTACTTTACAAAATAAGTTCAGCTCTTTCTTAGAAAAGGTTATGAAAGCGATCACATTAGCTGTGATGTGACGAGTGGCCACTCTCGGCAGTTTGAGTGCATCACGCAGAGTATGCACAAGTGTTTTGTATGCTACGCAGCTACAACAGGAAATTATACTTACTGAGTACGCACTCAGTGTGTTGATGTCTCTCTTTCCAGCTAAGTTTCCAGCACAAGGTGGGCGTACTTTATTGTAAGGCCGGCCAAAGCACAGAAGAAGAGATGTACAACAACGAGAGCGCCGGACCAGCACTGGAGGAGTTCTTGGATCTTTTGGGCCAGAGAGTTCGCCTCAAAGGCTTTACCAAGTACAGAGCGCAGCTAGATAACAAAAGTAAGAAAACTTATTGGACGGTGTAATACATACTTTTACATTTCTGATAGCAAAGAGCAATGGATGAATAATTATAACTGTCTCCTTTTCACCTTAATGCTCCAATTCCCATCTCTATTGTGAGTGCAATTCAAATATTCCCACAAATCTAAGACTGAGTTGTTTTTATTGTTCCAGCTGATTCCACAGGCACACATTCTCTCTACACCACCTACAAAGACTACGAGCTGATGTTTCACGTATCCACCATGCTCCCCTACACACCCAACAACAGACAACAGGTCAGCAAACACACATTTTGCAAGCATCAATTTCAAGTCTGTATGGTAAACCACTTTGACGATGGACTGTAGTCTCTAAGCAGCTTCATATTTGGATAGCCTCATTCTTGACTCCTGCCAGTTGCCCCCCACGCCTCGACGAGATCATTTTGCCACAGTAACAACCCATCAGTTGAAACTCCGAGCATTGCCATGGCAACGGTACCTCATAGTAGGATTTTAATCAATGCATCCCCAGGGGCAGGACCTGCCTATCTATCCTAACAAGTGAAATTAAATGATTGTTGCCGTTGCTTGACAACCATTGGTGCCATAAATCTGCCATCATAAGGGTCCACTAGTTGAATTTTTACACACCTTTTTTGTTGTGTTGACATTGATAAACAGAGGCCTTCAGACATTTGTAATTTGTGTCTCTTATTTTACGTTACCAAGTTCTGTCACTTTATTTAAATAATCTTACAGCAGGACTAATAGATTTTACTCTCATCCGCTCACATTCACCTCGCCAAGCTTAATTTTAGCTTGATTTAAATTCGCTTAATCCTGAAAATACAGAATTGGTACACAATTGAAGAAAAAGAGGCTGTTTGAAATAGGTTGGGGATTGATGTTCTCTAGGCCTGAATTTACTGAACTTTTACATTTATGAACAAACCTCATACACTTAAGTTTAAAAGACCCTGAAGTCATTTGAGGATCATTAAATATAAAAATAAAGATTGTCATATTTTTTTTTCCCTTGTATTAAACTGTTGTCCCTATCTTGTCTTTAGTTATTGCGGAAAAGGCACATTGGCAATGATATCGTCACCATAGTGTTCCAGGAGCCCGGGGCCCTTCCTTTTACTCCAAAGAGCATCCGTTCCCATTTCCAGCATGTGTTTGTCATCGTCAAAGTCCACAATCCCTGCACTGATAACGTCTGCTACAGGTAAATAAAAACAAGCCTGCCTGTGAGGTTTCTTGAAAGCTATCTTTGAAAGCAGTATGTGTGGCAACGTGTCAAATCGACAAATATTGCAGCCATAGTACTTTGGAATGAGAGGCAATTAAACATCCTCAAGGCAAAGTGGGTACGTTTATCTTTTGATTGGCTTCACATAAATGTCTTTGTGCCACCTTTTTCACGGCTATTAATTTGGAGGAATAATGATAATGTTCAACTAATTGTTCTGTTTCCTGCCGTGGCTTCATAGTAGCTACCTGACAGTAGAAGAATAACGAATGAGTCTTTTGATCTGCACAGTAATGATACAGTTATTATCACGACACCTGGAAATTATGACTTTGAAATTTCTCCCTGAGTATTTTTAGTGTTGACATAAACCTCAGCCTTTGACAGAGCAAGATTAAAATGAGCAGTATTTTATCATTTCTAATAGCTGTCTTTTATACTATGAGCAGCTCAGTTAAAGCATTTAATTTTATCTTCCAGTGTCGCCGTGTCCAGGTCAAAAGACGTGCCTCCGTTCGGCCCCCCGATTCCAAAGTCTGTGACCTTTCCAAAGTCCGCAGTTTTTAGGGACTTCCTGCTTGCCAAAGTCATAAATGGAGAAAACGCAGCGCATAAGTCCGAGAAGTTCCGAGCCATGGCGACCCGTACGCGGCAGGAGTACCTAAAGGACCTAGCGGAAAACTTTGTTAGCACTGCTACCATTGACTCCGCTGTCAAATTCAGCTTCATTAACCTCGGCGCCAAGAAGAAGGAGAAAGTGAAACCTAGGAAGGATGCACACGTCTTCAGCGTAGGAGCCATCACTTGGAGCGTTAGGGCTCGGGACTTTGGCCAATCGGCGGATGTGGACTGCTTGCTCGGCATATCCAACGAGTTCATTGTGCTCATTGAGGAGGAATCCAAAAATGTGGTATTCAATTGCTCATGTCGCGATGTCATTGGATGGACCTCAGGGATTATGAGTATAAAGATCTTCTATGAGCGCGGGGAGTGTGTCATGTTGTCTGCTCATGACAACTGTGGAGAAGATATCCGGGAGATGGTGCAAAGATTGGAGGTAAATGCTTCAAAGTCTCAATTGCAATAATTCTTTCATTTCAAAGTCATTGTATTCCTTCCATACTGCATCCTCGATACTAACGAGGTAAACCAATGTTTCCCATGACCCCCTTTCCTCCGTCTCATTCCACTGAGCCAACCATCCTTTTATGAATTTTATTCCGAAAACTCTAGTATTACCCCCCACCTTTGATTTGTAATGCGTTTGGCCCCAAAATGAAAGAGGATTTTAACCCTCCTAGTTATTTTGGGCTCAAAGTTATCACTCACAGTCAGCGTGGGTGCCCATTAAGTGGGTCACGTATTTAGATGTGTTGCTCTCACTTTAGTAAAACCATTAGCGGGAAAAATACATTATTTAATGGAATTGACGATCAACATTCATGAGATTTGGGGCAATTTTTTAGATTGATGTTACAAGGGATGCATCCAAGAGGATACAATCCAGTTTTTGGGGAGGAAATAAAGTCACAGCTATTGGGTCTGCAAAACTCACATTCTATATCCTAATATTGGAACAAAAGCACAGTTCCCCCCCAAAATTTATGCAGCCCAAGGACAATGATTTTGCATAATGTAAATGTCTCAGAAGATTCCGAAATTCTACAAAGTAGTCACCTTCGTCACTACATTCATGGCATGAAAGAACAGAGAAGGCCATATTAGCATTTGTGATTAGCCAAAGGACATCCATCTCCTCCTCATTGCCCATGCTAATCTCTCTCACATTTGCAGTGCTCTTGCCCGTGGGATTTGTGCCAGCTCTTGCACAAAAGATAAGTACGAGATGCTCGTGGCAATCTGTGCTTGCCTTATAAAATGTGCATCACTGGTGACCCTGCCCATCAATCTAGAAGGTGTCAGTCTTTTTCTCATGGAACTTCATCCAATTCCGTTTTCATTTGAATGGTTTCCAGACAGAAGAGTAAGTGATGTATTGTGAAGCAAGTACTAGATTGGCCTGTGCAGCCTGTGTGAGAACACCACTAAAAGCTTTGTGATAACATCCTGCTCTCCAGGGTGTCGGTGAGCTCGGGGGCCCCCATGTTTGGATTTTATTGAACAAGTCATCACTGTCGTATGTGTGGTCCTATTCTTTTGACTTTTCAGTGTGTGCACGGATAAAAATATATATATATAAGAGTGATTTTGATGTTTTCAATATTTGGTCAATATTGGTGTGCTAAATCTGCATGGAATTGGATTTTAGGGGTTATAACATTTTAATCTCCTCTGCTCAGTTGTAATCTAAATGTTTCTTTTTTGGTCCCAAAACTTAATTCATCATGTATAGTCTTTGTGATTATTTTATGGTTCAATCTCGGGTCACACGGCACATCACAATGAAACTAATTGGCTGACACTAGGGACAATTCTCAGTATGAGATCGTGCCTATTGAGACAGTGCTAACGTCAACATTTATCTTCAAACAGTATTGCTGAACAATGTGAAATAGAACTTTACATAATGTCTTCATCAAGCGTCTTCATTTTTTTCTTCTTACTTTTCTTAAGAAAAGTTTTGACATTTTTAACTAAAACTTCAGGCTGTTACTCAAGTGTAAAAACAAAACAAAACAAAACAAAAACTTGATGACAAATTTGTGTCCCATGATGCGCAGGAAAAACTTCAGGACTCATTTCATATTGTAATTTTTTTTCGCACTTAGTTTTTGCAGAATATTAGCGTAGTTTGGGAATCAAGTTTCTCCGTCTTCCTTTCGTATTGTGTTTCATAAACTCCTCATTCATAGTTTTCTTTAACTCCAGACTGTGATTAGGACTTTTATCTAAAGGGGAAATGGAGTGATTAACAAACGAGTGAATCCACAAAACTAATTCTGTGTCTCACTTAGTGGGCACCAGTTGATCTGTTGTGGTCCATTATGGTTGTCTGGGCTCAACTCGCACAGCAGGGTAGGATTTCTGCTAGTGTGAGAATCTGGTCAAGTGTTGACAGGCCAAAGTCTGAGTTAATGTGTCCCTGAAGCCAGCTGCCACTCTGAGGTTTATAGAGGCAGTCAACCACAACTAATCTGACCAGTGATTAAAGCTCATTGAGTGCGGTGTGATTTCTTCTCCAGTGCTTCAACAGAAAACACTTTTGGGAAAGTATCCAACAACGCAGTGCACTCACGCTCGAGTGAGACCTGCAAATAGCTTGGTCGAATGATGTTGTCAAGCTAAAAATAAATGGTGTGATTTTATCTGTGACCTTTTTTTTTTTTTTTGTACGTCTATAATGATCCTGAAATGGAATTGCTTTTGTTTTAAATCCGTTCGTGTTAACAACTGGAATTTGTTTGCGTTATTGATAGCATACAATTATGAAAGGAATGCAAATCAATGTAACGTTATCCACTATTCTCTCTAAACAGAGTCACCGCAATCAGATAATTGCTCTTATATTCAGATGCAGAAAATTGCGCTCATATTGCACACGATTAACAGACTGACTTTTATTCCTGTTTAAGATCACGACCAGAGGCTGTGAAACCATAGAGATGACTTTACGGCGCAACGGCCTGGGCCAGCTGGGTTTCCACGTCAATTTTGAGGGGATCGTGGCTGATGTCGAGCCCTTTGGCTTTGCTTGGAAGGCGGGCTTGAGACAGGGCAGCCGTCTGGTTGAGATCTGCAAGGTCGCTGTGGCCACCCTCACCCACGAGCAGATGATTGACCTTCTGCGCACCTCTGTGGCTGTCAAGGTGGTTATCATCCAACCATATGAAGATGGGACCCCTCGAAGGTAAGAAATACAACTTTTATTGTAGTTACTAAGTGCTGGGGGGGGTGTTATTCTCATGTTAATTTGATATTTCCTCCCATATTTGAGATAATTAGTGGAGAGAAATATACTTCCTTGTTTTTTTTACTTGATGTTGACAGCTGCTTCCCCGCAGTCTTTGTTTCTCGAGGCACCTGTACAACAATACACTCACAATCAGCATTTCGGACTAATAATGAGATCATTTAGATTAATGGCTCAAGTCTTGCCGCTATGGTTCACTTTTGCAGATTGCTTTTATTTCTGTCCTCCCCCATTGTTCACTTTAGCAATTAGAGTGGGAGGGGCTGGGTTTTTGGGAACATTCACCCGTGGTGAGATGCCATTTCTCCAGAAAGACGAACATATTTCAGATGATGTGATGAGAATAAGTGGGCTGTGTGAAATTGCCTTTGCTCTGAGAGAGACAATCAAAATCACCACTGTGGCTGACAAATAAAGTCCCTCCCTATAACCCAAGTGTATAACAGTATTTAAGAAACAATTCAATGTTTGTAAAAGGCTTCATCTCCCCATTTTGTCACTCATATTATCTTTGTTTTGTAGATGTTTTGGTATACCACATTCATATTCTTTTCTTCCACTTACAAATAAGCAAGGCAGAATTGTCTTGTGGTTTGTTGCAAATAAAGAATATGAGTCTGAAAATGTACTGTCCAGATATGGGCAATATTTTTAAATCACTGCAGTGATGAATAGATCAACAGTTTACGTTACAAATAAAATATGAGAAAACTTGAGGAAAACAAACATATTTATTATAGTGTTAGCTTCATCACTGATTTAAGTTTTCTCCGTTGGCAACAGAGGAACAACATCTTGTTTTTCCCAAAATGGTAGCCTAATATTCTTCCTGTTTGAGTCCAACACAGCAGCCTCTGGCTGAACTGCCGTCTAATCCTCTTACCAAGATCAGTGATCATAAACGACGATACACTCGTCATAATTGGAGTTCAGGGAAGCTGAATATATGCAAAACAATCATCCTACAAAAACTCTTCCAGCCTCTGAAAACATAGGAAACTAAAGTGCTAGTGCCAGTTTAATTTTAGCATTAGCCCCAAAGAAAATTATTCATACAAGCTTGCAAGGTGACACGATACTTTACATATTTAACTTTATTTGATCCAGATGTGGCATTTACAAACAGATGCATTTGGCAGATTAGTGGGTATGATCATAGAAGAACATAGTGGTCTGTGCTTTGGAGCTTTACCAGAGTATTTCTCTCCTTTGTCAAACACAAATTATTTCATGAGAACCAAAAACATCCATTTCAAGGTCTTGTGAATATATTCCCAAGGCTCGGTCAAATAAGAGGCGAGAGGTCAGGTGGAGAGATGTGAGGGCTCTCAAGTTTTTTTTTTTTCTTTCTGCTGGCTGAGTTTTAAAGTTGCTTAAATGTAGCAGTCAACAATAAGTGCTCTGCTTTCTCCACAATGATCTCAAAAGAAAGGAATTCAGCCGGGGCTTGAAGGGTTCTGTCAGTCCCCCGTGAGTCGCATGATGGGGGCAAGCTCAACAATGGACGAGAGTCTCATGCCCTCTAGACAATATGACCTGCTTTATACACCCGCCATTGCATTATTTATATCCAAATGTCATTTGAAAGGAGAATATTTATAGAGCTTCTTCATTTGTGATTTCTATCGTATCAAGGTTGATCTTATGTCACTTTTTGGAGCCGTTTATGTTTATTAAACCATCATAGCTGTGTCTGAAGCCAAGACTTTGACATGACTTGCACATATAACTAGATTTCTTTACACTGGAGTCAGGATGTGCTTTTAGCCAATTGTAGCAGTCCCAGAGGCTTGTCCATCATTGGTCAGAAGAAATGTCAAAATGAATAAGAGTCATGAAAATAATGGCTCATTTGACGGTTTTTTTGATACAGGGTTTTTAAGTATACAGATTAGTTTAATTTGGATTTAAATGCAAGATGACCATGAGGTACAAATGGAAAATAACACAAACATAATAATAGGAATGAATTTTATTCTATCTATCAGTGTGTAGGTTCTTCTGATCCCCAGATTTACTGTTTATCTGAAATTAAAGGGGGCTTAACCTGCTCCACACCCCCGCTGATAACAAGTATTACTCGCGACATTTAGATGGCCATTCGTGACCTTTACTTTGAAGTGCCATCAGTCGTCATCGCGGATTTTCATCTGGACTCAAGTTAAGCCGGATTTCTCACTTCCCATGATGACACTCTGTGAAAGAGAAAGCTGCTAAACAAAAACATTCCTAACCTGCATCACAAATAGCTCCTCTTAATCCCTTCACTTTCTACACTGAAGCCCTTCTTTGATTCACATTTTTTGGCAAAGAAATCATTGAGAGGGTTTATTTTTTTATTTTTTGCAAACGTATTCACTTTGGATCACACCTTCCTAATGAACCTCAGGACAATGATGCTCTACAAAGAGCTGGTGGAGGTCATAACCTCTCTGGCTCTTTGCTGTGACATGGACTGTGGGAATGGATTAGCATGTCTTTCAATCCCTGGCCATATCATTGAAGTGACGGCTCCCTGACTGAGGTCCAAGGTCCTGTTGTCACACTCATCTATTCTATTTTGTTAGGCACCAAAATCTGATTGCTCCCTAACTGGCCAAGTAAGCACTAATGTTGTTTGGGCAATGTCATTTAAAATGGTTGAAACGTTCAAATTATTTCCTCCAAAGAAAAACATGACAACATGACGTGAGGGCAAATTGTTTGTGTCATCTTTCTGCATCGACTGCATACCGATGTGGATAAATGTAGGCCTATAAGCAAAGCTGCATTGTGCAGATTGAGAGGAAGCAGACATGTCATTTCACACCAGTTCCTCTCCTTCCAGTTGAATGAATGCATCTACCAGTCTGTTTTTCCAACACCATGCTAAAGCTCGGGTTTAGTGCTGGTTTCCTGCTGTTCTGCCATGATTTATACACAGAAAGACAGAATTCCCCTATATATTTCAAAGCGAGTAACCCCGGTCCAGTTTGATGGTTATTTTCAGCAGTCAGCCTGGCAGGCACTGAGCTGTAACATTAGATCATACCTTGTCACTTCTTAATCATTCTTGTGTTAAAAGCACAGCCAGGAACAAAAACCGAGACCTTTCCTGTTGACAAGCTGTTAACCACATTTAGCCTTCGAGGAAGTAATTGCGTGTGGCAACCTGGCATTACCATGTACACACAGTTCATCAAGGTATTAAGTGGGTTAGCAGTCCCGGAAAAAGATTGGAACATTGTTGAGGATTTAACGCCTTTCCTCATTCCCGCCATTTCTTCCATCCCTGCCACCAATGATACTGTGCCACCTCTTATTTTCAGTTGCGACATACCAGTCATGAAGTCAATGATTCAAACCATAAGATCTGGAGGATGTTGTGCATACACTATTTCACCATGACCTGATGTTGACATTGGCCGTATGGATGTGAGACGGGTGACACGATGGAACACGTGGGGGGATGATTTCAATGTTGTGTCGTGTAACACGACCACAACACCATTCAGATGCCAGTTGTTAACAGCCAGCCAGTCTGATGAGAGTGTCTATTTGTCTTCCCTTTATACTCAGTCAATGCACCCTCCTCAAGCCTCTCTGTTTGTACTTCTGACCACAGCAATGCATTCATAGATTTCAACCCGCAGTGGATTGTGGAAAATAGTGCAAGTGTAATCATGAGGGTCATGCTTGAGATGCTTGTGGAGAGCTTGCACAACATCTAGAATGTTTAACCCTGACCCTTCACCCTCTAATTCCCCCCCCCCCCAAATATACACAGAGCCCAGGCTCCGCCATCAGTGTTGCATGAAACAGCATCCAAGGTCTGGCTACTTCAGAGACGTTCACTGTTATTCACAATAAAACATCGAAATGATCCTTAATTGTAAAGTGTTGGCGACCCATCTTTTTTTGTTTGACAGTATTTGAGCAGTTGTGATATGTTGTAACACTTCCAGCATTCTTCTAATGCATTATTATGATAACACACAACTTATTATAGCAAGGTCATCATTACATCAATTAAAAACATGAATGAAATTGTTAAACAAATCCATCTAACAAATACAGACATTATCTAATTAATAGATGTATTATGAAATATTATTTGGAAATGATCTGCACAGTCTCTGACTTTATTGTAAATATTCCTCACATTAAATATGCACTAATTTGCATGTTAATAAGAATTTGATCTTCCATATTGTTCGCAATCAAGTCTTGAGTTCAAGCCTCACCTCCACAGAGCAGTTTTGCATCTTTTAGCATAATATCTATGTTCTGTTTCATTGCTCTCTCCAGTCTTGTCTTGCGGAGTGTCTTCTTTCCCCTAAAAAACACACTAAGCCACTCTGTGTACTATTAGCACTCAGCTAATTAGTCATCAGGCGCATATCGGTTCTCTTCCATTGATTTTCCAAAAGCCATGGATAAGATGGATGATGGAAATATTAAAGTATGGATTGTTACCAGCTTTTACTCGAAGCAATTATGAGTTAGTCGTTTTGTTATTCATTGATGCTGTTGTTTCCACAATACACAAACTTGTAGCTTACCACCTTAACTTCTTCTCAGGGGCTGCTCTGAGCTGTATCGCATTCCCATGGTGGAGTACAAAGTTGACAGTGAAGGTACCCCCTGCGAGTACAAGACACCTTTCAGAAGGAACACTACCTGGCATCGGGTCCCCGCGATGGCTGGTACTCCTTTGACCAGAGGGTCGCCCACTCAGGGTCCTGATCGCCTCCAGTGCCAGCAGATCCTGCAACAGCATCAGGCCGCCATCCCACGAAGCACTTCCTTTGACAGGAAGTTACCAGATGGATCCAGGTACACTCACTTGTTTTTGTGTTGATTTTATACGATAAAGCATTGCATAAAAATGAACCATATTTTTTCTTCTGATAAATATTTCATTTGCGGATAGCGGGTATTTTATAATTGTGTAGAAAACAAGTGGCTGGAAAAACAAAACTCATTAAGTAGCACTTTTATGTTGAGCTATCGTATAAATATGAATGGAACCTTTTAGTCCCCATGAATTCATCTCTTGAATGTAGCTCCCAGTCTCATCTTTCTGACAGCCTCTTTAGGACATCTCCATCCAGCCATGTAAAGCAGTGATTTGTTCGTCCTAATGAAAGCCCCACAGTCATGATAACCTTTTCACGGTGTCAAAATGACCCCCTGTGGTTTGGCCTGTTCGGACTGTACTGGGATAGCGGCTATCTCCTCTGCCTAATCACAGTCTCTGTCAGTGGGAGCACTCCATTTTCCATTCTTTCTTTTACTCTGTGTATGACTCCCACTCCACTTTCCCCGCGCCTTTGCGGTCTACTGATGAGGAGGTGACGGGACACTGGCACGGCACAGCTCATCTCAGCCAATTACTGCAGAAACAAAGAGACTTCCACTCTAAACCATCTAATGGAGGAGAGCAGAGGAGAGCTATGGGGCATGAGAGTTTAGAAGAAAAAAATGTAAATCAGAATACAATTTTACTGAGATTGCAGTCTCTTTGAGTTTTTTTTTTAAATAGACTGTTTTTAAATTCATGCTGCATTAGAACTCTGCAAACAAAATGTTTTGCAGAAACACATTTTGATCAGCTTATATTAATAACTCTAGCGTTATCGATAGCCCCCCCATGCTTATATGTATTTATTTTATTTATGGGAACTCTGGCTTCTCTCACTTCAAAACTTCTGGTTAATTTAAAAATAATAATTTGCCCATGGTATGATTGTGAGTGTGATTTGCTAGTGACCAGTCTCCTATCCAAAGTCAGTTAGGAGCCTCCAGCTAACCCGCGGCCAAAATGAGGACAATCACTACACAAAATAAATGGATTAAAGCTCACTGGCCAATCTAAATGAGTAATTATTATCCCTCAGACGTTTGCCTCTTTTTATTCTGCAGAATGATGCAGGATTTGGAGAATCCTCAGGTTGTTTCCTGTAACAAGGGAGACCACCATTACCGCAGCTCCCCTAGTAACCAGTCCTCCTCCAGCGATCCAGGACCTTGTGGCAGCAGCTCCTGGTCCCAACAGCCTGGATATGATGGGTAGGTGACATCAATGGTACTTCTTTTCACAACCCATACTTTAATCCTAGTTTTTTGGAGGTTTGTGATCAAGCAGATTTATTTTGCTCCTGCAATAGTAATACATGTGATTTCACAAAATTATTTATTTGTTTGTTTGTTTATTTATTTATTTGTGTATTTATATATTTATTGATTTGTTTATTTATTTAGACATTTATTTATTTATGTATTTGTTTGTTTATTTATGTATTTATTTTTCATTTATTTATTCAGTTAGTTATTTGCATTGAATATATAGAGTCATTCTGTTCAAGCAAAAACTTTAAGCGAAGAATTTGAATGGACAAGTTACTTGGTTGAGGCTGTTCATCCAGTATTAGTTTAAATAACGAGCCTTGCCGTGCTTGTTTTCAGCTGTATCATGGATCCAGATTTTAAAAAATCTGCCAAGTATAACCACTAACTTGCAAAATGGGTTCAACAGGTGTTTTACCTTCAAGTACGTTTGTCAGTATAGTAATTCCTTTGTTGGCTCATGTCAATCAAACAGAGTCAGTTGAACCGCACTGAGGAAATGAGGTATCTTTGGAAAGAGGAGGAGCATTAAAAAAAAAAAGAATTTATCCCTAAAAGATCAATGTCCTTTCTTTGAAGTGGAGGCAGTTCAGTTGGAAAGCCAAGTGTTTCTTTTTTTTGTGTGTAATTTCAGACTGTTTTCTTTCTCAGAACACTGAAACAAAATGATAAAACCATTATAAAGAATTGCTGTCTGTCTGGCCTGTCGAACTCAGAGGCCATTCAAAAAGTCTGCTTTGGAAATAAATTAAATGGAAGAAATGAATTATACGTTCAGTTCAATCCAGAGACCACTGGGTTAGGTTACCACTTTCCAACCTGTTACTGGTACATGAGCAGAATGCACCAGAGACCAGTAAGACTTCTCTAAGAGATTACAGACCTTGACAAAATGTCTTGCTCCATGCTGCTACATTCCTGTCAGAAGCCTCAATGGTGCACTAAATTTGCAGGGATGCGAGTTGCTGTGGTCCGTCAGAGCTGACAGAACAGAACGTGACACATTGACTAGTCCATTGATCTCCAGCTAGGATCGCTGGGAAAAATCATGAGGACAGCATGACCGGCAGTGTAGCGGAGGGAACCCCTATTAGTTCTAATCGCTTTAATTATAAAGCCTGCTGGAAAAAAAATATCTCTTCTTTTTCTCAAGACAAAGATAGTTTCTGGAATGCTGAGTCATCTGAAAGCTCTTTTGTTTGCTTCTCTGTTCTGAGCTCAAGTGTTTCAGCTCCCGGTGATTGCGCACTAATTGCGTTACCTCAGCTGAAAATCTATTATGAGCCTTTCTCCTTGTGGAGAACAATGCTCACCACCTCCTGTCTGGTGTTTCTCTCTGCAGATGTCCCTCTCCTATTCTTCACGAGCATGGGGAAGATATCCAAGGAGGCGATGGAGACATGCACAGGGAACGAGAACCCACTCTGGAGAGGACCAGGTCGGCAGGTGAGTGCTCGATCCATGGTAGCCATAGTCTCGAGTTGGATCATGTTGTTTACGTTTAGTTATGTGGGTCCGCAGAGGCCAAGTGGCACATCCCCTCCACTAAGATCCTGAACCCTCTGAAGCAGCGAGAAGGAAGCAAAGACTCTCCCAACAAGCTCTCCAGGGTAAAAGTTCAATTGTCTCCTTTCATTTGACATGTAATGGACATGTTTAAGACTCGATTGCTTCTGAGCAGTGCTTTGTATGGCTTCAGTCATGTCCTATCTCATCACTCCTTCTTTGCTCAGACACCTTACCCGGAAGCTTGAATATATTCCGAACAATAGCCCTTCTGTCAGTAGTACATTCTTTTCCAAACCACTGGGTTCGTACTTTGAAACCAGTGACAGCATTAACAACAACCAAGGTTTTCATAATTCAGATGTCGTCATATCACCCCAGGGGAGATGGATAAAAAGTTGAACCGGTCTCTTGACACTAAACAACATTCCCCCCCAATGCAATGCAGTCTTGTTTATAAAAAAAAAAAAAAAAAAACTAACGTTGGTCTTTCTGATGTAACATGGTGTGATCTTAATTTGCCTCCCCAAAGATCCCAAATTACATTTCGCCCGTTGTACTAGTCAACAAAATAAATTACACGGCTGTTTAATTTAAGTTGAGTGGTAGCAAAGTTGAAGTCACGCTACTTTAAACTAAGTTCCATGATGCTAACAACATTATACACCCCAAGTCAGACTACTTAGGAGGAACAAGGCTGACATTTTCTTCTGTAGAGCTAGGTTGAAAAAAACAAGTTTAATCCTCCTATCTACCTTCTGTAATACCTGTGAAAACACCTGTAATGTATGTCTGACCTTGTCTGATATACTGTGTATATGTGATTCTCTTGCCGTCCCTAGATGGGCGATAAAAACTCGAGCCACTCAAGTAGCAACACTCTATCCAGCAATGCCTCCAGTAACAGTGATGATAAGCATTTTGGCTCAGGAGATTTGATGGACCCGGAGATGTTGGGTCTTACTTACATCAAAGGGGCCTCCACGGACAGCGGCATCGACACCAATCCCTGCATGGTCCCGGGGGCTCGGGTGTTGATGCAGAGCAGGGCGGGGGAGCAGGGACACCCATGGGTGTCAGAGCACCATGAAGACGGGGCATCTGAAGAAGATCATGGAAAACCATACCTGCCGCAGTGTTACGCTTCTGCTTTAATGGCGAGTAATGTGGCAGAAGGAAGCATCGGAGACCTCAGCGAGATCTCTTCACACTCGAGGTACGGCACATCACCGAAACTACAGCTCTGAATCTTTTTTTTCAATGGCACTATTTTATGTGTTAACACACATTGTTTGATTCGTTTTATATGGCCGACATATTAAAGCAAATGGAGGGGAAGCGTGTAGATGACTAATGAAGTCAGAAAATTTGAGCCTAAGTAATATGTATTAGGGATTTCTATTCATTGGGCATTTTAAGAGAAAACATCAATGCACACTTCCAAATGTATTGTATCAATTTTTCGGTTGGCTTTTGGATTTTCACTCGCTTGCAAAAATTGAATAGAAGCATGAAGAGTACTCATGCTGAAAGTGTTGTCATTTAAATTGAGGCATATGGCTTGTTGAAATTCTCGCGGCTGAAGGACAACACCAAATCAAAGTTTTTTTTTTCTGTAAACACACTTTGCACATCATTTAATGACAAAAATTCAAGGTCTTATTGAAAGGTGAGATGAACATGAAGGAGAATCACATCCAAAATATGACCTTGTTCCAAACACCAAACTATGATCTGTGTCCTCCCGCACTCACATGTATGTAGCGCTATATAATAACACTAATAGAATTTAGATTCTGCAACATCTTATCTCTCTGACTAATTTAATCAGTGTTTTGTAAATATTGCGCAACCCATGTGACCCCTTATGTTGCTGGACTTATATGTACATCTTGGACAAATTTATTTAACATTTAGGACACAAATTAATGATTTGAGGAAGCCACTCAAACTTCCTTGATTTTTTTCCCCCTCTTTTTCTTTGGACTTACTTGAGTCTGCTGTGGCTTTATTTCTAGCGTGTTGGGTTATTGATTTGACTACTGAGATAAAACACACCAAGTGATTCCTCCTTATACGGTTCGCCACACAATCCCGCGTTACATTCGCCACCAAGACACCATGTCATGCCCTATTCTGTTAATAAAAACACACACACACAAGGATATTTTATTTACCGGCTATAAAGCTACACTTTTCACCCATCCTTGCTCTCGACTCACTTTGACTCATCCAGCTGTGTTGAGGATTGTTGCTGGAGCTGTTGTCAGACTAGAGCAACATGGGGGAGTGCTTCATCACATTCTTGTCCAAATGCCCCTCACCAGGCTGCTGCCCATCTGGGAAAGAGGAGTGGTGTGAAGAAGGCTAGTCTAGCACTCACTGGTCTCAGTGGCCAAAAAATAGAATTGGAGTCTTGTGTTTATGGCATCCATTACATGATTATGTTTGCATAATTTGCTCTAATTAGTAGTGTTTGTGGGAACCATCCCAACTGTTTTTATCGGGAAGAGCATCCTGAATAAGGAACTAGTCCATAGCATCATCGCGCCATAACCACCCTGATGCTTCCCATCTTTTTCATGTAATTGTTTTTGAACATTCAAACCAACAGTGCAGCGGGGGCAAATACACCAGGGGTGTGGTCCAGATGGTCATGAATATGCAAGTGGCCAGCTAATGCCAACTTTAAGTTGCATACAAGATTTAGATTGAATCTGAACATTAATTAGGAAGGAAGATTATCCTTCTACATGTAACATATTTGTATGATTTTTATTTATTATCTTAATGCTGATATCATTTCATGTTTGTTTATGCGTTCATATTTTTTGACTCAATTCATGCATGGTCAACCTTTGAGTTGCATTTTTTGTTTTCTTTTGTTTTGCTTTTTTGGTCAGTGGCTCACATCACTCTGGCAGTCCGTTGGCCCGTGGTGCCAGATATCGTATGTCCGCTGACTCCACCAAGGTGTACACCATCCCTCAGACCAGCAACTCAGGTGCAGAGCCCGAGCCCCAGCCGGGGCCAAGCCCCGATTGTGGCCCGGATGCCAGCTCAGAGGCTAGTGGACAGACACGTCCACAGCCAGATGGCAATCTCCCAGCGAAGACAACTAATAATGACGGTGATGATGATCACAGCAATGAGGAACCTCCCAACATGTCACAGTGTGGGTGAGTGTGTTTGTTAACAAGATGGAGAAAGAAATATGCTTTTGCACGAGAATCACCGGGTACGATTACGTGACGTATCTGCCAGACCCGTTCCGATCTAAGCACCCACTCTGTCTTGTGGACTCCCGCTGTGCACAAACTCAGCCTGATTGAGACAGACAGCTACGGAACAAATACGCTCAATGAAGTTGCGGACATCATACACTTGGCATATGTCACTTGTGGTTATTGATTGTTTTCGAGAAGACGTATCCCCGTGGACTGCCGGCCTCAGTTTGTAGCCCGTCTCTTGTGGATGCCAATGAGAGATCCACACAGTGCTATGAGATGACAAGTACACAACAGTCGTGCGGGGGGATGCAAAAGGATGCCATCACTCGGCCCTGGTTGAAGCTTATTTCACCGATGATGAAATGGGCTTGGGGACTTGCGAGAGCAAAACTTTGCTCCATCTTTGAAGTAATTTAATGCACTCTTCGATATTTATTTTTTAAGCGCTCTGTGATTGATCACATGTGCTGAAGTCATCTTCTGCAGACTTATGAAAAAGCCCCCTAATTCACTTATCCTTCCCAAGGAGTTGTTTATTATTTATTTTACCTTACATAAGAGCGTCTCGTGATGAATGGTGTAATATTTTTTCACAGATATTGTTGTAACATAATGATGTTTCTCTTGACCCGCTGTAACACTAGTCAGTATTTGTAATGGCGTTCCTAACTCCATCTTTTTTTTTTTCTCTCTTCCACTTGCTCCTCCTTCTTCTTCCAGAGGAGCTGAAAGCTTGTTAGCGCTCCTTCTCGAAATGCTGTATGAGCGTGCAAGGTACACAATCAGTGGAAATCAACCCTCTGGCCCTAGCTCTGAACCATTGTGAACCCCCCCCCCCTCCCACACACACACTCACACACACAAACTCACACTACCCTTTCCCTGACTGCCACATCACTCCCTCAAGATGGTTGCTTGCTATAAGTGGAGGTTAATGACTTGTGCATCAGTGGCTGTGACATTTCTTCCGGGTCTCTGCAGACTAATGTTACAGCGCACTACTGCTTACCCCAAAGTCCTTGTGTCAGCCCTCTAGCCAACACTGCAAGGTTCCAGCTGGGTAATAACATTAATGTTAGACAAGCTTGTGGAGTGTTTGGCGGGTTAACATACTATAAACACTACACTCTATTGTTATTCTTTCACAGAGTAAGCCAATGGTAGCAGATGTTTTACTTGAAGCTATAATGAATACATTTGTAGTTAATGTGGAAAAGTTGTGCCCAAAACAATTAGCCACACAGTTAAGAACCAGAACGGTTGTAGTACAAAATATAAGCCAAAGAATGCATCTTTTAACACATGTGCACGTGTCAATGTGTAGCATTTCAGCCAGACTTGTGTGTGGTAATTTCCCAGCGTAGCCATCAAACTCTGTGCCAACAGAAGTGCCAAGAGCAGCGCTGACACTGTGCCATCCTCACTGGCAGCTCACGTTACCGGCGGATAGGTCGCTCACATCCGAGTGCTTGCTCTAAAAGCATTTGAATTTCCCCAACCCGCCGCCCACAAATCAAAACATGCTCCCTCTTCTGGGTCCTGCACCTCTTATGTCCTCCTCCAGTGGTGTCTGTATACTCCCACAGAGTGCAATATTTTTTGATGTCATTCATCTACAAATCCTTCCTTGTTCCCCTCTCTCTCTCCCTCCCTCCGTCTCACGGTGCTTGGCTGTGTTCTTCACACTTTCCAGCTCGGCTCCTTCACAACACTGATGTTGCCTGATGTTGGCATGCTAAATCAGATTCACCCGAGTTGCCTTGTGTGTTACTGACATACTTTCTTCAAAAGCTGAACCCAGGCCGGCTGGTTCAAAGCCTCCCCTGCAGG
This sequence comes from Syngnathus leptorhynchus, assembly GCF_054491065.1. NCBI lineage: Eukaryota > Metazoa > Chordata > Actinopteri > Syngnathiformes > Syngnathidae > Syngnathus > Syngnathus leptorhynchus. The sequence continues at coordinate 9,499,319 of NC_141204.1, read as the reverse complement.
ACTTGCCTTGCACGACCTCGCTGATGGGCTCTGCTATTGTTTCTCTATAGGCAGCTGTATGCACAGGAGGCCGCTTGCCGCCTTCAGGCAACCGAGCGGGATGGAAAATCATTGCAGAGACTTTCAAAGAAGGAATACCTGAAAATGATGCTGCCTGACAGTCCACCAGGAGAAGGCAGGGGTCAAAAGGTGAGGCCACCATCTAGCCGTACTATATCTTTCGTGGCGTGTGTGCAAATGGAACCTGTTAAACTTTAACATGAGAAAACACAGCATTGGAAGTATCAAGCACAGATATGAACAACCCCCCCCTTAGGCCATTTTTCTGGATTCAAAGCGTGAACCCGTGCAGATAACCTCTAACCGCAAAGGCAGAAAACTCAGAGCAAACATCTGCGACTACAACTCCTCCCTCCCAACACCAGAGCCTTTATCTCGCTTGCTATTGACAGGTAAATTCAATTTATAACAGAGCCTGAGTCCGCTCTATTGGGATGTTATGGATTAAAGGCACAGAATGGAATGATGTTTGCCGTTGCTGGGTCCTACAGACTCGATTAATTGCATCATCTCCCCCAGCCCCACCACCCCCTTCCTGCTGTCCTCCATCTATTATCTTCCTGGAAGGGACCCTAGAGATGCACAATTGGGTTATTTTTGGATGCCACTCAATTCTTGTACAAAATCCACTTCCTCTCGTGAGAATAGGAAGACAACCGTGTTCGTGCACAAAGCATCTAGGGGCTCTGATTAGTTTGTCATATTTTCACGCACTAGCCTTACAACGTAAAACATCTCTTTTCTGTTCTAAAATGAACATAACACAGATGTGTCTGCCTCGCTCTTTGTCATTTTCTTTCATTTTCCCTCCATGTCGTGGTAAAGCTCGACATGAAATCCCCAAAAGTGCTCTCAGAGTGCAAGTTGAAATTGTAAGCCTTTGTTTGCACACATCCTCTGCCTGATAACATGTGGAAAAGCAATCCGGGAGGGAGACGCATGCCCAAACTACTGTATACAAACTGGCTAATCCTAATGAATACATACGGCTCTTTTGTAAGAGTTGAATGTTTTCAATCATCAGCTGGCACATTGCACTGGTGACAATGTTGGAAAAAAAAACATTGGATCGTTTCTAATTTAATACAATGTGACGTGGTCGGGCCTCTATGTAATCAAGGAGAGTATTACAGAAAAGGTTAGCGCATGTCTCACTTCCGGCAGCCGCCCGATGCCATTCTTTGTGTGGTTGAGCAGGTGCTGAGAGATTTTCTTTGGCAACTACCATGTCCGCCGGGACGTCCCTTCCACGGACAGGCTGACTATTGTGCGGCTGACGTAAAGGAAGGGCCGTTTGCAGCTTAGTCTACCGCACGGCTCCTCTTGTGGGAAAGAAACTGGCAAGTGAATAGGTGGTTGTCCAACACATCCTCCCAAGTGGCACGTCAAGGGGTTCCATATGCCGCTGGTTGGCTTTGTCCATTGAGGAAAAACTCCGATAAATCAAGGGAAAATATAGGTGGATGTGTTAGTGTGGCTGATAAGCGCATGAGGTAAAGAAGTCATGATACTCCGAACCAGACGTGGAATTTTGGGCTGTTACGATAACATTTGGCACCTGGAAACAACTTTAAAATGTTATTTCAAAGATATTTAAAGTACACCGCAAGTTCACAAATCACCTCTCCTGATTAAAGCTTCAATAACATGTGGCTTGGGCAAATCATTAGATCACAAATGTTTTCACTGACTTTTGGTCCATGTGTGTGCTTTGTGATCGAGGCTATTTTCTCTTCACATGAAGGGAAGTTCTAAATCCTGCTTAATGTTTTGATGAGTGAGAATTTGACATGTCGTTCGAGATTTTAAGGAAGCAGAGTGCGTCCGTCCGCTCCTTTGAATTCCAATGTATGTTCACTTTCAAGATGCACTTCGCTGTCTGTTAGCTTCGCACTGCGGGATTCGTGGCAACGCCGTCTTTGAAATAGAGACGGTTGGGTGTTGGCTCGCACAGATGACAGTCATTGATGCTTAAAGTCGGGAAGCTGTAGGCTGACATTTACTCATCTGGCTGACAGCCCCGCATATCATTTGTGGCTACTTTTGATGCCACTCCAGCAATATTTATGTAAGCTAAACAGGGCAATGACGGATTGGGTTGCGCTGTGTGGTTTTGCGTGTTTCGAGAGGAGATCCCTGTCAAAATTCTGGACACGACCTTGAAACTCTACTGTATGTATCCGTTGTGGAATACTGCCTCACGAATATACATGCCCTCAGGAGGAAAATGCTTTTCCAACTCTCCTACCTACTCTTATGTATGTGGTTACGCTGCACTGGCCTCTAAGAGTCCATTCTCAGTCTATTGTGGCGAGCACACACACAAAGATGTTTGCACAGTATATGCCTTCTCGAGCAAGTATGCACTCGGCTCAGCAAAAAGGTGATTTAGTAGACTGCATTATTTGTTGTACCTTGGTAAAAAGCCTGAGCCAGAAGCATATCACAGTGCTGTAAAACTGTTTGTGTACTATATTGTAGATTTAAGGAGGGTTGAAGCCCTGAATTCAAAACATATTAAATGCTTAAAGAGACAGTTTTGTTTTTTTAGGGTTTATTTTTTTTTAAAAAAAACATTAATTTCCATAATATTCAAAAACAAGTTCTACCATATTAAGATATATTTTTTCATATCATCCTTGTCTTGTAATATTCACTAAGTATTATATGGGTAACCCTGACATGTCTCGCCAGAACACATATTTCCTGGCTTAATGACTAGGTCACATGTAACAAATTACTTGAGGGAATAATAATACTGTCTCTTTAATACCAGTAGAATGTTGTGTGATTTCCAGCTACAATACAAGTGTGAAAACGAGTTAACCACTGTTAATTGTAAAATGTGGAAACAATGAAATGTTATTTTTAAACAAAGTATGCTGGCAAAACATGTCCCTTTACCTGATATTGCGTTAACAATGAATGTTGACTTTAGTGATTGTTTGTCAAGCAGCTGAGGCACGCATACTGCTTTCCTACTTCTCGTTAAATCCTGATGTTGTTCCCTCTGTGATTTCCTAAACCACCCATTGTTGATTAAAGTGTTTGAGATTGTCAGTGACTCCCTCCTGATAAGCTGTCCTTTTTCTTTGCTCCACCCAGCTGTCTGTGACAGGAAGTCTATCACCCCGTCATTCTCTGTACCGGACGTTATCGGACGAGAGCGTATGTAGCAACCGCAAGGGCTCCTCCTACGCCAGCTCCCACAGCTCCATGCTGGACCAAGCCATGCCTAACGACATTCTATTCAGCACCACGCCACCTTACCACTGCACGCTGCCCCCTCGCATGATCCACAACCAACCCCAGTCCAACCTGAGGAGTAAGTACAAGCTTAGTACAGAAGACACATAAATTTACTACACTTGTTTGTTTTTTGATGCATCTTATTCAAGTGTCTCTTCTCACTTGGCTCCAGATGAATCATCTTATAGATACTTGTTTGAAGAGCTACTTCTATCAAAACAATTTCACTGGCCCCACCAGCAAAACACTTGAACAAAACTCCTTGGCATCGCCACCTAATTGAAAGTGTGTGTTAGTCGGCGCGATGCCCTACGAGAGGCCCGCCGTGCTTGCCGCAGCATCATCTCAATATGTATTAGTGGAAAAGCTGTGATGTGACCTGCTCGCACCACCGCAGGTCTTTGAGCTTAGCTCCGACGAGAACGTGTCAGTGTCTACGTGCTGGTGTGTGTCAGACGTGATGCTTCGTTCACTCATCAGTCACTGTCTGCTTCCCGTCCGTCTCCGTCCCTCATGTCTCATTTCCACATTATTCCTCAGTCGTCTCTGGCTGTCGCGGCTAGACAGAAACCAGCTTTTTTTTGGGGGGGGGAGGGTATGCTTGGCTTCTTAGCCTTGTCTAGCTGTCATCCTGATGGATTCCTGATTGTTTTGAAGGGTGGTTGAGAACAGCGGCTCTCGCCTTTTCCATTTTGAAACAGCCCAATTTAGTAAAGAGTGAATCCCTCAAACTGCTGGCTAAATAGAAGGGAAGCATCCACTCAAGATCTCTTTCGGTCTCCAACTCATGCTGCTTAAAATGCCTCTTTGGAATGGCGGCCTGTTGATTGAATGGATATATTTAGCTCCGATACTTGGCCGAAGACATTTTCATGGAAGAGCGATATTGATTGAAACATGAGACATTCATTTTGACAGGTTATTTATTGCCTCTCTCTGTGTTTTGCAATTGTTATGCAGAGAAATGAGTTTATGTCACTCCAGCCAACTGTGCACACAAAATTAGTTTGCAGTTTGAGGCATTCAGAGTCAATATTGACTTAAAGGCCAGATTTTAAATGAGCTATTTAACTAAGCATATTTTAAAGATAGCTGCTGTTGATATAGACATGAGAGATCCCCTCACCCCGCACCTTCCTGGATGTCCTCTCCCTCCTTAACCCTTCACATAATACCCTTCTGCAAATTGATGGGTGACTCCAAAACAAGGCCTAAACTCAGCATCAGAACCAGACACTGATCTGATCTGGGCACCCGCCTGTCTCTGCAGATGAGTTTTGGTTCTCTGACGGCTTCTTGGCAGACAGGTCCAAGTTCAGCGACCCGGGCCTCTTGCCCCTCCCAGAGACTGCCACAGGCCTGGACTGGTCTCACCTGGTTGACGCAGCAAAAGCCTTTGAAGGTAACCTGCCTTCCTCAAGCTGCTAGCGCCCCCTAGACACCAGCTGCCTTTCCTCTTTGCTGCTTAGCTTATCTGTTTGTCTGTCTGCAGTCTGCAAGAACTTTCTCTCTTGCATGTATAGGCTTAGAGTAGTGCTTGTTTTTTTGCCCGTCTCTCCAAAGTGCTCATGGAGGCAACCTTTGGGAATGGTTGCTTTTTACCCTCTGCTCTGAGCCTCATTCTGATTCCTGTCAAGCAATTTTGCTTGGAGGCTGTTTTTGACAATGTAAGCCCAATGTCTCACTGCTCAGCAAGTAATCAGCCTTCAGATGGATTTTGGCCCTTTTTCCATATACAGCATGATATTTTTATGGAAATTGTTTGTGTAGCTTTTTCTCTGACAAGACCAAAAATAGTGCTATATTGTGGTACACTCCTGTCTTTTATATTAATGGGCAAAATAACATATGAAGCAATCATAGACAAACACAAAAGACATGATATTGTTCCAGTCCGATTTTCTCTAGCTGGTTGTAATGTGTCTTAAACATATTCAAAATTATGTATATAAATTCCTGGTGCTCATCTAGATCTAAATCATGCAATAAGATTTAATCTTGGCCCACTCCTCATGTGAAATTCTTTTTTTTTTTTTTTGCATTATAATGCTAACATACTAAAAAAAAGCATCTCACACAAGTTGATAACAAACGATGTTGTCTTCTCAAAATGACCAACCCGGTCCCTGCCAAGTCAGAGTATTTTAATGGCATTCAAGAAGTGATGACACGTGTCATCATTTTGTCATGGTCAGCATCATGTCCCCCCCCCCCCCCCTTTTACGAGCCTGCTTGCGGAGTATCCCCCATTACTCACAGAAACGCCAGCACGCCTGAACTTTCCCTGACCCCGAGTCGACTGAGCGGGCATTGTAGCATGTGACCATTCATTTGTCATAATTAATAAGAACTCCTGATTCAGATTCTTCACTGATGCATTTTCTGCCACATTGCCCTGCAGCAAATCATTTAAGTGGAATGGAAACAGTGAGAATGACAGGCAGCCCGGCCGGACCAGAGCGACAGCGTGTACCAATGGAGGCTTATCGTTGGAACGGAACGTGGCTCGGGGCTCTTGTTGTGCCATGTATACTTAACTAGCTTGGAGCAATGCATTTACCACCACTGCTCACTTGGACCCCGAGACACACCACAGACTGGGGGCTTACTACATTTTCACAACAAAAAATATGACATTTCAAGGCTTCCTTTCAATCAGACTCCACAAATCTTGATGGCACACGACTGAAAATGTCTTTTCCAGTCAAATCTAATAGCGGCTACTTTTTTTTTTTGTCTCAATGTCTATTCAAGCTGGACGCGGCATCGTCCAAAACACACAAACTGCTTTTCTGTGTTTTTAATCTTTCAAACACATGTGAAATATCAAGAAAATATTCCTTCATATGTAAATGAGAGCTCGCTGTCCCTTTCATGACTCATCTGAGTATCCACCTCCAGACTCAATTAGCTTTTTTTGTCTTTGAGTGGATTAGTGCTACATTAAAGGAAGGGTTTTTCTTAATCTCTCGTGTGAATTATGCAGATTCCCCTATCGTGTGTCTCACACCATCGGCGCAAGACAGAGAGGCTGCTTACTCAAGAAAAGAGCATTATGCCTCTAAAACGGAGCGGTCCCGAGCATAACATGCTAAATTTGGCTATTCCGCTGGGATTTTAGGAAGCTTAAGGGCCTGATACAAGAAAAGAAGCATGCCTGATTCCTCTCAGCCCATTAAGAAGCAAACAGCTGCCAGAGGAAAACTCTGAGAGGGGGGTTGGACTCAACACTGTTTACCGCCTTGTTCCATATTGTCTGCATCTTGATCGCTCTGTGGGAGTGCGAGAGACTCCGCGTTTTTTTCCCCCCCATATCCCCCAAAACATTAATTCATATTCATACTTTGCTTGAATGAGTTGCTCTATCCTAAGCGGGGCTTTTTATATATATTTTTTGTAACATTCTGACCTAATATTTGACCCACTGTAGACCAGCGTGTGGCGTCTTTCTGCACCATGACGGACATGCAGCGGGCCGAAGCACTGGAGCTATCTCGAGAGCTGACCAGAAGAGTTGTCGAAGCGGAAGGAGCGGCACTGGATACGGAGTACGTACCAACATGAGTATTGTATAGCTTATCGTAATAGTATTTGTTTTGTCTCCTGTGATACCAGATTTCCCCCCCCTGTGAGACTAATTAAATATTTTTACCTCTTGCTCTGCAGCTCCCCATCTACACTGACTGGCAAAGTGAACCAGCTCGAGGTGATCCTCAGGCAGCTCCAGCATGACCTCCGAAAGGTAACTTCACCCACAACTGTTGTATTGCTTCAACTTTCAATCGTCACGTTTGCTTGCTTGCTATCTCCACGCCAGCTCAGCTCAGAATATATTCATGGTTATTCCTTCATTCAATAGCTTGCCTTTCTTGCCTCTTTGTCAGGCCTTCATGTTTCTCCACCTCTAATCATTCACGTAGAAATGGGAGGAAGTGTACTTTTATCAAACTAAAAAGGCTGCTTTGCTATGTTAATATCTCCCTTTAATGATGAAAACCGTTTGTAATGGAGGCGCTTTCATCCACCTCTTTTTAAGGATTTTTAATTATGCCCTTTGAGTGGTTAGGACATCTGACTCACAGTTCTGAGGTTTTCGGTTTAAATCTCACCTCCAGCCTCCCTGTGTGAATTTTCCATGTTGGTACATGTACCTCTAAACTCGGCTTAGGTTATCTGAAGACTCATATTTGTCTATTTGTGCTTACCCTTGACCCTGTGGACAAACGCAATAGAAAATGAATGGAAGGATGCATTATGGTCTGCTTTCAGCAGCTCAGTGGTCACGTGGTTAGCACAACTACCCCCATAGTTCCGATGTTACTTGTTTACTCCGGCTTCCTTCTACACTGCAAAACAAGCATATTAGTTTCATTGAATACTCTCGGCTGAGGTCCCGACCAATCGCAAATCAGCTGTTTTCTAGAATGGCTACACACCTCTCCAAACCCAAACCGGATTTTTGAAGTGTTCTTGTTAACGATGTTTAGGAGAAGGAGGACAAGGCAATGCTTCAGGAGGAGGTACAACACCTGAGGCAGGACAACATGCGATTGCAAGAGGAGAGCCAGACGGCGTCGGCTCAGCTCAGGAAGTTCACCGAGTGGTTCTTTCACAGCATCGACAAGAAGCCCTGAGATGGAGACGGTGGACGAAGTGGACGGCGCACACTTTTGTACTGAAAGCTCCCGGCCCCATCCACAACATTTGTGAATTGTCTCGGGAAGACTATAGAAAGAGCTCAAGTGTGGAGAGACTCGCATTATGTGAACAAGCCTCCTCGTATTCAGTACAGACTTGGCTAACAGTTTGTCCATCGCGCCAGCTGAGACTCCTTCTGGGAAATTCCCTCATCCCCGGCTGCGGGGAGGAATTCTTCTACGAGATCCTTTTACAGTAGTGGAATGTAAAGCTCATTTACTGTGGTCAACTTGTAACCTACCTATGTCACGTCAGTCTACTGTACTTGCAGCTGTACTTAAGCTCCGCACGCTGTCGCAGACGCTTCGGGAAGAGGATTTCATGAAGTGCTATACGCTCAAGAGGAATCGACTCCTGGGTGAAAAAGGATAGCTGGAGGAATAATGAATGTACCTCGACTTGAGACGTTTGGGTTCCATAGGTGATAAAAAAAAAAAAGGGGGGGTTTCATTTGCGCCTTTTTCTTTCTTGTTATTTCAAATCAACTCCACCTTTTTGTTCCCTCAGTATAGTGATGGCGTGTCACATTTTTGGCAGCGGTCTTGATGTTTAAAGGTGCTTTTCCCTACACACCATTGTCGGTAGTCTCCAGTCACTGTCGCACTGTCTTAGCAATAACAAGTTGTAGTTATGAAACTGTGTTAGGAATAAAACGATAAAGAGGTTAGCACAAACATTCAGCAGTTGTATTCTAAAGCAGGAGATTGTGCCTAAAACTCTTGGGTGTTAAATCGGATTGTTTCTCTTGGCTTTTTCTAAACACATGCCTTGTCTGTGGCTCACTGATAGAAACGTGTGTGTGTGTGTGTGTGTGTGTGTGTGTGTGTGTGTGCGTGCGAGCGTGCCTGTATGTGTGACTGTGTGTCGTTCATCGCAGTAAAATGTGTTCTTATGCAGTGGTTTTCAAGAGCATTAGAGCAAGCGCCAGTGAACCACAATTACAATGCCAAATGTGTTTATTTCTGTACATATCGGCCACAGAAGTGTCTTGTATTTAACACTGTTATTTAAGCTTATTTAACCTAAAGTTGTTTATTTTATTAAGGGTAATTGATTTTCTTTTTTTCTGCACTAAGGAGAGATACAGCTCTGTGTATGTTGTAAAATGTGTAGTTGGGCAGGGCTAAGGAAAAAAAAAAAAAAACAACTCTATATATTTAAATATATAAATGATGACTTTGGAGATTCCAACATTTGGATGCTGCTAGATTACAGTTTGCTGGTTTGTATGCTTTTAAAACATGTTGCTCTGTCTCATTCCCAGGCAGGGAGAGACACTGGATGTTGTTTTGTGTTTTCTTCTGATTTTTTTTTTTTTAATAAATGTAGATGGAAATAGTTGTGTTTACAGTTTTATTTAATTTCATGAAATCAATAGAAAAAGATGAATTTACTGTGATGAGAGTCTGAATAGAATATTCATCTGTTCTCTCATGCACCACAAACAAGTCTGTCTGCTAACTAAATGGATCCTAATGTCCCAAATATAGTAAATTACAGGTAATGATGTGAATCTCACAATGTCACAGACTTATGAACAAAGCAGGCCAAGTTGGGTCTAGTTGGGTTAACTAGATCAGTCAGTAAAAAGAAATAGTCATTTTCCAAGTCGCCACTGTCTTTTTATGTTTATGCGAAAAACAATGAAGACTCCGCAAGTGCTCTTCATAGAAAGAAAATGTGCTGTTCTGATAAAACTGCTGTTACGGAAACATCCACGCTAATCTCTTCAGGGGATATGATTTTTTTTTATGGCTTTCAGAAGCTTGTAAAAATGCATTTGCAGCAAAATTGTGCTGTTGTATTGCAGCCAATCGAGCTGCCAGCCATTGTTGATAATACCTGATGTTGAGATGTTAACTGTTTGATTAAGGAAGACAATCCAGCCGAAATGTGTAGCACTCAGACACAAAGTGTCTTAAATACAAGTAGCACTTGTTTACATGGGGAAACTAGTTTAAATGAGTCATCTGTGTTCATTTGAAAACGTGCAAAATAGATGCACATGAAACTATAATGTGTTAATGAGATGTGAGTGGCTTTAAATAATTGGCAGATGTTGCGTTTGCTGCAGGGACACCAAGAACCTGCTGAATAATTAATCACAAGCCCCTCTGAGTGTTCACAGAAAAACAACCCAATTTGCCAGCCACTTCCTTCCAGGAGCTTCCAGCCAGAGTGTGCTAGTGTGTCACGTCGTCAGGCAGCTGGAGCATTATGGAGAAAGTAAGAGTGGGTCTCCTTGTCTTTTACGGGTCCCGTTCGCTCTTCCATTATGCTCGTGTGTGATGGAGTTGACATACTCTCATAATACATTTATCGCTGAGAAAGAGCTGATGACATGAATGGGAAGTTACAAATATGAAGTCCCAGGGATCAAACCTGCAGCGGTCATGTTCTCGGGGCGCTTGCGGACGCTCCCTTGAGAACCTCGCGATCTCCTCAGTCCAGCCAAAATGGCAGCATGGGCGTGTGCGTGCATGTGGAGGCGATCTGGTTTGGAACGGTGAGATTAAGTAGATAATCTCCATGCGTGAGCACACTGCCAGGACAGCAGATGGGGGGGGGGGGGCTGGCCCAAGGTGCAAGTGTTGCCAGTGTTGTTTCAGATGAGGGAGATTTGCAGGCGGGCGCGCTGATCAGGGGGTTCAAGCGGCAGCCAAAGCCAGATGCCAAATGGAGCGAGAAAGCTGGACTCCAATTCAGACAGGCGATGGATGACACAGTGAGACAAATGCTGACAAGCAGAAAAGTTCAATCCAATTGGCTAAAATCTTTTTCTAACAAGATAGTCAGACCTTACAGTCAAGGAAATATCGATTTTGATATTTGGTAGTGTCAGCAGTTTACAGGACAAACCTCAGCATTTCTCAGTACACACACACACACACACGAAGAATAAACAGCATTTGAGGGGGGACACTGTTGTACCTCAGCAGATGCTCGCCTGCTGTGAGTGTCACCATCTTTCGGATCATGTTACCCAGAATGGGACTCAATGTGCCCAAAGCACAGCTGGCACAGCGCAAAAGGGGAGCGAGGGCGTGCAAGAGGTGACCGGGTGAAGGTCAGCCTAAGTTAATTGTTGGCATTGTGTCAAATATCAGTATCAATGTTATATTTAAAAATGCAATCTGCAAGATTTTGGACACAGAATGTCTATTTATGTCTTTATTCATATCATGTATTTGATTCATTAACATCTCCAGTTCGAAGATCTGTGCATTTCCTCACTTGCTCATCTTTTTTCAGTCTCTCCAAAAGAGTAGATTTAAATATGGTTCTATAGGTTATACTAGCTCAAATGAATGTGAAAAAATTTGCTTTATCTTGGTCTCTATTTTCATATGACAAAATCCTGCCAGTCTCCATGGCCTTCTTTAGGCAGTGAGAAGTGTATCCACCAAGGAAAGCAGGAGCCTCCAGTAATCCTCTTGGCCGTAAAGCCCCGTAGGAGCGCTTTCTTGTCTGCCGCTGTGCAGCTGGATAACCACACGCAGATGCTGCAGCACGTTAGGATGCTCTCAGTGGAGCATCGGTAAGAGGAAGAACCCAACCGGTTTCTCGATGGGGTTGTTGTTTCAAGAATCCTCAAGAAATAACCTTTGCCGAGCAGCCCTCCCTCCATCTAAAGAAATGGTTGTGTTTTAAATGGACTTAAATGATTTGACTTTCTGCACATAAATAGGAAATACTGACTCAGTGGTATTTATGGTTCTGCTCACTATGTTCATCTGGCTTGAATCCTAATTGTGACATTTCTTTTGGAACAAATTTCATTCATTCCACTTTATGCAATTGTACAACCATTGGAAAATGTAGTTTGGAGTTAGCTAATTCTTTCTTTATCTTTGGCTCAATGCTGTTCACTCTGTCTGTGTGTATGTGAATGTGAGTCCTAGCTCCCACAGCAGCAAGCAATTAAAAAGCAACATTTTGCTGGGCTTAATTTACTAGATAATGCCATTTTATTATCCGTTGCTTTGCTTTCATTTACTTTATTTCGCATAGTCTACTTATACATCAGGCACTGGGCTGCATGTATTATGTGTTGAGTAACATTGAAAATATGTGTGTATTTTATTTCATGAATCCATGACATGTATGATGGTAATATATACAAGCCATGATAATCGATTGTAAGAATTTGATGTTCATCACTGATGAAAGATTCTCCAAGAGTATGTATTCAAGTTCATTGTAAATTTGCTCTTGAAATATTATTCAATACTGCACTGATGTGAAATAGAGGTTTTAAAATTGTCCTTCAATTGAGGGAGGTGGGGGACAGAGAGACACCCGTAGCCACCATGTAGCTCCGCCCCTGAATGGTGCTTACACTCGAAACCACCAGGGTCCGGACTTCTATGGCTTTAGCAAGGATTGGCTGCATAGTCTTTAAGTCTTACTGCCAACAAACATACAAACAGGCTGAATCATAACCCTCTTGTCTATGGCCAGGACAGAACTCTCAAGTGTTGTGTGCCTGGGAGCCTCAACAGCAGGATTAAGTCTCTCTCAGCAGGACTGCTTATCTGTCATCTCTCCACTTTGAAACTCCCTCCAGCCAGACCTCATCCCTCCCCTCACAGATAGATAACCATATAGAACAGAAAGGAAGAGGAAGAAGCTCATCCATCACTCCATCCGCTTCTCAGTTCCCAGCAGGTTGTCCCTATACATGTCAATCAAGTCATAGGTGAGCACCTTAATTATGAGGCCGGAGAAGGGCAACACCTTATAAGTGACAGCCACCCTGCTGGCCCACCTGCCCTCAAACACATCAAAAGGAATGAAAGGGGAGGGGAAAAACATTTTCAAAGGTCACGCTTGTCTCTTGCGGTGAAAGTGTAAATGAGTTCGAGAGACAGGAACAAATAGATACAACGGTGCGGAATTATCTTGGTGAGCATGGATGTCCTTGTTTGTTGTCCTCTCCAGCCTTCAAGCGACTGGCAATGAAATCGATTCTCAATTGGCCTCTTCGTCCTCTTGAGAAAAGGGGTGGGCTCTGCTGAAGAGGTCTTCAAACTCTCCACATTTTTTTTTTACCCAACATATTGATTATGCAGTAGTCTGGTCCCCGGCCTGCGCGCTGATTGGCTGGGTCATGGGAATATCGATGTCCACGGGGTGAATGCAAGGTGTGAGAGTCGGGATGTATCGTCGTGAATAACAAACAAGACCCACTTAGCCATCATCAGCTATAAAAGCTTAAACCTGAGCTGCGATTGATCCAACACGTAGGAACCCAAGGTCAGATGCAAATCAAGTGATACTGAAAAATACTATGTCATTTTTACGGGTTCTTTCCCATCAAATTGTATCGTGGGAAGTGCACATGAACAGATTGGTTATTACTTCATTGATTTTTCACCCTTATCAGGCTTCTGCACAAAATCCTACGGAGCTCCATCAAAGCCACCGCGGCATGCCATTAGTGGAGTGTCATAGTCCCGTTCGGACTGTTGATTTATCACCACCGAGTAGTGCTTTGTACATCTGCCTAACAGGACTGAGGTTTGGGTTTGGAATCTCAGCTCTGGCCAACCTATGGTGGCTTCATCTGGTGTTTTACTACATTTTCCTCCCACATCCATATTACAATCATTAAAATGCTGAATTGTCTAATGTGAGTGCGAATGATTGTTTGACTGTATATGCCTTGCGGATTGGCTGGAAACCAGTTCGAAGTGCGCGTCTTAGTAGGCTCCAACTCACCCGCAACCCTAATGAAGATAATTGCTGAATAAAGTTGATGGATGGATTTAATCTAAATTCAAATTTTTAAACACTTTTTATTCCAAGATTTAAGTTCTCACGCCTCCCCTGTGTCTTTTCCTTCCCGACTTAATTGAATTTACTTTAAGTTCCCTCCACACAATGAATCTTGACGATTAATGTTGCTTAATAAGTCTCCATTATCATGACCAGAAGTGCTCGACGCAGATTCGGATTCTCTTCCAGCTCTTCTCTTCTCCACATTTCAAAAGTATCCATCCAGACAGCCATCCACACAAACACACACACATTCATACTTAAAATGTATATCTGGAGAAACACCATACCATTAGCTCCACCATTTTGCAGGGCCATTACTATTTTGATCCATTCTGTATGTGAATACATTTGCAACATACAATAGCCAATGAGGTCCAGATGTGAAAGGAGTATGCATTAACGTGACAGCAGGGTGAATACGATGACGTAGTTAATGTTCTGAACTTGTCTCTTCAATGATTTGCACAGTGTATGATTTGGATTTAGTAAGCTGGAATAAATGGATGGGCAAGAAAAACTATATCAGTGATTCAGGCCAGAAGAGCAACAGACTTGGCAGATGGGAGCAGCCATGTGTCAGCACTGATAACCTCAAGCTTGTGGCTCAGCAATGGCCAACATCTATTTTAACATCTGGCATGCTGGCTCTTCTGACAGCTAAATTCTGATCAGTTCTCTTCAGTCTTGGTCGGAAGACTTTGTGTAAAACCAAGGCTTGCGAAACCAATTCTTTCAAATAGAATTTAATAGAAATAGAAATCTTATTAGATGGTCTTCCTTGAAAAAAGTATTATCTGTAAAGAAAGTGGTTTTTTTTATGCAACACTGCTCCGACAATGTCAATCAGCAATGTGGTAACTTGCGCTGAAGCGCTACCCGGATGACATTAGCGTTGATGATGCAGATTTACAGCACTGACTAATTGGACAAACAGCTGTGAGTGCTAATTGACTATGAAAAAAAAACTTAGCATATTAAATAAATATCAATTTTGCATCAAGAAAAGTCATCAAACTTATCCATCCACTACTATGTTCATGAGTGTCGTGGGTGAGCTGAAAGTTATCCTCATTGACTTTGGGGAAAAAGGTGGCTTACAACCTGGACTGGTTACCAGAGAATCGCTGTGAAATTATTCATTTGAAGATAATAATCTTGATAATCATTTTTGGGTTTTATTTGTTAATTGTTTTATTTGTCACGCCAAACATCAAAATATTGACTAGAATGAAAGGGCCCTCTTAGAAATATGTAGTAGTAAGAAGTGGGCATATTTTATTAGGTATAAAAACCAAATAGCTATCATTTTTGAACATGTTGACTAAATGTAACTTGCAGTTAAACAGTCAAATGTTCTCCTTCTTGAGCATTCAACTTTAAATGTTCAGCTATAAAATGATTCCCCTGAATAGCTCATTAACCGCTTCAATGAGTACAAATTAAAGTTCAGCTTTTTTCAGTTGAGTGAGTGACAGCTCACTTCACAATTTGGAAAGAAAAAAATGAAAATTACACTCAAGTGGAATGAAGGAACACTTATACTAAATACTCACCTGATTTTGCCCTTGAAATAACAACTAAAAAGCTTTTTTTTTTCACACACAGCAGTGGGTTATTAAATCACACAAATTGATCGTTCGTGCGTATGCAGCAACCAGACACTGAGCTGGAATTTTTTTTTTAGCTCATGTTACGCATTTACATAGTAATTAAATCCATGTACAACTGACCTTTAACCTCAGGCATTATCTTGAATCAATTTCCAATGCAATCAATATTGTAGAACAGAAGAAGGGAATTTAAACAGCTATTATCACATGATGAAAACATTCATTCTCAGTCAAACAATGCTGCTCTCACCACATGACACCTTCCTGTCATTCTCCCAAGTGACATCATACGCTTATGTCTAAATGATGTGTGTAATTATAAAGACTTGCAATCAAGCAAGTCAGCGCTTTCACAACTGAGGTTGTACATCTTTCTCATCATAGTTGACTTTTGTTGAAGGCAAGAAAAAAAAAAAAATGTTTCTTCCCCTTTCCTCTTCTCCGCCTTGAGGCGAGTGTAATTGTGACCTTCCTTCCGCTCCCAGTGTCTAATCAACATCCTCCGTCTCCATACCATGCGACAATACCGAGCACCCCTGGGGAGCTTCAGGGCAGTGGCGGCTCATGCAGCTGGAGAGGCTCAAACCACAAAAGCATCTGCGAGGAGCGAGGTCATATTTCTATCACACCACCCACAATGCATTGCTGCATTATAAAACGCCCGCATCAACGGGAGGAGGATATACAACATGGCAGACTGGTCTCAGATCAGCTCGATTTTGCTAACTAAATTTACACCATACCCAAAGTGCAGGACTAAAATATTGTTGAGTATGGCATTAAATTATAATGTTTTCAAAAGTATCTTGAATGTTGATGTGCTGTGCCACACGAAGGCTATATAAAAAAAAAATTTGATTAAGGGTTAGAAAAAAGCAGTTTCTGAGTATTTAAAAGAAAAAATCTTCCAATTTCCCTTTTAAGAAAGTCAAGTCAAAAAATGGCTTTACATTGTACGCACCCCCACTATTTTAAACATGATATTTTGATTAATAGTGCACTTGTGGAATATGAGTAAAGCAGAAAATTCCAGCTGTTTTTAGCCATCTCATTTTGCCTTGTACTGCCACGACTGAAAATGACATCACAGTCCCCAAGGGCTCAGCTTGACATCACGACCTAACCCAGTAAACAGGTGAGCCTCGACAGTCGCTGTCAGTTTCAACAATCATAACAAAATTGGTGCCATTGACTAAATATAACTCTAAATGTATTTTTCCAAAAACAAAATGCAGTATGAAGTTCATGTAAAACAAAGCATTAACATATAACTTTAATTCAATTTTATATCAACCAGATATAACATTTACATACTTTAAAAACATAATTATGAAAAAGAAATCTGCAAATACAGGGACTTCATTTTTTAACATTGACAAAATCAAAACAAAAATTGTATGAAATTGAAAATCTAAAACCATCTGCATAAAATCTATACGAGGAAAAGTTCCAAGTTTTGGTGCGACTTTACTTTTTACCTGTTCAGGGGAATCCTACTGTGCAAACAGACTGTTGTGACATTTCCCCAAAGTTTATTTTCTGACTAGTCACTTGATGTCTTCCATCCACAGTGTTGAGATGCTACACCTTAGCTGACAGCTGCAAAAATGTGTGTTGTATGCGTGTGTGTGCGTCTGCGTGTGTGTGCATGTGTGTGTGTGTGTGTGTGTGTGTGTGTGTGTGTCTGTGTGTGTGTGTGTGTGTGTGTCATGCTTTGTTTGCCCTCAGCTGTCATTCTCCTCAACGCATTGTGCAGCACTTGCAACCAGAACGTAAACATTGTAACATGGCTTTACCCAACCTTCTCCGACATAAATACATTTCTGTCTCCCCCCCCCCCCCCCCCCCTAGTAGTATTTTTTCTTCTTCGGTCTGATCCAAGGTATGGAAAACATTGAACATTCTGGAATAAAAAATCTGTCGCCTGAAATGATTCCAAGAATCTAATTAACATTTAACAAAACTTTCTTATTAATTTCTTTTTAAGACATTTTTAAGGGACCCCCAAGAAGTTATTTTATTATTAGATGCAAGTGTTGGCAGTGTTTCATCTCTGAACTCACTCCAGGCATCATTGAAGCCTCACAAAGGCAGCACTGATGCATCATTATGCCAAAGTGTGTTAGATGTAAACAAATTGTCACACTGCTCCTCCTGTGCTACACACTATAGGTACTACTCTACTCGACAAGATCTAATAAGCAACCATCTGCTTCTACAACAGACCCGACACCTGGTAGGCTAGCAGAAAATGTCATCAATATTCACACGTTCACATCCAGGTTGATTATTGTGCGAGGAACTAAATTTAGAGCCCACACTTTGAGTTTTGTCTTTTATTTGCCTATTATTGTTTTCATTGCATTTTATTGCCTTTTAAAACTAAGACTGGTTGCCATTCATAGACCACAAACAGTAAGTTATGCATCAACAACCAATCACACTTAGTAGTAACCACTATGAGCACAAGCCCCAGCCACTTTTTTTCATAAATACAGTTTATTCCCACTTTTCCACAAGGACAATAAGGCAATTGTAGAGAGGATTTAATGACAGCAAAAGTTGCAGGCAGTGGGCCAGTCAAATCCAGTCCCGAGCAGCGTACGAAGAGAGTAAAATGAAGCGGGAAGAAAAGGAGTAATTTGTGTAGACAGTTGAAAAGAACAGTCGGTGTTCACCAGTGTCATGTTGTGATACGGCATCAGAGGAAGCTCTCATTTACAGCCAAAACCTACAAAGAGCCTGACTGTGAGCGAGCGCGTGGTGAAGGGAGGAAGGGAGGGAGTGGACGTCAGCTCAAGGACAAGGCTGCATCGAAGGAAGCATTCAAATTGCAACCCACTTTGGAGAGGGTGACTTTGCAATGTTTCCCTGGCTTTTCTCTCCTGGCTTCTCACTTTGTCAGCGACAGAAGGAAATCAGCTAATGTCTGCACAAACACAATCACCTCAGGTTTTGCGTCCTCTTGAAGCAGCCAAACTACTGGTGAAAGAGACAGGTAAAATTGGATTGGGATTGTGTAATGAACTGGAAAAAAAAAACACACACTCAAAGTATTGCCACACAAGAATTCCACATGGCAGCATTTTACACTCAAGGGTAATGGGGACAACACTTTTTAAACGTTGCAAACATGGAGGACATATTAAAAGAGTTCACCATACTACCGTATTTTATGGACTATAAAGCGCATCGGACTATAAGGCGCACCTTAAATGAATGGCCCATTTTAAAACGTTGTCCTTATATAAGGCGCACCGGACTATAAGGCGCGCCATTAATGCATCATGTCAGAGTTTTAATCCAAATCATTCTCCATTTTATCTTTTTTATTTCAACTTCAGATGCAACAAATTACTTTATAATCACAAAATAATGATCTATAGTCTTTTATTCATGATTCATAGTCTTCAGCGGGCCACTTATGATTGATTTCATGACACAATGCTTCGGGCCAGTTTGAATTTAGGACTTTGGTCCATATATAAGGCGCACCGGACTATAAGGCCCACTGTCGGCTTTTGAGAAAATTTTTGGATTTGGGGTGCGCCTTATAGTCTGGAAAATACGGTAAATAGAGTATTGCATTGCTGCTGCTGTTTACAACATTTACTAGACTGCTACTGTGAGCAGTGGGGAGTCCCATGAATTGCAAGTGCAGCTAATGTGGAAAACAAACAAATGTAATGTAGGAATGATATACAAATATGTCTAGCCACTTGGGTACCATATTTCAGTGTGATCATTTGAAGACTGAGAATGCATTTGTGGAAATCTCTTTTGAAATGCGCTTCTTCTCATGTGGTCCAAACTTGCATTCCAAAAAATGATGTATTACCCTTTAAAATTGTTAATTAAATCAAGTTCAATCTTGTACGGATTACAAAGACTGGCAGGATCACTGAAGCACAAGATCAAAAATAAACATCAGTCATTACTCATCATTCTCTTTTTGCCCTTTGTCAGTTTGTTTTAGTTTGACAAAACAAATGGCAGAGGAGGCCGGCAGGTCCACTTACCTGAGCGTCACTTCTCATTTAGGTCAGTCAGGTAAGGTGAGCAACTGCTCAAAGGCCACGAAGGAGCAGTCTTCGGTTTTACCGGGGATGTGTCGAAGCCAATGTGTGCATTTTCAGTACGGACAGTTTGATGGATACAGCAAACATCATACATCATTTAATGGCAGTACATTTTATTGTATTCTGTATTGTACTTGTTAGACTCGCGCCCGGTCAGTCCATTATGTGTAGGTTGTCATTAATTCTGTCAGTGTGCTCGCCCCTCCCCTCCTGTGTGCCCATGATTAGTTTGGTTATTCTCACCTGCCTCTTGTTACCTGTTTTGTATTTAAGTCCTGTCTGCCCCTTTCTCCCTTTCGGAACATTGTTGTCGTCACGTCTTGACGTCGTCACGTCTTGATGTCGTCACGTCTGTAGTCTTTTGTCTCACGTCCCAGTCAGTCCAGTTATTGTTTTGTTAAATTGTGTCAGTTTGCCTTTTGAGTTTGCTCAATAATCCCTGGTTCAAGCTGCATTTGGTCGCCCTGCTCCATCTGATCTTTGACAGTACTGTGCTAATTGTCTGGGAAAATTATTTACTGTTTGACTGTTACGATGCATGTGTGGTCTGTTTTGAACACTCACCCAGTTACCAAATATGGTTCCTCGCCTGAAGCCATTTCTGGGTCAAGTCTGTACCCTAGAGGCAGATTTACTGATCTTAGGAACTACACTGGCTCAAAAAAAAACAGACTCTGCTGGCAGCCATATGAAAACAGAACATTTGAGAACGAAACCACCCTTCATGGAGGATTTAGGGCCATTTTAAGACAGGGGCCCTGAAGCTAGTTTAAATGTTTTCACAGTCTTGCTGTACCAAAATAACCAGCAGAGTTCAATTCTCAGGGGATGACTCGTGATTAGTTAAGTAGCGGCTTTCTGATTTATGAAACCTTTTAAATAAATAAATAAATAAATAATCTAGCATCTTTACTCGTATTATATATCCTCTATATTAGATTTTTGTGCTAGAATCTGCGCCCCAAAAAAACGCTCAAAATACCCGGCAGTTAACGTGTTACTTGTTTTCATTAGCACGACAGACCTGTTGGCTTTTTCTCACAGTCAAAAGGTTAAAGGTGGTGCACACTGCATCTTTGTTGTTTTACGCTCAGTTTTTTTTTTTTTGTCCGCCCCAAACAAGTACTTTCCCACCCTTTGAACGTGGATTGTATGTGACAGTCTGGAGAGGGTTGTTTGCAGGCAGTCAAAGCACACATCCATTTTCTTAGGGGCTTGTTTAAAACTCCGTCTGGGTCAGTGGTTGGAACAAATGGCATCTTTGCCACCTTCCTTGTCACCTTTTTGACTGTGCTGCTCTGTTGATTTGTTAAACAACATTTGTTACAAAACCGGTAAAATCCTATTTGAGGGAATT
Organism: Syngnathus leptorhynchus; assembly: GCF_054491065.1. Lineage (NCBI taxonomy): Eukaryota > Metazoa > Chordata > Actinopteri > Syngnathiformes > Syngnathidae > Syngnathus > Syngnathus leptorhynchus. Next base: position 9,478,485 of record NC_141204.1, on the reverse strand, counting down.
TGTGTTCCGTGACTGTTGGGAACTCCATACATGTCTTACCGGGATGTCAACCTGACACCTCCCTGATTGAAGGAGGCCCCAAGGACACCCCAGGACAATGGAAAAGGGACGATGTCTCCCGGCTGGCTTGGGAGCACCTTGGGATGCTTCAGGATGATCTGGGCTTCCCTACTTGAGATGTTGCCCCCATGACCCGACCTAGGAGAGTGACGATGAATCATTGCCCTAAAAATACTCATCTTGAATCCTAAATTTGAGTTGCACATTTAGTGGTTCCTGTAATTTGTTGTTCTCAGGTATTCCATTAGTACACGTCACAGTTACAAAGGGTCAGCATTCTCGCAAAGAACCTCATCAATCATCAGTCCCAAGCTGGACGACATATTTCACACATATCATAAAACGTACAATCCATTCCTCAAAACCTGGAGAGTATTCCATTGAGGGATATCAATGCAACCGTCTCATAACAATCAGTCCTTGTAGATTTGACGCTGTGTGGGTGCGGTTTGTCTCTCTGCCAGCTGTGTACTTCATCTCTATTAGAGAAAGAAAAGATTCAATTCTGATAATAAATGGCCTCCCTCAGTGAGAAGTTCTCTTCTAATCATAAAAAATGTTGAGAGTTTCCTGCAGTTGCCAGTATTATCTCTGAGGGTGAGCATAGAGTTATTACACGAATGCGTGCATCAAAATGATACTTGTCCGCCCACATAAATAAACTTGAACCACTTGCTAGAATTCAAATATTTTACAGTTCCTAACAGAAGAACCGCACGGTGGTCCTGAAAAGGCTCATTAACACCTTATCGAAGTATGGTCGAGCCCCAAATGAGAAAGGAATTAATCTCGTCTCAGATGATATTTAACTCTGTTTCTCTACATACTTCATTTGACTCCACCGATGACATCATTGTCCAGAAAAGCGATGTTGCGTGGGACCATCACTTTATCTACTCTTGTGGAAAGGCACCAGCAGATGTCAGGATATAGATTGACAGATTGTCTGATGCCAGCGGGGGGGCTGCTGGTGATGAAGAGGGTATGTGATGCAAAGCTGTGATCTGTCATGCCCCCTGCCCCATCCAACCCTTTTAAATCCTCTTCTGTGCCTGCAGGGGTTTCTGGAGACACCTCGCGCACCACGCACAATTACCCTTCAAGCTGTTGCCGAGCACAATTACCATGCTCTTTAGTAAAACCACACACGGAGTGGCAATAACATATGTGATGGCCACTTCTGCTGTTGAGCTGGAAACAGTTTAACTTGTCCTGAGTGAGAAAATATCTGCTGCTTTCACACCCTCTTTGAGGTATTTGGAAATGGCTGCTCTGCACTGTAAGCAGACAGACCAGTCTTGTCTTGCTTCCAAGATGAAGATGTTTGGAAAAATCTGGTATGTAAAGTATTGACAGTGAGACGGTTGCACGTTGTTTTAATTGGTAGAGACAAACAGGTTTTAGATTTGTTGGGTTATGAAGCAAATGAAGACTAAAGGAGTCTCTGTTCTCATAAATGTCGCAATGATGTCCAAAATTTTGTGTTTTAGAAATTCTTGTCACTGCACTACTAATTTAAAGTAAATTTCTAGAAGAAATATGCCCATATGATTCTAGCCTGGAGTTTGCATGTTCTCCCCGTGCCTGCGTGGATTTCCTTCGGGTACTCCCATTTCCTCTCACATTCCCAAAACATGCGTGGTAGGCCGATTGAACACTCCAAATTGCCTTTAGGTGTCAGTGTGAATGGTTATTTTCAAGCACGTAATATGAAACAATTCCACCAAAATTTGTCAACACATTTTAATGTCTGATTAAGACATCAGATGGTTCTCTCCCACCAGTTGCATTTAATGAGACGACAATGTGGGACGAAACAGAAGTTTGAATACATCTATCATGGTTGAAAAGCAGATGTGACTGCTTGAACTTCAACCTTTTGTACTGGCAGATGTGAGTGAAAACATCTTGAACCAAAGTAATCAATCAAAAGAACTAATACGAATGTTGAAGCACAAGCGTTATCTTTAGAATAGAAACTCAAATGCTGGGAAGGCTGTGCGGGAGGTTCACACTTGTTCAGCTCTCCACATGTGCCGGCCTTTGAAATGTCCACGCTCTGCTTGGTGCCATCAATTATTAGCGACGGTGTGGTGATTAATTTCTGTTCCAGGTCACGAGTTGATTGGAGAAGGCTTTGGGGAGAATCAAATTGATTGAATGCGTCCTGTGTCTGCTGTGGCGAAGGCGCTTCTCTAACTCTCGGAGGGAACGCTGTGTATCTGTCTGTCCGCCTCCTTCACTCCACAGAGATCATCTGCAAATGAATATAAATCAGCAACCTCTTCGCTCACCTTCCCCCCAGGTAGGAAAAAGGATAGCGCGTGGTGGCGCAGGTGCAGTCGAGCGCCGAGCAATTGGAAGAGAAATGAATAGAATATGAGCGAGAGAGCGCTTTGTGCTCAAGAGACCAACATCTGTGTCGGAGAGATCAGACGAAAGGCAGATATGGAAAAGTTCTGATTACAAACACTTGGAAAGACACATGGTCAATGAGTTTTGCCACTGACGTCTGAAGCAGACCGGCAGATGCTCAAATCATCTCACTGTCATCTCGATAAAAACGAATCCTTCTCAGAATGTAGAAAACAGACAAAATTGGAACATGATAGTTTCTTAATCATGCTGTGTATCCGGGCATTTGACTGGTTGTCATCTCAGTTGCGACGATGGTGCTGCCCAGGATTCGAACCCAGTTCTTTTCACTGACTGTTTAAATTCCCAGGCACCGTCAGATTGCAGCATCAAAGTGCAGCCAATGGAAAATCTATATTTTATATCGCTTGAAATTTTAATTGTAAACAACAATTTAGAGGAGGCATATTTGGAAAAATCTGAATTTCCGAATCTCCGGCTTAAATGACATATTGTATCATCTTTTTTTTTCTTTGTCAATATTTTAAAAAGCTCTGTTATCAATCTGTGTTTTGACATTGCTTTTTGTGCTTCTGAATATTTTGTCCCTTGCGAATCCGCAGTGCACACAAGCACCTGTCAACCTCCCTCCTCTCCCTCCTGCTTCACTTAGATCTTATGCTGACTGTCAGGCCAAACCACTGCAGCAGGCAGGTCTCCTCTGACCTGCAACATCAGACATTCTGGAATCTCTGACATTTTCTGGTGCAGAATTATTCACAATATTTATCATTATCGTATAGTGCAATGGGCTCACACCAGAGAAGGGTGAACAGCTGGTCTAAAGTGATGTAGCTCATTCATTCATCAAACCCTTTGATTCATTTTATGTTTTTTTTTATATTGTCCCAGCGGGTGAGCTCTAAGTTCTCACTTCAGAATTTAAAAACTCGTTTTTTTTATTTTAATGAATATTTTGTCAACGGCTCCACCTGCCTTCCAAAAATCTCTCTGCATGTGCTTATGGCGGGTGTCAACTTAATAGCCTTTGAATCTCATCTGCTATTTGTGAAAGATGTGATGGCTTCATCTAGCTGTGACCTTCAGCTTCTGCTGGGTTGGTTTGCAGCCGAGTGCTGCTAGAATGACACTTGTAAACGTGAAGCAAGATTTCTTGAAAATGTTTGTTTTGGACACTCAACAACATAGACTACCAAAGCCGCTTCTTCAAATGGAATTCCTCGTTAAATGTGATTGCATGATGGTCAGTACAGTCGACATAGTATCGTATGTAGGAAGGAAATGCTCGGAAAGCATGTAGCCTTGGCTAAAGACGTAATGACCCACTTAAAACCAACCAATGGGACACATGGATCCATCCCATCAATAACACATGAACTTGACAAGCAATCAGTGCAGATGTTATAAGGAAGTGAAAATTTAGGTTGTGAAACTGTCACGTGAAACGTTATTAACCGTTCAATCACTGGTCTGTATCGAGTATGTAGGTCAGTCAGCGGGTCTTCAAGCAACCCGTGGAATTTGTTGGTATTACGGTCTGTTGTTCTGCACTTCAATGCCATTGAATGATTTGACCTTCATTGAGGTACACCATTCATGATCATACTGCCTCAGCAGACAATTGTGTCAAGTGCTGGTAATAGGCCAGTGATAGGTTGCTTTTCATTTCAAAACATTTGAATGTCTTTTCAAATAAACGATGGCTCTAAAACTGTCCTTGAGGCTGTTTTCCCCCCAGTGTAGCGTGTATGTCCACAGGGTAGAACACCATACAGTCTTTTATTTTCTTGGGCACCACTAATCACCTTTAAATCAGAAGCCTGAGGCTATTTCAGTGGACAATAGTGACGTTAGTGTTTGCCTTGAGGCAGCTTGCCATACGGAGCAAGAGCAGGAGGTAGCACCAGCTAAATGAGAGCGCCATATGTTTTCACAAAGACTTTAGATTTTATGACTCTTTTCCTAGAAACAATAAAAGTGAGGTCATATCTCACAATATGGTCAACTTGTCCACCCACAGATAGAGAACAGGAAGTTATGCAGACATGCACAAAGGAAATTATCCATCTATCTATCCATCTATCAAGCCATTAACCTGAGGACAGCGGTATTGAATGATATTAATGACAAGCTTATATCATTTAAAAACAAATTAAAATGAAATTGAAATATGCCTTAACAGTGATGAACCAAGAAAGAAGCGATTCATCAATTCACTAGGAACATAAATGTAATTGAAAGCCATTGAGAATGTGTTTCTGTTGTTGTTTTGTATAAGCTGAAGGCTGCTGCACAGCAGGTACTATTGATTTTTAAAGTCTTCAAAATGCTGACAGGATGATATTTGTGTTTGTTTTTTCATGAAACACCTTCACTATCTTTCTCCTGACTAGTTTTGATGTTTCTTGATGCTAAGTGATGATAATTGTTTTCCAAACCCAAACGAGTGCCTTCTGCACCTCTCAGAAGTAGATCAAGGAAGATGTTGATTTTTAAAACAGCATAAATGCAGTTGAAGACGCTACAGGAAGAGGCTACTTTCAGCAGCAGCGAATTAACAGTGATGCATGCTGACAGTTGTAGACGCAGCAAAGCTAGATGCCACCAAGCCATCAATAAACACAAGAGGTGTACAATGATGAGATATCCTCAACAGTCCTCTTTTAGTGTCTTTAACAATGTCTCAAAATGGCATTGTCCTGTTCCATACATGCTGGAGTATGTGAAGTGAAGGTCAAAAGGTCAGAGATGACACATCAGTCACTTGCACACAATGGCGCCATGAAAGTGAGCTGCTGAGGAGGAGAAAGCCTCGAGGATCCCTTCTTCAACAGATGGAGATGTGTGAGCAGGCCAGGCAATTAGGCCCACTGTAATCCTCCATCTGCCTTCCTACATCACCAGCCTCCAGCCCAGAAATGAGGATCAGGCACTGTACACCATCCAAAAAAACCTGACAGAGCATAATGAGAAATAAGACAGTCAGCCATTTTATCTTTTAATTACACTATTTGTCCTCATCTATCATCTTCCTCTTATCATGATTCTCCCTAATTTTCACTTCTTTCTTTCAACAAGCAGAGCCACTTTAGTACTTTAAATTCACACACGTAGATGTAACAATAATCCTCACTCATGTACTGCAAACCTCAATGTGAACTGTACATGACCACTTCTGAGATCTCGTGGTTGACAGCACACACCAAAAAGGCTAACAGAGTAGCAGTGGTACGCCAAATCCCATTGCTGATGGGTCACAACACAAAAGATGAGAGCTGTCCAGAGGATTCAGTTTACCTGGCCTTTGTCATGTGACAGTGAGTCACTTTGCAAAACTGCATATCACTGGTCATTGAGTCGGATATCTATTTGAACATTTATGGTGTCAACTGTGTCCTCTTAAAGGCGGGAGGCGAACATTCACTCCTTACCTCTTTGTTGACACATTTGCACAACGCCACGCTTCATAGTGGCTTCAACTGCAAGTACGGAATATGAGAGTTTGACCATCTCCAGTTTATAATTCTAATATTTTTCAGAAGGAACGTGATGATCAGCAATACAAGCTACCATATAAGAACTATTTGAGAAGATTAATTGACTAAAATTAAAGCAGAAAGGATAATCTGGCAAATCATCATTCCAAAGGTACACAACAACAACCAACCGTCCCTGTCGTTGTCACGGAATTTCTAGATCATGGTCTATTAAAATGCTAGAACATCTGGAATCCACTCTGATTTAAACAGATGTCAAAATAGAAATTCATCCACAGTTTATCTTGAGCCACAGCTCGGTGACTCTATCAACCGAAATAAGGGAAACGAACTCCCGGGAGCGAGCTCGTTTACCTGCCCGGTTGATTAGAAGCACCGATGTGTGGCAGTGTTTTTGACTTTCTGAACCTGGATTTGACACCTCTGCATATTTCGCTACTTTACACGGCATTGATTGATTTATGGTGCAAATGTGAACTCAGTTTGACACCAAACAAATTGACTGTGTTTACTGGAAAAGCACTTGGGGTCAGTTCAACTGTAACATGCTTTCTAAACGTGACATCAGAAAGCTTTATTGTACTTGAAAGTTAAATGCAAGCCATCTGAAACCTAGCTGGTAAAACTAATCCGACATGTGCACGTGGCAGCAGTGAATGATTGACTTTTTACTGGGTAACTTTTGCTCCAACGCTTAATCTGCCAATATGAATGCAAAGTCAACCGCCGAGACCAAATATGCTTTGGCAAAAGGTCGAGTGTCTATGGAATGGCCCAGTCTGTATTTCACAATTATGTGTTTTATTTGTTTTCCCTGCATGTTGTGTACATGCAGGACATTTAAATCAAGAAATTGTTCATTCATTCAAGTGCCAATTTGTGTAATTATCTCCTGGTCACCGTATGGAACAAAGCCAAAGCGCAGCTCAGTCCCGTTTATTCAGGATAATTGGAATGTTTTGAAATCGTAAATAATGATGGATTAAATTGAAAATGAACTGGACTATTTCTGAACACCCCCCGTCTCCACTTTTACATTCATGTTGAGCAGAAAGAAACTTATCATCAGATTGTCTGTGAAAGATGTGACATTTCCTGGTCCATTTCAGCTGTCATTTCTATTGTCCTTTTATCTTTTGTAAGATTGGCTTTGTGCGTTGGTATGTCTCTCCTTTTTAAGGATTTGACAGTTGAATTAAAGGTCTTAGAGGGAAAAAAATAAGATAGCAACTTTAAAAGCACTCAATGAATCCCTAGTTCCTGATAAATGGCACATTGTCTTGTAGGACCGAGCATGGACAGAGAATGTTCTTTACCATGTGAAAAAGATACAGACTTGTCTGCAGAAGCAGGATGTTCTGTGAATCATAAAGACCGCTTTCTTCATGCCTCCCTCCCCTTGGGAGCGAATGAGCACGGCCCCATACATGAGTGTTGCCACGGTCACCAGTAGCGCATTGACCTTCTGGAATATTTACAGATCATTCAAAGGGCAACTCCTGCCTAAGGACTGATCCATTGAGTGCCAATAACAGGAGATTGAATGAACATTCACAGCATGCATGCCAGTCAAATAGATTGGCTTTATACCTTTGGCAACATTCTTCTGTGTTTAAAATGATCCAAGATATACATTGTAAAATAAGAGGGATGAAAAGTAAGTCGGTCAGCTAAAAGTCTCTTCTCTGTCACGTTCGGGAATGGAGCTGGGCGACCAAATGCAGCTTGGACCAGGGTTTATTGAGGGAAAACGGAGTTGAAAGGGAGGATGAGGAGAACAAACCAATAGGCACGGGCAAACTGACATGACTTGCAGACACAGAGACTAACTGAATCAGAGACAGAGAGACAAAGAGACTAGACAAGACAAAAAGACGAGAACAATCCGACAGGGGAGTGACACGTAGACAGGACTTAAATACGACAGGTAACAGGTGACTGTGCGCAGACACAGGGGGGAGGGACGACGCGAACAGAAACCATGACATCTTGGACACAAGGAAACGAAAGGAGACGGGTCGTGACATTCTCTGAAGTGAAGACTTGTTATGTCTGACAGAAGAGACATTCTGTGCTGTTCCATCTGCTGCTGTGTCTGGAGGTCATCAGTCTCATGGTCAGCCGGAGAAAAGGTTGCAGGGTCACTACATTAGCTGTTGCTCTCAGACTTGTCAACCAAAAATGAATATTAGTTCTATTTTTTCATGGAGGTACAACTTCATGCAAGAAACCAATGTTGGACACAAAATGACTTTCAAATTTCCTTTTTGATTGTCAGTTGTATTTTTTTTTTTTTAATTGGCCTTTTTATTAACTATTCATAAACAATTTGCTAAAAAGGCAATTCTCCAATGTTTTGTACTTCTCTATAGCTAACCAAAACCGCAGTACCAAAGCACATGAACAGGCCAAGCCAACATTTGTGGAGATTGATTGATGCAAAGTTATCAATGCAAGCAACTGAAGCATTCTGATTTGCCATCAGTTCTTGCATACATCCCTATCAATTATAAATCTCATTAAATACCCTGAACGGACAATAACAGAGCCATGAAAATGAGTAGCAATGACACAAGAGGAGCGTGAAAGAAATGCAATATATAATTGGTGAGGCGAATCAAAGTGTGAACTTGAAATGTCAAACACAACCAACAGTCCCCTGAGCATAGTGGAAAACCTTCAATCTGTTTTGCCTTTGAAAGACAAAATGTCGTTTTACCCAAGGTTTTATGATAATTGCAAGCTTGCTAACCCTTACAGCAACACAGTACAACATTCATTTAATTTGTTGTGATTGGCCCATAATGTTACCTGCACATACTTATATGATGCCATTTGACCAAAACAAAAGAACAATCCAAATCATACTAGTTTTTCTCGTGATTCATCAACCAATCAGTTTATGCAGAAACGTACTTCCTGTGCGACTTGCATGCATGTCGCTGATGGAAAAGCCTCATGAGTTATCTAATGTAGCATATAGAGTCACAGAGATATTTCCCATGCATCATTCATTTATGTGACATATGAAAATTGGAGGAATGCAGATATCAATCATTTGGAAGGTTGTCACATAGCACATACTCGAGCAACAGTGGAAAGGAACCAACTTGTCGTTGAGAAAAAATAGGTGAGGGTGAAGAAGGGTGAACCTGAACCAAAGGCTGGCTGCCAAACAGACTCAAATAGTCTCTCCTAGCCGTGTCAGGTGTCTTTCGAAAAGATATATAAATAGTGCATAGCTGCTCCCCGAGCTAGTGCTCTGCCTCCCTTTGAGTGTCATTAGGCCCATTTGGCGCAGTAATTGCTTATAGCGAGGCAGTCAACCGAGGCGCTGACGGATGGAAGGAGACGACAAGACTATTTTTGGTTAAGCCGCACCGGCCCCACATTACCGCACTTTTTTTTTTTAAGAGAGACGTTTTCTCATTATATATGTACCTCGCTAGTAAAAAAAAAACATAATCATATCATATAGTGAAGCTAATAACATTAGGATGGCACATAAAACCAGACTTGAACTCATGAGGTTTAAAAAATAGCACATCAATATTGAAGGGTAAATAATTGTCTGTCTTCATATATGCCCTGTGATTGACTGGCAACATCCCAACTTTGTAGTCTGCCTTTCATCCAAAGTCAGCTTGGATAGGGTCCAGCTCCTGCATCACTGTAAGAATATAAAATGGATGGATGCATATTGGGAAATGATGGTCTAATTACCAGGTAACATATGGAGTCTACACAAAAACCGCCTCAGTAAAATTATTACACACAAGCACCAGTCTGATAAAATAACAATGACCATCACAAAGAACAATAGCTCTCCTGCCCCCCCCCCCCAATCCTTTGTCTTTGCTGACGAGGGAGTTAAGCATCCAGAAGGTTATTTTTCACCTCACCTGTCCTCTGCCTGCTCAATGACAGATAAACCCAGCGGGTCGGCTCTGCGTCTTGCGTCTACAGATGGCACGTTGGTGCTGATGGGGCACTCTGGAGAGCACACATGGATGTGCAGAGTGGATGGAGGGTGTGTTGGCATATGTGCACCAGCAAGAGTAATAGTAACACCAATCCGCCTGAAAAAGGAGAAATCGAGGGGATGAATGAGGCAGCTCCATGGCAACCAAAATATAGAGAGGCCAGAGGATCTCCTCAGGCAACTTGCACATGCATGTTCTTGCTATTATCACCACGGGAAGACTTTTCACTGCTGAAGTGTTCTATTGATTTTACTTAACAATTTCTGCAGATAGGATTTTGACAACGAAGTCATTTTACATATAATGTTCCTGAAAATAAATCGAAATAAATGATACTTGTGTATAAACAGAGACTTCAGTCATACAATCATACCTTTATGTTGAAAATAAATATTTAAGTCTTTGTAAACTAAGCCTAATGACACCATTGTTCTCCACACTAGTACTTCTAAAAACAGATTATCCGTACGTGCAGTATGTGGTTGAATATGTACCGTGTGATTTACAGGCCACCGGTGGAAATCAACTATTTGGGACAGTCTGGTGCTTACCTGATTATGAGCCCGTGGTTTAAGTCAAAGTATCATACATGATATTATATTTTCAAAACATTTAGCTTTGTGTCCACTGATCCTGTTTCAATGCGCATCACTTTAAAAGTGAACTAGCCCAACAGTATGTTGAACCCAATGCTGTTTAAACACATCGACACACAACACCCTGCGTAAAACACACAAGTTAAATACATATTTAATGAGTCCTATTTAATATGATAAAATGTGATTCGTGTCAATTATGCATTAAAAATTAAAGTTATAATGCAGCACTTACCAGCATGTCAATGACCTGCGGGTCATGCGAAGAAATTCCCAGCGGTGTTCTCAAGGGGCTCCTCAGGTTCATTACCTCTGCTGCAGGAGGAATGGTTGTCACAGAAAAGGTCCTCAGGGAGACACCGCAAAGTGAGCTCGTGGCTTTGCAACTCTGTTCACCATCTCTCAGCAGGCTCTATATTAGGAACCTGTCAGATGTTTCTGAATACACCTCCATGTGTTTGATTTTTGTGCTTTGCCCTTGAAATGGTTGTGACCTCAATTCATAATATATGGGATGTTGCCACAACGTATGACGACAAAATGTATTATTTATGTTATTTGGACGAGGGCATCTAAAGTACACTTTGTGTGATGATGAAGGCATCTGCAAGAATGGAAAATATCAGATTGCTGTTGTTGCACTGCACATAATGAATATACATTAAAAAAAAATCCACAATTTACTGGGTAATACATTAGCGATTGATAAAAAAAAAATACATATATATATATATAATGTATATAATAGTCTTAGATATGGATTAGTGGGAGTAACATGCACAAAGCTTATGATTTCACATGACATATTATATAGGGCTATACAAGCATCAGATTAAGATGGTCGAGATGTGCATTAAGGGTTACGTGATGAATTGGTTCAGTTTAACCCATATGGTTACGAGTCACTCAAATTATACGGTGGGAAATTCGCTTTCCTTCCTGTTTGTTGAAAGAGCTTTGCACAATCCAATACAGATTGTGAAATAATATGGGTGTAAAATAGAATGTACGTACTCATTTTGTTCTTTACTGTCATTTTAATGGACTTCATTTTCTTTACAGGATTTTTTGGGGTACTCGTCTAAACCCATTCAAATGTTAAATCCAACTAGACATTAGAGCGATACGATATTACATGGTATGACCAATCAGTGTCCTTTCAGGGAACAAATGTGACAGATGCGTGTGTTTTTCTTTCATCCAGCCATCCATTATCTGAACTGCTTTTCACTGTAGCAGCACTTTTTAACAGAAATTTACCACATTTGTTCTTTGAAATATTAGTTCTAAATCTCACAATGCTTCAGGGATGAAGATTAATTGATTGATTTCTATGGATAATTGAGACTCATTCAATAAACCGACTTTGATTGTTTTGGGAATGAGAAAGGACGCGAGCGATTCAAACCCACAACTACTTCTAATATTCTAGCATCTTTCTCTTAACTTCCTGTCTCCACTTTTACCTCTGTTTCAGGTCCACCTGTCTTCTCTCCACAGTGTGACAGTTTGATGCCAAAGGCAAAAACCAGGGCAGGATATGAAAATGAACTATTCCGCCCACTCACGTCAAATCAGTCATCAGTTTAAGAAAGCCAGAAGAAGCAAGAACTTGAGTGTTTGTTGGTGTCATGATGCAACATGTGGCTCTAATCCACTCTGCAGCTCTGTGCGATGATGAATATTGATGCTTCCGTTTGAATGGATGTCCTGCTGCTGTGGGTCTGCTTATCTAGCCTCAGCGCTTCCATTTCATTTGGATAATTCACAGTGGATAGTCGTCACACCACAAGTTATAATTCTCAAAATTTCCAGCTGTACAGTATGATTAATAATGCAAACAGGGTCAAGTGTTCACCAGGCAAACATTTCACATCCATTATGTTGTGTTGTTGTTTGCTGCTGCAGAGTCACTGCTTCCCTACAGGAATCTCTTCCCTCTGTCAGTCTCAATTTCTTCCTATTTTTCTCTCCTTGCTTGCACTTTTAATTCCAAATGGCACTAATGTCCTTGGGCTGCTCTTCTTCATTTATTTGTGATGGTGGTGTGGGAGTGTCTTAAAATGGCCTACAGGGCCGCTCTTTAAAACAAAAGAATTGCACTCCTCAAAGCTAAATTGATTGAAGTCAGCGTTATCGAAAATGTAAAGTTTTGTGGGGGGCATGGTTATACAGATTAACGTTTCACAAACTCTGTGAGCGAGAATGATTTTAGGATTTAGTGGATTTAGTTTTACCCCGGGTATCGTCTCACTTGGCCCACCCATGACCTTTTACGGCAGAAATGAACTATGTCAACATTTTGTAAGCTGCCTGTTTCTGTAAATGTGTCTGGAAGACAGCAATTTTGAATTTTGCCAAAGAATGGTATGTTTGGATTAACACCATTTATTTGCAGTCTGAATCCAGAGGGCTAAATTTCTCAGAGTCTCTAGGGAGAAAGCTCAACAGCAAAAAAGTTGCTTTTTAAAATATTAGCTATTTTAATATTATATTTTTTAAATATTTTAATATTAAAAGGTGGGGTGGGGGAATCATTTATACACTATACATATTTCTGAATAAACATTTCTGACATGGTTGGGCAGGGACTCCTGATATATTTTATATCAAAGAATTTCTTAAAATTGTACAAATGTATTATAATATGTCCTGTTTAAATGTGAAATGGCGATAATAGCTGCAATACATATATCCATATACTTCTTGTTCCAAAACTGCCTTTAAAACACAGAGCAGACGGGCTTTGATGGGCTCAAGTTTCACACTTGACTGCAGCCTGTAAAATGCTTTTTATTTCGCCGTTTAAACGTGCACATTTAGTTAGCGACGCACAACGCTTCCCCTTGGCATATTGTGTTACCGTGCTCGTAATCCATCTTTCAGCCATTGCCTTTGATGACTACAGCATAGTGAGCAAACTGTTCACTGAGCTTGGCTACTTGCTTTTATGATTTCTTTTATGAGTGTGTACAGCCTAAATCACATAAATCCACCATAAGCAGAGCCACTGTGTTTTTATGCTGTTGGAAAACACACTTTACAATTGTTTTGAGAAACTTTATTTTAATGTTGAAGTACTGCTTCTGCAGATACTAAATTGGGATGAGTTTACTATGCCATTTGCCCAAAGTCATATTGGATAGAATCCAGCTTTTTTTTTTTTTTTCTGCCACATCCCTTGTGAAATGGAAGAAGCTAGGACAATAATGGAGGTTGAAAATTCAACCCAGGTCGAACCTTCAGATAAAATGGACGAACCCTGCCTTGGCAGAAATACCCCATCACTCACCGGCGCCATCATTAGGATTCTTGATCTAAAAAAGGGCATCCAGCTCCATCCATCAGATGTATTGATGTCTGCTCTTACCGTGGTATCTGTCTCCAACCCAGACAAAGTGCAGAAGACATTTCATCCTTCTACGGGCAGACACGTTCCCAAGGGAGGCTGCGAGGTGAGTCGCTGACCGAGCTTTCCTCGGAGGACGTACTAACAATATGTTTTTACTGCTTGGACATGGAAGTGATCAATTCTCTCTCCTTGGTGAGTGCAAAATGGATCACGTCCCATTCGTCTGGACAAAACACACACAAAAGCAGAACAAAGACGCTGAAACATGGTTCTTCCAAAATGAGGTTGGGTTTTAGTTCTTTAATTATTTTTGTTCTAGTTCAAAAGGTCTGAGTGAAATACTGTTTTATATTTCATTCATAATTATGTTTTTTTTAGATCTCTGATGATTTTCTATAGTTTCTCCGAGTATTTCCAATGTGTTTAATAAAACTACGTTTCACATTTTAAACCAAACCACTTAAAAGAATGAACTTTTCCACAGTAATGACTTTTATTGAGAGGCACCTGTATATCACATTCTAAAGCCAGGCATACGTAGCTAATGAAGGCAATTCAAAAGAGAGTTTCAGGCAGAGCTCTCCAGCACTCTATTTTATTTTACTCTTTGGGTCGATAGTTCACAGATTTCTCACTCACTACTGTTTTCATTGTGCTGGGGGGGGGGTTGAAGGCTCTCGGGGGGAGTCGACACCAGATGGACGGAACACTGAGCCGCATGCTCTGGTGAGCATTTTTTCCACAAACACAAAATTCTGAGAGAAAAATAAGTGAGACATTACAAAATAGCTGCTTAAACAGTGGGAATGGGTTTATTTTTATTTCTTGTTTTTTCCTGCATCATCCATCTGCTTGTGTAAATCACACTTACATTTATGACAATTGGACAATTTAGTCTTTAATTAACCTAACCCTTTTTGGAATGTGGGAGTAAGTATCTGGAGAAAACCCACGCAAGAAGTGAGAGAACATGCAAACTCCACACAGGGCCAAGAATTAAACCTGGAATGCTGACCATGTGGTAGATATCCTGACCGCTCGGCTTACCGAATCTTTCTTTTTTTTTTTTTCTTTTATTGAGGGGGGGTGAGGGGATATTGCGGAATACTGTTTCGAGTGTGGGCAAATCAAACACACTATTGCATAGAAAATATTTGACTTGATTTCACCTTTAAGTATATTTTGGCCTCTGTTTGTTTTGATCACAGACGAGAGTTCTGTCGATTCTATGTTGCCTCAGCTGTTATTTATTTGTATCAGTGCCACTTTATTAATGGCTTCACCGAGAGATATGCAGATTTGGCGTACAGACACTCTGCAATTAAATTATTGGAGATCTTTATTGATTTTGCATAATTTTTCCTCCCGCCTGATTGCACAGTGTAATTTATTCACCAGCTGAGTGATGAACACAGTGGGTTTGAATTCACGTGAAAGGCTTAAAAAGAGTTCAAGTGAAGCTTCTTACGCTCAGAGTGGATCAAAGACTTGAGGCTCTATCTTCATAGACACTCGGAATGAAAGGCAGTCTCTAAGTGCCCACATTTCACCATGACCCGTGATTGCCTGGCCAACTTTACATCATGGAGGACCGCATGCAAATCGTCCATTTCTGGCACAGTGGCACAACTCTAAAATATTTGATAAGTCCAAACTCGAGATAGTTTTTAACCTGGATCCTATAATGGTAGTGTGCATGGTACCTAATAGAGGTTCCAGCAAGTGCATAGAGCGGTACTCCCATCCAGAGGCAATTTCATCCCAAGTGAGTATACCCTACAGCACATATTGTCTTGCTATATGTATCTGCAGCAAACCATCTGGATTTTTTTTTCCTCAAGCAATTTTACGAGCCTCGTGGGGCTCACTGTGGTGCCACAACGGATTCGGTTATGAGGTGGGCTCATTTTGGTGGTAAGTGTGAGCGTGCATGTGTGTGTGTGTGTTAGCCGACTGGCTGAGTCTGTAGGCTGCCTCAAGCTGATAGATGGTGGAGTCTTCTGGATTCCAAAATGCTTTTCAGCCTGTCAGCAGCATGAGAGTGAGACATTGTGTGTGTGGGGGGCTGCACGGACACGCAGCTGTGTTTACAAGGCAAGGCTCCACACTCTTGAGGATGAATCTGCCTCGGCTCGCAACACAAGGCTGGATCATATGGACACAAAGCAACAGCACACCACCTTCAGCACCGCACGCCCTCTGCCACTTTGTCTTCCAATTAGCCACAGTGTTGCTGCTGAGGTGAGATAACAAAAGAAGCTTGTATCCCCTACAGACCTCACTAGAGGACCTTTATTAGCGTATTGATAACGCCGACATGTCAACACTGCCCCCACTTGCCTGGAAGGATGCCCACATGTTCTCCGTGAGGGGCTATCACCAAAGTGAATACAAAAAGAAAACAGCAGGAAACATAATCAAGCATGTTGTAATTAGTGAGACACGATGGCCAATAAATAGGAATTATGGGAATGCACAGTAAATAAAAAAAAAAAAAGATTATCCCTTTAAATGACACAAAAAATGTCTGGAATGTACGAAAAGATTTTGCATAACTCATCATGCAGTCAGGGGTGCCAACAGCATTTTTTTTTTCTCTGTCGACTGATGTTTTTTCCTTCAACATTGCAACTGTCA
This sequence comes from Syngnathus leptorhynchus, assembly GCF_054491065.1. Lineage (NCBI taxonomy): Eukaryota > Metazoa > Chordata > Actinopteri > Syngnathiformes > Syngnathidae > Syngnathus > Syngnathus leptorhynchus. The sequence goes on along the minus strand of NC_141204.1, from coordinate 9,461,984 downwards.
AGTGTTTAAATAAAATAAATCAAATTAATTTATATGAATAAGTATTAGGGCCACATTGAAAAAAATGAAAGTCGGGGGAAGGTAGTAAATTACGAATAAGTTTCTCATGTTTTTAATTCTACAAATATCAACTTGAATTTTTAGAAGAAAAATCTTGATTATCACATTTACAAAAATCACATTTCATTAAATTTAAAAAAGAGGGGATGATGCATCTACAAGAATAAAATCGTGTTATATATTTACAAGAGAGAAAATTAAATCGGTTATAAGGTTTGAACAGTTTTGAACTTATTCTTATTTTATTTAACCTTACAACTTTTGTTCATGTAATGAACTTTTTATCAATGTAGCCCCAATACTATAAATATAAGATTTTCATCACTAGCAACAGTGTTCAAGTTAGCACCACATACATAAAATTACATTAAGTCCATTTGCAAAAAAAAAAAAAAACCACCCAAAAAGCCACAGGATCAAAAAATAAAACAGTTAGTTTATGTGCATGAATGCTAATGTAAAAAAAAAAGGAAGATTGTCTCCTTTTTCCCACAAATAATCAAAAAGTGGTACAAATTTGGGGGTTCCGTGTTTACATTCTCAGTTTTGGTCATTTGAGTTTTAGGGTTAGTACATAGTTTAGAACACAAAATAAACCTTCAATTGAAAACATTAGTGTAGACATCTCATTTCTTGATATTACCTGGAAAATAACCAGTAGACTGAGAAGCCTGAAGGCACTTTGCGAATTTGAATTAAAAGTGTTGTATCCCTGCATAGAATGTGTTTTTAAGTTAAGGAAAGCAACAACTGGAGACTTTGATCAGTTCCACAGAGGGCTGCTTGGAAATGACTTTGAGTGCGGCTTTACGTTAAATAAAAATGGGGTCAGTTCAACTGCAGAGTGCAGGTCAGGCTCCCAGTGTGCGTGCTCATAAAACACAACATGCATCCGCTTCAAATGTCCCAGCTGTCACTAAAGTACTGGTCCTCTTCCTCCTCTTCTTCCTCCTCCAAAATCCCATTTTCCACAGGCTCGACATCATCCCGCAATTCACCGACATGCGCGTCCTCCTCGACTTCCTCGCTGAGTAGGGTGAGCATGTTTTGCAAAGTGGTTTTAACTTCCTGAACTTGCCTCTCCAGCGACTGTGCGATGTCAGTTAAGGAAGACTGAGATGGATTTTGAGACCTTCATTGATATCAGCGTTACAAACAGCAGAACAAAATGTGACACTTGTGGCTCTTGACGCTTAACAGTAATCTCGGTGACCCGATGAAGGCATCAATGTCCAATTTGGCCAACGAACTGATTACTGGGACAGATCATCACGCCGTAGTCAATTTAACCCCATGCACTCAAAGAGTGAATTGCAGCAATTCACTATTCATGATCTCATCAGTGGTGCTGGGTGGCAGGACCCCCGCAAAGCGACTGTACAGCTGCATTATTCATGACCCATCAATGAACAGGATGGAGGCCGTCCTCACAGGGGACTTGTTTAACCTGCTTGGAAATCCAAATCAAGCCTGTGAGGGTCCGGCTTAAGCGTTAAATCAAAGGGGCGGGCTCGTGGCAGATGGAACCCGATGGCTCGTTTTACACTTTCAATGGGCACAGATTGTCTCCATCCATAATTAAACGGCCATTAAAAAAGACCAGATTCCACAGAAGGTTGTTGAAGGTGTATTCCAACCATGGCTTCTTTTGACGTTTACAAGGAACTCATACAGGGTGTCTCGAAAAAATACAAAAGCAATTGATAAGAAATGTTTATGATTATCAAATAATTACTCACAACTCATTGATCATTTTTCTAATCATGACACAACATTTTAGGGTATCTACAGTACGTGGCATCTTGAGCCTTTCTGAAATGCCCCAAGCCTTATTTCACAATTGTGAATAGCTTGAAAATTTAACGCATGCAGCTCATTCCGTTCTGGTAACATATTCCAGTTATAAGTTTTGAATAAATATTTTTCTGGAATTTTGTGGTTGTCTGTCCTCACCGAGGACACACCGGGGCATTTTTTTTGGATCTTCAGATTTCTTTGGCACCTGGCGCATTATCATTGGTTTCTGTTTCATTTCCACAATCGTGTCCAGTTTCCTCAGTGACCTCAAACAATCACTGTGCATATTTCCAAGAAGTAAAAACGACTGACACTGACTGAAACAAGCAAACACAAAGTTCGCGAAGAAGCGAATTTATCTTTGACATCTTGCTAACAGAGCAAAACATCCTACTGGCGCTGATAACGTGAAGGCCAACAGAAAAATCTGATTGGACATGAACAAACTGCAGAAAAGAAACAGGAAAATTGAATCAACAGGTACGGTGCCATTTGTGAAAAGTAAAGACTTGAGGTTGATCTTCAACCCCGTATTGGACTAACCCTTTCTACAATGAATGAGGAAAAACACACTAATCTACATCCAATCAGCTTTCTAATTAGCACGGAAAATGAAGCATTGTGACCTGTAATCAGCTTCAACCCTTCCATGTGACTCATTACCATGGATATTATAATGTTCTCCAAGCCAGATCCAGCAGGCAGGAACAGGTGCAGGGCGGATGGAAGGTGTGCGCGTTCAATGAAAAGATGAAGTTGAAGGTATGAAAGCTTTGCAGTCGCGATAGTGACATTCCTCTATTTGCCACTGCGTTGCCCCTGTCTGCCTACTTTAATCTCAGTGCCTGAGAATGGCAGCCGGCATTGGTGACCCTCCAATAACCTCACTTGGACTTTTACTATGTTATTTTCTCGATAGCACATCCTGCCTGTCAAGAGAAATGCGCCCGATCCCCGCTCAACTTCAATTCCGTTGAATGTCAGATACGACAGCTTGAGCTCTGTCTTCTCCGCCTAACATTAGAGAGCTAATATTTGGTAGCGTGCGAGTTGCTAAGCCTCCAGGAAACAGCAGATCGCAAATATAAATTGGAGAGAAAGAACAACATCTCAATACCTGTATAGTTGGAGCGAAAGGATATCTGCGAGGGCCTGGTCCCGGTTCTCTATGGCCGTCTGTAAGTCGTCCTCCAAGGTCATTAGTCTGTCACTGATCAGCTCGCAGCGCTCGGAGAGGTCCGCTGCCTCATCATCGCTGGACACGTCCTGCTGGGAAATTGGCAACAGTGCAGGAAGGAAAATTTTTTGAATGTTTGGATTAATTCAGCTTGGGCAAGTAAATTGTTAGAAATGGTATAAAACTTTCTCCATTTGGACTACACCCATGAGTCTCAGAGTATCATTAAACCTAGTGTGCAATGTGTTGGTATCTGATAACCCTCCAGGCATCTGCTAGTCAATATTGACTTCTTGGATTGAATTTTGTCCGAGGAGACGAAACAATGCCTGGCAATGTTTTTTTTAGCTCGTGTATACACAGACCCATCAGAATATTATGACCATTTGCACAATTTTACGCCATCCAATACAAGTGCTGCAGCAAAACGTCTGCGTTTAAAAGGATACTAATGCTCAGTTTTAAAGATGTGGGGTAGAACTGTCTATCATAATACTAAGGAATACAGGAATAGCTTGAGTTTGGTTCAGTAATTAAAAAGTGAAAATTAAAATACTTTAGTTGGGAGATAACCAGTGTTTTGTGGGAAATGTTTAGTTGTGTACGAATGACTGCTATGAAATAATGAGCACTAATGTGTCCTCTTAAGTGCTTTAAAAATTTTATAAATGGGGGAAAAAAAAAAACTTTTTGGAGCACTGTGTCTTCAATTTTTGCGGTAGGATTTACATATGCTCTGTTGCTAAATGAACCTCCAGTTATAGATCAATTGTCGTGCTTATTTTTGGCTGACACCTTACGACAAGTCCATGGGAGTATTTTGTTGAGATGTCTCGGATGTATAATGTGTATTTTGAATAAGCAGAGGAGTGTTGGATGGCAAAATATAGGGCTGCCAGTCTGTCAGTAGGTTGCCAAGGTCATCAAGTCCACACTAAACATCGGGGTTATGTACTACCGGTGACTTCCGCTGTGCTGCGAGGATGGAGCACTGCATGATGGGAAAGTCAGTTTGATGTGGGAGCACAGTGCAGTAGGCCACTTAAGCATTGAGGGAACAGAGCCGGCCATAATTAGAGCAGTCTCTTTTGAAGACATTGTGTCCTAGTTTTTTTTTTTTCCTTCTGTATCAGGCAAGGTGAACACATATACACAATTACACAGAAGAGTACACACACAAACAAATGTGTTCCCATCAAGAGTCACATCTGACTCATGGCTACAGGTTGAAAATATCAACTCCCTGCAGCTCAAAGGTGTCACAGCAATGAGAGTCGAGTCAATTCTCTACATCGTGTATATCACTCCCTCTTAGACGATACGACACACGTTCGACAAACAACAAGTTAAAACCAGAGGCACTACATCGTGACGGAGCAGCCATCTCCCAACCAATTGAGATTAACGAACAAAAACAGCACAGGTAATGATTCGAGATAATGCCTTCAAGATAACATTCTCTACTGTGAGGCAGTTTAAATGTATGTCAGTCCTCGCCACATTTGAAACTAGGATTCATGTTCTCCATCAACAAAAGAAAAGGCCGCTGAGCTAAAACGTCGCTGCGCTGTTTGTTTTCAGGCTGTAAAGGTTAGCAGCTTCTTTAGCAGATAAGAGAACAGTGTTTGTGGAGCTGATTGATTCTATTCTCCAGCCTCCAGTCGCTCTTGCTAAAAGTCAATACGACCTGAGGAGAGAAAGCCCAGTGTACACACTGTGACATTCTTGATAGGTTTGTTTGTAAGTTTTGACAAAGAAGATATTCAACCCTTCAACAGCCGTCATTGTGATCAACACAATACGCGCTTCTTGCTATTGACAAATGTGATTTCGGTGTCATTTGCATGTCAAATTGCATAAGTGAGACTTGCCAGCACCGGCACTGCATAGTGGCAGTTTGATGAACATTACTTGTAATGTTCAGGGAGCCCCAGTAAACAAAGCGGGCATAATCGAATTATGTCGAAATGCAATACTCGGATGCACGCAGACCTTGTCATAGTTATCTCGGCAATCAAGACTCAAAGGCTGCATGCGACTGTTTTGCTCCCCCCCGGGGTGCTGCTCAGTCAAACATTGGAAACTGCATAAACACAGCACCGGCTTTACATTCATGGTCGGGGTAATTTAAAAATACAAAACAGTCTTAACCGCAAAAGTAAATCGAACAAATCACATTTCAAATAAGCAGTACAAATTTGCTTGAATGCTGATCCCGCGGGATAAAGTACACTCATTTTTTTATTGCTTGTCCTACTCAGGATCACGTGTTTGCTGGTGCCAATCCAAACTGACTATGAAGGCAGAATTCATCCCGGACATGTCGCTATCCAAAATCAGGAGTCTAATAAGTAGTTTGTGAAACACCAAAATTTCATTAGAGCAAATGGTCACTACAAATTTATTGCTAGCATTCTACCGCCATGCAGAATGAGGAGGGTACTAAAAGAACCTTGAGAGGATAAAAGAACAATTAGAAGACATTAGAAGGAAATTGAGTAGTGCTGAAACACACACACGTAGCCACAAATCAATCTCCATTGCGGCGGCGGGGCAACAGCTTGGCAGCAGCTAAGTGGAAATCATTTACTTAAAGTCATTACGGAAAGGAGAAAGAGGTCAGAATGTGTTCTTGGCAGAGATTTCAACACTGCCACAAAGCCGCAGCGACGTCGTCAACGCCACCGGGATGAGTTGCCATTCACTTTTTGAAGTCAGTGATACAAGTCACAGTTTTCTCTTTAGGCATTCATATTCGCTCCAGTGACGTCATTCAAGTGTCAATCAAGAAGAAGCACAACAGCGTTGTTTCTAATATGTCAACATTTAGGTCTAATCTTATTAATAATTCCAAGAAGTTATTCATCTACTGCATTACCTGAACTATAATGGCCAATCCCTGTGCAGCAGATAGATGTAAATGGGAAAAGGTATGTGTGTATTTCAAGTATAAACGTAAAAAAAAAAAAAAAGAAAGAAAAATCAAAGTTTGTAAATAAGTAATCTGTCAAAAAATGTAGCTGAGTCATGTTTGATTCAGGGTCAACTCATGGATTTTTTTTGTGTCCCGGCACACCAACATAAATAAAAGTGACACTTTAATTACAGTGAAAACATTCAGGCACACAGTGACGCTATTAACATTACCAACCTGTGGGTTGTTATCCTCCATGCAGAACAAAAACTCCTCCAATTTCTGCAACAAAAGGGAAACGTTTGTTGAAGCCACACGGACGTAAATCGGTTCATGAATTATTGAAAACGCAATTTATGTCGGTCGGCTACTCTATGTGAGCAGCAGGGCATAGTAATGACACTGGAATTATTCATTAGCAAACGTGATGAGAGAACAACAGACTAAATGGCTCATCTGGACAGCAGATTCCTTTGTTAGTATTCAAAGTGAGGTAATTATCTCATACAGACCAACATATTGTTTGTGGCTTCAGGATATATGCTCATATGTAGACGAATAAGCATAGGTTCAATTATAAGTTTTAATTAAAAAAAGTTGTAAGACAAATACAAGTCATTTACTTTATGTTTCGGAATAAATGTGAGTTAAGTTCACCTGCAGTTAACTGAATACAAACAGCCATTACATTTGTGGTCATTGCTGTTTACAGTAGTAAGACAAATTTATGGCATTCCATTTTAATGTGTTTTTTTTTTTTTTTTCTCGAGTAAAAACTGTAATTTTGCTGTCATCCCCGGCATTTGATTTTACTCATTACATCGTATCCCGCAGCAACATCATCTGTCAAATACTGTTTTGTGGAACTAAAAAGATGAGTCTCGTCTACAGCCGTGAAAACATGTCAACTGGATAAGAATTATCGTGACAGTTATTATTTTTCTTCGGTCTAAAACAGCCATAATAATCTATCAGGATAAAAAGGAAATGTTTGGGGTTCTAATCTAGTTCTTTGTGTTATTTATGTTGTCAATCAAACAGCAGAATTATATTATTAAATTAACATGCAGAAAATATATGCTTAGATATTTTGCCGCATACATAAATATTCCTAAATACACAAAACAGATCTTGTTTATAACTTGGGGTGGAGATGAAAGAATGAACTGTACATAGCTTGTTTGGCTCTCTCACCTTTGACTTCTTGGAGAAATGTTAGGAGAGGCTAGGCTTTAGCAAGGGAAACAAAAGCAGAGAGAAACAAAAGGAAAGCAGAAAGAAGATTCGTGCAGTTCATATAATGCAGTCAGGCAGTGTTTGAGAGAGGTTAAGAGGGCACAGGTGCAAAATGTAGATTTAGGCTTGTGCAAAGCAGGATGGTTATCAGCTCTACAACCTAATGGGGAGTAAGAAACTGTGAAGGTACATTTAGAAAAACTGACACACTTTTCATGCAGTCCGAGCATCTCATGCTGAGGCAGGCAGTTTGAAATTCAGAACATGAGCCTCTGCTAAAAAAAAATGCAAATATTACATTTCTGAGAGGCAATGTAGCAAATATAGCTGTGCAAAAAAAAAAACATGTCTGGCAAGTTCTCGTTTTTTTATTATTATTTTGATGGCTGCTGGCTATGTTGACTTTGTTCTTATCTCAGACGAGACTGTCGACATTGTGGGTGGAGGGAAGTGTGAGGAGAGGAGCGAACGATTCGGGATCTACCCTGGAGCAATGGCTTCAAATCGCTGGTGAAATCGTTCCCATACACATGCATGCACACGCCCACAAGAATTCTTACTCATAGAACTAAATGGTAGAATTTGTAGAATGAAGGGTAATATGTGTAGTTGCCTCTCAAATGTCTTTGTTTCATAATTGAAAATAGAAAACAGTAAAAAGAATCTGACTCATCTTCCTGAAATTTGCATGTTTGCCAAACTAATGGTGAATGTGAAATCTTCTTCGGCTTTTCGAGGCAAGCATGCATGTGTGTAAGGAACATGCTTAAAGTAAAACATCACAAAGGGCCATTTTTTGAGACGTACATCTCACTTAACATACCTTGGTAAACTCAGAGTTTTGTAAATTGGCTTCAGGACACCAGCGGCCGCCTAAAGCTGTCAACATGGCGCTGTCTTCTTCCTCTTTGGCGCACACTTGACTTGTAGCACAGTCAGTTGTGGCGAGATGGTCGTCCACGTCGGCTCCGCAACAGATGGACGTCCGTAGCTGCAAGCCTCGTAAGAACAGGTGACATGCCTCCAGGTCGGCCTCCCAAATCCGCTCCAAGCCGGAGCAGCTACAGCTAACATCCAATGAAAATATAAACAAGACAGCGTATGTCAATGTGAGCCAATGTAGTATTTTTACTCAGCAGTTTTATGCAAGCATAATAACAAAAATAAAAGTCACGAGTGATTCTTGCTCATGCAACAAATGACAAAACAATTATGTAACGGAATTTAATTTCAAGGGTGATGAAAAATGAATATTTAAAGTGATGACAGTGAAGATTGTGTAATGTCCTCTGTCCTAACTGATTTTTGTTACCATTTCATCTCCAGAGGAGTTTGTGATGGTGATGTATTGCTCAGAGAATGATTTGCATCAAATTGTCAAAGCTACATTTCTTTAAAAGAAAAAACATCCACAAATTATTCACCTCAGATCTCTGATCTGTTTACGAGCAATTTTTTTACTGACCTTTGTCTTTTCCTAACCTTTAGGTAACGCATCATTTCCGAAGATGTGTGAACGCAGGTGACATTTGGGCAACCAAATGTATTGACCTTGTTTCTCTGTAATTTTTTTTCCCTCCATCCAAACAGAATGGGAAAATGTCACACTCAAGGAAAAACATAAATTGCTTAAGCCATAAAAAAAAAAAGAAAAATACAGACGACACCGTCGTGCAGGAAAACAAATGAAGCGTTACAAGATGTGTTGGAACGTTTAACTGTGATCAGATGAAATGTCTTTTATTTCAATGAACCCGTTTCTAGTTGCTGCCCTATCACAAAATGTCAAAAGCAGATTGATTTAAAAAGTAATATTAAAATAATGAAAAATAATCCTCAATAAAAAGTCATTATTATATACTATCAATTATTCTACAGAGGTGAATTCTCAAGAAAAATGTATGCCGGCCGACGGTGTGAAATCTGCCTCCCTATTTCATGCTCTTCGGCAGTAATGAAGCTCCTGAAAATTGAATTCCACTTTTTATTCCAGCTCATCTCCTACCTGCAAAAGGCTGCCAGCTCTGTGCCCTGCCAGTGGCCTGCCCATCAGCCGTCGTCTAACCTTCATTTTGGCACACAGGTGATAGAAAAACTGCTCATCCCAGCAGTCCTGCACTTGGTGATTTAGCACTCAATGCTGTTTCTTCTCAACTGTGTTGAAGTGGGCTGCACCCGCTGAGCCATGCTATTGTTACATTGCTTCTTTTGAAGAGGTGAGAACACACAAACAATTGAGAAATTAATTGGGAAATCTTCTCAAAATGTCAAAGTTGGCCACATCTATCACAAAATGCTCCCTCACTGTGACTGCTGCTTTTAAGGCTTTTTTTTTTTTGCTAAATCGTCAAACAATACAACAGCTTCGAAGCAGCGCTGTGATGGTGGCATCCTGGAGCTCATCTGTCTCAGCTTCTAAGCCACGGGTTAATTGGTGGCAGCCACTCAACCTGTTGTCTGACAGTGACAGGGTGTGGGCGTGCTGCTTCGTTGTCCTTGGGCCCTCCGACATTCAGCTGCTGACTGGCAGGAATGATGTTGCAAGTTAGCTTGTAAGGACTACGTTTATTGTTGCTTCTTTTTCTGTCTCCATGCGATATGTGAATGTCCCACATTGGAAGAGCGACTTTGATTGTCGGCAAATGGCGTCATTGTGTTCCTGCCCACAACGGCGCAAGCTGCCCTTTTTTTAAACAAGCCCACTTGTGCACATCTGTAAAATTACCAATAGCTGGTCTATCCCACGTCTGTCCAGATTTATGCACCAGACTTGCACTCGTAACGTAAATAGAGCCCTCAGTGTCATGTGGGCTCAACCATGGCCCAGATATAGTGATGCATTGTGTGAGTACATCTCAAAGGAGAGTACAGACAATCTGCAGAAGTCACTCTTTTATTTTCTTTGCTGTAACCAGAACCTTGTCGTTTCCTTAGAGATAAAATATTTCTGATGTCAGGTGAGCAAAGGAATAACTGGAAAATCATTCCTTTTGGCTCCACTTGTGCATCATAAGGTTTTTGGGTTAATATATATAGAGTCAACCTTGGGGCAATAAGCACTTTTTCAAACACGTGCCTTCAATTTGGAAATGCTCATTTGCAATACCCACAGGCTTGGCTATAAACCAAACCATTAGAAGCTAACAGAACCAACCACATCATTATAAGATGAAAGAAATTAGGATATCATTTTACAAAAGTAGTGGCAGCACTGGCAGAGTTTATACAGAGCAGTGATAATATATGAAAAAAAAATGTTCCTCAATTGGGTTTTCTTTTAAAAAATCCAAAATTGAAAAGGAATGAGAGACTTAATTGTGTCAACATCTCACATGAGCAGAGGTGCTGTTAACATGCTAGGAATCAAGGCAGTGACTATTAGAGGGAGTGTGATGGATGATGCATGTGAATGCTTTGTGAGGTGGGTGGTTTGATTTCTGCAAGGTTTGTAAATCAGCCATCCGAGCAACCATGGTTGCTCTGTTTGACACAATTCACACGTGACAGATGCTGCTTAGATGCTCCCAGAGCACCTTGAGTTCAAAGAGCATGTATTTTTGTGTTTTTCTTTTGCATTACAATTATAGGAGAGAAATGATAAACGACACTCCAATCTTATTTGAATGAAAGCAAAGTATTTTGTTTAGGTAGTAAAATATAGACTCACATGAAATGACTAAGCTGCTCGTCTCAACAAGGTGTTCTTGTCCAAATGACACGTTTACAGCATCAATGCAGCTTTGACATCGGGTTCTAGTCTTTAGCGAGGAAGAGATAATTGCTTTTTTTTCTTTTCTTCAAAAGCATCCGTCACCACGGAGACCAGACGTCTCAACAGCGCATGTACATTTCTCCCTCCCCCAACCTTCCTCTCTATCCTCACCTCCTGTCACCGCAGCACTCCATCACCACTGATATACATTGAATCTGAATGATAACATTTACAGTGGATGATGGATGCTTGTGCACATTCATACACGTTATTGTACTGCACGTTTCAGCGAAATATGTCTTACTGTGCTATAAAGAAGCAGCACAAGAAATCCACCGGGTCTTATCTGGAGCTGCATTGTTACATTTTTGGCTTTGCTTCCAAATTCACTGATTCAAATAGAATATAAACAGTAGGGAATGAAAAATTACATTTCATCCAACCAGCCATCATCAACATCTATTTTCTATAGTGGGTGAACGCAAATTGAGCTGGTCATTAGTCAATCACAGAGGAAGCTAACATACAACAGGGAACGATGATGTAGTTCACAAAAAATTTTGACATTTATCACACTTGTCAATGACATGACTGGATAGGAAAGATTTTCCCAAATACACCTATGGCCTATGTTCTCTAATATCGCTATCTGCATGTCTGAAGTTGACACGGTAAATTATTAATCCAATGGAGTGAATTTGGGAACCCATGCATTTGTATCTGGTGTTCACAAGAACGCTCTGGCTGATGGAAGCAACATGTCCGACTCCTTACTGTTTCCTCCCAGATTGCAAAATTATGCAGCTAAGGTTAACAGAATGTCCTTAAGTGTGAATGTGAATGATTATCTGTGAGTGATGAGCAATCAGTCCAAAATGCACCCTGCCTCTCATCCAAAACTCTGTTGAGCACCAGCTCACTCATTACCCGAATGGAACAAGCACTTCCAAAAATTGAATATTGATTTTTTTTTTTTTTTTTTTGCACAAAATATATTACAGAAAGAAGAGAAAAGTTACAGGGTAAGGTGGAAGTTGCAAGTATGGCTGTAAGTACATAAAAGTAAAGGAAATCTGTAGAAGAGGGAATAGAAGCTGTCAAATAAGTCATTTGGGACACACAGAGAAAAGTGAGAAAGGCTCTGGGGGCAAAAAAAAAAAACACATGATGAAAGGTGTGAAAGGAGCATGAGGTGTTGGATGAGTCAAGTGAGGACATTGGCGGTAAATCCTAAGGGCTTGTTGTTCTATTTATGCCTTCATTTTTTCCAATTTGTATATTAAAGGGGCTATTGTGTACTGTATTTTCTAACATAATAAAAACATTGACAAACAACTTACCTGTGCAACCTGTCTTCTAATAGCTCAATGTACTTGACGGCATTGTCTTTCAGCTGGCTTTCTACGTAGAGAGAACATAGGAAGAAAATAACACATTAAAGTCAATTGACATAATTTGCTGCAAAACAATGACAGGGTATCTTGATAACAAAACCTTTGTCCTGAAGTCCATTCTGGATCACCACAGTTGGTGAGGCTATTGTTTGAGAGTGAAAAACAAGATTGACTGTCTCTCTTTGTCTCAAGACCAACACATACAGTACTTGAGAAAATAAGGACACAAACTTGAAATGGCTACAGAGAACAATAACCTTTTTTTCAGTCTACATGTCCTCATATCACACCAGTCTTTCTGCAGGGCTTCAAACGGGACGGCGAGTGCGTGTTGCTTTCCGTAGCCCCCTGCCAGCTTTGAGCTGTGCCCGAGGACGTAGACACGGGTTGGCTGAGCGTTAGTTAAGGAATTAGGAGAAAGGGGGAGGCGAACTGAGCGTCGTTAATGAGCTCATGTATGAAACGTGAAAATGTGCCCCCCTGCGGCAGCGCATCTTGAGACACAATGGGAGGCATTTATATATCAAATTGCTCCTTCATTCAAGTTTATGGATATGTTTTGGAAGAGTAGGAGGATCACCCAGAGTCACCCACACAATCGGGAGAAAATGCAAACTCCACACAGAAGGGCTTGAGCAGAATTCAAATCCAGGACCTCTTGAGTTCAACAGTGAAGCACATGTGCTACCCACTAACACACTGTGCTGCCCTAATTTAACCACGTGGTGGAAATTCCCCATGTACTAATTCTACTATCAGAATGAGCTGAAGGTCACGTAGCAGTGTTTCTATTTAGATCTCACCGAAAGGCGACAAGAAACCTAATTGGTGTTCTGAAGGATACTGTAGTTTGACATGCAATTTGTATTATTGTCTCGAAGGTGGTTATTAGACTGTGTCAGCTCCGGGATGAGACAGGCGACGGGCAGACACAGCAAGGAGAAAGGCTGAGTAACACACACATACAAACACACTTTTACACACACTTCTGTGCAAACACAAAGTAGATAGTCTGGCTATTCCCGGACGCTGCATGTGCATGGAGAGGGAAAGATCTCGCGTGAGACAAATCTCTTCATCTCATATGGTGTATGTAGACAAGGCAGCTCACGTCCGACCTCTTTAATTGCCGCGTGGTATCATATCCTGCCTGAATGACTCCCACGTCAACTTTCATCCATGCATTCATTCATTTATTAAGTAGCATGCAAATAGATAGCCACTGAATTATACATTGGGGCAATCTTTAAGCCAGACTTTGGATCGATGATGGAATGTGCAAATGAGAGATGACAAAGTAGGCGATGGCTTGAACAAGAGCAAGAGCCAGATTTAGATGTACTATATTGCAAGGAGAAGAACAAGACACAAGAAATGAAGATAGGTGATGCAGACATAAGTGTATTGTCTTCATATGTCCTCATTCACGAATCCTGTTATATGCTGAGAGGAGTCAGCGCGCCATCTTGTCGCCATGCCAACCGCCAGCAAAACTAATGAACCTTTGTGGGCATTACAGATGAAAGAAAGCTAATAGAATAGGGGAAGCAGGCATCAAGCGGTAAAACCTACCCCTGTGCGAAATGAACCCAAGCAATGGGTGATATTACCACTTCCTGTAAGTCTGCGGGAGGCCATGTCATTTGGCAGACCATGTGAATGAAATCAGTACTAAAAAGCCATCGAAGATGAGAGGAACTACTGTCGTAGTCCGTGATATATGAGGCCAAGCTCAGCCTCCCATTGTGACAGTGATCTCAGCAGGTGCTCAAAACACTCATTTCAGATCCCAAAGACTGGCTCCAAAAAGCCAACCAATCACAATAAATACACAACTAGTCATGACACATTCCTTAATGTTCCAAATGATACTTTTGCTTCGATCGGGTTCAACATAATTTTTTTTTCTTGGCGTGGCTCACTAAGAAATAATTACACAACGTTTAAAGTTGATGAAGAAGATTATAATGTATCGTATTTATAGAGACAAAGCAAAACGAGCAGATTTATCACACGACGACACACAAAGTAAACAATGGGATTATATGAGCATTGGAAGAGCGATGTAATTGAAAATGAATAAGACAGTAATTTCCTGACTGCCTCGTAACAATACCTAACATCTGTGGGGGCTTCCGTGTTGTCTAACAAATTAGAGGCGTCTCTGTGCTAATGCAGCGCCAATGATATGCATGTTATAAAAGCCTGTGCATAATAAGACAGAAGAGCAATTGTGTGTCTTTGTAACCGAGCTGAAGGCATTGGCTGCGATAAATGTGTTCAAGCTCAGCCCCAGTTGCTTGAGAGCACAGCGCTGCAGGTAATATGAACACGCTCTGCATTATGCACACACTCACAATGCACAGTGTGGATTTATCTGAATGAAGCAGTAGCACTGGTAGTGAAGGAAGGCTGGTTGCTATAGCGCATACTCAATAACCCATGATATTGTCCAGCTTTGGGAGCACAAAGCATAGCAATACCCAGACAACAGCTGGCACAGAAAACACATTGTGGAATGATGCATGAATACGTACAAAAAACCCAAAAGGAGGCATGTCGGTGTATGGACACGTGCAGGATTGGAGGCAGTTTGAATTATAAATGCTGCGTGGGACATTTTGTAACTACTCCATCAAGGACGATTTTTATTGAGTAAAAAGTCTCAGGTGAAGAGTTTGGTTGTCATTCTTGACAGCGGCAAAATTTCAAATTCACATCAATAACATCATACAGTCCACATGCTTCCTTCCTCGCAATATAAATCGGCTTCACTCATACTTCCCCCATTCCACGCTTTGTTCGCAAGAATCACAACCCACTTTCCCCGATCGATGACTGCAATTTTATTTTTGTTGGTCTCTACAAACGGTGAACTGGTCCAGAATTCAGCTGCTCAAGTCAGTACAAGAAGCATATTACTTCAGCAGCTACACTGGCTATCGGTTCAATTTGGAATACACTTCAACATGGCCACTTTCAGAGCCATCCATAACATCTTCACACAATACCACACCACCACGTCTCACATACTTTGATCTCACACACACAAACAAAATCTCCACCTCATTGTCCAAGCTTGCTCACTTCATCACAACCCTCTTCGGGAACTCATTTGACCGTTGCAACACGGACTCTGATTTTCCTTTTCAATTACTCCTTCAAGTGTTTGTTTTTTTCGCATTGATGTTCTTGTGTTTTCAATTTGTTTTTACCCTAACATTACAGTTTGATAGTGTGGAGTCCTTATGTGCTCTGAAAGGGACCTTTAAATAAAATGAACTGTTTATTTTTTGCTCTGGCAGATTATTAAATGATCGTTTTTAATGGGTGTTGACAGTGATGCACTCCTAATACCTAGAATGAAAAGATTTTGAGTCTGTGTGCAAAGTTGGCTTCTTTTTTTCTGTTGTTGCTCCTTTTGCATCACAATAGCAGCACTTTTAAGGTTTACCATAACATCTATGTTAATTTTTCATTAGCCCATTTCTTAATTAAAACAGCCCATTTTTCATCGAAGGTGCAAACGTTTTTTTTTTTGTGTCATTTCTCAACGAATACTGCATTGATGAATCTTAATGATGAAATCCAAACATAAGCAAGAAATAAGTATCAAGAGTACAAAATGGTGCTGATTAAAATTAGAATTGTTCAGAGATGATGAAGCACTACTCAGTGCTATTGTTGTTGAAGACAAGTAACTGATTTCGCTAGACCTCAGTGTGAGTTGATCTTACAGTTCGCTTTAACTGACAGAATAAAGAACACGTTGCACCAAAATGACTAATGCTCTGAGTTCATGAGTAGAGGGGAAAAAAAAAAAATCCCCTTAGAATAAGCCTGAGGGTATGAGTGTGTTCACACCTCTGTTGATGAACTGACAAAAGAACAATGGACCAAAGACAACGTGACCACATGCAATAAAATTTTATATAACTCAAGCTTGTGACAAAGGGAAAATTCAATATACAAGCCAGAAGGACATAATTCTATCATCAACTGTCCATGAGTATAATTAACTTGCTCACTATGGAGTGTCATTTGAAGAGAAGACATTGATTGACACTTTGGATTTATTTCAAGTGATTCCCATGGGTACTTTCAAGCTAACGTGTTATTATACACAATGGAAAGTCCCTTCCCAATCACAGGAAGAAGGAATAATGCCAAAAAGAACTTCAGAAACAAAAAGCAGGAAACACTCTCCCGGGTCCACTTAACCACTTTAGCACTCTCAATCATACCGAGCCTTTTTGGGAGAAGTGCTGTCATACCTTCCACCAAGTTCTCAATAGAAGCACGCTAAAAGTGGCAGGGTAATGAATAAATCATATACGTATGCCCTGGGCATTACTATCAGCACTCCATTAAGAGGAAAATTGCATTTGTGTAATAACTCTGAGGCAGTATTTGGATGTGCACTTCCATTGCTAGATACAAAAAAAAAAAATGACTGGCCAGAGTCCAAAAATGAAATCTACGTCAAAGTAGAATGAAGGAGACTTGGATTGATGTGTTAAGAAAGAATAGCTGGTTATGAGTGAGCAGAAGAAAGGGAATTTATTATGTGTGACAATATTAAACAATGGGAGCATATTGTTTATGTCGACATCAAAATAAACTCAAATTGACGCCAGTCTTACGCCGAAGAACACCTCATGAATACTGAGATTTGTATTAAATAAGCATTGCCAGAGATAAGCAGAAGTCACAGTCAGCGCTTTCACATCTCATTGTCTACACTCCTGGGGGTCATTTACCCTTTTTGGCCGGTCTTTCAATTATTTATTTGCAAATTTAGCATCACTCGAAATCCCTCTTAAGGGACAAAATTACACTCTCTGATGGGAGTGAAACCTTTGGATATAATGGATTTCATATTCATCAACACTCAAAGCCAATGGCAATTAAGGACATGATGGCTCCAAAATCCAAAAGCCCCACACTGAGTCTCAGCCACTCATCATATAAAATCGATCCATAAGTACATTTATCTTGACCGTGTTGTATTTTAAGGCACTATGGTGCTTTTCAAAGGATGTACATCCATTTTTATTCTGATGAGATGTTTCTAGTGTTGTAGGACTACAATACAAACAGTAAATGGACTTGAGGCGGACAAAAGCCACAAAGCTCGTCCGTTGACTTAGCAATTTATTTTTTCCCCTTTCACTTGATGGATGCTTTTGATTGACTTAAAAATGGAATAAAAATGATAATAATACCGTTAATCCATCACCCATGTCTGCCTGTGCACCAATCAAAATTTCCAAATATAGTAATCCCCTGACATGCCCAACCCCCCCATCCTTATACCCTAAACAGAGAGTATTGATACCTGAAGGTGAAGAAATCATTTCTGTCTTTTCTCAAAACTTTTGCCACGACACCCATATTTGGGATGTTTCTAGTTCTTTAGGAGTGTACTCATCGAAGTAAACATCTCAAGGGCCACCTTGACTTTCAAGTCAAAAAATCATTTCCAACCCTTTCCAGCCAAGGACGAAATATGCTGTTTGTATACTATCAGAATTCCAGCACGCGTATGCCGGATCCGTATTACCAAGTTGGCTGACAGTTTAATGAGCCCCTAGCTTGGTGTCAGCAACACATTGAAAAATTGCTGCTGCTGCTGCTGCTGCCATATTGTGTGTGCCCACTTGAGCATTTGAGCAAGGCAAAAAACCAATCATTAGCTCGCCATAGTGACGTGTTATCCACCTGATTCCCATTCCTTTGTCTAGCCTGAGCAGCCTACTTGTCTTCTTTGTGTGGCCCTCAGCGCTTCCATGTACATACTGACTCACAACATGTATTTAAGATACAGCGGTATGATGTCTCGATTGTTAGGGATGTCAAATATTGGTCTCCTAATCCATGTGGGCGTGATTGTCTTCGAGAAGGTAAAATTCGTACATCTCAATTGCCACCAGTTGTCACTACTGTAATGACTAAATATAATTAAAATGAATGGATATGTTAAGAAGGACCAAACAAAAAGAAGCTCCGAACAATCAAAGTGTGCCCCCTAGTGACAAAAGATCACACATTCAAGAGGAGGAAATGGCTCAACGCTAATGAACGGGCTGTAGTTACTAATGATCACAAGAGAAGGAATTAGGAGGCTGATTGAACACGTCGGGGGTTACGGCAATAGCGTACTTGCACTGTTGTCTCGTCACTTTCCCCATCCCCCCTTCCTCATGTGCCTCACACGGTGAAATGACCTTTACCGAGATCTGCCTGTGAGTGATGGATTGGAGGAACACTGCAGGCGGTGCTATCAAAACGCATTTCCAAGAGGCCAAACCCTTTAGTTAGCATTCCCAAAAAGGCAAAGGCTTGTTTTAAGCAGCATTCAGATCTCCTGTAGCGCTAATACGTCACAGCGGCAGCGTGTGACTCGAAGGTAATTGGCTAGTTCACACACACTCTAAAAGTGTATTCCCTCGTTGACACTCCACCTCTTTCTTAACAGCTGCCAGTACTGATGCAAACTCATTTGATGTTGAGTCCCCAAAGACAGATGGTAGTTTTTCTGTTCCTTTGCGAGAAAAGTCACCATTCATTGATGTCCTAGAGTCCCGGCGTGAAGCAACATAAGAGAGGACCTCTCTTAAAAGAATCATTCACTTATTCATATTTAAAGAGGTGCTAAAGGGAGGCGGCTATTAAAGATGAAACCAACGTTCAGTGTTTATTTTAACAAACATTTAATTAGTATTACCAGCCCTCCATTCATTCTTCAATCCATGCAGTCTTCCTTCTAAATATGAGTGGTCATGGGTTAAATACAAATTTCATTGGCTTAAAAAAAAATGCTGATTGAGCCAAAGAAAGGAAGCAAAGCCAATAAATATTTTGTCATCAAATTGGGACAAACCTGGGATACCCTGCTAATAACAATATTGTTGATGACATTATAGCAATCTGAATGGATTTTTGGTAATTGCTTGAAGGCAATAACACCAACATGACATCATTGGCCAGAATTGCTTTTCTGTGTTTATGATTTTGAATTTAGTCCGACTGGAGAAATCACCTTCTCAGCATTTGCACAATTAGTTTGATTTTTATCATGGTATGTTCTAAACCTTTCACTTCACAGACTGGACTTTGTGTCAAACTATGCAAATCATCAGCTGGAGGTTATTAAAGTTTGCCATAGCCTCGTTGACCTTTCAATGTCTTCTACAATAATGAAACTTGCTCGATTATTGTTTCCTCCAGTTATTTCCTCTTCCTCCTTGGGGACAAAAGTCTATAATGTAAGTGCAGACAGACTCACCATGCTGCACCTCCCGGTGCTCCAACTCCTGTCTGAGCTGCTGCCGCTGCTCCTTCATCCTGGCTAGCTCTTGGCTGCTACCTGAGCTGAGACTGTGCAGCCGCTTGGCCAGAGCATCCAGTCGCTCTTGCTCCTGGTACACCGTCTTCATCTCAGCCTTCAGCTCCTTGGCACTACTGAAGTCGTTCCCTGCAGCGGTACGCCACAGAACCGCATTATTGCCGACACCTCTCATTAATGAGTGACTTTTACATTCATGGTGTAATTAAATGAAGCTAATGGAGCTTGTATAAGTACAGTGAAACCTTTAAGGTTGAGCACATTCCAGGACACTGGTCATACTCTGATGAGTTTGGATTTCGAAGATATTTTTCCCACGGGAAATAATGGAAATACGATGAATTGGTTCTAGGGTCAAAGTATTGCCATCGTAAAAGCTTTATTAACCGTGCAGGAAAGTAACACATAAGAAGGACCATTTAAATTAACACGTAACATGCAATGAACGTGGAGAAAGACTTTATAGCTGCTGAGGTGAGCGCAGCTAATTTGCCAGCATATATTTCGTTCTTTTATTATTATTATTGTTGACAAAATTGCCCATAGGTATAAGCATGAATGATTGCTCGTGTATATGTGCCCTGAGACAGTTGTCCATCTCTCGCCCAAAGTCAGCTGGGTTTGGCTAAACACAAGATGTCTTGCGTTATGCTATAATGAATGGTTATTTTGTGCAATCTCAAAGGTATATTTTTAGATTCGAGATTTTTGTAGGGTTCGGATGTAGAGCTTCCACTGTAAATTATAAGATCATGACAATAGAGGAAGGGCGGAGTCACCTGAGATGGCGGCCAGTTTGGCTTCCTGCAAAGCTAAGAGCTGAGTTTCAGTCTCACTGACTTTCCTCCTGAGGCTGCTGCCCAGCTTCTGACTCATGACCACCTCGAGAATGAAAAGAGCAAGAAAGGGGAGGGGGTGTGAGGTTAGTCACCAAAAAAAAAAAAAAAAAAAAGCACATGAATCCCAGAGGATGCACGGTTCATTTCCAGTTCTGTCCCAATGTTCTTTTCCAACTCATTCTTACGAGACGATTGGTTTGGATTCTTCTTTGGATACACGACAGAGCCTGATGTTTTACATGTATCTAACCTTTAGGAAGACAAAGACTTCTCCGCCTTTCATGTGGATGTGTGTAAATGTGAAATCTCCATAAAAGATGCCGTAGTAATGTCAGAGAGGAGAGAGGCATTGAATGTCACGGGAGACGTGATACCTCAGCTCTTGCAAGCTGATGGTTACAGATAAAAACCTGTCTGGCCTCCATCAGCCCTTTAAACTTCTGTTTTTGTACAGAGTAGAGTACACAGCCAGATACAATCCCCACGACAAATCTCTCATCTTTTTTGGAGCTACATTCATGGCTCAAAGGGACATGGAGCAGGATTGCCCTTCATGTTTCTTTCTTGAACCTGACACAGTTTTGCGCTTGGCTTTGAAAATGTTGTCAAATGGATTGGTTTTTTTGAAGCAGAGCATCTCCAAGGGAGGTTTCTTCACACAGAAATATAGAAATCTGTCAGGCTTGTATAATTCGAACTAAAGTTGGAATTGGAAGCCGCTTCCGACATAAAAGGTATTTATGTAACGAGTGATTTTAATTTCAAGATGAATTTGAAAGCGAACGACACTTTTAGTGAACTTTTTAATGAATCATTCGTTAACATCTGGTGAAGAAAAAAAAATCATTTTAAGTCAAGAAAGTACCATAGTGGTGAAAGTCTTTGCTGGCAAACTTTTAAAAACATCTTCTGATGGGCTTTTGGAGCACCACCAACCATTTATTACTGACAAGAAATTGTCTTTATTGCCCTCCCCAGATTTTGTACTGCTCAAAAACTGCTTCTGGCCTTTTTCACTTTCAAGAGATCAGTCAGTGGAAAATGCAAGCCGGTGCGAAGCTTGCAATGTGAAATTGCATCATACTGGCCTGATCGCCATTAAGAAGGACTCGTCTTGGTATTCATGACAGGATATAGACAATGTAGCACTTAAGAGAAATGACTAGGTTAACAATGGAAGTAAAAAAAAAAACTTTGGTCAGTCACAAAAACAGTTATGCAAGACTTTTTCTCACTACTGCCATACTTTCGGGAAATCTCTGATCTGCGGTCACCCCGTCTCGTAAATAAATAAATAGTAAAGGGAGAGGTGCTATTGCTGCTAAATGTCAGCTCACTATTTTGGAACAAAGTACATCTCCTTATCCAGTGAGTTAAATCAGCATGCTGAAATTATTTATACATGAATGCAATGCATTCGTCAACCCTTCAAAATTAGAACCTTCATTGAGGCGTGACTTATGACGACCATGACCATTTTGAACCGCACTAATAATAGATTTGTTAGTAATGGGGCAATTGCAATTTATAATTTAATAAATGGCATTGCAATGGAGTCTCGTGCTTTGCTCCCACGAGCACATAGGTAGACCGGGCAACGGACACAGGTGAACTTTATATATAACCTTTTGGTCACGGAAAGTATGCCATCTGGATACAATGCATTTTTAATAGGATACAAAACAAACTATTTTCCGCTGATTCTTGCCCTTCCGCAAGAACTGTGGCGAGTTCACTGCTTCATCAAATAGGAATAACCACATGAATACAAACACTGACATTTAGCATGCAGATGTATCAAGCTGCAGCGGATGCACGGCACATCCTTTCAATTTCATCATGCCACTTATTGAAATTCATACACAATCACTCATTTCCCCCCCACCAAAATAGTGCCTTACTTTTGCAGTAGCTTCCTTGATGGATAGATTCAATGCCTGCTCCTGTTCCTGAAGTCTACAAAAGGAAATAAAAAAAAATGTTGTACAAAATCAAACAATTTCCTTTTTTTTTTTTTGCATCATTTTGTGGAACATCTTATCTGAAGGTTGAATAAAATGTCAAGATGGCTGGTGACATTCAAAACTTTCTTGACATAATAATAAAAATAAAAGTTTTTTCAGTGATCTCTCTAGAGTCTAGACACCGAAGATAACTTTTAAACAAAACGTTTTGTGAGCATGCATAACACTTTAGTGACTCATTCTTTCAAGTTCTAGGCTGACAAACATGTTTTATTGACTTATTGAATAAATGTGTGAACTTATTTCAACAAATGATGTCATTGGCGTGTAAACATGAACATAGGACCAACTAGTGAGGTTTTTATTTTTTTGGGTTATACATATATTGTAGCCGTCAAAACACAGCATCCTTTTAACAAATTTGGTAAATGTTTCTCAACCATCAGTCTCATTTTTGCTGTAGCAAGATGAGATCTTTTACCAAGCGAGAAAAAAAAATACATGATTGACATGACCTGGTCTTTTTTGCTATAAATGCAAAACGGCATCACAATCATCCTGCTGACCCAAATCACAGTACACCGAGATTTGCGGCTGAATGCCCAATCTGAGGTCGAAATTTCAATCAGTTTGGAGAATAAATGCATTCCGGCTGAGGTGAGAATATGCCAGATATCAAATTATGGTAGGTCACGCCACCGGGAAGGTGATAAGTACAATTTACATGTCTTCCAAACAAGTGGCAAGACTGAGCGGCATCCCAGAGTGCTCTCCTGTGAGCTATTACCATTAGAGATGCAAAGTAATCATTTGCATCTGAGAAAAAACATTAACATGCAGAGCACTTTTTTGCAGGTGTGACAGAGGAGAAGTTCCCTGTGATGTAAAAAATATTGTCACTACACATTCTGTAACAAACACTTCATTTAGTACACTATGCCAACATGCAAATGTAATACCAAGCGTGTCAGTAAAGTTCCAGGATTGGTGTCACATAAGATGTATTTTGAAATCCAAACTGCTATTTTTTTTTTCTCTCTTTGATGAAACCCCCCCTGGAGCTTTCTCAGCTTTCTTTGTTATGGTCTAGCATAACAATGTTCTCATGCATGAATTGACAGATGCAAAGGCATTTTGAGCAGGCGTCATGGTGAAATAGCTCAAGTTGTCCAAGTACAACTCTCGCCACTTCTCGCTTGTTGAACGAAGCAAGCGGCGTCGCTCTTTGAAGATGTGCCAATTCATCATAGTAGTTCACATTGAAGGAGAAAAGTCACGGTTTATAGTCTGGCTTTAAAATGTACCTTTTGTGACCCCTGTCCTGGAACTTTTCTGACACACCTCATGTATTGTGCAGAAGTACCAACACTAACACTTTCTGAACTAAACTCCAGTGTAAACCATTTCAACCTACATGTGCAACACAACACATGAAAATATTGTCTGATGCAATGAACATGTATGGCCTGCTGTGCTGTCATCGTGGCTGACAGTTCTCTAGCACCTTCATCGGGTAGCTGACGGTACTGCAGGAATTTTTGCAACTGAGTGGTGAGGGAAACCAATTCCATATTCGACTGAATTTCTGTTCTTAAGCATTGTTCAAACATTCACATGTGCAATGTTCCACATCTCTAACGTAGTCAAACATTTAGATTTCATCACCTGAGCATGGAGGGAGGAGGAGAGACGGAGATCTGGATGCGGTTCTCAGACATCACGAGATCGTGAAGCGTTCGGCTCAAGTCTCTGAGCTGGGCCGAGGTGCAGCTCCTCAGCACGGAGCCCTCCAGTTCCTCAGCCTCCATTTGCTGCTCCTCTTGCTGGATCTGCTGGTCCAGACATCTACTGCGATCCTTTAGCTCTGCCAATTTCTGCTGCAGTTCCTTGATTTCCGCCTGCATTGCATTTTTTTTTTTTTACATTTATAGCATCTGACATGCAAATTGCATAAAATCTGAAATTACCTCTACTAATTGTTTCTCTTGGGTGAGACGATCTCGACGGCGCACTGAGTCTGACGGCTCTCCTGCATCGTATTCTGCTCCCAACCTGGTCGACAATACAAACCAAGAGAGTGATCGGTGTCTGAGTAGGCCCCCGTTTTTCCTCAATCTCCAAGTAACTCGGGGTCACCTAAAAGCAGGATGACCTCGATACACATTTAGCATTAGCGTGACATGTAGTTATTTCAAAACAGCCTCTCTTGAGAGATAAGAGAAACGCGTAACTATTGTGTTTGACCTTTAAGGTACTTTTCAGGATGTATGCAGCAGAGGCCCTGCTAGATTTCCTTCCTGTCACAAGAATTATGTTGCACAACTCTCTTTCACTGCCTGTTTTAAGAACATCCTTTTGAACGGGATGAATAAAAACAAGGTACATTTTGGACTATTTTTATTCAAAACCAGTGAGTGTGGTTTGTTGTCATAAACAACTGAACAGGTGATTATCAAGGTCACAAAACCATCCAAGCTTGTGCTTGAAACATTTTTTTTACAATAAAATGGTATGCACATATGAGGGAAGTGTTAAGTAATTAATTTTGAACAAATATGTATAAATAGTTTTATTTCTACATCCATGCATTTGCTTCGTTGGTTAAATAACTTGAAATAAATTTAAAATTCCCATGGAAAATGTCTGTAGAATGTCCTGAAACATACTGAAAAATGTCTGCCACAATTACAATTCCATGAAGTAGTGACTGATAAGTGTGATTCTGCCTGCACATAGCGACTTACCCTTGTGTGACTGACCTGTGCTGACCACTGTCTGTCCTGTAGAGGGCGCTCTGCACCACCTCTCTGAGTCTCTGAAGAAACAGAGCCACACTCTGCTGTCTGGATGGTAAACCCAGTTTCAGAGCTTCTCGCTCCTTGCACAGTTCCTCCAACTTTTTCCCAAATCGCTCAGCTGAAAAGACACACATATGACCAATCTTGAACAATGCATTCCTGCACACTGTCGCATTGAGCAATCAAAACAATCCACCCAATTGCAATACCACTTAATCAATCCACCCAATTGCAATACCACTTAATCAATCAATCAATACAATAATCAATGACTTGTCCAAAAAAAGAAAACAGGACCTATTGAACTTTGGTGCGGGGAAACACAGGGTGTGTGCTACACTGAGATTATTATTATTATTATTATTATTATTATTATTATTATTATTAATATTATTATTATTTATCTCAAAGCACTGCAAATAGTAACAATCTGGCCTCAAATTTGAGCACAGCACTGTATGTCCTGTGCAGCGTAATGACTTCAAACTGGTTTTAAAGGCATCCAAATCACTTTCCTCTAATCCGTATTGTTAATAGGTAAAACCAGGTACTTTGTGAGTCACAAAGGTATCTATCTGCAGGCTGCCAAGAGCAGATGTTGGTGAAGCTATTTCAGTCATGTGGGCCGAGAAATAGGTCACAAATTAGCCCGTTCCTCCGTGCGTCTCTTAACTCTCCATGCTCCATAACTTGATTAAACAAGGCCTTCAGAGTACAATTGAATCATGTTAGATTTGTGGACCCACTGGCCATGTCTTATGACAAAAACTGACCTAATGCACCACGAGGAGGCCTCTTAATACACACCACTGCACTAATTCAGTTTATAAATGTCATCTCGGTCTATTTCTGTGAGTCAATATAGTCTGTTTTAGGTTCAATGTGTTTTAACTCTTTTGAGAACCAGACACATTATGTTCTCACATTCTTTTTGTAATTATATCAAGAAATCCCCATCCTTTCTTCCTCATCTTTGATAACCACTTTTAAATATTTGGATACAGCGTGAACAGGATGTTCAGTCTGGATATTATTTATCGCTTTAAGCCAGAACATGTTTTTTTTTTCTCAGTGTTCTGACCTCCTTTTAGTAAATCTAATTAGAACTCACAATTACAGCATGAAGAACAAATTGTGCACATCAATATAAAGATAAATATGAACAAGGTATTGTTTCTTTACAAAACCTTGCTCCTGCACCAGTTTGCCTTACAGGCTTCCCTAAGCATTGACTGACAAGTTCACCTGCGTCGTAGTCATCGTCCACAATGGCTTTTTGTTGCAATCTCTGGAGCTTTAACATCATGGACTCGATCTGGGGACAAAAAATCAAGAAGCAGAATAAAATTACCAAGCGGTCTCACGGGCAATGCCCTTTGAACATTTCGCGAAGGGCCAAAAAGTTTGAAAAGGATAATGACCGGCAGATCATAGTGACATAATGAGAGCTGTCTTCAGTCATTTAGTCATTCGACATTAATGTAATATTCGAGAGAGTTGAAAGCATTACATTTTATTTTATTGTCATTATTTTATTGTTATTTTATATTTAGTTATATTTTTAATATGATACATCTCTTCACATATTCACAGAATTGTATTCCATTTTCATTATTTTATTTTTATTTTATTGATTTTATATTTGGTTATATTTTTAATATGATACATAAAATAGTTATTGCTAATAAGTCAAAATCCTATTTTCGGAAATATAACTGTTTATAGAGTTTTTGTTTTAAGCATATACAGGGCTGAGTGGGAAGATCTTGCATTATACACATTCATTCCTACTATTAACTACAAACTTCAATAAGAATGTATCTTTAACCACCTTAGTGTGCGTCCGGTTGTTTTGGAGACAGTCTTGCAGCACGTGATCATACTTCTTCACCAAATTGTCCCAGCCTTGGTCCGATGCAGGTGTGTTGCTCTCGTATCCCGACGTAACTGAAGATGCAGAAGCGGTATCCGAGTCAAGTGACAGAGAAGAGGTGATTTCTGAATCCAGACATTGGAAGTCACTATTGGGCAGGTAAGAAGACACCTCCCTGCTGCCCCACGTACGTTCCCCCCAAAATCGTCCACCTAATGCGAGTGTCTCCTTTTCTTCGTGGCTGCTTGGGACAGAGTTCGATGTGACCTGGGTGGATGGTTTTGACTCAGGTTGATCAAACAACGACAATGCTGGTTTGAAT
This sequence comes from Syngnathus leptorhynchus, assembly GCF_054491065.1. Taxonomy (NCBI): domain Eukaryota; kingdom Metazoa; phylum Chordata; class Actinopteri; order Syngnathiformes; family Syngnathidae; genus Syngnathus; species Syngnathus leptorhynchus. Next base: position 9,434,550 of record NC_141204.1, on the reverse strand, counting down.
TCAGAGACGTTAGGCACTTCTGTGGCTTTAGCTTCTGGGTCATGTGTTGGTGTTGCGGGGGCAGAGAGAGTCCTAAGAGACTGTTGAATAAAACTGAAGCTGGAATTGAAAGACTCTTCCTGGGTAGTTGAATGGGGAAGTATTGGACTTTGGGTTAACGTGAGTTCACTGTTTGGTTGACTGAGGCCACAGTCATCGTTGGAGGGAGGAGTGACGTCATGGGAGGATTTGTCAGGTTGCGCAATTTTCATAGGGGACATTTTGACAGCAGATGATTGACTCATCCCTTTAGTTTGACGTCCACTTTTGCCATTCCTTATGCAAATTGCTTCATCTTCTCTGTCCTCATCCTCCACGTCTTCTGGATCATCGCTGGTGCTTGTTGGTCTGGATTGCTCCCCTCTCATGTAACCAGGCCTCCGGTGGAGCTTCTTACGGCCGACGCTGCCAGCTGTCCCTGAGGATCTGCCACCTGTCGATACACAGATTAACCATTAAGCTGGACAACACGGTCAAAAGGAAGATAACGAGCAGCTCAGAGAAAACATCCAGGACACGCTATGCCAGGAAGATTACTTAAGAATGTGAATTCACATCATTGTTAAAACCTAAAGGGGATTTTATGCTCATTGATGGGGCCCTGAACTTCAGTCAAGCTTCATGTTTGAAAATAACACACAGCCAGATGTGTGAGAGTTCCCAGGGTTCTGGTCCAGCTGTTGGGAAATACCAAAAATATACAGTCATCTTAAACTAAACCACGCCCACCCAGAGAGCTGGGGCTTTCAATGTGGGATTATTTAAAGCAATACCACAACAGAAGAAAGCTTCTCACACTCTTTGGCTTCTGTGGAGAACACAGAACAATACGTGGACAGGACTAAGTAAGGCACACCTCTTAAGTTGTTGAGTCATTACGCATGGCTTGGTTCTTAGTGGTTATTTTTTTGTTTATGCAAGGTAAAGTAAGGGATAAGTCAGGAGTGTCAAATTTGTTTTTTTCGCGGGCCGCATTGTAGTCATAGCTTCTTTCAGAGGGCCATTATGACTGTCAACCCAAATAAATGTATGAGCACCTCATTATCTACAGTAAAAGCTACAAAACAAACTGGCAAATAACTCGTTTTCAAATCAGATGAGTAAAAACTGGTTAAATATTTAAAAGAATATATATTAAAAGTGAAGACAATTTGCAATTCTAGTAATGACACACGAATTTGATTCACAATTTGTCTTCGCGGGCCACATAAAATGATGTGGCGGGCCGCATCTGGCCCCCGGGCCTTGAGTTTGACACCTGTGGTATAAGTGGATGCGTCTGGCGTGGAAGAATTTTCAATGACCCAGATGTCATTCACATGATACACTTTTGGGGTAGAACTCGAACAGAGATTTTTACCTATCAGGGACCTCTAAATCAAGATACACTATTGAAGATCACTCGGAATTCTAAAAGTTTGTATATTAAATACATTCAGACAATGTATTATTTGGGATATATGCATGTAAATTGTTCATATTTAAAATAGCATTTTTTTCTCATACATCTCCTTGGGAACGTCATGATCCTGTGGCCCTCATTAGGACTGATGGAGCCCTGATGGTGTTTCTCACCTTCCATTTAGGTTGGTTTGTGTAAGCCATGGCCTTGATGATGAATAGTGATTTGTCCTGACACCTGCTCCACATGATTATACATGTCATGTGTAGGATTCAGCGACAAACACAATCTTAAATGGCGAGAATCAACGGGCTCTTTGTGTGCAGCTGCACTGCTCGCTTTTATTTCAGACTTCTCTACCCGGTGCCCACTCACACACATTCTATAGACATGGCAGACGTTTGTGTTGAATACAGAGGAGGCATTCTGTCATTGCAAAATCTCTGATTGCAATCTCAACTATAATGTATTTCTACAGCGGAATATATGGCATTTATATTATGCACAATGACTGAAACGAAAATGCAAATGACTACGATCATTTATAGAACAACCATGATGTCACTGCTCAACCATGCCCATGTGACTTTTGGAAGCACGGGCAAGAGGAAGCAGCACTTAGGGGAGAGTTGGGATATCACACTGAAATAGGAGCACAAGTAAAAGCCTTTGCTTCCATTGTCCTCTCAGTCCAGTGGGACCTCAAACGAAAGCTCAGGTTACAGCGTCTTTGTAAACGTGACCACTGTTCTAGAATCATTTACACAATTCCATACTTTGTTCTCAGGTACAACTAGCCACCATCTGTCGTGTTATTATATACATCGCTGTTTGTAGTCAAGGAAAAAGTAGCCTGTGGAAGAAAAAGGGAAGGGCTTTTTCACCGCCGCAACATAGCAATACTTCGATTACACAAAGAAGGTTCTTCCCAGTAAAGGGAAGGAAATGCCTCAGGCATATTGTGTGTTGTACTTCTTTGCTAAAGCCTTTCCGAGGTATGACATTCCCTGTTTCCTGCCAGGATTTGAGCTAAAATAGTCTACGAGGAATCCCGATGGAAAAGTGAAAAAGGAAGACACACGTCACAAGTGACTTTCACATTAGTGATTCTAGGCTCGGAAAAAAAAAATGGGACCAAAATACTCGTTAATCACTGTATTTCAGACAAATGGGGCCTGGTTATTTACCTTTGGAGATAAAAGAGGCCAACTTTGCAGGCCTCAAGTTAAACACTACGTCCCATTGGTTGTTGAAAGTGCTTTAACTAAAGAGAGAAGGAATGCAGAGGCTCTCGTAAAAACATAGTCGTTTAAGGAACAAGCTCAGCAAGACAAACATCAGCAAATCAGCAAATCCACATGTCAGCAGGCTCCTGAGAAGCAGTGTGCCTCCGCAGATGTGCAACACCACACCACTTGTGACCCCCATACTGTCCAACACTATTGTAGCGTGTGATGAGGCTTCAAAATCAGTTCCCCACTTTCTGTATGGTCACATGAGGATTGCAATTGATCTGGTTTTAAGTAGTAGGCAGACAAAGCACACAAATACACAAACGAACATGTTTTCTATTTGTTTTCATCTTGTACTTGAATGTTCACATGCCATTCTCACGGCTATAGGGAAAAGTTTAGTTTAACAATAAAATAATAAAATAAAGTGATTTGATCACATTATATTGGATGACTAAATTTAACTTATGTTAATAAAGGAGTTAAATATTTCAGTTGGAAGTGACTGAAATTGTTGAATGGATACAATCTTTTAAAAGTCAAGGTCAAGTCCATATAAGCATGGCATTGCACAATTTAATATACAATAATAATGGTCCACATTTGTTTCTTTTTTTTTTAATTTAATAAACTTTTATGAGTTATTTTTTTGTGCTGATTATAATCAGCCCTTGTTTTTTCTCTAGAACATTGGGTTTTTAATAATAATAATAATAACAATAATAATAATAATAATAATAATAATAATAATAATAATAATAATAATAACATATGTGACATAGCTAGATATTTATCAATATTTATTAATTAAGGTTTAGGCTCAGCAACAGGAAGATTTTATACATATACCTAGCTATACCTAACAACGCATGGTGAAATCCATATTGCCCAAAGCAGGTCAAAATTCAAAAAAATGATGTATTCAAGAAAAAAAAGACTTTTTTTTTATCAGTGTCTAAAATACATTGATAGACGCATCCATCTCTGATTAAAACGTGCTGTTGACCAGTCTGATGTAATTTAGTTTTATATATTTACCTAATGTTCACTTTGGTTTTTTTGTTCTTGTTATAAGTGAGAACAATTTGCACCGTTGCCAAAGATTTCAGCAAGAAATATGGGACGAAGTAATGAATGCACTTTTTTTGTTTTTGCTTTATATGGGCCGTATAAATTGATGTGGCAGGTCGAATCAGGCCCCAGACCTTGAGATGACACCTGTGAGCCAACCACTGAGTCTCTCCATATGGAACATCCATCATGCTTGTCTTGTCCTCAAGCCTATCTCAAACCACTTGTGGCAATAAATGGCACACCCTGGACTGGCGCCCAGTCAATCGCAGAAAAATATCCATTCACAATCAAATTCACATACATATATGGACGACTCAATTTAGCATCATGCATGTTTTTTAACGTTGGTGGAAAATGGCAAAACACACGCGCGCGCGCGCACACGATATTCCAACCACGAACCTCAGAATTACGGGTCACATGGACAAACCACTAGTCCACTATGCCACTCCTTACTGTATTTTAGCCTACTTTAAACATATTGTCATAATATATTATCCAAATTAAAAATAGAGATTTTTTTTTTTACCTTCCATACGTCCTTGGCTGTGGCGATGCAAAGAGTTGCCGTGGCATTTCAGGCCCAACAATCCAGCAAACATGTCTCCATGAAGAAAAGGACGAAGAAGCTGATGTTCCAACGATGTGACGTTCAGCAACTAAGCGATGACACGGAGCATGACTGAGCTCACTTCCGCTGTGGAAAAGTCAAGAGACTTCTTTGTTTAAAAACTTACAGTACAACTAAGTAAAGCAACTTTTTTAACGCTTCAAGTTGGTCCTTGGTAAACATTTCTGCAATCTGAGAGTTTGGTGAGTTTTTCTGACGCAAACGAGTCCTCCGGTTGCGTGTGAGCAGCAATCAGTACAAAAAATAAAATAAAAGATCTAATAAAGAATGGCAATGAAATATCCGACACGGGATAGACACATAACGAATTGGACGAGTTTTGGCTGATTGTCGATCATCCGGATCATTGCTCAGTCGATGGGCGAGCGGTCCGTTAGTCAATGCCCTGTGTCGTGTTGGAGCTCCTACGCGGTGAGGAATTTGACTCCAGCCTCCTTCAGACCGCCTCAATTCCCCAGTAAGCATCCTATGAATGTTTCGAGACACACCACGACATTTCACGCCGCCGCTCTTTGCACACGCGTAATAACATTATGCATGTAATATTTTGAATTTCAAATTATTGCGAGGGATCGTTAAGTGCATTCACATAAGTAAATATCATTTCTTACTAATACCATATAAAGGTAATTTGAGAGTGAGGAGATCTGTCATTTGTCTCCACTGCTTTGAAATGAGCCAGATGAGGTGGCTTGGGCATCTGTATGGTTTGGATGCCACCTGATGAGTTCCGGGTCCTGAGGATGACCCACTCCACGATGGATCATTTATGTCTCCCAGTTAGCCTTGGGAATTCTCCAGTAGACCTGCACGCCGTGGCCACACTGTGGATAAAGAGAAGATGTGTCCCAGGCCCAATCAAATGCACCGCCTTGCATGGAGCCAGATCACCTGCTTTGGAGATTAGAAGCACTTAATGTCCTTTGGCAAGCAAAGGAGCTAACTGCTTATTTAGAGGACACCTCATGACCTGAGAGGTTATCAAGTTCAAGTACTCCAAACAGAAGACATCACAACATTAACTAATACCCATATCAGAAAAAAAAAATGACATATATGCTGTATGGATAGACCTGCTATTGAAATGTAACCCTAACGATTTATTAGAGGAAAAATAATTTGTTAGAGAAAAACAATTTCTTGGTTTTGATTTATGATAATGCAATTTTGATTCTGAGAGTAAACGCAAAGTTTTGAAACAACTCTATTTACTTGATATATCTGCTAGACTGCTAGTGAGAGTTGTGTGTGCCTTATTCTCTCTCATGCAGAATTTACACGCGAAATGAGTAAAATAATTGTTTTACAGGAACACAAAGTACTGATATTTACCAGCAGATGGCAGACTTAACCTTTTATTCACGCCACCAACTACGCACAACCGACAACAGAGCGAAATCACACATGCACAACTGGATAAAACCAAATCGCCAATCAACACAAATCTTAATTTATACTCAGTTCTTCCTGAACTTCTGCAAGTTTTTAAACAAATGCACAAAAGTAAAGATCTCCAAACGTGCTACTCTGACTCATAGAGTCACAGCTGTATGCACAAGAGTGATACGTGTCTCGTGAGTAATGAGATAAGGATGAGGGTGGGGGGGAGGCCAAAATACAGGGGTTGCTTGACGTATGTATGTGCGTACGTGTACATCAGGTGGCTGCCAGAGAATGGGCCTGAACAAAGGTCACATGCTCTACCTTAGATTATCTGTGTGTGATATGGGAAGGGGAGGGCTGAGACTGAAATAAAATAAACACACACGTTATCAAAGAAGCCTCAAGTCTTGAAAGCATGACAAAGTTTCTGCAGAACTTTCATCCATATAAAACATCTGCAGTAGTCAGATCTACAGAGGAAAAAAAAAAACATTATTATTGCAACAATAGTTTATTGTAGTATGAAAAAGTAAACCATGTTGTTAAACATATGAAAGGCAATTACGATAAGGATGTAAAGGACTTTTTTTTAGACCACAGCTTCTTCAGAGTCCATGTGAGCATTTCGGCTGGAGAAGACATCGGCCAGCATATGTTTGGGGATCTCAGAACCGCGGACTCGCAGGGTGTAACAGGCGTCCTCCACTTTACCGAGACTCTGACGCAGAGTGTGCAGCTTCTTGGACACCTCATAAGGGCCCGTGTTTCCGATGTAGGAGAAACCGTCATGGATCTGGCGCAGGAACTGGCTGAGCTGGAAGGGCGTGTCGATGTCACCGTTGCCCACGCTACTGATGCACAGGCGCATCAACTCTCCCGTCAGGTCGGCCACTCCCAGCAGGTAGTCTGCCGGCATCACCTGGAAAGTCGTGACCCGAGGTTCCGATGACAGCGTGTCGGCTGAGCCCTGAGGGAGCACAAGGGAGTTACTAACTAAAGTAAATAACCAATATTCAGCACTTTTGACTGTTTTCACACTAATAATGTAAGCTTGCATTAACAGCAGCCATAAACAGCAACCAAGTCAACATTGATGGTTTCGACACCCGTTAGCATGGGCTAACTCACGATGACAGTGAACGGAGAACGAATGCTATACATGGCAGAGTAGAGATTGTTTTTATAATCTGTACTGTAAACAGGATTTGTTTCCCAACTGTGTGGACCGCTTCCAAACAATACCAGCATCTGATAGGTCACAGTAATGTCCATGAATTTCTGTACATCACACTTTTCCCTCTATGGCAAATGAAAGTATGAAACTAAGATATTGTAAAAGCTTGTAACTTTGCTCATGTCACATGAAGTTTGGGGGAAACTTTCAGTTATTATAGTGTATATACAAACATAGGCAAACAAGCAATCCTCCTTTGCACTTTGTACTTTGCGGCAGTCATAATAAAGCTATATGTTCCACACCCAGTTAGATTTGCATTTGTAAAAGATTAGAAAATAGCTTTTACCACGCACAGTTCTACTTTTTCTTCCCACAATAAGCTACACGTTACAAGAGAATACAAAAACTGCTAACCGTAACGTGGGAACAAAAAGAAAAAAAGAAAGTGAAACATAGAACCCAAAATACTGGTAGCTAGTGCAATGACAAAATATATAGGTTGAAAAACAAAATCCACAATCCTGTTCGGCGGTTGATTGCCTTTAACTTTGAGGTTGCATCATAGTCATTACATCACGTTTATGGCATGATGAGGGTCCATGCTTCAGCGCATCTGAATACTAAAGTTCTGATGCCGCAACTGGTTAAAAGTAAAAGGGGAAAAATGTTTTTACATTTTCACATTCTACAGTCCAAACATCATGGCAATTTAAGAATGAGTCATAAACTGACCTATACCCAATATTTAGGCAAGAACAAGTAGGATGTAAATGGCATGCATGGTCATACATTTAAATGTACAACATTTCAAACTTAAAAATCTACCTCATCTCCTTTCATGAACACAAGACTGGCGTTGATCTCCTCCAGACTGATGAGGCTGCGATGACGGATGTAGTGTTGGAAGGAGGCGGCCTCCACATATTCCTGGATTCCTGAAAGCACAAAACCCACATTAAAATAAATCCCTCACACTGAGCAAAGCAGCCGAGACACTTTACAAGTATGAAATATGGAGCTTCTGGGATTTCAGGATCGATCTCTAAGGGTTCAACCATCAAACAGGATGTGGTCAGAAGGAAGTGACCTCTGAGGTTAGTGTCACAGAATGCCATCACCAGGTTGCAACAGAGATAAACTGGAAGAGTCACAGAAAGGCATAAAAACGGATGTCCTTGGTAGGATTATACTGTCCAGTACTACATTTTAGACTCGTCCATAAATTTCACCCGGAAGCCGATTTTCCCAAACTGTGACCATATGCAATTTTGTCATACAGACGTTTAAAAAAAAAAAAGAAGAAAAAAATAGGGCAGAATGCATATCTAGCCGAGTGTGCGTAAACACTAGAGGCTATCTGCGGCGTATAGATCAGATGCAGATAGTGATTCAAACCTGTTTCCTGCAACAGTCTTTTGATTTGAACAACAGTAGCCATTTTTTTGTGGCAGGCTGAGATGACCCCTCATTTGTTTTCTGGCCCTGTGTAAACAACAATCAAATAATCACAGGACGGAAGACTTTGTGTCTGAAGTTTACTTTTGGAGCGGCAATTGAACTTCAAAAGGGCCTGCTATCTCGCTGAGGCTAACCACGGAAAGCTACGCGCGGCTGTGCTTCGTCTTTACTCTTGCTTTCGCTGGGTGGCAGACAGACTCGCAGATATTTGTTGTCTTTGTTTTGACATTTTGCAGATTCCGTATACGGGGATAATTCATGTAGAGGTCCTTGTTTACATGGAGTAAAGTTTTGCCAGTTTAATGGGGGGGGGGGGGGGGGGGGGCAAGAAAATATAACAGTATTTTTTTTCCAAACATATTTCCTGCTATGCACTTTATTAATTAATGTTTTGACTTGCATTGTCCATATACATTTATTTTAGGCACAACCATTAACATATGGGCTGGTTTTTCATCAGCGTTACTTAGCATTTCCTAACCAGATGATAAAAATGCTATTTTAATTATAGTAAAATATGTGCAAAATATGTGCTCTTAATATAGGTCTTTTTTTATCATTTCATTTTCAATGGATGTATAAAAGATCTATTACTCAAGAACAAAGCTCTTGCAGCAACCATAGCATTCAAAAGGGGTGAACTAATTTTACTATGCTGCGCTACAGTGCTTTATTTTTAATTGCCGCAGTGGTTCATACTGGAAATTCCCTTCCACTTGGTTATGAAAATCTTCCGTTTGAGATTTTATCAGAGTGAAACCGTTGAACCTGTTATCAGCAGCAATTAGGTTCAGATTTTGCTCTCAATATCATTAATGGCCTTTCTGTGACAAAATAAGTGAAGCCAGTACATAAGCCTGGAGATTCCTTGTGTAGATTAGCTGCAAAGCCTTTACTGTGAGCTCTAATAAAGATGATCAAATTTGAGAGAGGAAAAGAGTCTAATTGGCGAGAACTGCCACCGGTCACGTCGCAGAGGATGCCGCATTGATTCAAGAATGGGTACAATCTGAAAATGACTTCCCTCCAATCCTAGCGAGCTAGATAACAGCTCACCATCACATGAGTTTGTCTCCAAACTTTGCAGACATTTTGGCTAGGCTTACAGGAACGGATAGTGATGCAAGAAGAGGGAAAAACACCGTTATCAGAGGGTGTTCCTGTTAATGCAGGCCTACACCAAGGTCGTGTTCTCACACAAACATTTCACCATCAATTTAAAGCACAGGAGGAGATACTGGCATGCACAACACTTTACAAAAGCTCGCCTAAGGTGTCTTGGTTAGTTATTTAAAATTAGTTCATTCCGTTGATCCAAAAACTCACCTGCGGTAAACGCTCTGTGAAACTGATAGATGTCTTCTCCTCGAAGCTCTTCTGCAATCTGACCGATTTTCTCCCTCACACCACACAGTTTCCCATCTGCCTCATTCAAAATGGGCTCTGCATCTGGAACACTTCCAAACCAAAAGAAAAAGAAACCTAGAGCACAGTTGGAGTAGAACTTCTGCAGTTCATCTCAGAAGTAAACATTGGGCCTTGTGTATGACTGTTTTGTTTCTACTCTATTTCCACGTGAACAATGAAGTGAGAAGGAGATGGTAAAGGAAATCCTACGTGATAAAAAAAAAAAACTCAAATCTTACCAATCTAAATGTGTTTCTGTTGATAAAAATACAAAAACACTATGTGTCAGATTTGAAATAAAACAATAATTATTCTTAATTCATGAATACTGATTGCATAATTATACTTTTAATTTAACATACTCATCGTGTTAGTGTATACCTTGTCACTCTGTGTAAAAGAAAAATGGTCCTCTTGCTCTCAATGGTGACATCTCGACTGAGCTTGACAAGACGCTCGTATTTGTCGTGCTTGGTGTCAAGTTCCATCTGGAAGACTTTAAACAAAATGTGTGTAAATTAATAGTTGAGAAATGATAATATCCAAACAGTTGAGAAATGGCATTCCCAAAGAGGATGCAATGTACCTTTGAAGGCTGCAGTGACTGGTGAAGACAAATTGGCACTTGTCTCACACTGCTGAGCCACATTTCCATTTTTTTGTGGATGTCCTTCACCTGCAGAAAATAAAGACATAAAGCTTTTTTTTCTTTTTTTACAGCGATCTAATCAAATAAGCACCCAACATGATGCATAGTTCTGCAAATTACATAATCTAGCTTTAGTTCACTCCAAAACAAAAATGCCCGTGACATATTAAGACATTGTAATATAGTACTTAGTTAAAGCAATGCACAAGTATATCTGTGCCATCAGAGTTTAAATGAGAAATTCTAACAAAAAGGGACAATTTTCTTAAACCGAATGGAAAATAACAACCAGTCGGATTCATAAACAAACATGGCTGTTAACGTAGAACCGCGAAGCTACATGTGCATCTGACGATTTCAGACCAATATAACCCGAGTTATGATTAGTCGCAAAGTTTGAACTTACCTCCTCGCTTATTCATACCTTCAACGTTACCCTAAAGTACAACTGAAGCAAAATTTAGATTGTTTTTGGCGACTGCTTGAAACGTGCTCTCAATAAGCACGCAGCTTCGCTTGATGAAGCTTACTAAAATAGTTCGTCAAGCGAAGTGGATCAGGTTGTCTTTAAAAGACAGAATTACCTGCGCATTTAAAAGAAGGTACGATAAATGTGCAGTGATTCCACGCGAAATAATTTCTAGTTATGTAGATTTCTTTTCAGGCAGTCGGGCTGTAACGTCATCGTGGGTCTTCGTGATGTTTTCTGCGTAACAGGAAATACAGGAAGCGGTGCATTATGGAATATGTAGTCTTTTAGAAAGGTATGCAGAATAGGGCCTTCGGTGAGAGCAACTCATTCAAAACAAAAAGTCTGCTTTGCGAATAAAGGTTTTCCTGTGTGCTCCCTAGGAGAACGAACTTTTAATGTAGATGCCTGTAAATTGTTTGTTCAACTATTTTTTACTTGTTTTAAAGGGGCGGGGGTTACTAAGAAATCATCAACCTTCTCGCTTGTGTATTTGAATGGGAAATATACGAATTCTGCTATTTATTGTAATGATGGAATCATTGAAATTATTGACGAGAAAAAAAATCAACACAAACATGTAAATGGAAAATAAATGACTCCAATATTTATTTATTTATTTTATTATTTATTTATGTTTTTATTTATTTATTTTCTCTTTGTATGCAGGGTTGGAGACAGGGAGGCTGTTTCCTTCCTGCCTTCCCTGACTGCACGCCTCCGTATTTTGTGGACCATTTATAGATTCTAAATCCAAGAGAACAAACCTTGATATTGGTTGGGTCAGTGTATGATTTTACACATACACAAAATTCATCTAATTTTAAATGATATTTTACTGAAAGTCGTGGAATCCTCCATATCTAATAATATTAATAATAATAATAATATTATTATTATTATTATTATTATTATTAAATAATAATAAAAAACTGTCTTTCAGCCATTGTATGTACTCTGAAGTGCTGTAGGCCTTGTTTCATTCGGTATTTTGATCAGATTACTCGCTCTCCACGAACTCCTCCTCCAGTGGCTCTTGAAGACTGTCTACGTGCAGTCCGACTAGTACCAACCTTATTTTGCCTGTGGAAGCGTGCATGATGACGCCAGACCCCGTTAACTTAGAAATAAGGGTGCGCGAATGCAACGTTGACTGTGCAAGCATTGGATGCATGCATAATGCCACGTTGAATATTTTAACATATGCATTGGAGACTTTCTACGGGAAATGTTGTTTAAATATAAGTCAAATAAATGCGTGTATTATAACAGAAGGGGAATCTTGACACAGATATTGGGGTCGTTTAGTGCAGGGAATTTCACAAATGCCATTCAAGGAATGAGGACAACATGCTGATGTGACGTTGAGGGTTGTTGCATTCACGGGCTGCCCTCTGGCTCATAGTATCTCCGAGTTTTCACAATAGCTCGTTGTTGCTGTATTTAAAATTGTATCTCGTCATATTTCCAAGTAAATTGTGACATTTGATTGCTTTGCTGCAATGATTCCATCCTTACAAATATGCTAATGAGAAGCTTTGATGACGCTGTCAGTGTTTGATAATTGGTGCGCCGATTAGTTGTCAACTGTCAGTTCTTTTTCGAGTTCACACAAAGCTTCAAAAAGATAAATAGATAGATATGAGATGTCTCTATATGAAGATGAGAGACAAGCCGTAAATTGACGACCCGAACGTTTTCAGCGTCATCAGATATCCGAGGTCCGCGAACATAACGTGTTGGGGCGTGGCTTTCACCTGACGTCAGAGCGGGCGGGCTGGACAGGCTGGGAACACTGAGCGTCGCCATGCACGACGCGCCGACCGACAGCTAGCCTGCAGAATGCCTCGTGAAGACCTTGACGCAGGCCGTTTCACTCGCCAATGTCGCGTTATTTCTCCGACTCTCCATCTGGAGAGGCAGCCGGTGTTATGTAGAACACAGCTTTTAAGTTCAAATTGCTGGGTGTAGCGTGGCAAGAGGCGGTGCACCGCTTCCAAAGTTATCGGCTAGCAGGGCGCGTGTGAAGGATTGGAATAAAAGGCGCCGCGTACAAGCTGTTAGCGCCAAACATGGAGAAGCAACAGAACGACCTGGAGCGAGAGCGCCAGTACTGTGAACTTTGTGGGAAAATGGAGAACCTTTTGAAGTGCGGTAGGTGTCGGAGTTCCTTCTACTGCTGCAAAGAGCACCAAAAACAGCACTGGAAAGAACACAAGCTCATTTGTAAGCAAGTAGAGAAGACGAAGCCTCCGAATCAGGAGCCCGAGCCCGAGCAACCGCCCGGGGATGAGAAAGCGCCAGATAAATGCCCGAAGAAGAACAGCCCCGAGCGCCAGGCGGACACTGGTGCGCCTTCGTCAGAAACCACGAACGCGGAGCCGCAGGGGGTCGGAGAGCAACTGGCCGAGGAAGGCTCCAACAATACCGCCACACCTAATGGACAAACGAGTTCTTCACCGCAAAGGCTGGCCACGGAGTACGTCATCCCGTGTATGAACAAGCACGGCATCTGCGTGGTGGACAACTTCATGGGCGAGGAGATCGGACTTGGCATCCTGGAGAACGTCAAAGCCCTGCACAAAACCGGCCGGTTCACGGACGGCCAGGTGGTCAGTCAGAAAAGTGACTCGACTAAAGACATCCGTGGGGACAAAATCACGTGGGTCGACGGGAAAGAGGCCGGCTGTGAGAAGATCCGCTTTCTCACCAGTCGCATGGACGACTTGGTCAGACATTGTAACGGAAAATTGGGCAACTACGCCATTAATGGAAGGACAAAAGTAAGTAGAGATACAGGTGGGCATTGTTGATCATTACATTATTATTATTTTTTTATGTCAAACTTGCTTGCATACTTCAAACTGAGCGAGTCAAGAAAGTCAATCCACAGCCTGCGGCTTCCATTGCCTCTCTTTACTTTGTCACGTTTTACCACAAACTGCTCAATGCACTTCTGTACAGAAGGTCAAATATAGGTGTATAGGATCAATACCTTTGAGAAATAAATTCCAATGCAAAGTGCTTCACATGGATGAAAAGCAACCCCTCCTTCCACTTGTCCATAATACAGAAACACGCACACAAACAGGTTAAAATCATAATGGCTTGACCTGAGGACCTACACACCTGTCTCAATATAAAGCATCTAAATGCTGTGCCTTTCTCGAACATTCTTCAATTGCACTTTTTTTTTGGGGGGGGGGGGGTACATAAGTGCATAGCAACTTTGCAAGGTCAGATGACTCACAGTATGACCCTGTCGGTGTATCCGGTGTCTACCGCCACTGGTGTGCGTCTCTGATTATAACAAAGTATTAAACTGTTAAGAAGCATTAGGTAGAAGCTGAAAGTCAACTCTGTCTCCTACGTAGGATTTATTTTTGCATGACAGGGGTCCTTTGGTCACGCTAAACAACTGGCATGTGACTAATGTTTGCTTTGATTGCCATTACAATTCGGGCGTGATAAGTGACACAGTGTAATTTCGTACACTTCCCATTCAATGAAGTTGCAGCGTAAAGCTTCTCCTTTCATGATGGGAACACTCTTCACACTAACAACCTTGTTCAGATGCCACATTTGAAACTTTTGTTTGACTTTAGGGCTTCCATGAACACTGTGTTTGCTCTGAACTCCCGTAGCGTGTGGGCGGAGTGTGGCGCCGTGACCCCCGAGTCACCGTTCTCAAGCAGTGAGCTGTCAGTGTTCCCTTTAAATAGAATTTCGCAGTGATTTGATGCAATATGTTGTCCAGCAAAACATCAGCGGGTGGGGGTGGAGTGACACAGATAACCCAAAGCGGCACGCTTCTATTTTAGTTGTTTTTCCTTATCCAGTTTCTTAACCTGGACGTTTCTAAAGACACGTTTCAGGACGTGCCAAGCGTGTGTTTCGCCACTCGTCAAGCACGGGCGAGAATGTGACTTCTCGCCGACTGCCCCCGGTTGTCCTTGGACCGTGACCAGAAAAAATTGAGCATGATTTACACAAACACAAAGGGCGTCCGTATCGATGGCTCGACGGGAGCTGACGATAATGTAAGCAGAATTGGCATTGGGAAAGATGAAGGGAAAACGTGCACAAATTATTATTTGGTGTGATTGTTTTCATTTTCCCTTCTTCACTTGATAACATTGTTGGAGGCTGCAGTCAGATGGGCATGTTTGTATAAAAACAAAATGCTTTTGGGTGCCTCTATTGCTTTTATCGTTGACGTCGAGACATTTTTGAGTTGTTGTTGTTTTTTTGCACCTTCTAGTAGCATGGAATTGGTATTGACATTAACAATTGTCGTGTAGTTTGTTGTTCATCCGTTTCTGACTGTCTGTGGACCTGACTGCTCCTCTGAGGAAGTTGACCGTTGACCTAAATCTTAACACTCTATAGCATAAGAAGGCTACAGAGGAAGTCATGTTTTGCGGGGGTCCTCTGAGTGTTGGATATGTCGCTATAGGCTGTGTGAGGTAGCTGTTCCTTCCGCTTCCACGCTCCTCCTATGTCCAAGGCACCACTTTGTATACCACCTTTTTTTCCCGCCTTATTGTTTGCACATCATACAATCAAAAGTGCAAAAAAAAAAAAAAAACAACTTAAGAACAAAAAGTATTACTCTTGGCCTACTGATACATTAACCTCATTCTTAAATCATACTAGTCTTATTTAAAAAAAAAAAAAAAAAATGCTGTCAATTATATTCGTTAAGTTTCCGTCAACTTTGTTGAACTTTGACTCTAGATGGCATACTGGAAATTCTATTATTCAAGCTGTGTTCTCACTCATCTATACCACTGCCAACAGGAAAGTATCAGTGACTGATTCAATTAGAGAATCGAGCTCACGTGACTCCTCCACTCAACGAATGGAGCTATTCATTTATCTCAACAGCAACTAAAAAGTACACTTTTTGGAACACGTCTGAATAAACCATAGTCTGAGCTGCCGGTTTTTCTGATTATTGTTTTAATCTACACCAATTGTTTGATTAACGGAGCATGGTGAATTGGAGACTACATTTTTGTGCTTCCTTATGATAACATTGAAGCCAGGGTTGTGTTTTTTTGAGCACATGCTATAAGTCTCGTTTTGACAGCCAACATTGTGTTTTGTTGTTCATAAAGTTAAAATATCTCAGCTCATGCAAACAAGTCCAAAGTCAGTTTCCTTTATACTGTATTTAAAAAAATGCATTTGAAATCCCAAATCAAAGTCGTGAAACAGATGATTCACATGTTGTTCTTGTAGAAAACTACAGTATGTGCCAGATGAAGACGTACATTTCCTCTGACAACTGTTCTTGAGGATTTTGCATTAGACTAGCATCTGATCTTTCAAGCATTTTTAGAAGAGCTTGGTAAAAAACATTTCCTTGGCTTATTATTATTATTATTATAAGGTAGTGCTGGAGGGGAAATGAATCTGTCTGTTTTCTGATTACTTTGCTGTGACTGCATTTGTTTGGTTCTTTGAATTTGAATTCATTTTTATAATCATGCACCTTTTTGACATGAATGGAAATGCCGCCTGAAAATATCGAATGTGTTTATTTGATATATCCAAAAATAATCTGGTATAAAAATATGTTCTCATGATGTGACGTTATTCTTGATGGTAAAGAAAAAAAAAAATTGTGAGCTCATTTTTCCTTCAAATGTTGTAGCTGGGTGGGGCATTGACCAATAAAAGAAAATATTGCACTTTGGTTTTGATCCAGGAGTGCTCACCACTTGAGTTAACATTATTCAAACTTTTTCCAAGTGTCTCAGTGAAAAAGACAAATACGAAGGTTGTTTGAATTGGTACTGATCTAAATGAGGCTGTTTTATATACTTTAGCAGTGTTCTATGCTCTGACTAACATTCTGGATTAAAACTAGTTGTCAGGGTTTAAAGAAATGCTTTTGTATGGAAACCTTTCAATCTGCAATTTTCATCCAAGTTTACATGTAAGTCTCATGTTCAGTTTTGAAATATTCATGCCACTCATTTAGTTTCATACGCAGGTCTATTTATAATTTACCAACATCCTGCTTCACACAGATTCAAAGGCTTAGTCATCCTTTTTTTCCATCTGAAATTTACTGCAAGTATAGACTTTCAGGGAAAGATAGATGTGCAATACGCGTGCAGTTCACACCTCCCGTCACAAACGTGTCCCGAGCAGCATGTGCAGCGTGAGCCCAGCTCAAGTGTGGGGAGGGGGAGTAGTCATCACGGAGGATCAGCCAGTCCTCCCTCACGCTCTGCACGTAGCATGACCATTAAAATGCTAGTCTCTCTGGAATGATGCCAGGAGTCAAAGTTTATTGCAGTTCAGCTCTCTCTTCTTCTCGCCATATTCTCTTACAGACATGTGCATGCATGCAGCAATTTAACCTCATTGGCATGGAAGTTTTTTTTTCCCCTTTTGTGTGAAAGTTGAGGAACGGTGATTCCAATCCTCAATTCTAATATAGAGGAGAGCTAATTATTCTCTGCTCCAATATTGACCTGTGGCACTGTGTATTTTTATTGTCGACTCATTACCATTTTGATCTTCTTGTCTTTAGGCAATGGTAGCATGTTACCCTGGAAACGGGACCTGTTACGTGCGTCATGTGGATAACCCCAACGGCGATGGACGTTGTGTCACATGCATATATTACCTTAATAAGGATTGGAATGCTAAGGTATGGGATGGATGTGTGTGAGGCAAAAACCTCCCAAAAAAAAAACAAAAAAACACTCATATGTTGGAAATTGGAAACCTGCTGGAAAAATAATATAATAATATTGTTATTATGGTCATAAAAATGTATTTTTAAAATATGCAGTGAATATAAATAACTTGTGGTAGAGTCTCAAGAGGCTTACGAATACTGCATCCCTGTGAAAATGGCAGAAAAATCCGATATCGAAATTTCACCCCAGATGTGAGCGCAGTGTGGTAAAAAGTCAATCTCTGTCATCCATAGACAAAAGTAAGCATATTAGCAGACAGCAGTCATGTCCGTGACTGTTTTTTTTTTTTATTCCACAGTGTCAGTACGTGCCATCTGGCCATCCTCCTTGTTGATAATCCCATTAAAAAAAAAAAAAAAAAAAGAATCCTGCTTATCAAACCACACCCAAACGACCACTGTCGCCCCACACAGTTTAATTCTTAAATGGTTCAGCATCAACGCAGTAAGAAAAAAAAAAAGGTGACTCAATTAAACATAGCAAAAGTGTTTCGGGCATCACGTTGCGCAGTTAGAATTTGGCATCAGTAGTCGTCAGGCAGTCTTGGCAGCTTTGTGTTTCCGCACATGACCATGACTGAGGCTGAGCTGTGTTTCTGCTCCAGCACTGTGCATCAGGTGGACCCCTTTGCCCCCCATGCTAATCATGAAGGTTGTTATGCCCATTGCCTTTGTTATGTTCACGCACAGGCTTTAATTATTCCAATGAACCATGTTCAGAAACCCGGTTTGATTGGTTGGTTTTTGATGAGCCCTCTTTTAGAGAATGTGGTTGCCAGGATACCGTGGCTCATTGCAGAGAGGGGTCTTGCTTTTGGAATGTTCAGGTTCACTTGTTTCAGTTATGTACCCCCAACCTCTCTAACAGGGACCAAAAAAAAATGTCTTAGGATACTTAAGTTAAATGATCAATATTTATAGTGGATTTCAAATCTCCTGGTAGTTCAATATGCCATTTACTGTGCATTATTTAAGTCCCATGTATGTACACTGTCACCACTGATGAAGTTACACCCCATAGTTTGCGTGTTAACTTTCCCTTAACTAGTTGCACGTTGCTTTAAAAAAACAAAAAAAAACGCCTCCTACCCTCATTGACCCAATTGTGTTGGCTTAACCTTGTCACACATTTTGTTCCCTTGGTTACAAAAGAAAAAAAACAAAAAGTGCAAATGAGTAGAGCCTCTTGGAGGTGTGCGTGTGAAGAAAGGAGCCTATCATATCAGCGGTGTGTGCGAGTTTGAACGGCACGCTTGCAGCAATCTGCTTTTTCACTCTCCAGGTCCTTTATCCAGCCACCGCAGTTTTTCCTGTAGGTTATTCTTCCGATCCCTCCACAGGAAAGCCATCCCCCCGCTGCTGTTTCCTATCTTGAACTTTCCTCCGAGCCCCCGGACTCGTCGGACAGCCCTTTCCCCTCGCATTGGCGTCCAGCCGATGCCGTTGTGGGATATCACCGGGGATCTTTTTATGAACCCCTTTTTAAGGCGGCGTCATGTGACGTGACCTTTGAACTCGGATAAACAATACCGATCTAACAGCGGCACACGCAGCGCTGCGCAGAGGCTTTGCTTCACCTTGCTGCTTTTTGTCCCCATGCTTCATCCTTGTTCTCATCTTCCAGGAACATGGTGGCATTCTCCGAATCTTCCCAGAAGGAAAAACCCAATTTGCCGACATAGAGCCAAAATTTGACCGGCTGCTTTTTTTCTGGTCAGACAGACGCAACCCCCACGAGGTTCAGCCTGCTTTTGCAACCAGGTGAGCTTCAACCACAGAAGTGAAACTCATTTACCCATCGTCATGTTTGTCTGGAGCAGGACTTCATTAGGAGGACATTGTCCGGCGTTAACTGACTCGCTCTGAACATTTTGAATTCACCCCCAAAACAATCTTCCTCGAGATGGCAACTAACGTGTTAGTGGTACGCCATGAGGCTTTTTTGGCTCAATCATGGTTGGGAAACACTAGTCCCTCCCATTAGGCAATTTGTAACACGTCTGGGAGCACTTGACAGCCAAAGTACAGTTCTTTTGTTTGTAGTGTGAGCGCTTCCTGGCCAGGCTCAAGCACTTCCATGGTCCAGTTATTAATGATGACCTTGTATCGTACCAAAAAACAAAAGCAGAAAGATGCCAGATAACCCCCCAGAGTCAAAGCTTAAAGTGGGACACTCAGAATAATGCACGTGTGCAAATAAAATGGCTCAAAGGACTGAAATATCAAACGTAATCTCGGAGGCGTCCCAGGTATCGACGGCTCGAGCGGTCACGCCAGTAAGGGTGTTGGCCGTCTCTCGTTCCACCTCGCTCGGTTCTGTTTTTGTTGTTTTTGTTTTGCTTACTCCAGTCATATTGAATTTGAGATTACCCCTCCAAAAACACTCAAGCAACATCTTCAAGCGGCTCTCTGTGAAATATTGAAGTCTAAAATCATGCAATATTTAACAAACAGCCACTTGCATAATAGTATGATAAAGCATAAGGATGATAAACACAAGTCCAAATAATCCACCCAGTCATAAACCCAACGTGCGCTTGTGTACGTGTCATCTAATCAATGCCATCGTTCCACCCTCCAGTTATTGATCACGACTGCCTTGAACAGTGCAAATAAACAAAGATATGAAACAACTCAAAGTCAAAGCCCAAGTTGCACTCGCATACTTGTATGATCAATGGGATCGGCCCTCCCAGGAATTCGAAATGAAAACCGCCACATCGTCCCATACAAATAAACAAAGAGTCCGCGTGAATGCAGCGGTGGTGTAAATATGCCTTAGGGTGCAATAACTGAAAATATATGAACACGATTTGATCTGACTTAAAATGTCGTCTTTTTCAAATCCGTTTGGGATTGCACCTCAACATCATCACTTTAGCAGTGAGTCAGTGCTCTCGCTTTGTCTCTGCAGGTATGCCATCACCGTGTGGTATTTCGATGCAGACGAGCGAGCCAGAGCGAAAGAAAAGTACTCAACAGGTACGGTTGGACGAGCGTTTCAAGCCCGTTTGTCTTCGGCATTGTCGATCTGATCCTCTTTCATGACGCGAACACTCGGAACAAACATATGTCGTCTTATTGTGTGCCTTTTGCTCCGCACGTGCAGGTGCAGGAGAAAAAGGAGTAAAGGTTGAACTCGGCAAACCATCCGATCCCAGCTAGTGCAACGACACCTGTCCGATCCAGGCAGCCAATCAAGTGCTCTGTCCCACTCCAAAAAAGTGGCCCTTAGAGAGCATGTGTGTGTTTTACATGAGCCAGTGGGAAGTGGATGGTTTTGGAAAAAAACAAGCATACACAGCCAAGTGTGTTGATATTCAGTCAAGCCTGACAGCACAACGGACCTTGAATGTCATGACATTGTACTGAAAGGGATTGTGTGTGCGTGTGGTTTTTTTTTTTTTTTTTTACTTCCTTCTCCCGGCCGGCCCACCGTCTTTTTCAATAGGTGAACATTTGCGCCGCAACTCACCGGAATCAAAGCTCATCTCTCAGTGAATTCCTTTAAGGTACAGCATTCTGCATAAACCCAATGCATTATGCTTTTCACGTGGAATCGTCGTTTTTATGCTGCTGTCTGGGAAATGTGCTTGAGTGTGCAAAAATGAGGAATGAGATGCATTAAAAACACATTTGTCCTGACAGAATAATAATGGTCTTAATTTCTTGCCCTTTTTATCAGAAAGTTTTTTTTAATCCAAATGCCCACTGAATGATGTCACTATTCAAATCTAATTTTACACTGCCACCTGCGGGAGGTCAATGGTATAGCACTCATTTTATTTTTGGTGTGGTTCAGAGAATGGATGCATGGAGCTCAATATTTAATGCACTTATTTCCATATAATGGAAGGTGATTTACAAAAGGTCACAAATTAATTTTGTGTCTTAAAGAGACCACTCTAATGTACAGGAGATTGACTAGGGGTCCAGTTTTGTATAACTTTAAAAAGAGCTTCATGAGAAAATACACCTTTTCCTTCCAATGTTTCCTTCATTTGGCAACGAATGAGAAGTCAGAAAATACCTTCAATAAAATACTATAGACGGTTTAATTTTTTCAATTGATAGCACAATCAATTTCAAGGTACAATCTGTATGCATATCGACACAATTTGGACTCCAGCCTCATGAAAATAGCGTTAATAAAACCAGTGAATTTACAAAGCAAATATGGCCTGCTGGTCTTTTTCCTCATTCCAGTTCACTACACATTGTATAAAAACATCCACTCTCATAATAAACTTGATGAACTGGATTGTTGCAGTGGTGTAGAACCACACAGTGATCACACTCAGTGTTTCCAATCATTTTGCAAACCAGAAGTAGAGAGAGCTGTGGTATTCATTTCGGTTTTACACCAGTGCAAACTACAATAAACAGTCAAAATACATCTAACAGTGCCAATCAAAACGGAGTATTAAATATTTTTTATATTATTATTATTAGTTAACCCTATATGACCAATGTGTCTACAGTTGCATCTCAATAAATTTAAAGATGGTGCAAAATGTCATTTATTACAGGACAGCATTACACGCTGGTTGAATCATGATAAGTGGAAAATGTTCGGTGAATATGTTTCACCTTAAATGTAAAAAAGCTTCTTTAATTCTAATTTATGGACTTAGTAAAATTTCTCAAATAAGGACCCCTTTAGGCATATCATCGTGGACATGGCTAATGCACAATACGTTTTGGAGAAGACTGACCACCGGAGCCAAGTGCTGATATTTTTGGCATCCATTAAATAGTTCAATTAAAATTATATACAGTCTTCTGATAGTTACTATACAGTAGACAACAACATTCACATTTTGGGATAGGGACTTTTTATGAAATTCAAATTGAATGAGATGCACCTGCATAGAATTACATGCACAAAAAGTCTCCATTTGTTCTATTATGTCCATTTATCAGAACAAAATAAATGACTTTAAAAATATATAATTCCCTACAATCTATTTGACTCTTTTTATGATCTAAACTACTGTATAATAACAAATTTGTATGAAAAGAAATACACATACAGTACATAGGGATAGAGTGCATAATACAAAGGGTCAGGAAATATATTAATCAGATATCAATATAACGGGAAAAAAAAAAAGAGTAGTAAGATTGGGCCCTGTTTGTACATTAATTGTGCAAATCGTCTTCCCATAAGTAGTCCTTCATATACTGGCACGTTCTTTTATTGAACTAATGTGAATGTATCGAGTCCAGTGTGCTTGACAAGGATAGTAACGCTGTGCAAAAAAACATTTGAAGTCAAGGAATTCATTGTGACCTCATGTCAGTAATGGTTGAGCTCCTCTGGAGGAAGCGGCAGGTGGTAAATGTCGTCCCCTCCGACGTACGCGCTGATGCTGTTACTCTGGCTCCCCCATTCGTAACTGTCGGCAACCAAACTGGTACAAACACAAAAAAAGGGGTGTCATTGAGTCGAAAGTAAACAAAGGCAAACTTTTTGAGCTTAAAAGGTCACAAGTATTTTTTGAAAAATAGAGAAATAGGTCGTTTTTCGCCCGTGCATTAAACATCTCTTTTTGTAACTTTATTTTTAAGGAATAATGTTTTAAACCTGGCTTGGATGTTCTGAGGCATGACGCTCCATGCGAGGTCATCATCACTGTCGTAACGTCGAGGGTTGTCGAAGAAATAAGCCCTGGACGAGAAGACGTGACTTGGAATCCCAGAGCCGGTCTGTGAGACAAGACAGTTTGTTTTCTTCTGGTTTCAATGAAACATCACTTCAGCTCCTTCCAACGAAACATCACGCTGATAAAAGTTGCACCACAACTACTTTCTCATCTCACGATTAAGCTTCCGGTGATAGTGTCATCTGCTTTGAGGCAGTGAACTTTGGAATCCCTGGAAGATGCAAAAAGGAAGCAATGACTCACCCTATCCAGGTTGGGCTGGCGGACTCTGAAGAAGAAAACGACAAGGGAAGTGGGGAGCAGCTCCCATATGAACAAGATCACCCCAAAGACCACATAGCCTGTGTCACCTAGAGTGGACTGTAGATCTGCCTGAAAGAAAATACAAACATGTAGAGAACAATTCAGAGATTGGAAATTCTTGCTATTTATTCCGACTTCATTCGGGTTGCTAGTGAGCTGGTCCCAGATCTTCTTTTTTTATTTTATTTATCAAGGGGATATTTCGAGTGTGGACCACCGGCGACCTAATAAATTGCCTAAAGTAAGAGAGCATTTGTTTCTAATACCGGTCGGTCAAAATATTGCTTTACCGGTCATTGCACCAAAAAAAAAAAAAAGTTTTGCTATTAAATGCAATATGAGATGAAATTCTCAAGCTTACCTGGTCAGAAACGTTGTACCAGTCATAGTCAAAGGAGTTGATGTTCTTATTGGATAGTCCCAGGACCACCAGGTTGTAGCAGGCCCTGGACGTGTACAGGAGGATGACAATGGCTCCTATGGCACTCACCTGGCACACCGACGTTCCCTGAAAAAAAAAATCACCGGGACATCAAACCAAAAATCCTCATCTGAGTTTTTAAACATGGTTGCTCATGACTTACCTTGGATTCCAGATAAATGTTAGCCAGGGACATCTTGGCAATCTTGTAGAGACACAGCGAGAGCGAGACGGCGCACAAGACGAAGAGGGTGTCGTTGATGGCGACCCTCACCAGCACCACAGTGCGGGCGTCTGCAGACGATGTCCTCACCAGCATGGCGCAAACCAGGTTGACGGCCAAAAACAGCACGCTCATGAACAGGAAGACAAGGTACAGTGGCAGCCTTGCGGGGGGGGGGGGGACACAAAAGATTCACTTAGTTGAAATCCAAGAAATTGTGGAAGCATCATTCTTTATGAGATGGATGCAAATTTTGTACTAAGGAGATCGTAAGTCTTTTTAGCATACTGTAAAACTTGTCACGTGACTTACCTGTATCTCAGGAGCTCTGGTGCATATTTGGACTTGGCCTTGAACACGACCTGTCATGAGAAAGAGAAAATGGTGTACTGTAAATACCTCGTGTTGTTATGATGCAACAACCCGTCTTTACTTCTGTATTCAAATTGCAGCAAGTACAAAAAAGGAAGAAAAAAACAAATCAAACAGGAAGCTCGCTGGCTTACACTTTTTCCCCACACACATTTTCTACTGCGGCTAAGAATAAAATTTAGTTAGCGGGCTGAGAAGCTTTTGTTTGATATGCGAATTACGTAAGCAGATGAAGAATGAGTCACTTTTAAAAGCTGATTGGAACCAAGTGTGTTAACACACTGGCACCTCGGTAGGATGACTAAATACAAAATACTAAATGATAAATTGATTCTAAATAGAACCTCAGTTTCAGTTTGTCATCACTGAGGAAGTGGACCTTTATACATATGGCACACCGTTAAGTGCACAGTTACAATCTTATGAGAGCCTATTAAATATTGCATATTTTGGAAGTAAAAAAATTGGAGTTAAATTGATAAAAAATTTAAATTAAATTATGAATTTTGGGAAATTCAACCTGATGCTCTTGTTCACCAGTGGAATGTTCCGAACAGGTGTTTGTTGACCATGCGTCAATTTTTCAATTTTTTGCTGCCACTGTCCCATTTTTTTGGAATATGCTACAGGCATTAAAGTCCAAATAAGAGGATATTCTTACCAAAACAAAAATGTTTGTCGAATTGAATATTTTGGAAATGTTTTGCAGATCATTGCATTCTATTTTTTTATGTATGATTTTTAACAATGTTTGTACAAGTAGCCAGTTGAACCGCCTCAAAATATAACAGTAATATTTGTTGTTAGTTACAGAGGAAAAACTAAACAAGCCCATGAGTATTATTACGGTATCTGTCTACATGTGCTGCTCCATTGTTTCTGTTCAAATATTTGTTGCTTGAAGGGTTATAACACTGCAATACAAATGCTTTTGTGAGCCTGTTTTTTTTTTTTTAATACAGATGTATTTTTGAATCTTTTTAATGGTTTGACAGTGTACTTTAACTAAAGTTGGATTTAAACACTTACCAACTAAGCCACTAAAGTTTAATGTCGCTCATGAACACCTGGATAGTTTTTGCAGGTGGTGTGAAAAAATAGAAATATTTTGCCCCTCTTATGTGGATGTGGTATTAAAGAAAATATTAGTAAATATTAACCTCTCTGTACGAGACAGTTCTGCCTTACCACAACAATATTAGACTGTGCAGGTGTAACAGTGTTAAGTTTCTTCCATTCATTTCAGATCGTGGGTATTGATTTTTTTTGCATAAATGACAAATGCATCATGTTTGCACTCACCTGTGCAAAGTAGAGGTTCATGAGGCTCAATGTAAAAAACTGCAGGCACACGGGGAAGCAGTACAGCAGCCAGAAGGGAAAAGGCCCCAAAGTGTTGGCCGTCACAAAGTTCTTGAAGTAGAAGGAGAAGAGCACCGTGCGCAGGGCCGACCAAAGCAGGCACAGGAATAGGAACACTGTCTGGTAGCTGAAGCGCTTGTGCCGGTAACGCAACACCAACCATAGTTGGACGTAGATGAAGATGAAGAGCAGCGAGTAGAAGGCGCTGTAGACCACCGTCAGACCCAGGGTCACGTAAGGGGGCACGGCCGGCGTGAGAGTGGGCAGGGGGAACGACTCCCGAGTCTCCTCCACCGGGGCCTCCATGAGCGTCTCCGCGATGAGGACGAGAAGGAGGAGGAGGAGGAGCCCGGCTCCTGACCAGCGACCGCGTCAAAAAGCAGCTCAAGCCGGTGCAGACGAAGCGACTTAGCACGCACGACAACGCAGTCAAGAGAAGGGAAGCGGCAAGGGAGGAATGAGGCTCACTTCCTGAGCCTGATACAAGCGCAAGCACATGATCGGATGAGGATGGCCGGCCGGTCGCTCGCTCGCTCTCGGAGGTGCACAGAAGGAAGCTGCACGGGACCAGAGCCTGCAACCTCCCTCCCTGATCGGATGGCTGGCTCTCGATGCATGACACGCCCCCTTTGCAGTGACGTCACGAGACGCGTCAGCTGACGTACACTTGCTGTACCTTTAACCCTGTCAGGGAGGGCTTCAAATCTGCTAAAGGGTCCCTGGAGACAAGTGCTGCTTCGCACGTACACCGAGAAGTCACAGCATCAGGTTCTAAAAAGATAATACTCAGTTTTGATGCGAAAATGCCAATGTTTAGATCATGCAATTGCAGACCTAACCAAATTTTCATTTTCTTGTAAGCACATGGTGCCACTTTAAATTCAAGTTTTGAAAAGGTATATAGATATTGGATGTTCAATTGCCAGCAAGTTTGATTAGAAATGAAAGTTGCTGGTTATTAATATAATAACTTTAGGCATACCATAACACAAATTGTTGCTACTTTTACTCCCCCAAAGTAGTAATGAAATTATTAGAGGTTGCTGGCTGTATGATGATACATTTTAATGGTGTCCCTAAAAACAAAATGTCACTCTGAAGCCTAGTTAGTAGGAAGCTTCTGGGCGAAGACGCAGAAATCACATTTCCTATTGCAAAACAATCGTCCCCACCCTGTCTGTGGTTTTAAACACACATTCATTTAATATCAGTGTTTATCACAAAAGACATGTGGGGTAACCTCTTGAACGAGTCATGTGAAGACAATGACCGTTTATTCTGGTAAATTGCCTGAATCAAGTCAAATATGAGCAAGGTTTGCAAAAATTGGTGATAAGTGTGGGGGTGGTTTCACATCAGTGGAGCATGTGAAAATGCAAGAGGCCAAAGTGGAAGGTCATCTGACCGCATTCATCACTCTACACCGTTGTAACACTCCACAATCCCAAAGTTCTAAAAAAGCAGGGTTCCGTGGTGTAATGGTTAGCACTCTGGACTTTGAATCCAGCAATCTGAGTTCAAATCTCAGTGGAACCTTAATTTATTATTGATGTTGCACTCCAAAGACGTATATGTTATGTTGTTAGTTTACCGAAAGACTCAAAATTTCCCACTGGTGTAAATATGGGTAATAATTATTTTTTTCTCAATAAGATGTATCTTACCTGTCATTCAAAGTGATTTGGGTTAGACTAGGATACATTGTGAAGAAAACTTGCATGTATGGTTCAAATGCTTTTTCCAGCGCCTCCATCTCATTACCCACAATGGTCACATGATGGCACTGTTAACCCATGTTATACATTTACATTTACATTTACAAGGGTATAAACCAAATACAGTGAACTCTAAAACTCATGCCTCATTCACTTTCCAAAACTGCACAAATGTGGTTCGTATTGATGTAAGCTCAAGGCTCAGTTTATTGCTATTTTATCTGCTGTATAAACATCTGAGGTAGCCTATACGGTCCAGAAACACAATGTGGATGCAGCTGGCTCAGCTATTCAAAACAAGGCAAATTGGCTTGTTTTGAAGAATGAAGAAATAAGTTTAAGAAGATGACGCATCAAGGTCAGATGACACGAAATCGAGCTAACAGACTCAAGTGGCTGTCCATCCATAAAACAGGAGGGGAAAAGAAGTTTATTCTCAACGTCTGAATGTTGAGTGTCTAGTCTGTGATCATAAATGTTTTAATCCAAGTGGCCATCAGGTTCTGTTGGTGGTCACTGGGCCATGAGGTGATGTCAGTGCCCCGGTGGGCCTCCGGCTTGCCTCCAAATGCACTAATATGGCTTCAGTGGATCTTCACACAGTGGATCCTTTATTTGGATTCTTTATAAACTGAGGTAGATAATACAGTCAACGACATTTCACTTCAGGATGGCAAAAGCTGGCCTTCTTCTCCACTGCCGTAGTTTAAATGAGTGAGTGAGTAAAGTTTCAGTTGACGAGATGTTACCTAAGGTAAGTCCCTTTGAAAGGAGATGAAACTAATCTGAGATTTCAACAGGTATGATTATTCAACAATAGGTGTGGTGGAAATCCAGGCAGAGTTGACATGACCCTTGAGGGCCTGCACAATTAATTCAGCAGATAACAATAAATGAAAAACCAACAACACCTTGGTCATGGTCAGATGTAAAGGTTGTAAATAAACAAAGACAACTTTTCTTTTCTTTGCACTTTTTCTTCCTCGTTTTTTTTATAAGGGAAAACAACCTTTTGTTGCTAGATAGACAGAGAGAGAGAGAGAGATTTTATTTTTTCATCTCAGTGTATTTGCATTTAATTTTATAACTGTTCTTTAAATATTCACTTACAATTTTTATGTGCAGCTTACTTTAACCGAATCAGTATTAATTAATTTGTTTATCTATTTCTTTTATTTATTTCTTGAGATATACATTTTTAAACGACACAAATGTGGATTATAAACTATTTAAAATGTAATACGTTTTCCAAGATACTGTAGTTTTTTTATGTTGGTCAAGATAATGGCACTACGAGAGGTTATTATTTTTCAGGTGTTTGCTGATATAGCAACGTAAAAGTAAAGTGAAAGCTTAATGTGAGATTCGTGATGGGGGTTTTTTTTTTTCTCCAAAGTGAAAGAAACTACTTGAAGAATCTGCCTTTAAGATCAACATGAAACAGTGAAGCATGCCCTCCTTCTCATTTCCTTTTCTAGTATTGCTATTTGATGAAAGAAGCCCCGAGCGCCCCCCCTCAACTCCGCTCAACTCCGCCCCAAGTCCTTCAAACTCTGCCTGAACTTTCCTCACTGGAGGCCGGGCGTCACTCTGCTCCGTGGACCTCCTCCGTTCCGGTCACGGTGCTGCAGACTCAAGCACAAGCAGGACTGCTCCGAAGCCCCTCTAGAAGACGAGCAATGGAGCAAGCGTGGCTCCTCTGCGCCTCTTTCCTCGCAATGGTGGCGTCGGCACAGAGCTTAACGCGAGGAGACTTTTTCCCGTACGGTCCGAGCGCTGGAGATCAACAGTTGGACGCGGGCGATGACCTCACGCACAGACTTGAACTGGAAAAGCCTGTGCTCTTTTATGATGGCACTTTTAACAGCATCTTTGTAAGTAAATTCGTATTTTACTATTACTACCATGGAAATAAAAAACTTCAATGCTCTAAAAAACGTCCTTTGGTTTGGTTGGACAATCCACGATGGTCTTGCGCAATTACGCACTTCTTTTGGGGTGTACATTTTTATCAAACGGCAAAAACATATGGGGTCAAAGAATAACGTATTTCTTGGTTATCACAAAGATTGCATGAATCGTTTGGAATGCACGTGTCCTCCTCACATTCTTGGCAGCCCCAGGTTATCACCTCACTGTTGACCTACAGCCTAAAATTCTTCAACCAAGTGGTTGGCGAGTCTTTTGTACGAATGTAGTCATGTTTTCAGCTGTTTCCTGCCCTATCACTGAAGTTTTTATGAGGAGCATATTAATGTAAAAAAATGCAACAATTCAAAATTGGATGAAAGATCCACCATTGTGTGGGACACACAAGCAACCCTTTATATTCCCCCAATCTGCTTTTTAAATAAAAGGGCTGTGTCTTTGTTTTCAGCTTTAATGCATGAGAGAATAATGTATTTAACCAGATTCTGGGTACCAGAGGAATTCATAAAGTCTGTCTTTAACTGACAGACATTTTACATCTGAACACCCTTGTGCAACTTCGATGTCCAATCAGGCACTTTTGAGTCATGTGGGAATCTTTTATTTTGTGCATTTCTGTGCCCTAAATTGGGAATAAATATTTTTCGAAGTCAAACAAAAACATGCGTGGGGTTTCCCCTCTGCTCCGTTACGTCACCCACCACAAACATATTAGTCAGCTCTAATTAAGATTCTTCACACAGCAGATGAAACATTGTTATGAACTAGTGTCTATGTTTGTGCCCGGTGGGGGGAACACTCACCTCTTTATATCTGACAAAGCTTTAACCGACCAGAAAACAAATATACCTCTGCTTACAATAAAAAGTTGTGATACTTACAACTTACTTAAAAGGTCTAAACCGCACACTGACTGACCATTTTCCCAGCTTTTGGGCCAGGAAGTGGCTGTAATGAAGATTACTTGAGGCTCTCTGGGGCTGCTGGTCAGGGGCAAGGACAGGAAACGTAGCGCTCTTGCTCCCCCACCGCCCACCCCCTGATCAGGAAGTTAAGGAGCCCCATGTGCCGGGGGCGTCTGCGTGTGTTTTTGACATGAGCTCAGCTCTTCTTTTCATCTGCCTCGCGAAGAAAGTAAAATCTTTGTCCGATGGCATCTCGTTCATCAGCGTTCGTGTGCCGCCAAGCAGCAGCCTTGGATCATTAGTCTAATGAGTTTGGGATAGAGATCAAAGTGGGACACATTGGACTGGAACAGTCCTTCCACGTGTCTGTCCTAGTTCTTGTGAACAAAGTTGTCCCCAGTTACAAGCCTCACCAATCCACATCTTGTCATTTCAGATCAACACCAACGGCTTCATCGCCACCGCACAGCCTAAAACCGAGTCGACCTACCTTGGCAAAATGCCCGCTCCCTTCGGAATGATCGCGGCTCTGCACGGAGATCTCGACACAAGCGATGCAGAGGGGAACGTTTTCTTCCGTGAAGACAGTAGCCCGGACGTGCTGGGTCAGGCCGCGGAGCACATCAACAGAGCCTTCCCAGACGACCAA
Organism: Syngnathus leptorhynchus; assembly: GCF_054491065.1. Lineage (NCBI taxonomy): Eukaryota > Metazoa > Chordata > Actinopteri > Syngnathiformes > Syngnathidae > Syngnathus > Syngnathus leptorhynchus. The sequence goes on along the minus strand of NC_141204.1, from coordinate 9,403,366 downwards.
AAAGTCAGTCCCACCCACGTGGTGGTCATCACCTGGATCCACGTCGCCCAAAAGGAGACTGAAAGCACCGGCGAGAAGAAAGTGAGCCTCATAATGATGTAATCATGTGAAAGATAGAAGATGCCTGAGTGGTTTGTAGACATGACCTTTTGGCCTTTAGGGTTGTAAACTATGTGAGCATCAGCCACTAGTCTGTTTGAATGGCAAAGTAGATACTGAAGGCACGCTCGTGAATTAAATGCTCATGCCATTTTTCCCTTAACAGAGAAACACATTTCAACTGGCCATTGCATCAGTGGGGTCTTCTTCATATGCTATAATGCTATATCCCAGAGATGGGATACAGTATACTAATACTCCCGTAGGGGAGACTAGCGTCATCCTGCACGCTGGCTTCAGTAAAGGCCTGGTTCGAGGTTTCCTATTTTCCAGTCAGGGCCCATACTATCGCACCACCAATGACGAAGACGCATCCATCAGTGCTTTAGCCGAGTAAGTCACGACGTACACCATAACGCCATTTCCATTGTGTTGCTTTCATTGAAAAAAGTCTTTTCACCCATTTAGGCAGACCAACTCAGGACTCAGGGGGGTTTGGGTGTATGAGATTGGAACGTCGCCTTATTTTACTAACGTGGCTCCAGGAGAGGTGAGCGAGCTGCCCACTGAGGCCACACTGTCCCGTTCCACCGTCGACACAGAAGAAGTCCCCGATTCCAGGGGCGTTGTGTATACCAATGGACAGCAAGAGGTTTACCCTCCTGTTGAAGTAGAAGAAGGACAGATCCAAGTAGATCCCGTTCAATACCAGCCCTACCGACCCGACAACTCAGAAGTGGTGGTGGTGGTGGATGACACGGATATAAATGTCGATGGTGAGTTGGAATGCTGCTTGTTGATGTCATTGGATTGAATTTATATCATTTTCTGCTTGTGTTTCTGTGTTTTAGTGTTTGCGTACAACCTTGGCACTTGTTCAAATAACAGACAAAAGTGTTCCCAATTTGCTGACTGCAAGGACCACTCCAGTGGATATTGCTGTCACTGCAGGCCCGGTTTCTATGGCAATGGGATACAGTGCGTGGCAGAGGGTATGGCCATGTTACGTTCATATACAATTAGAAAAAGTGGCTTTATTTGGACGGATTCAGCGATTGGGTTCATGTAGATCTGGCAATGTATCACGAGACGATATTAAATTCCTTTTTTGCAATTTGCAATTTAAGCGACCTTCTAAATTTCACAACCTTTTTTTGTCATATGATTATTTTCCTCAAAATAGACCCATCATGCCTCTTTATCGCAAAGTAGGACATTTAATCGCCTAAAAAAAATTCTGCTGCAAATCTTAAAATATCACCATAGTTCAAAAAATTCCCCCAAAATACTATAAAATAGCAGTTGAATTTGTTCTGCAAAGGGTTAAATATGTTTTCCCCCGTTACAACGGTGGCCTCACTTACTCTAGTTGGGATTCATGGAATGTTTTACTTTTAAATTATTTGAACATTCATTTGTCTCACAACTGTTTAGGTTTGGTGCTAGTGGTGTAGTATATGTTGCTGTATTTCCACTCCCAATCCCAGATAAAAAAAAAACATGAATAAATAGTGGGTTGTATCAGGAAAGGCATCCCCTGTAAAAACTGCCAAACAAATCATTCTAGTGACTCTTTTCAGACAAAACAAAATTCACAACAACAACTATTTAGGTTCGTACGACTGATTAGATTCGTACAAAGTACATCTCGGCTGCTTGCACTCCGACAAGAATGAGGCAGAAGTAAAACGCAAAGATCTTGTACCGCTTCAACCCCGTCAAAACCAAACTTAATAACAAATCATTGCTCCACAGAATGATAATGACGCCTTCCTGGAAATTGTTCTCCGACAGTCCATATTTAGCGAGACGTCAATGAATAGTGACATAACGCTTATTTGTCTTGCTAGGAAAACCTCAGCGGATGAACGGTAAAGTACATGGCCAGGTGTACGTGGGCAACTCTCCCACTCCGGAGCGCTTCAACAGTAACGATCTGCACTCGTACGTGGTGGTGAACGACGGACGTTCTTATGTGGCCATCAGTGACATCCCTCAGAGCCTCGGACCCTCGCTGATGCCCTTGTCAGCGCTGGGCGGTGTGATCGGGTGGGCCTTTGCTCTTGAGCAGCCCGGCTTCAAGAACGGCTTCAGCATTATCGGTGAGGGAGAGATTCAGTATCCGAATGTCACAATTCGTCATACAGCTGTGCTCGTTGAAATTCCCCAAGAATGACCTCAGCGGAGACCCACGGGGCGGCAGCTAATCTATCGCTGGTGTGGTCTCTATTAACCCTTTTTGTGCTCGTCTCCTAGGAGGAGTTTTCACTCGGCAGGCAGAGGTCACCTTTCTACCCGGGAATGAAAAGCTGACGATCAGGCAGGAGTTTAAAGGCATCGACGAACACGACCACCTTGCGGTGAGCACAACCCTGGAAGGTCGAGTTCCTGAGGTGCCTCGTGACTCCACCGTCCAGGTGGAGTCCTACTCTGAGATCTACCAGTACAGCAGCAACTGTAAGTAAACCGCCATTGTGGAAATGTCAGGACTAATTTAAGAACATGTTTACATGGGAGGAAAATTGTTATTTCCTTTCAGTAATCACCTCATCCTCCACGCGGAAGTACGTGGTCAACTTGCCCGACGGAACCAAGGACGAGACGAGGACGTATCAGTGGCGTCAGACCATTTCCTTCCAAGGTTGTCAGCACGATGAGTCCAACAGAGACACGCGGCCCACGCAGATGCTCAGCGTGGACCAGGTCTTTGTCATGTACGACCCCAAAAATGAACTCATCCGCTACGCCATGAGCAACAAAATCGGAGACATCAACGGTGAGCTTCGGGACATTATCGTTTTCTTCATAGCTCATTTCCATGACATGCTGGCAAAAAAACTGTTTGCTATGAATTCAATCACTGTTTTAAAACTTTTCTCAGGAGGACAACCAGAAGAGAATCCATGTTTCACCGGAAGACACGGCTGCGACACCAATGCGGTTTGTCGACCTGGAGAGGGGACAAAGTTCACATGCCAGTGCGCCTCTGGCTTCACTGGTGACGGACGCACGTGTTACGGTATGGTCAATTTCAATATTCGGTAGATTGTTTCCAGAATGTTTACTTAAAAAAAAAAAAACAGAAGCTGTGCAGTGAGATAGACTGCCGTCATTTGTCGATTAGACATTTCGAGTCAATCCAGCCTTTTCTTTCATGACTGAACAATCTCACTAATTTGCAGAGTGAGAAACGTTTTTCAATCGTCGCCCTTTTCAACCAGAGAGAGACAGGAAGGCATACAAAGAGGAAGGATGTATTTTAGACAGATGCTATCTGGAATGAACAAATCTTCATTAGCTCTGATCTCCTGTCATCTGCTAATGAAAGACACAAATTTAACAAATCCGGATTTGGAAGATTACGTGTCATTTATTATTAACATGATTCTTGTCTGATAACTGTTACTTATCTCCATTAGACATTGATGAGTGCAGAGAGAATTCTGAGATTTGTGGCTCACATGCTATTTGCAACAACCAGCCTGGCACCTTCCGCTGTGAATGTCTCGATGGATATCAGTTTGCAAGCGACGGGCAGACATGTGTTGGTAGGTACTCGGCTCACCAAATAAAATCATTTATAAGCGCTGTTATTTCATACAACAAAACATGAGTAATGATAGATTTTTTGTGGCAGAACTAGGATTTGCTTTCTTTGGGGTTTGCTCATCAACCTACAAAACAAAAATCTTTTTGACAAAACCCCAGATTTCTGAAAAAATTCAGATACTAAAGATTTATTTTGTGTTCCTTGCGGGAGAAGGCTGAAAATATGGAAAGAAATTCCCAGGAAAAAAAAAATTCGGAAAATGAAAAGTTAATCATCTGGGAAGGGAGGGCAAGGATATTTGGGGAGGAGGGGGGGCAGTGCCCTTTCGCTCCCCCCCTCTAGCTCCGCCAGTCCTACTCTACTCTGAAACGACATAAATACGTCTTTGGGAGTGAATGATTTGATAGGGGAGCTGTTTCGAGCGCCTCAGCGCAAAACATGTACTCAGCTGCATTTGTCTGGCTTCCTTCACCCATCAGCTGTGAGTCGACCCACGGACGCGTGTGAAGAGGGTACTCATACCTGTGACATTCCTGAGCGTGCTCAATGCAGCTACACTGGAGGTTCCTCCTACATCTGCTCCTGCCTGCCAGGTTTCACAGGAGATGGAAGAGTCTGCCAAGGTAAAACCTCAGAGACACAAATCCACTATACAGACTTGAATTGTTGCACCATCTGCTCAAGAGCCAGGGGGGGAAGTAAGCTGGGTTACATCATGTATTTGCTGGAACGGGATAGTAAAACATAGAAAACAGATGGACATTTCAGAGTATAGCTTCTTTGTTGGCTGCTCTTCCGTAAGTTACATTCATAGTGTCGGAGTCCTTGCTTGACTCCCAAATCATTCTGTGTAACGCTAACCATAACATGAGATAGTGGAATGATAGCTCAAGTTTTTTTTTTTTTTTTTGCCTTGAAGACATAGACGAGTGCCAGCCGGGCAGATGCCACCAGGACGCCTTGTGCTACAACACCCAGGGATCCTTCACCTGTCAGTGTAGGCCCGGTTACTACGGCGATGGCTCTTATTGCTCACCAGGTAAGTTTAAAGGCACGCCGCCAGTTTTTTTTTTTTTTTTTTTTTGTCTCGCTTGGCCAATGAATGACTTCAACAGCCAATGTGATTTCACACCCCTCGGTGGACTGACAGGAAACATGTGTTCTGTTATGTCTGCTAACATCCAGCTGCTCTGTTTTGGATGGCTGCCACTGGAGTGGAGCCAGTTTTGTAATAGTGTTCATAGTTCTGAATACAAAATCAACAGTACAAACTCACAAAATGGATCATTCACATTCTCACCATTGTTTTAGTCCAACCATCTGTGTGCAGTGAATTTTCCACAACTGGCATTTTTTTTTTTTTAAGGGGGAGTTTTTGTGTCATTTAAGATCAAACAAGGAGAAAGGAAATAAAGATATTTACGCATTTCTTTTCAGAGCGGACAAAAACTCAATGTGAGAGCCACAGAGACAGTCTTCTTGGTGTGACTGAATTTGGCCCCCGTGGTCCGCGACCTCCTGTTGGGCAGTACATCCCCACGTGTGATGAGAACGGCAACTATGAATCCATGCAGTGTCATGGCAGCACAGGGCACTGCTGGTGTGTGGACCGCAACGGACAAGAGATCCCAGGGACACGCTCAGGTCCTGGTGGTCGACCCATGTGTGAGTTCATCACACTTGATTTGACATCCCACGCTTTCATTCCATTCTTTTCAGATACGATACAAACAGTTGGTCCGTTCCTACAAATGATTGTGTTTTCATTATCTGTTAGGTATTGACCATGGTGGGGTGAGACCACCCATTGGCCCCACCCCTCGACCTGACATTTACCCCTTGCCGCCTGGCACACATCTGCTGTACGCCCAGAGCGGCAGGATTGAGCACGTCCCCCTCGAAGGTTACGATATGAAGAAAGAAGACGCCAAGACTATCCTTCATCTACCTGTGAGTTTTTTCCCTTTTTAGCTCATCTTGTTTAAGATCCACGTGGTCAAAGCAGACCATGACAGTTTCTAGAAACAGCTGCTAACAAGTGCAACTTGATTCATGTGGTCTAATGAGTGGTGTACATTTTTTTTCCACTACCATCAAGCTGTTATTTTCAAGGCGTTAGTTGAGGTGTTTCATAAAGTGCTTGTAAAAAGCTGCAAGATTCCTGTTGAATTCCTTGAATTCAAGGCCTGCCTGCCCGTTATTGGAGGCACATGGTGACATTTTCCTTAATTACAAACATTTTCTCAGATTTTCACACCAGCTGTTCTTAAGTCTAGTCTGGCTTTTTCGGCGATAGATTTATGTCTCGTCATTAATGTCAGACAATACATCTGCTTCATGTTTGTATTTGCGACCACTCGTTTTTTTTAAGTAAGCACGGTTCAAAGCTGTTGTTTGGCATCTGCTCCACAGGAGAAAGTAGTTATTGGAGTGGCCTACGACTGCGTGGACAAGATGATCTACTGGACCGAGATCACGTCTCCATCAATCAGCAAGGCCAGCATTCAGGGGGGAGAACCTGTCACGCTCATTAGATCAGGTAACACCTCCCTTTACATCCATCTCTCACACTCACTTGTCAGAAACAATTTTTTTTTAGATGTGGACTTAACTTTTTTTTTTGTCAAAGATCTGCAGAGTCCAGAAGGGATTGCAATCGACCACCTGGGACGAACTATGTTCTGGACTGATTCTGTGACGGACCGCATCGAGGTGGCCTCGCTTGACGGCTCCCAACGACGTGTCATTGTAGACTCCGGTCTCGTCAACCCCCGTGCTATTATCGTGGACCCACCCAATGGGTGCGTGATGGTGTTTTCTTTAAAGAATACAAAGCCCTGCAGAAAATGGCTGGATAGATGAATTGGTTGATATTCTACAAAACTGTAAGAGATATTGTTTCCATTTATTTATTTCTACATCGTTACAGTAATCTGTACTGGGCCGATTGGGACCGAGACGCTCCCAAGATTGAAACGTCTTACATGGACGGCTCCAACAGACGGTTGCTTATTAAAGACAATCTGGGCCTGCCGAACGGCTTGACCTACGACGCCCAGAGTTCTCTGCTGTGTTGGGTGGATGCAGGTAGGTCAGAGGGCGTGGCGATGAAGTGGTCAATGAAGTGCCATTTGGAAATCCGACCTGATTGTAATCTGTTGCGTATAGGCACACATAAAGTGGAGTGTACCGACCCAGGCCGAGGAGACCGCAGACAGATCTTGGAGGGTCTTCAGTACCCATTTGGAGTTACTTCCTTTGGGAAGAACATCTACTACACAGATTGGCGAAGGTTTGAATTGTTTGCTTCCCACCCTTGTTGGAGCCCAGTCACCATGGTTACAAAAGTCGTATTTACACGAGATAAGATTGCCGCTAAAAAATCTGCACAATTATAACGAAAGTGTATGATCTAATTTAAAAGTGTGAACTCACTCATAAGTTTGTGAAACAAACTCACAAGTAGAAGAGTGTCTGGAAGGTCAGTCTTGAGCCAGGACAGAGAGACAAACTACTTGGCACTTATCTGAATTGGTTGCACGAATAAAACGAGTTTCATGTGACATCAAGCAGAATGGAGGTTTGATCCTCAAATGCATATTTTTCCAACTTTTTTTTTAGAATGTAAACTTCACACCTCCCATGGCATTCAACATGTGAGCTTGCACTACACTGGCATTAAAAAAGCTTGGATGCCTTCCCGTCCTCAGACATTCTCAACTTGATACTGTCTAGCTTTTTTCCTCCATGTGGTTCATTTTCTGTGTTTGGGCGGTGTTAGATCGGCGGGGGTTGGGATGTCTGTTTGTGTGTATGTGTGTCTATGTGGAAAGGCATCCTAAAAAGTGGCAGCTGCTTGCAATTTCTTCACCTCAGTTGGGGGAAGGTATACACTTCCACAGTTGCACATCAACAAACTCTGCCAGTCCCATCTGCCCACACTTACTCACTCCTGACAGACTTTACACAAAACACACAGACTGGTCACTTTGAGGAGTTTCTCATCTGTCTGAGTCTTGGATCTTTTTTCTATTATTTACTACAGGGACGCTGTGGTCACAGTGGATCGCTATACGGGCAGGGAATCTGACGAGTTCCAGCCTCAGAAACGCTCCAAGCTATATGGGATCACCACAGCCTACGCTCAATGTCCTTCAGGTGAATGCGATGACCGCAATATGGCTCCATGTTGACATTTTCTCTCTCCGGTGTCACCTTCCCGCTCAAGTGTCACCTTTCGTCTACTGTCCTCCTCATGAGCCATTCTTAGAAAGTCCTTGACCCTCATACTTTTATCGGCTATCCTCAAGTCAGACCTTTAATCTAGCCTTCAATGAATCCCATTTTTTTATGAGCACTGGGCCCGCTTTGAAACATTCCAAGGGTGTTTTTACGACCATAAAGTGTAGCTTCTCTCGTTGACCTAAAACCAAGATAACACTGAATATGACTGAATATGACTGAACACACAACAGCCCTAGGCCTCATCCTCCCTTCTGGATAAGGCTCCATGCATGAATCCAGGGAATGTGCAGACCAGTGGGAGGGCCTCCAACATCTGCTGTTAGCTATGTGTTTTTCTGTAAGCATGTATATGTCTGTAAAACAAACCACGAAGAGGCTGTTTCCTGTCGCTCCCCTGCTATGCTCGTTTATTTTAATAGGGCCTTCCTGCATCTGTATGCTTCCTCCAACAGGACAAAACTACTGTGCGGTCAACAACGGCGGCTGTACACACCTCTGCTTAGCAACACCCAACGGTCGCTCCTGCAAGTGTCCCGACAATGCGGTCGGCGTGGGCTGCGTCGAGAGAAACGGCGAGTATTGAGGCACGGCAGCAAAATAAAAGCCACTCGGCCGGCGTTACCGTGATGTAACCGCTGAAAATGCCACTGAGGTGAATTTACTGTGCCTTTTATTGCTCATCGCTATTCTTATCTGCATTTTTTACATGATAAAATTCCAACAGAATTGTAAATATGGACACTATTATGTTGACATTGTTTTCCCGAGTGCACATAAACTGAGAATAAAACTCAAGGGATTAGTAATTTAATGTGAAATACGTTATAGTAACACATGACACTATTTCCTGTTGGTTTGGGCTTGTTTCTATTAGTAATGTTGTCAGTTATGATTGAAGTTCCTGTTCAAGCTTTGTGGGATGAGTTTACATGGTGGGCAGAAAAAAATAAAAAGCTTTTTCTAACAAATTTCTTTGCATTGTCTGTGACTTTAGTGTCATCATAGTGACCTCTTGTGTTTAGTAGAGTACATTACATCTATAATCCAACAATAGTAGGCAAAGCACATACTTTTTTTGAAAAGGCAGGCATTTTATAAACGTCCCGTTGGAATATTATTTGCACATGCAGTTTCACAAATTTATATTGCACCCAAATCCACCATGACGTGTGATTTATTCCTGAATATAATCGTGCGTCATCCAATGGAAAAAAAACAACAGACACGTAATAAATTAGACGAAATTTCCCTGCAATTTGTCTTAAGGATCAAAACAAATGTATTCTTGACTGAGATTACGGCAATTTCAAGTTACCCTGGTGATTATTATGCAGATTCCATAAATTTTTAAAAATATTTTAAACCTAAATTAATCCAGGAAATTGATTTGCCAAGGACATTATTCCATAATATCGTAAAAATACCGTATTTAAAACAACAAAACACAATTAAATCCCGTGTTGCAGTGCCCTACACCATATTTTCTTTAAACTCGTTTGAAGACTTATTTTGTTCTTTGGCTTTTGACTGGCTAACTGTATGTTAGCCTGTGTCTCAATTTAGTTTTCGCTGTCTTTGAGATTGTTCCATATCTATATATGAAGCGCTTTGTGAAAGCTGTTGTAAAATGTGCTATATAAATACAATTGTATTGTATTCTGAATGAGAAAGACATTGTGCCTTGCAGTCAAAAATAAGGTTTAAAGTTTAGTACATTATAATAACCAGTAGGTTGTTTTCATTTAGGGAGGAAAAACAGGTATGTGTGGAAATACTCTCATCCTCTTTTGCCTTTGACATTATGCACGGAAACAAGACATGCGAACTCTGTATTCCATTAAAGGTAAGTAATTATAGAACCAACTTTAACAATACACGAACTGCGTCGACAGCTGCCATGCAAACAGTGCAACACTCTCGCTGAGTGGAACTGATACTGATGAATGATTGGATTGCAATTACCAATATATTACCACATTTTGGGGCGCATAGTATTAGAAAGTGGTTTTAATTATGCAAAGCGAGTATGTGACTATTGGGGCTCATTACAAATATGGTATGGTTGGAAATACTCGGGTTTTCTCATTCACGCTAGAAGAGTCAAGCGATTGAGAATAGAGACGACTTTGTCCAACAAGAGTTTTCAACATAAAAGCTTGTTGGCAAACCCTTGGAATGGTTCTTTAAACGATAACTTTGTTTTAATCAAATCACCAGTTGTGTTAACTTTCATTTAGTAATTATTTGGTCTTAAAATGTGGTAAGCAAGTCTCTAAACGAACTGCATTTATTTTTTAAAAGATGACTGGACCGGAAATGAGTACTGAAACATTTGTAACTTCACCAGCTTCTGTCACATAGCAGCTAGCCTAGCAAAATAGCTAGTTTAAGCCCTCGTATCCGTGTTGTTTTGTTTATTTTCCGGTGTGTCGCAAATTGCGGGTTTAGTGCTGGTACAAGTGCGTGTTGCTGCTGTGTGATGGACAAATTCGTCATCTGAGTCTCAAAGTAACTAAGGGTCATGTGGTACCTCTGCAGATGCTGAATGAAAAAGTGGGGGCGAAAAAGCAGTGGAGTGAAGCATGAATCTGCTATGAACGACTCCAGAGATCATTTGGGGATTCGGTCGACGCTAGTCGAAGAACTTTGGAAGAACTGGGAATGTTCACTTCATTATTACTCCTGGCCTCCTCAGCATCTTGATTGGCGTTCTACCTGGAGGCGTGGACATCATGGCCAGTCCATGGCAGAGCGACTTGTCTTATATGTGGGAAAAATATATGGACTGTAGGCTTCAAGGAGCGGATCTGCAGGTAGGTGCTGCAAAGTGCAACACTCAACTCATCTAGAAACATTTACAATTACATTGGAACATTTAGGGCCAGTTTCCTGATTGTTTATTGTGACGATGCTTTGCAATCAATCAAAAAGTACTTTTTCCAAATAATTGTGACGATGCTTTGCAATCAATCAAAAAGTACTTTTTCCAAATATCTCCACTGTAGTTTTCAGTCTTCTCATATCTTAATTTTGCCTCATATTTTGCTTCTGCCTTTTCACGAGTGAGTGATGAGCACAGTCCAAAAATGGCAATATTAAAATTCTAACCAGCATAGATAAATAACTGATCTGCATGATTTCTTTCAATAGGGGATTTTCCGTCTTAAAACAAATCTAAGCAGCTGAAATAATTTAAATTGAGAATGAGAGTATTGTGCGTGTGTGTACCGATTTATTAATTGTCATAATTAAGATTGAAGGATAGATTAAAGTCATGCAGCGCTTGTCATGCTCTCACAGTAATCAGATGTGAAAGAAAGATTGGAACAAAGTGATTCTTCATGTTGCCTGGGACACGGCAAAAACCTTCGCCTGTGATCCGCTCCATGTCATGTGGCTGACATGGAGTTACCGTGCTCAGGTGGAGGCTGGTGTCTTCAATTCAGAGTTTTTAGAAATTGCTTCTTAAGTCGATCAGCATGCTGCTGCTCTTTCAGTTGCTCTCCCACTGTCAGCCATTTAGTAGCAGCCTGATCACGAGACTTGCGTTAGGCCGTGGATGATCGAATTTTGCCAATATTTTAATCCATTATTTCTTTTTTCTTTTTACCAATCATTTAATCCATCAGTTCTCATGTTTGAGTAACCTTTTCGAGACTGTGGTATCCTAGAAGTTGTCCCATTTTGTAGTTTCCTGGAAATGTTTTGACTTTTCCTTGTGTGTTTTTTGTTTCTTTGCATTTATATAAAGCGGTCAGCTTTTCGCAATACTTTTGTCAAATGTATCTCATCGGCTGGACGATTATGAAAATAATCATATTAATCACAATAATTTGGATTGAGTTTGAAATGATTCATTGACTTCACATCTTTAATTTGATCCAACTACTCAATTACTCAACAATATCCTCACAAGCTCATGCTTCTTCATCCCTGCACGTTGAACACCTTATTCTTCAACTCTCTTTTGTTTTTGTGAAGTCCAAAATTAACTTGTGAAAATATTGTGAAATTCAAGCTGTTTGCATTTTCATTCTGTTGCATCCACAAGCCCTGAGCAACTGTGATGTTACTTTTATACAGCAAGCGGCAAAATGGCCACCTCATGAGAGGGATAAAAACCGATGAAATTAGCCGCTTAATTCATTTGCCACAAATGCAATAATAATTAGAATGTCGTCTTTTGACCAGTGCAGGTGCAAGATCTTTTTTCTACTTGACTTTCTCTTTAGGTCAGTGATGAAGATGTGAAAGTATCTTAACTATACTGACTTCCTCTGTTTTTCAATGTGTTTTAATTCCCATCTCAGGCAAATGCAGAAGTGGCATTAAAAAGATGCCGTCTTTGGTGCAAAAATAACTCAAAAGAAAGCTGCGATGAGTCATGTTGGGGAACCATAACAAGTTTGTGAATTTGCTGTTGGTACCCACTCACAGTCCCTTTTACGATTGGACATTGACACTATGGTAACAAACTATTATTTTAGCCTCGGGGTCTTTAGATTCAAGGCTCTCCTTAAAGTGTTCTTAAGCTTAAAATAGCATTGAATAATGTGTTCTTTAGCAAAGGCAAATCGCCTCCGCATAGCTGAGTGAACGTGTGAAGGCTGCTTTCCATGTCCACGTCTCGTTGAATTTTGATTAGGTAATTCGGTTTAGTGGAATGATTCTTTGGCTCGTGGCCAGGAATGAAAACGTGAAGTGGTGGATTGTCGAGTCTCGTTTTAAGTCAAGGGGATGTTTCAAAAGACCAAGAAAGGCATTTGAAGCGCCTGATTTTCAAAGTATACATGGGGATTAAAGCTCGGTTCTATTTCTTCATGAACTGGAAGAATAACCCTTTTTGTACAGAAATCAATTGCAGCCAAAAGGTTTTGGTGAAGGAAAGAACTTCCTAAGGATTTTAACATGTAAGCATTGCGACACACTTTGTATATTCCGGCCGCTTTACTTTTACTTAGTTTCTCAGCTCAGAAATGACCTGAAAAAAAAGATGATTCAGATGGTAAAGCGCTTTTTGTAAAAAAAAAAAAAAATATATTTCTCATTCTATTAGCAACGTTACATTTGATTTAATTTGATTTTGCATTCATGTGTAATGCATTGCAAAATATTTTTGTTCTTGTTTGTTTGCTATTTAATAATACCAAATAACATACAAATTGTTCCTTCCATATCATGTCAGAACGTTGGGAGTCGAGAAATAGCAAATAATTAAAGTGTCAGTCTGTGTATAATCTTTGTATTACATAAACAGCTTTTTGATAATGACAATAATTGAGACATGGAATGAAAAATACAAATCAAATTGTTTCATTTGATAATTTGATTTGCATTGCTTTGAGGCATTGTCAGCAAAGGCGCCTATTTGAATACCAAAAATTATCATAGCATTATTTCATAACAAGAAAACAGAATTAGCACTGTTGAACATGACCTGTATACTTTAGAACTCATTCAGGGTGGATGTTCGATCTTTGTTTTAAATTTCCAAATTCAAGTCAAATTTGAATTCATCAGTTCCAAGTGTTACCATGACTCACCAGTAACTCATTTGTTACATAAGTGCAAAGAGGAAAAAAAAAAAACTGTTTATACTTTATGGTAAACCTTATGATTAAGAACAAAATGGTTATGTCCATTAAATTGTATCTTTAATTTTGAGTCCCTGTGCTACATGTTTGCAACAAAAATGTGTTGTGCATTCTACGTATAACAAATGAACTACATTTACTTTATCTCAAGTGATGGAAAATCAACTGCTGTGGCCTACACATGAAAAACATGAAGTCAGACTCCAACAATTCTGTCTTGTGATTATCATACTCCGTCAATAAAAAGTGCTTTATTATGATATTTAGCTGGTTGTCTTTTTGAGGATGTTTACCCAGTCTTAGCAAAGACATTTTCCTGTTCTAGATGGACCACATGACTTTTTCTTTCTCCCCACATCTGCTTTCATTTTCAACCAGAAGTCCTACTTGCCTTTACAAACAACTACCTGACTAGTTGAATTATTAATATCGTTGTCAGGTAGAGGAGATTCAGATTACATTTGCGTCACAGTTTTCCCCCCCCCCACACCTGTATATATTTGTGACTAGTCCTAAAAACACTGTGTAACATATTGTTGGCCTGCTCTTATCATGCAAACTGTCCAATTATTCTTTGCTGCTCAATTTGGCAGCCTAGGGGGGGTCAACGTGAAGATATTCTCTTGATGGATGCACTGAGGAGTTAAATAAGAATAGCTTGTGCTCCGCTAGTTTTCAGCCAGCAGATAAGATTCTGTGCCGAGGAAAAAGTAATCATGGTCTCGATCTTTGGTTACTGGCTGACAGCAGCTGACCACAGCCTTCTTTGCAGTTTAACTGGAACGATACACTTGTTTAGGAAATGGTATGACTGGAGAGTCAACAAACATTTGTGGCTGACCATGTGCACTATTGCAGAAAAATCTGTCGTAAAATACTATTTCATAAAAATAAAAAAAGGAACAATCTCTATTTGTCTAAAGAAATTTCATTTCCTGCACCGTGTTTGAGTGCAGATAAGGAGCAAACATGCTTTATGAAAGTAGCTCCTTGACATTTTAGCTGTGACTCATCGCTCGTAAGGTAACGTCGAACATTAGGGCCTCCTCATGATGCTCATCACCCAAATGTCCAATTAGATCAGTAGGGATGTCAAAGTGGAAGAACGGAAAACAACAAATATTACATAACCTATACACTCCCCCTCATCCCCTCTCACGAGGAAAGGATCACATCACTGCCTCGCTGCTAAGTTGTGTACCGAGCGTTTCATAGAAGAGACTGGGGCAGCCTGAGTGACTCATCTACCAGACTCCCATGACTCGGCCTCCCGTGATCACCCGTGTAAAGACGCAGGTCACAGCAACAGATGCCCTGTAGTGCTAAATCCCCAGAAACTTAATCCAAAGTATTAGTTGAAGCAGAGTGTATTGTAGTGGGCCATTACTCTTAAATCTGAGGTGGTTTCTGATAATAAAAGAACCCAAATTCCATTCAAAAACTACATTTTCGCGAATAGAATCTTCCAGTAAATCGTCAATTCAAATGTAAATGGTAAATTGAGCAGGTTTTTTTCCCCCAAATGCATTCTCTCCAGTTCCAGCTGTTGATTTCCCAAGATGTATATGAACACTTTTGGGTAATCTCTTTTATCAAATCATCTCATCTAGCTGGTGCTCAAAGTATTCTAAAATTGGATTAAAATCTTCAGAGGTGGGAAAACAAGCAACCGCTGCCTGGAAATTGGCATCATCATGCACCACTCATTTCCCCTTTCCCGTATTAGAAGAAAATGGCCACAGCCACAACACTGATTGAGATTATTTCTCCACTTTTGGGGGAGTGACCCCATCCCACCTAGCTGGCCACCTCCTTTGGGTGAAACTCGCTTGTTAGACCCTAATGAGTCTGGTCTCCATCTTCATCATCTGGTACCAGTGATTTAGGCATATTCAACTTGGCAAACATAAAGACAATCGTATTCATAATTCCTAATAACACAAAAATATGACTTGCTTTTACAGTTGTGACACAGGAAGGAAGTTGATACGGATTCTTTTGCAGTAATCAATATGTCTCGCTTGCTTGTAAACAAGACACAGTTGTATTACTATTTTGTGTTATGTCAATGAACTGTCACCCCGCATTAATATGACAAAACGTCCTGGAACCAGCTATTGAGAACTCAAAGATGAAGACAAATGGCATATGGATGTTATTTACATTCCTTTCTCAAAGCATTCAAACAGTGAGGCTTTAGTTTTGCTGCTCCGGACCGAAAACATTCGGACTTGACATCAAATGATGACTGACATGGGATCAACAATTTGTATATGATGAAATGAGCTTTCACTTGTGCAACTCTTTAAAGTATTAAAGTGCCATAACGGTCTCTTATTTGATGCCTTGGAAATTCTTTTTTACTTTACTCCTGATACCTTTAGTGTCAAAAATGTGCTGACTCCATTTAATTTCATTTTGAATGTGATTGGTAAATACAGCCACATTCCAATTATAAGATTATGTGCACAAGTGTACAAGCACATTTTATGTTTATTTTTATTCACATTAAAGATGGCAAATGTTTTAAAATTATTTATCTTGGTCTTGTTATTTTATTTTTTATTTTTTTACCTGACAAAAATCTGGGATTTGAACAATCGTATGTATGTGGCCTTTCCACATTTTTGCAGTTAGATAGAGGTCAGAAGTTTTTGTACTTGAAAATTCATATGTTGAGTTTGAATTCTGAAAAATATAACAAACGAAAAATAATTGTATGAGACATTTTTTTTTCCACAGGTTTTATTTTTTCAAATACAAACCCAATCTGACTCCATACGCATCCATATCGACCAGTGTGTTTTCCTATAGTATATTTGAAGTTTTCAATCCGGTCAAAAATAGAATTGGTTTGATTCTTGATACTCTGATCTGTGATGTTCTTATCGACATGTTTGTCTCTTATCAGGTCAGCCTCCAGAGTCTAGAGAATTTCCTCTGTCTCTTCCACTATGTGCAGCATCACCCTCAGCACACCAAAGATGCACTGAGATTCTGGTAGGTGCCATTACTAGCCTCCTACCTATAAGGCTTTGTCTGCTCAAGACTGATGATATGACAGCCTTTTAATTCTCATCATCATCTTCATTTAATCGTATGTATTGGGACAGAGTTTGGGTCACTGTGAAGTTGGGTATTAATACATTGTGCAAGTGCAGCAAGTGATTGGGACCAGAGTTATGGATTTTATAGACGGAATTGTAATAAGGTAAACATTGCTTTTGTTTATGTCCAACTGTAACTTGACAAATGTTAACAGTTGTCCAGATTACAGACATTATTATATGCGAGAAATGAACATTTCCATTGTGAAAGACTGAGCATGGGACATTTTGGAATTCAAAGTGTAATCCGAGAGTTGATTTGTGCATGTCTATGAGAAATCGGTGCTCTCTTAACAAGCTGAAAAGCTGCAGGCGATTTAATATTTGACTCTGTAAAATAAGATTTGACGTTTCCTACTGTTGTTACAACAGAATGTACACCCAACAATCCACAACAATCGATTCAACCAACATGTGATCTAAATCAAGAATGCCTCATTGTCTGTGTTGTAGTTTTAGAGTGCACTACATGTGTGCATGTATTCATAAACTATATCACTCTGATTTAGCTGACCAAAATGTTAGAAACTGGTCTCAAACATAATGTAGGATTATTATTTTTTTAAAGCGAGGAATATAAAAGTAACATGTGTAATACTTAGTAAAGGAACAGTTAAGAAATTCTGTCAACTCTGTGCTATCAATGATCCCAAATAAGCAAAACGTCTTATCTACTGTAAATGTTGACAAATTGAATCAGTTACAACAGCTTTTCTGATAAACCGACATCTGTAGCAATGACTAAATTGGTTTCCAAAATCCCGCCATCTCAAAGCATGGCAATATAAAGCTTGTCACCATCACAGTTGTACTGGAATTGCAGGATTTGTGAGTGATGGTCTATTACAGAGGTCCTCTGCAGGTCATTGGAGGCTCTTGCAGTATTCCCAAGGCCAGTCCCCTTGCCATGTGACATCACATGCTTTCATGTGATACGCTGATCTGCTGCGAATCTGGAAAGCTTCCATTTGAAATTCCAATTTAATGGAATTTGCTCGGCAGAACAGCAAATTCAGTCAGTCAGTCGGCGCACGAGAAGGTATGCAGATACAGCCAGCGGTCGAGCTGCAGTCAAGCTTGGAATATACGCAAGATGGCGGGAAGAAAACTGTCATTCCCAATGATATTTGGTAAGGCAACCAAATATGTTTGAAAAGAGGATACTATAGACTTGAACTCTGCATTTTTTATCAATACATTTATTGTGTCTGTGATTGTCAAAGCCAGGTTTTCTTTCTGACTATATCTAGAGATGGTTCACTATAGAAATATGTTTTCGAATGACTTTAACATTGTTAGGAGAAATAACGGGTTAATTTAACTGTGTAGATGACATTATGTGTTTCTTAAACACCAAATACAAAGACGCGTTGGATAGACAGTGTGTCTTTTGACGCTTGCCTATATTTTACATTTACATTTGGTAAAACTTGTTAGAGGAGTGCTAATTACTGAGTTTGGCCTTTTTGGCAATTTGTACTATGTAACATTAGTTCTGGCTCCCCCTTACTGCAATACTGTTGTACAATAGGGATTACATAGTGACCCCAAAAGTACCACTCTATATGTTTTAGCTCAAAAGTGGGTGTTTACATTATTTTAGCTAGGATCATGTAGATTTTTTATTTTTAAATCTTCTAAACTCCTGTTTTTTTGTTTTGTTTTTGTTTTTACTTTTGATTGCTCTTTTTAATTTTCTAAATTATGACGGCTGTATACTGGAATTGTGGGACAAATAAAGGAGTAGCTTATCAATGACAAGGTTATACAAAAAATCAGTTGTCTGCTGTTTGTCTGTTAATAGGACTGTTGACAGTGTTGCACCACAAGTCTGTTTTTGCTTAACGTTTCCCTTCAAACATGTCAATTGAAAAATTTTAATAAAAAAAAAAAAAAAGCAATTTTTTTTTTTTTTTTATAATTAACAATTTTATGAATCGCTGGTCACGGGCAACTGTATTGTGCCACTGTTACTCCCCACCATTTTGTGTAAAAAAACGTGCAACCAGAGTGTGCCGCTGAGGAGGCAATGATGATACAGAATCACTCTGTGGGTAAAAAAAACACGAATTGAGCTTATTCTGTTTATTGCGTCTGTCGAACCCGAGATAGATTCCGGTGGTATCACATCAGCACACAGCATATGGCTCGGTTGAATGTCACAGCCAACGTAGTCTATCTAAAATCCATTTCTTTACAATTTAGATTTAAGCTGTTTTTATTTTTGTGTTTATTTGTGTCAAGCGTGCTGCCACAATTGTCACTTGATGTATTTCATTGATATAGTTTATATGCGGGGGCGTGGTTGCCATCAGGAATTTTGGTAGATTCCCGAATGGCCGGTCCAAATCCTTCCACACACAAATGTATTTTGGTGCATGATGGTTGTGTAATGGTCACGCATTCTTTGTTAGTGAGTGCTTGTCTTTCCTCATCTTATGTCACAATTTGATCAGTTTTTTATTTTTTATTTTATTACTGTTAAATTGAAAAGTGATTTGCTTTGCTTTTGTGCCACTGCTGCTATTGTCTATTTTTACTTGTTACTTTGAGGAGCAATACATATTGTATAATCCTTTATGTTGATCTCAGGCTCTCTCTTTCTGTTTCTTTCTCTTTTAGCTCAGACATGAGTGGGGCCAGTAATACGCTGGCAAGGGAGTTCCTGACTGATGTACACCAGCTATGCAGTGCGGTGGCACAGAGAGCAGAGGCACGGGAGGAGGATGAGGAGGAAAGTCATATGGTTGCACTGGGGGAGTACCTCGTCAGAGGAAGAGGATTTTTGTTGCTTAGCACCCTGGATTCCATCATTGACCAGGTGAAAATTTTCAGTGCCATATATAAGTTGTAATACATATCAGCAATGAGTTTTGTCTTCTCTGACCTTCCTCTGGTCTGAACTGAACTTCTTTTATGAAACAAACGTAGATTATTGGCCATTCTCACAGCTACTACTTCTATTTGTCAGAACGTGGTTATCACAAGTGAGAATAAACAGAATAAAAAAACTAATGGATGGATGTTATGTTGGACATCTACGTTATCTCTGCCTAATCTCATCTTTTTAGAACTGATATTTATCCACTGCCAATCTGATTATTGTGTGTTTTAATCTAGGAGCTGATCATTGTTTACATACACTTGACAAAATTGGTTGATTGTTTTTAATTAGCACATGAAGAAGTTGGTTCTCGCTGCAGTGAGGAATGCTGTCTGTCGCCCGGGTCTCGGAAGCAAGACAGTCATGTAGACGCTACATTGTTTCCCCAAGCAATAGCACTGAAGATTTACAGATGAATTTAACCAAACATAGTAAGGAAGTCTCAAAAAAGTCATCATAGACAGGTTAATTTCACTGCTCATGTTAATTTTGACTAGGTAATGAGAAGCAAGAGGGTACATGTATTGCGCTCAGTTGGTCTCAGTGGGTGTGTCTTAATGTGACATCAGAGTGTGACCAAAAGGTGAGAAGGGAGGCTTTCGAGGTAACCCCAGTGTGTTTTGTTGCTCACTCAGGAGCTGACTTGCAGAGAGGAGCTGCTCACCTTGTTGCTGTCTCTACTCCCGCTGGTGTGGAAGATTCCCGTACAGGAAGAAAAAGCACCAGGTTTGTACACATTATCATCATCAATAATAAATGTTTATGCCGCAACTACTAATAAGAGAACTAACTGCATAACAGCTCTTTTTTGTGTGCAAGCACATTGTACAGCACACTTTATTTCACGTCATAATTACTGCGTTTATTCACAGAGCTTTTTTGTTTATTGTCATACTTTGCTAAGCGTATGCACCTTTTGAACTCTGAGATTAACTTGGTCAAGTGTCCTAACGATGCAATTAAATATAACTGTTTTTTTTGTTTATTTCCCCCAGATTATTTTCAAAACTTGTTTTCTTTTTCCCTTTTCGACCAGTAGTTTCTAATGCTGTAAATCATGACTAAAGTGAGAACCATGAATTATCGAAGTGCCTACAGGAGCCTCTGACCTTTGGATGACACTGGTATTTAGTACTGGACTGATGATCGTCTGTGGCATAGACGCTAGACATTTTTTACTTTAATTATTTTCTTACTCACTGAATGTGTTTTAACAAGTGGGTAATGGTTTCTGAGAATTACCCCATGCACATGTGCCACCATGATAAGGAGTCTAGAATCCTGAAGCTAAACGTTCTGTGAGCTGCGTAGCCGTGTAATTTTTCTCTCTAAGGAGTGTTTTTGTTCTGTATTTCCAAAAACTCACAAGCGACATTTCTCTGTCGACAGATTTCACCCTGCCGTCGCTATTAGAGGTGTTCCTCAGCCGGGAGGTAAAGGCCGTGCCTCTTAGAGCAGGACAGAAGCCTGGGACAGATGAACAGGAAACTGGAAAGAGGCCGCGTGTCGGCAGTGGCACCTGGAAATCAAGGAGGTCACGTAGGACAGCCCAGAAATACTCTGTAAAGGATGCTCGGCGCTCCCAAGTTTCTACCTCAGATTCAGAAGCCAATGCTGAAGACAAGGCGGGCCCGAGTGGCACAAGGAGCAGAAGGTCGCATGGCTCTACCATCCGTGTACATCATCTACATCATCGTTTGGAAGCCACACAGTTAACGGACTCAGCGACCACCACCATGGAAACCATGAGCGCGCCATACCTTCATCCCAGGGTCTCTGGGTCTCACACGACGGACACCGAAACTCTGACAGACCCAGCTGCAATGTCAATATTTAATCGCATGGAGAACTCACCCTTTGACCTCTGCTACGTGTTACTTTCATTACTGGAGAAAGTGTGTAAATTTGATATGAGCATCAATCACAATCCTGGCTTGGCAGTCAGTGTTGTTCCAACTCTGACCGAGATCCTCACTGAGTTTGGAGATTGTTGCGTTCCAGGAGGTGGTGGAACAGGGGCCGACGAGCTTGCTGGGGGCTGGACAGAAGAGCCAATTGCACTGGTGCAGAGAATGCTTCTGCGCACAATTTTGCACCTGATGTCAGTTGATGTCAGTCAAAGTGAAACCCTTCCAGATAGCCTGAGACGCAGCCTGACCGACCTGCTACGGGCCACTCTAAAAATCCAAAGCTGCCTAGACAGACAGACCAACCCCTTTGCTCCTCGACCAAAAAAGACCCTACAGGAAGTCCAAGAAGATTTTTCTTTTTCCCGCTATCGCCATAGGGCACTACTCCTGCCTGAGCTTCTCGAAGGTGTATTGCAAGTCCTTCTGGGTTGCCTGCAGGCCTCAACACCCAACCCTTTCTTCTTTAGTCAAGCACTAGACCTCATTCATGAATTTGTCCAGCACCGTGGTCTGGAGCTTTTTGAGACTACAGTACTGCGTCTAGAGGAACTTGGGATGGCGAGGGATTCAGAAGTAGGAGGCGAGGCTTCAGATAGGCTACGAGGTTTAATTGCCGGGGTCTTCAAGATTCTAAGTGCAGTCAAGAAAGCCAAGTCAGAGCAGCTACATCAGTCTGTGTGCGCTCGACGTCGTCACCGACGTTGTGAATATTCCCACTTTCTTCATCATCACAGAGATCTGTCGGGTTTGCCCGTCTCCGCTTTTAAGTTGGCTGCCAGGCGGAACCCCTTTGAAGAGGACGGCGAAGGGAAGGAAGGAATGGGGGGTGACGCAGTGCGTTACCCCGAACGCTGCTGTTGCCTGGCCGCCTGTGCTCACCAATGTCTGCGGCTCCTGCAACGCTTGTCGTCCAGCGGACCGGCCATATTGCAAGTACTGGCCGGGGTGCAGGCTGTTGGAATCTGCTGTTGCATGGACCCTCGTTCCGTGATACGGCCTCTCCTGGACGCCTTCCAAGCGCCAGGTCTTCGTAGTTATCAGTCTCATGTTCTCAGTGTTCTCGGCAGACTAGTACTAGACCAGCTCGGTGGAGGACAGCCCTCGGAGAGAGCGAAGCTTGCTTCATGTAACATTTGCACTTTGGACCACAGTCAGTTGCCAGGCCTGGAGGAGACGCTACAACATGGGGAACTTTCAGCGATTTCTACCAGCCTATGCTACCGCTCCCAGGGGATTCTGCCAAGTGGAGGCAGTGCAGAGGACATGCTATGGAAGTGGGATGCCCTTGAGGCTTACCAAGAGCTCGTGTTTGGAGACGACTGGCACCTGAGCCAACACGTAGCTGGTCACGTGTGCCACTTGACACTGCGTGGCAATGCTGTCGTGCAGTGGCAGCTCTACACACATATCTTCAACCCTGTTCTACAGCGAGGGGTCGAGCTAGCCCACCATGCCCAACAGCTTGGAGTATCTACAGTTTGTACCAAAGTCTGCGGCTATCACACACAGTGCCTGCCCATAGAGATTCTACTCGTATATCTGCAAGCATTACCCGCCCTTCTCAAATCCAGGTAAGTGATCTGTTTTTTTTTTTCCCCCTCTGTTCATATTATTCTCTTCAATACTACTTAAAGGCGTTAGGTGCTTTAAGTAAGAGAAAGATGATTGCCTAAAATATCTGTTAATAATCTGATAAAAAAGGATGCTTGGTATTGATTATATAACACATGAATTTTTTTTTCTTCATTATTGCCTGATTATTAAATCCATCCCATTGTCATTAGATCGGTCCAACCTTGTCATTGCTAATTGATGCTAATCAATAATTTAACAAGTGACCTGGGATACTATTGTTAGGTTTTGTGACAAGGGTACAAGCATTGGAGATCTGGAAAAGGCTGCAGTTTTCTAAAGCTGCATAACATACACTCGACAGTTTGACTTTGTTTGGATGTTTTCGCTAACAGTTCTGTATTTGTACAGTGTATGTTCATAAAATAATACTCAAAAGTACTGCAGAAAGGAATCAGTTTAAAAATGCATTTTGTCATATGTGTCGTCACAATGATGTAATGAAGTTGTATCGGATAGCATCTCTAACCAATGTAGCCGGAAACCTTGCTGATGGGTGAACACAAAAATGTGTTTAATCAACCATGAAACAAAATTTTTCATTCATCACTGCCCGGTTATACTGATTTTGTCATTGGCACGCGTTGTAATTCAAAATCCAGACAAATGATAAGAAAACAGTAGTGTTTATATAGTAAAAATTTTCAACCATGTCTCACATTTAATGCAACAATTATTTTTTTAAATAGAGCTGCAGGAGATGCTACATGTGACATGATCTTGAAAAACATCAGTAAACATTAAAAAGGAAAAAGTAAACATTCCATCGGGATGACTTTTTGTTCAGATCAAAAGATTTTGCACTCTCGGAACCGAAGCACTGCTACATCTGTCATTATATTGATTGATTGATTGATTGATTGATTGATTGATTGATTGATTGATTGGTGAATTAATACTCACAAATATTTCCATCACAGGGTCATCCGAGATCTTTTCATCAGCTGCAATGGCCTCAACCAGATGACAGAACTAGTGTACCTTGACCAGACGTGCTCTTTAGCTTTGAAAGTATTTGAGATCCTGATAACCAGCTTCGGACACCAGCAAGCTGACAGCGCGCTCCAGGAGTTGGAGATCGCTGTTGCGGAAAAAAAGCCGACAATCTCGAACCTGCCTGAGGATCTGGGCTCTAGGGGATCTGGAGAGGGTCCTCAGAGCCTCAGCAAGTTCTATGAAGTGCTAAAGGAGGCGTACCCACGCCACAAAAGTCGTAGTGGGCAGGGCCGTGGAGCAGGTCGTTGCCAAGCAGAGACGCACCTCCATGTCATCAACCTTTTCCTCTGTGTTGCGTTTCTGTGTGTTAGCAAAGACGCCGACTCTGACCGGGACTCGGCTAACGATTCTGAAGATACTTCGGGCTATGATAGTACAGCTAGTGAGCCTCTTGGTGGGCGTTTGGTATACCTGTCCCCCGACAGTGTGACCCTACCGTCCAAAGAACAGATACGACGGGCAGCTGACATTTGGTCAGTGTGTCGATGTGTCTACCAGGCCAATCCTTTGTTCCAGAGGCAATTCTTCAGACTTGGAGGCTTGGATGTTTGTTTGCGCCTCATGAGCATGGTTATTCAGAAGCTTTCCTGTAAAACCAAGGAGGGCAAAGCAAAGAAAAAGGAGCTCAAGGTCAAACGTAGCCCAGACTCCACAGTTGGAGTAGATGAGCAAGGTCAAGATTCAATCAAGAGTACTCAGGCTGAGGGGAAAAACAAAGATCCAGCCAAGAGGCTGGAGGAAGAGTGGCAGTTAGAAAGTATTCGCCTTCTTGAGGCCTTATTGGCGATTTGTCTAAACAGCGCCAACTCAGCCCTGCAGAGGACGGACTTGGAGCTTTCTTCTCAGGTATATAATACTCATCTTCAGCTATCAAACACAAAATACTAATATTCTGGTCATAGTGAGTGTCTTAAGTATGGTATTATGTCTTCTCTGTAGCCCAAGTCAGTAGGAGATACCTTGTTAGAAGTCAAAGAGCAGCTTTCTTGCTCGGGGGTGGTCAACACTGACCTCGCAGTGCCACTCTTTGATTCTCTGCTGAGAGTAGCTTTGGCCGACGTGTCATCCACTCCCGATCCCCCTGAGGAGAAGCCAGACAGGGTGAGTCCTGCCTTTGGAGATGCTGTAAGTGACATTATGCATTTTTTTATCCCATCAACTCATGTAGTTTTATATAGTAGCGAAATCGGAACACTAGAGAAAATAACATAATCGCATGACTTCATCTTTCCATTGATCAAGTTTTATTTCTCAACAAAAATGCATGTTCCAACACAGGATGGCTGATGTTTTTATAAAATAGATTTTCCCTAATTCTGAAGCACGTAGTGCTCTCTCAGTGAGTCACGCAGAGTTTGGCGTACCAATGATCCAGCTGAATTTGTTCTGTGAAGCTCAAAGGTTATTCCGACGTCACAGTCAAATGATGTCACATGAATCCACACAGTGTCTTGGCCTATTTTTTTTTTTTCAGGAACTGAATTGTTCTTTATTGTCCGCCTCCACAGTGAATCAGTTGACCCTTAAGACGTGTTTACTTGTGTGCACCCCTTCATGTCCTTTTGATGACGAGCTATGCAAAACAGGAACTAGGTTTCCTGCGTGCTGTACAAGTCAGCTAATAATAATTCATCTTATTTGTACTTCAGTTTTTACACATCAGTTCAACAATTTTAAATGGTTGGCATTATGTTCACATTTGCTCTTATAGAGATTAAAATACATGATTTGACTGTTTTTTTTTTTCTCTCTCTCTTCGACTCGCTTCCTCTTTCCCCTCTTTTTCCTCTCACCGTCTTTCTATCAGAAGTTCCAAGTGCTGGTAGAGGGGGCAGCCCCGACAGGCGATCTATCAGAGGAGGTGGACGGCGTTGCGAGCTGCAGCGTCAAGCCCCCTGGGGAAGAGGAGGAGGAGGAGGGCTACGACGCCGACAGCGAAAGCAACCTTGATGACATGGACAACCAGGAAGAGGGTAGGACCACACTGCACTTCACTCATCCTTGAGAATCTGTAACGTAACATCAGAATCTACAGCTGAAACGGTCAAATATCACTGCTAATGTTTTTTTTTTTTTTTTTTTTTTTTTTTTTTAATTCAAAACACTCACCTCAGTCACAGGGAGTCATTTAAGTTGCTATCTATAAATCCTCTATATTTACATTCCTCTACTATTTATTTTTTGTCTGTAATAAACGTCAACAGAGGTAGTCTTGATAGATTGAGAAGTTGTGTATATTTCTCAACCTTTAAACCTGTTTATTTTTAACCTTGGGAAACAAAAAAATCTGTAGCCTCCGCCTCCTACCAGTAAACTTGTTGAGCTGTACTTTCCCCAATAATGACAAAAAAAATTCTATGCCTTTTAACAATAATGCTTAAGCTATTCAAACCTTCTTTTTCTTCATCCTCTGCTATGATATTTGGCAATACCAAATTCTGAATACTTGCATGACACTGCAAAACACTTCTTTTGCACTTTTTTCATGCACATATATATTTCTGCTTTATTCTTGTCGGTTTCAGACAGCCTGATTAGACACATTCTCTCTTTCACCTCCTCAGAATACAGTCATTGTTTGGAGTTTTAAAACTGCAGGCTACTTAGTTCATTGCACCGCATGAGCTGGATCTTGTGATTTGTTAAATCTCCATTAAACATCGACTTCCTGGAAAACATTCTCAACCTTAAATCCAAAATACTGGACCTCGTTCAAAATTGATTGGATTAAAAATTCCTTCTTCTTAATTGCTCTCGTTTTAGTTGTCCTCTGTTAACACAATCATAAGAAATTAGTCCAAATGAGAAATACTATATTACAATGAGGAAGTTAACTTAGAGGCTATTTATTTGTCCTATAAAGGTTACATGTTGTCTGACCCTGTTAATGTGCAGTATAGTGGTCATTTCCTTCAAACGGGACTACTCCCTTGTTTGTGCTCTGCAGAAGTTTTGGCAGAAAGTTGCAAAGCCCACACTGTCGTTGTCTAATAAGAAGAGTGAAGCTTCGAAATTTTCTATTTGATTTGTGTTTTCTTTTTTGTTAGAATAACCTACAAATGATTTTTCTTTTGTTGTTTTTCAGACAAAATGAACAATTTTCCCCAAATTTATTATCACATTCATTGAACAGTTAGCATTTCATTTAGGCCTGCATTTAAACTATGTGTAACATTTAATGTTTTCAACAAACAAGCTATTTACCTAAAATGTATATTTTAATCGAAGATCAAGATTGAACCAGATGCCGATTTGTTTGTGCAAGTATGGAGGACAATTGAGCAGTGTGAACTTCAGGGGATTTACAACACAGTTTGACAAGGCGCGTGAGAGTCTGCTGGGCTGCTCTCATGAAAGCAAAAGCAGACTCCCCTTTCTGCATTTTCATCAGCCGCCACCAAGACAGCTGCTTGGAGATGTAGCAGGCAATGCCTCTGGATGGTGAAGCTGTTTAAGCGGCCAGCTGGCCTTGTTCAAGTGCGGCGTCAGTCAGCAGAAGGTTTAAGATGTGTCCGTGGCGGTTCTTCTCTGATTTAGTGTCGTATCTCATTGGCTGCTCCCTCAGAGTTGAAGGTGGAGTCTGCGCAACGTGAATTTGCGACAGTGGTAGACGGTCCAGGGCGTGGCCTGCTGCTTTTCCCAGAGATCTGTACAATCCAGTTGCAACTACTGGCCACCGGCTCTCCAGACTTGGATGTCGTGAGTCATGTGTTTCACAGCCTTCTCGGTGCAATTCACGCCAACCACCGCAATGCCGCTCTACTCTATGACCAGGTCAGACTAACTTCTTCTTCTGCAAGTTTCTTAATTTTTGTACACTCACTGGACTCTCAAGTATGACTGACGACTTGCTTTGATGCTCACAGGGAGGTGTCAAAACCATCTTGTCTGGTTTTTATAACATCCTTAGCCAAGCGGACCATTCACTTAAAGGTTGGTTACGCATTTTTTTTATTACAATTTTATTCATGCAAAAATATGTGGATTTCACGGATAATTTGGGACAGATATTCAGACTTTTGTCTATGGAATTATGACGTTTAGAAGTATTATGAGGCGCTTACCTTGATTGAAATACTGTATGTGTGTAATCTTGCTAATTGGTTTACATTCAGACTGCCAGACTGTGATAGTGGAGGTGCTTGTTGCCATGGTGAGCCAGCGAATCACAGCAGAAGAACTGGCTCTATTGATTCGTCTTTTCCTGGACAAGTCCCCACCTACTGTAAGTAGTAAACCCATCCGTCACATGTACAGATCTGCATGTGGTTAGATACCGTATGGGCATAACATCTGGATGTATTTATTTTGGCACCATCACGTGCTTTTTAGTGACACTTTCTCCTGTATTCACGTCTCGGTTCTTGCAAAACATCAATGCACTTTGCTCCCCTGTTGCTCAAACAATTAACACCCATGTGTGGAGAACAGATGTACTGTCACAAATTGCCACCACAGTTATGTGCTATCAGGCAGGAGACGTCATTTATAGTCTCCCGAAACACATTTCCAAAAAGGAAGATCGGAATGCAGTAACATGCTACATGAGCTACAAAGCTACAGTGGTCACAAAAATGTGCGTGATTCAAAGCTCTTGAAGTCCAAACATTTCATCTTAGTGAATTTGCATATACATGTTTGATTATTTTAGCTTACTCTTTGTTGTAGCTGAAAATGACTCAAAGTCAAAGAAATGGAAGCGAGCGTTTCTTTTTGTGTCTTCCCAGGAGATTTTACTGAAAGGCATCTTAGAAATTGTTGAAGCCAATGTGAACATAGAGCCTCTTCATCTGCTGGACTTTCCGATAATCCTTGGGGCCTCAACACCTGGAGGAGTGTCTCCTAGCTCCAGACCAAATGGCACTGCTGGAGGGAAAAGTGTCGCTCTGCTCTGGAAGGGCAAACTATCTCCTGGTCGTTGGGAAGGAGACAGCGAGTTCCGACCGAGTCACTTGCGTTCCTCTCCCTGGCACGCTGCTCCTCTCCACTTGCCTCTAGTGGGGCAGAACTGTTGGCCTCACATGGCCAGTGGCTTCAGCGCCTCCATGTGGCTTAGGGTGACCGAGCAAGAGGAAAGAGCAGCAAACATCGACAAGGGTGAGAAACACATTGTTGAGTAAAAGTCATCGATAGCCAGTCTGTACATTTCAGTATTTTTCTTTTCTCTTTTCCCAGAAAGGAGGAATCCTCCTGCCGCTGAGGCGCACCATGGCTCGCCTCAGGCTACAAAAAGAGGAGGAGCGGAAGAAGGCCTCATTCATATTCTATCCATGGGCTCCAAAGCACTCATGCTTCAAGTGTGGGCGGACTTCTTCACTGGCTCACTCACATTCAGGTGAGCGTTCTAATACGCCGGCGTTCCTATGAGGCACAGTGTAGTGCTTAGTCAAGTTTTATATTTGAGTACACTGCTCCCACAGGGTTTGTATAGACCCAAATGACGAGATAAAAGCGGGGCTGTTGGCGCAGGCAGACTCTGTCGAGGGGCTCCTCCAGCCCGGCCAATGGCAGCACCTCGGCCTGACTTACACCCAGCAGCCCGAGGGCAAGAAGAACATCCATGGCCGTGTGGTTGTCTGGGTCTGTGGCATCATGTAAGTACAAATATGGTTCAGTAAACATATAAGAAATTCTTGGTAACCAAACCGTAAGCCTCTTCTCTGTTTCAGGAAATGTGAAGTTTTCTTGGACTACACCTTACCCCGAAAAAGCAGTTTATCCTCTGACAGCAACAAGACCTTCTGTATGTTGGGCCACTGTATCCCATCATCTGAGGAGCTTACAAAACAACATTTAAACTGGAGCATGGGAACTGTTCTCCTCTTCAATGGTAGGACTTTTGTTTTATTAATTTGTCTCTCCTCACTAACTTATTGCACTTTGAGTCTTTGCAACTCATTGTTTGTATACAGTGACACACAAAAAATAAAGTAGCTAACTACGTCACATTTTTCTGAAAGGGCTTCTACTTCCTCGTTATGTTGAGTCGCACTTAGATTTTTGTGTCTCTGAAATTCATTAATTTTATTTGTCATCTTTTACAGGGGCCAGAGTAGGGCCTGAGGAGGCCTTCTTCCTGTACACCAGTGGGCCTGACCTCACCTCAATCATGCCCTGCAACTATGGCAGACCAACAGGGTCATTCTCCAAGTTTGTCACTCAGGAAGCACTCAAGTGTGACAGCGTACGAGAACTTCTGATGAAAAGCAAGGACGTGGACACAACATCCTTAGTGGTAAGTCTTCAACCACAACTGTGAAGAACAACACACAAAGCAACCGCTCGCTCACTTATTGTTGAATTTGATGGCTTGTGCGGATCGCGCCTTAACAATTACTCGTCATTACCGACACACCGCAGGGAGTCACTTTTCCTCAATGGAAAAAGATCTTGTAAAACCTCAGTTAATTCATTGAGAACAAAAACAGTCCACTTGTAGTAATTGCTAATGAAGTTAAGGTTAATACCTTTGGTGATTGGAAAAGGAAAAGAGCTGAAGCCGGAGTGAAATAACTGGCAAGCTTTCTTCTTTCCAATAACAAGCCAACATCAGTCCTAGAAATGACGAGGGTTAGCTGGGCTCAGTCCACTCACGATTCTGTCTCAATAGGTCAAATAAAGTCCAAGTTGTTATGAGTCTGTTTTATTCACAGGAGAGCCTGGCAGTTGTGTATGCTCCCAGCAGTCCGAGGGTCTATACTATCTATGAACCCGTAATTAGACTGAAGGGACAAGCCAAGACGGTGGTTACCCAGCGGCCCTTCAGCTCCAGAGAAGTGCAAAGTGTTTCTTTAGAGCCAAGCGCTCTCAAAGCTCTGCTGCCCACTGAAACCCAAGGCCTGCAAAGTGTCCTGCATAAAATCGGAGGGACGGGAAATATTGTCTTCCTCTTTGCACAGGTCAGAGAAGCCACACGTGAAAAAAAAAAAAAATAATAATAATATTACAGCACCAGTCAGAACTTTGAACACACATTTCATTTTGCAGTATCTACAATGCAAATGCTAATTTCAAGATAAATGCACCAGAGAAGCCATGTTTGAACAGCAAACCTTTATACTGTGAAATGTGTTAGTCAGCCTGGTATATTTATTGGAACATGTATTTGTGAGTCAACATGCGTGCATCTTATCTCCTGTGCCGGGTAAAGACGAATTCTAACCCCAGATCGAACTCTGTTCCTTAGACGGTGGAGTTGAGTGACTGTGAGATGACCCAGGCTTTGGCCTTGCAGATACTCTTATCTCTGACCAAATTCAACCAGCATCGCATCCATGAAATGGACTATTACCATGGCTACTCTATGATACACCAAGTTCTCATCAAGTCCAAATGTATCGTTGGATATCATATGCTGAAAGTAAGCATTTGATTTCCAGATTATTCACTGATTATGTGCATTAAGGGCTCTTTATTTCACTTGAACTGTCAAGATGTTTTTTTCCCCTTCATTGTCTGCATTTAAAGGTGAAAACATTTGTTCTCATTTGAGTCGGAAACGCTGTGCTGTGTAATTTGACGGCCACTTAATGTCTTTCTCTAGACTTTGTTGGATGGCTGTTGTAGCAGACCTGTCTTAATCCTGGCGGATGACGGGCAGTTCCGATTAGACACGGAGTCCATTGCTGTGGTGCAGGACATCAGA
The DNA here is from genome assembly GCF_054491065.1 of Syngnathus leptorhynchus. Lineage (NCBI taxonomy): Eukaryota > Metazoa > Chordata > Actinopteri > Syngnathiformes > Syngnathidae > Syngnathus > Syngnathus leptorhynchus. Next base: position 9,371,704 of record NC_141204.1, on the reverse strand, counting down.
CTGCTCTCGGACATCTTGTTGGACTGGAAAATCTGGGCAAAAGCAGAGGTGAATGCAAATATAAATGTCTTAAATGCAGTTTGTAGCAGGTACAATGCCACAAGTTTGTAAACAGTATCTGTTTTTTTTCTTCTTGTTTTTTTTAATTTTATTTTTTTTAAGTGTGGTGTGTGGGAGACACTTCTGGCTGCTTTGGAAATCCTGATCAGGGTGCATCATCCTTACCAGGTCTTAAATATCCGTCAGTTCCTGAAGGCTGAAGTGGTGGACCGTTTCTTGCTAACTTGCCAAGTGTTACAGGTGTTTCAAGCAAAAAATGATCATTATAGTGCCATTAATTGTATCTGAGCAAGCGTAACTTATGGTGGTATTTGTCTTCAGGAGCATCGGGACGAGCACCTGACTGCCATCCCGCAGGAAGTTTGTTTGTCTTTTGTCAAAATAATCCAGGAAGTGCTAGGATCACCACCTGATCTGGACTTGCTAAAACTTATCTATAATTTCCTGCTGGCAGTTCACCCACCCACTAACACCTACGTTTGCCACACTCCGTCCAGCTTCTACTTCTCACTGCACATAGGTGAAGATACAGCAGGAGAATGTAAGTACAAATTTATGTGACTTGTATTCATTGAGCTCTTTTAATATCATTTGTCAGATGGGAAGCTGTATCATGACAAGTTGCAGTCTATTATGTACCTGCGACACTCCAACAGTGGAGGGAAGTCCGCCAGCAGTTCAGTGGTGTCTCTTTCCCCAACTGTCTTTACCGATACTCCCCACGAAGGTAAGCTTAGTTGCTCCTTTGTTGGAATAACATACAGCAGTTTGTAATAAATACAATTGGGCAGTTTGGCGACATAGCGTGTTAAAAAAAAAAATAACTCATTGTATCTTTAAAGGACATTTCACGTTCCCGTTAACCTATTGACAAGTTTATTCAAAGGAACGATACAGCTTTGGAGGACGCAGCTAAGAATTTTGTCCTGCTACCAGACGACAGTGAAGGCCATCTCAGGCAAAAAAGTGCACATGGCCTTAATTTCCTCTTTGAGACATTAATAATGCTATCTACTAAAAAATGTTACTTATTACATTGGCTGTTTTTTGGGGTTTTTTTTTTTGCTCTTATCTGGTTGTGTAATATTTGTGGCTTCTAAACCTCTTTGCTCAATAGATCAAATTTGACGACGAGTGATGTCAAAATATTTGTCCATAGAGTCTTCATGTGTCATGGGCCAGTACTATTAATTGAGTGACTCCACACTATTGTCGTTTGTCACTGCAAAGTAGAAGCGAGTTCCACAGTACTCAATATGTCGTTTTTTTTTTTAGGCCATCACCTCGGTCCATCGCCTGAGCACGGGGGTGATGATCAATCCCTACGCCCACCCAGCCTTGCACCGTCGCCTTATTCATCCCCTTTATTGACACCCCGCCTCAGTCACAGCGGCGTGAATGAGACCCGCGACATCGAGCGGACGTCGCTCACCGCCCAGCACGCTCTGGGCAGTACCGAAACGCTCAAGAAGGGAGGAGGTGACGAGCAACTCCTCAGCAGTTGTGAATCCGCCAAGACCATTTGTGACTCGAGGGACATTGGTAATGAAGGATCTCGACGCACCCCGTCCATCAGCGTGGAGGAGGAGCGGGACGAGGCTACGGAGGTGGACAGCTTGGCAGAAGGGAGTGTGGGCGTGGTGGAGTCTGATGACAGGTTTGACTGGGCCAGTGATGAAGCGCCTCGACGCCCTGACAGCTTAAAAGGTATTCAGTCCTTCCAGAGGAGTCACAGCAACCTGGCCAGTCTGGGATTGGCTTTTCCGGCTCCGAATGGCTCATTAGCAGTCAGTCGCTGGCCCAGTGCAGCCGATCGAAGCTCTGTACCTGAAGACTGGGAAAGTTACACCTACTCTCCCGGATGTGAGAGGGCACACAGCAAAACTGATTCCAATGACCGGTATGTGGAAGTGCATATTGAGAAAGCTTTTTTTTTATTTGACTTGGAGCAGCAGTAGCTCATCCGTGAACTCTCGCGCTTAAGAATCCAAACTAGGGCACTGAATCACAAACTCTGTGTTGCAGGTCCACTACGGAGGACTGCTTAGTTCTCATCTGCTGTGGCCTCTATGACCTTCTAAGGGGTGTCTTACTACTGTTGCCGGACCTCATGCTTGAGGAGGTTATGGACAAACTGATCCAGCCTGAAGCCCTAACTGTCCTGGTCAACCACTCATCACCCCTCATCCAGCAAGGAGTTATGAAGGTTAGCCCAGTTTTCCTACCTATGATTTCTTTGTGTTTGATTTGATGATTAAAGACTCCTCATGGTATGCCACTTCTTTTTCCTAGCTGCTGGATGCATACTTTGGCAGAGCAAACAAGGAGCAGAAGGAGAAATTCCTGAAGAATCACGGTTTCTCCCTGCTGGCAAACCAGCTGTACATCCACCAGGGCAGCCAAGGGCTAATCGAGTGCTTCCTTGAGATGCTCTTTGGACGGCCTGTGGGCCTGGAGGAAGAGTATGTTTATCTGCAAGTCTTTAATGTACTAATGGCCTACATGAAAAAAAGATCTGCTGTTTAAACTAATCCATTTTTACTCCATAATTGTCTAGTCTGGATCTGGAGGAAATGGAAACAATCTCACCTTTCACAAAGCGTTGCATCATCCCAGTCTTGGGTCTTATTGAGAACTCCCTGTGCGACAACTCTTTAGTGCACAACATCCTCTGCATGCTACTACAGCTCCTCAACGCCTGCCCCAAGCTGGCAGACATCCTTCTCGATCACGGGCTGCTCTACGTGCTCTTCAACACCCTCTCCACCCTCAATGGCATGGAGACCTGGTAGGCTAGCTAGAAGGATGAATAATATCTTATCGAAATCGCTAGATCCTATCATGGATTTCTTATTTTTCTTGCAGCATTCCCCTGAATGATTACAAGCTCCTCGTTTGCGACATCCAGCAGTTGTTAGTTGCCGTAACCATCCACTCCTGCAGCTCTTCAGGGTCCCAGTACTTCCGCATCATTGAAGACCTCATTACCTTGCTCGGTTACATGCAGACCAGCAAGATGCGGAGAACACAGGGTAAGGATTAGATTCTTGAAATGCAAAGCACATTTATCAGCGTTCAGCGTATTATCCACATATTGCATCGAGCCGTCATGCTCTGCTGCACAACAAAACAGAGCTCATTACCTACAAAGAGCGAACGGAAGGTCATTCATCCATTTGTAATCGTTTTTATTTCCACTTAATGATTCCGTTCTTTTTTTTCATGTTGTCTAATTTATTAATCAATGTGTGGATCCCGCGGCTTTTAAAAAGCATTGAACTGTTTATATGTTGAGCTAAAATTCCATAATTGTTGCTCATCTGTGCATCGCAGTGCTGACTTTTTTTTTTTTTTTTTTTTTCTTCCTCCCCTGCTCACTTATAGAGATGGCAGTCGCTTTGCAGTTTCGTGTCCTTCAGTCGGCTATCGAGTTTATAAAGACGACAGCCAATCAGGCGCCTCAAAAGCTGAGCAGCCCCCATAATGCGCCGAGCTCGCCTCATCACACCATTTACCAGAAACGAAAGAGCATTGCAGGTGAGCGCGGAAGACTGGAGCCACATTAGCAAAGTCACCCCTCTTGTTTTTGTTTTGATTTGTTGTTAATCATTATCTAGGTCAAACTCTCAACTCCGTCTTTATTCACATATCTCAACAGTGGTTTTTTTTTTTTTTTTTTTGTTGAACGATCCTCTCCTCATCCCAATTTGAAGGTTCCATTGCCTTGAAAGACTCCATTATCCCTCGAATCCCCAGGCAGCACTACTGCTCCTACGGCCAGATCCCCTTGCCCTCTCCCTTCAGCTTCCTGTCCCAGGACTCCCCCCTCCCCTCCCCTACTGGGGCTCCAACCTACATGCTCCACTGTGATGCAGGTAGCTGGGACTTCGGTCAACAGCAGAGAACATTGTCCCAGACTTAGGACATGTTTCCAAATGTTGCAGTGAGCTCAATCTCTTTTCTCTGCAACTCACTTGGGGTTTTAATCTGCCCGGTACCTTAATTCGCTACCGGTGCTTTGTTAGTGTGTGCATGTTTTTGATAAACGAATGCTTGACGAAATCAGTGTCAAGCATTTTGATCACTGAAACTTCACGCTTTCCTGTGTGCACAGTGATTTTTGACATGCGTTTTTTTTTTTTTTTCTCGCTGCACCTAAATAGAGCCAACAAGTCTCAGGTTTGCACTTTCTCACTTGCGCTCTCACATTTTCGTGCAGGCCGGCGTCGCTTCTCGTTAGCCCAGACCGACTCTTTACTGATGCGGATGCGCTCCGTGGCCAGCGACGAACTCAACCAGATGATGCAGAGGAGGATGAGCCAGGAGAACCCCATCCGTGCTAGCGAGACGGAGTTTGTGCAGCGGCTGCAGAGGCTTGTAGTCCTTGCTGTCAACAGACTCATTTATCACGGTGAAACAATATTTTGGATTATACATGCACTTCTGTGGTGTTTATTGGTATGCTTAAATGATGGTGTTATATTTTCAAGGACCGTTAAGTGCTTGAATTTTGGAAGCAAGTGCGAGCAATTATTTAGTTGGTTACAAATATATGTCTGTATAGTTCAACTTTTTATATGGACAATTGCTTTATCTGATTTTGGTTTTACTTTGTCTCATCCACTTGCTTGTTTTCATTTTAGATGTCAGTCAGGATTTGTTTGACCTGCTCAACATTCCAGATTCCCCTGACCAACAAGTTTTCACACCAGAACTGGGAGATAATTCTCATGAAGAGAGCAGCTCTGCTTCTGCCCCTCACTCACCTACTCCCTTCACATTGCCACCTGCCAGCAAAAATAGTTTGCAGAAAGACATTCTTAACCTCATGATGGACGGAATCAAAATAAGCCTGGTAAGATTTAAAACATGTTTTTGGTGATTTTATTATGATTATTTTTTTTAAATGGCCGTAATGGATTGAAAGTGATTGTCGCATTTGCATTCTCAGGGCAGTACTGGTCGAGGAGGAGCGCCGCATCAGCAATGGCGAAGAATCCTATGGTCATGTCGGGACACGTTCCGGGTCCAAATCGGTCGCTTGTTGGTGCACACATTGAGTCCTGCTCGTCCCTTGTCTGACAGGAAAGAAGCACTGGAATTTGTTCTTGATCCAAGACATTTGGATATCCTAAAAGAAAGCCTTAGCCCCGGTCTAGAGGTACGTGAAAGTGTCTTTTTGGTCGTCGTTTCTTTTCATATCAACCAGTCACAGAAATTCATGTTTGGATTTTAGTCATTTGAACTGATGGCAGGGGGGAAAGCAGAAATGGAACATACTGTGATGTAGGAAATGTTCAGGCATTTCAGCACATTATAATCAATGGCTGGTTAGATAAATGTAGTAAGTACTATATCACAAGCTTTTGTTAAATTTCCGCAAAACCTAAAAAAGCCACAAGGTGACACTACAGCTTTGTGAACACATGTCTTGTTAGCTCTCGATTATGCATTTTGTTTTTAGGTATTACTCGGAGTCTTCTAAAGGAGAGTACTTTATTTTAGGTTTGGTGATTTTTTTTCTTTAGAATATTACCTCGAGAGTTCATTTTTTTTATCGTCATGACTACAGTTTCAGTCTTAAAAACGGATTCACTTTTCTTGATTGATTATGGCAAAAAAGACAATTATTGGATGTCAGGCACTGTCACAGAGCGTATTGTGGTCGATTATTCGCAGGTTTCACTGTGTCTCACACTTCTGATAGATTTGCTACATGCCATATATCTCTTCCCATACCATGTGACTCATATGCAAATTGACCTCTCTCTCATAGCATGGACCCAAGTTGTCACTGTATCTTTATGAAATGCTGCACGACCATAAGGACAACCTGACCAAAGATGAGCAGATTGCTGTAGGCGTATTCATGACCTCGCTCAAGCTTTGTGGTCACCGCTGCATCCCACCCAACGTTCCGCACAAGCAGGATCTACTCAAGGCTATTAAAGAGGCAAGCCTTTCAGCGGCAGCAGCATGCATTCCTGCCTTGTCTTAATTGGTTAATGCCAAGAATGCAAGTTGAGACTTGTTTACTCATAATGTACTTCATACAGGAAAAATTAAAGTATGAAGCAGAGGAGAATACAAGCAAGGTAGCATGGGAAAAGAAAATGACCAACACCCAAAAGAAGTGAGTAGAGTGCAAATCCAATATTGAAACAATCCAAATGTTTTTGTAATGTAAGTGAATATTTGATCTTTCCTTGGCAGTCTCATCCAGAGGCTCGACGGAAAATCCAAAGACATTTCCAAGATCGCGGCTGACATCACGCAGAATGTGTCTTTACGGCAAGGTATGGAGAGAAAGAAAGTCATCCAGCACATCAGAGGCCTCTACAAAACAGACCTGAGCGCCAGCCGCCACTGGCAAGAGTTGGTGCAGCAGCTCACGCATGACCGGTGGGTACACAACGACATCTTTGACTGGGAGATATGTGCTATTCATTTGTTAAGTTAGCTAGGATAGGCTCGTACTTTGTGATTTCAAGTACATCTTTTGTCAGACCAGTCCTGGATTTTTTTTTTTTTGGACGTATCTCATATATTCATGTCAATAATTTGTTTTTGGTCTGTTGCAGCGCCGTTTGGTATGACCAGACATCCTACCCTACGTCCTGGCAATTGGACCCAACTGAAGGGCCAAACCGTGAGCGGCGGCGACTGCAAAGATGCTACCTCACCATCCCAAACAAATACTTGCTCAAAGACAGACGTAAGCCCGAAGGTGAAAATACGTTTAAGTGGTGTTGAAGTTTTTCTTTTCTTCTCCCATTTGTCTGAGATCTCATTGTGATCCACTTGCCTCATGTAGACGCAGTGAAGCCGCCACTTTCATTCCTGTTTGAGGATAAGACACACTCGTCTTTCTCCTCCACCGTGAAAGACAAAGCCACTAGCGAACCCATCAGGTACACGATGTTTTTCTTCCTCTGATCTCAAAAACAGAATGATCTGAGGAGGACAATAAAAAGTGTAATCAAGCTGTTTTGCTCAGAGACATTCCATCGCTGCTTTATTCGGAAGTGTGTTGATAAGAAATAGCTTTTGATTACTCTCAGGTTTACCAGGCGCTGCATGAGTGTGGCCCCCTCCAGAGAGACAGCAGGAGAGCTGCTTCTAGGTAAGACAAAGTGTTCCGAGATAACTGCGCTCAAGAATACGTGTGGTCTCCGCTCACACACGAGGGAAGTTAGTCATTGTTTGCCATTCTCCCGTTGCATCGTTCTTACCGGCCTTGTGATGTCTTGCAGGGAAATCTGGAATGTACTTTGTCGAGGACAATGCTGCAGACGCTCACGACGGCCAGGTAAGACCCCGAGGGCCCAGACGGAGTCAGAAATGTTTGTGTTAGGAGTTCAAAAGTAACAGAATGACAGTCCGTGTTGAACTCGAATGTAATGCAGAAGTAGATGGAGATAAATTCAGAGATCAAAATATTGAGGGGGGGGGGAATACTTTCAAAGGATATTTTGGAAGTAACTTTATCAACACTGTTGAACAGAGCCTTCACGGTGAGACAGAAGCACCGTCTTTCTCTTGGACCTACGAGGAGATCAAAGAGGTGCACAAGCGATGGTGGCAGCTGAGAGACAACGCTGTGGAGATATTCCTCACCAATGGACGAACGCTGCTCTTAGCTTTTGACAACAACAAGGTAAAAGGCTGTCAAATTTTTTTTAAGCGTATACTATCCTGACAAATATGATGAAAACCATTCACTTTCCATCAGTTTATATATAACTACAAAAACTTAACAATGGCAAAAACCACCACAAGATCAGTTGGGCAAGTACAAGGCTGAGCCTGGCCAAGTTCTAACTTCATTATTTGACTATTTACATACACTGCAAAGTGCTTTCTCCATTGGTGGATACTTTAATAGGGAAAGTGATTAAACCACTCAGGGGTAAAATTGGCCTTGCATCCACATCAAGATTGTGGTCCTAAAGGAACTAAATATTTTATTAGTGGGCAGCATAGCGGACTGGTGCTTAGCACGTCTGCTTGAGAGTTTTGAGACACTGGATTTGCTTGTGTGGGTTCTCTCAAGTTACCACGGCTTTGTCAGAGCTCGCAAAGACGCAACTGAGTTGAACTGAAGAATACATTTTCCATAAATGACAGTATTGTTTGTATGATGTCTGTTTGTAAGCCTGTTTCTCATGCCAAACATTAATCACGCATGATGTCACTTTTCTCTTTGGATTTTTTTTCCTCTCCAAAGTTCCGTGACGACGTGTACCATAACATCCTGACGTCCGATTTGCCCAACTTGCTGGAGCACGGCAATATCACGGCACTCACGCAGCTGTGGGGCTCGGGGCAGATCTCCAACTTTGAGTATCTCACACATCTCAACAAGCACGCCGGACGCTCCTTCAACGACCTCATGCAGTACCCGGTGTTCCCTTTCATCCTGCGAGACTATACCAGCGAGACGCTAGATCTGCAGGACCCCAACATCTACAGGTCAGTGTAATCTTTTGCTTGCTTTGCTTACGTTTTTTTCTTTTTTTTCTTTGATTAACAGTATGTACCACCATTCCAATTTCTACACAAATATACTCTGTAGCTCCAATAAAATGTCCGCTCTTCAAAACAGCACTTTGTAATTCAATTGTCAAAAATTAAAAATAACCCCATTATTGTTGGGAGGATTCAAAGTATTGTTATTGGGAACTATTGCTAATTCTTGTTAACACGTTTAAACTAGGACATTTTGTCACCCCATAGACTTCATGTTTTTTAGGCTTGTCCGATTTAATGTTACTAAATACGGCCATTCAGTATACCAAAAAAACACGTCATTTTTATTTCCAGGAGATATTAAATTTTGTGTGTGTATGTGTGCATGAAAAGTTTAACTTCGAAAAAGATCAAACTAAAGTAGTTGTTTAAACACAAGACATCTAAAATGTGCTATAAAAGAAGATATGATGAACTCAAAGTTCTGAGATTAAACTTTGTGAATAAATGAATACATATTTGCAAAATGGTAGCCTTTGTTTTTGTTTGGTTTACAATTCCCTATGTGTAGTCACAGAAGATTTAGAAACCTCTCCTGGGCTTCTGCTGCTTTGATTGTTGTTTAGAATTCAGTGCAGCAGTGCTCCTGCAAAAGGAAATTGCTTCTCTTGGTGGTGTTGACCAACATTTTTCAGCACCTTTAGAATAGGTGAAAAATAAGACATAAAGGCAAAAACTTAATATTAATAATAAATCTGCAAATGAAACTTGCAAATCAAAGCTGACGTGTAATTTTAACACTTAAATTATTCACAACCGTTTTCAATACAGCCACGTCTAACGCTCTAAATTTAGTAGATGAAGAATTGATGACATGACTCACTTCTTAGTCTTTTATCACTTTCTGGTCTATCATTTCTAACTGCAACATGCCCATAAAACAAATAAATTCAACTCATTTCTGTGAGTAAGACTGACCTACTACTGTGTTGCTGCCATTCAGGAATTTGAGCAAGCCGATCGCCGTCCAGTCAAAAGAGAAAGAAGATCGCTATGTGGACAATTTCAAAGTAAGACCTATCCCCTGTGTTCATGTTTTTTTTTTTGTGCATGTGGCTAAAAATAAAAACACTGTGTTTGCTTTGTGTAGTATTTGGAAGAGGAGTACAAGAAAGGCATCCGGGAGGACGACCCCATGCCTCCCGTTCAGCCTTACCACTACGGCTCTCACTACTCCAACAGCGGCACCGTGCTGCACTTCTTGGTCCGAATGCCTCCTTTTACCAAGATGTTCCTAGCCTACCAAGGTGAGTCACTGCTTTTAGCCACATCACCAAGGATTTGCATCTACGGAACAGCATGTGGAGTTTAAACCAGCCCCGTAAGTGTTGGTGGTTCTTTTATGGCAGCTTGTCTCTGGAATCTCACCAGTGGTGCTTTTAGCGATCGCAACCAACTGTGTGCTACCACAGCCACGAAAGGTTATTTAGTTTTTTTTATATGCGTCCTTTGTCTCATCTTTTCCTTTCTCGCGTAATTACCTTTTTTATTCATCCGATCTCTCTTGTGATCATCAGAGACGTCTTTATTTAACTGCAAATGTATTCAGCAAGCGCTGGTGTCTAAGGTCATGAAAGGGCGCCGGTCCAATCACTGAATCGAGTTTGTAATTACATTGTCTTTGGTCCTAATCAGATCAGAGCTTTGATATCCCGGACCGGACGTTTCACTCCATGAACACTACGTGGCGTCTCTCGTCCTACGAGTCCATGACGGATGTGAAGGAGCTTATCCCGGAGTTCTTCTATCTCCCAGAATTCTTGGTCAACAGAGAGGGTCAGTATGTTTAGGCTGACTTTTAAAAGCTGACAATCTTCTCTTTTAAACATCTTTGCCGGTTTCCTCAACAGGTTTTGATTTTGGGGTTCGTCAGAACAGCGAGAGGGTAAACCATGTGAATTTGCCTCCCTGGGCTCGGAACGACCCGCGTCTCTTCATCCTGATTCACCGTCAGGCGCTGGAGTCGGATCAGGTTTCTCAGACGCTGTGTCAGTGGATCGATCTGGTGTTCGGACTCAAGCAGAAAGGAAAAGCTGCCGTCCAGGCTATCAACGTTTTCCACCCAGCTGTAAGAATGCCTCATCACATTGACTCCGAAATTGAAGGACTGGTGCTTAGATTTCTTCCATAACTTCCATAGACCTATTTCGGTATGGATGTTTCGGCCGTAGAAGACCCAGTACAAAGAAGAGCGCTGGAAACCATGATCAAGACGTACGGACAGACTCCTAGGCAGCTTTTCAACGCCTCCCACATCAGCAGGGCCGGACCCAAGCTCATGATGGAGGGCGAGCTGCCCGCCGCCATGGGTCTCCTGGTTCAGCTCGCCTTTAGAGAAACCAGAGAGCAGGCCAAGGAGATTGTCTGTCCGGTAAGAAGGATTGATTTGATGAACTTGAGGATTTTGGCATGCGCTCCTGGTGTCCACTGTGCTGCCTTTCTTTCAGACAAAGTCAGTTGTGTTGGGCTTCAGAATAAGCGTTACAGGAAATGGATGGATGGATGGATCAATGCAAGTTTTCTGTCTCACAGAGCCCACTGCCATGGATCAAAGGTCTGAAGTGGGGCGAGTACGTGGGGTCTCCCAGCGCACCCGATCCGGTCGTGTGCTTCAGCCAGCCTCATGGCGAAAGGTTTGGATCACTGCTGGCCCTGCCTACGCGGGCTATCTGCGGCTTGTCGCGCAAGTTCTGCCTCTTGATGATTTACAGCAAGGAGCAGGGTAGGTAGAGGCGCGCCTGGCACGCAAAAGGATTCATCGAATACAACGGGCCGATTCAACGCCTTGTGTACCGTGCAGGTGTTCGCAGCATGCACAGCACAGACATCCAGTGGTCGGCCATTTTGAGTTGGGGCTACGCAGATAACATATTGAGGCTGAAAAGCAAACAGAGCGAACCACCCATCAACTTCATTCAGTGCTCTCCACTGCATCAGGTGACCATTAGCTAGCAATTGTACCTTGGCCACTGTCCGATCAGGTGCCACATTTCCTCCATCTCACGGCCCGCGCGTTTCCTCCAGGTGACCAGCTGTGCTTGGGTGCCCGATGGCTGCCAGCTATTTACGGGAAGCAAGTGTGGAGTCATCACCGCCTACAGCAACCGCTTCACTTGCGCCACGGTGGGTATCCATGGCGACGTCCCCCTCTAAGCCCTCCGCCTCCACATTACAATATCGCAGGCGCCCCTCCTCCTCATCTTTCTCTTCTTTTCAGAGCCGTGCAGAGCTCATACGCTCAGCCTCATTAGGCACATCACAGTTGCCCTTAAAACATATTTCCAGAGTCCACGAGTGGGATTAAAGGGTTCAAACGGGGATTCTTGTTTCTCTCTCTCTCTCTCTGATTTGTCCTTTTAAGACCCTTCAAACCATCGGTGGGCAAAATGTGGCCCGGGGGACACATGCGACCTGCTCCGTTTTTTTAATCTAGCCCACAGAGCATTAATATTACCAGTTCTTTAATATTGGTTGCATTCGCGCCCCCCCCCCCCTAAAATAATTCAAACATTTTGTAAAAATAAAAAAACTATTGCCAATGTGAGTGTTGCTTTTCTCTAACGTATCTCTGTCGCTTAGCAGTCGGAGATGGAGGTGGAGTCTCAGGTTCACCTGTACGGACACACGGGGCTGGTTACCGGCCTTTTTGTGTGCAAACCTTACAGCATCCTCATCAGCGTTAGTACAGATGGTACCTGCATCCTCTGGGATCTCAACAGGTCAGCATGGTGCCCATGGAGGCCTCTCCACGCCTCCTTGCTTGGATGTGCGTGATGAGTAAGATCATGTTTTGATGGGTTCTGTTCCAGGCTCTGTTATGTGCAAAGCCTTACTGGCCACAAAAGCCCAGTTACGGCAGTTTCTGCCAGTGAGACCACAGGTGACATTGCTACAGTTTGTGACTCAGGTGAGATGTCTCCTCAGTCTGAGACCAGCAGCATTCTCTCAGAGAACATTCTATGTGTTAGATTTAATTCACCATTATCCCTGCATTTTAAGGTTATATATGCTCATTTGTATCTTCGTTTTGTTATGTTGCTGATTTGATGTGTTCAGTGGGCGGTGGTAGTGATCTGCGTCTCTGGACTGTTAACGGAGATCTCATCGGTCACGTGCACTGCAGAGAGATCATTTGCTCCGTAGCGTTCTCCAATCAGCCGGAGGGCGTATCGGTCAACGTCATTGCTGGCGGGCTGGAAAATGGCGTTGTCAGGTGAAGTTTTTTTTTTTTTTAAGATTACTTCTGTTTTTTCTATTTCTTCAGAGAGCATACAACAAAAGAGTTAAACATATATATTATAAGTGAGTTTATTTGTATATGAAATACAATTTTCTCATTGAAATTATGTTTATAATATTGATACATAAATAAAGCCCTTTATTTTAATATTTACTGTACATGTAAAAAAAAAAAAACTACTCAAAGTAACTTGTTTGTTGTTTCCTCATGTCCCTTTAGACTTTGGAGCACGTGGGACTTGAAACCAGTGAGAGAGATCACCTTTCCCAAGTCATGCAAGCCCATCATCAGGTATCGTGTTACCGCCATGCGCTTCTTGGAAATCTTCCTGTCCGTTTGCTGTGACAAGCATCTTATGTCTATGTGTCTCAGCCTGACATACTCGTGCGACGGCCATCACCTGTACACGGCCAACAGCGAGGGCACCGTCATGGCCTGGTGTCGGCGGGACCAGCAGCGCATGAAGCTGCCCATGTTCTACTCTTTCTTAAGCAGCTATGCCGCAGGCTGAGTGTGTGTGTGTGTGTGTGTGTGTGTGTGTGTACATGTGAGAAGGTGAGAAGTGGTTACTGCCTTGCAGGTGTATCCTCACTTCCACCTCAGCAAGAGAAGCTGCTGCTCTTTCTCACTCCTCCTCCTCCCATGGAGAGAAATAAATGACTGTCTCAATACCCTGCTTGACTTTTAAGCCGAGCCATATATATATAGATATAGATATAATGAATTAATGATTTAGTCATGGCTGCAATAGACACTTTATTACTTTCCATCATCTGTTGTTTTCCTTGCCCGCCGCTCATTTTTCCCTGTTAAAGCTGCTAGCTTGGCTAAAAAGCCAAACATTCTCCTCCGTCTCAAATAAACGAACGGGCTAACGTGTTAGTACTGCATGCCACAATGACGCTTGACTGTGTGGAGGTGACGCGCTCTTAGAAGTCCACCTTTTATCCATTGTGTGATGTTGAGATTGCTTTTATTTATTGGAAATTGTCTGCAGGCCAGCGCACTACATGCAACCTCTCACACGGCTTCTCTCTCCTGTATCTGAGCCTTTTTCGAAGCCTCGCGTGGTGGTCAAATGTTTCATTTCCCTCAGATCCTGTACGCTTTCTAACAGGCAACCAAATGACTCGCTCCTTTCATGCTGCTTTCTTATTTTACATTCCCTCACTATGTTGCTGCACTTTTTTTACTTTGGCCATTAGCATGGTGGAAATAGCTGTCGTACCACTTTACGCTTGCCCAACCTCTGGTTTAGTAAATGTAAACCCAATCACCATTCATCTGCAGAGAGCAATATCAAATTACATGCAATAGTTCCTCATTTTTATTATTTTGCTTTTGGAGCCTGCTGCAGCAATGTCTTACATTTCACTCTTGTTTACAAGAAAGGGAATATTTGTTTATGAATGAGACTTTTCTCCTTGTGATGCGCTCCTCTTGTGTCCCCCCCCCCCTCATCGTGCCTCACATTCCGTGCAGGCTCTCCACTGCACTGGACCACACTTTGTTTACTTTTTTCCCTTGAATGTCTTTTCCACAACCAAACATTTTACAAGAATCACCTTTTTTTTTTTTTTTTTTTGTTGCAATTTCTAAGAGTGTGACAGAACGAAGTAAGGATGATGTGAAGAACTTTTTGCGTCTGTGTTGAAACAGACAAGAAAGTATTTTTCTCTCGATAAACTTGAGCTATGCATAAATGAACTTTCTTGGATGGTGTCGGATCCAATCGACCTCACTAGCGTGATTGTGCATTTTGGACTGAGTTTGAAAGGTCATATTTTGTTTGTATATGGGTATGCGTGAACAAACAGTGATAAGCATATTCTAAATATAAATATATATATATATGTATAAATATTTGAAGAACTATTACACCACTGTGTCCTGTGTGTCACTTTTTTTTTGTGTGTATCTGGGTGCGTCAGACTAAATTACTCAAGGGCCCAACATTTCAATTGCAGCCAAAACAAGATCAACAATTTTTTTGAGCTGTCCAGAATAGTAGACGATGCTAAACTGATGAAAAACTCTGCTCAACAAATCAACCAAGTGACTTGTCATGACAAACCCTAAAGAGGCCAAGCCGAAAGTCGCAGGAGCATCGTTCTAATATTTTAAGATTAATAGTGTTCACATTTTGATCACATATACCATATAGAAAATACTATGGTAATTATAGGAACACGATTGACGTTTGAATTAATTTTTCTCCAGAAAATTATAGTGTAGTTTTGCAAATAACAGAAAGTATCATATTTGTAAAGGGGTTGTGTATATTTCCGGTTGTTCTTATGAGGACGGGGGCGGGGCTCTGATGTCAAAGCTGAGGTAAAGGAGAACAAATTGGGGAAGCCTGCAGCTGGTTTTCATGTCTTCTGCTGCATCGAGGAGACATCACTGGTGCGTTCAGGGTCGGCGTCCGACGTTGGAAACCACGCATTCGGCAGCTCCTGCCCCACACAGCGCTGCGAATATCGTCGTCACACGGATGTGTCCCCCCTTTTGCTAGCATCTCTCCGAGCCCCCAGCCGCGGTACTCCTCATCTTTTTCTTTCCTCCTTCCTCGCACGACTCACGCTGCGGATCTGCCGAGGCCACAAAGCCGCGTTCCTTCAGCGGGATCCACCGCGACGAGGCTGGGGGGTTCCTCCTAGCTTATGACATTTGACAGATCCTCTTTGTGCGTGAGCGTGTGAGGAGAGAGTGTGACTACGTGTGTGTGTGTGACTGTGTGAGTGGTGTGTGCGTGTGTGTTGGGTGGAGTCAACCCGGAATCCTCCAATTTGGAAAAAAAAAAAAAACACTATCAGGTAAGTCTGCACATCACTGATATTTAAGTCAAATCACATTTGTTCCTCTTGCTATGTTCTCTCTTGATGGGCCTATTCAAATATCTCGGCTTTGCGGTGTTCTGTTTTAAATTAAACGACGCAGTTATATAGAAAAAAAAATTGGAAGGGTGAGGAAGAATCGAGGGGAAAGGCCCTGATCGGAGAGCAATTCGACTTCAGAATTTAAAAAAAAAAAAAAAACACCATTTTGAGTCTACGGGTGCCATCATCATGAGCAAAAATAAGCACATGCATGGGTTCCACTGCACCGCACCCATGATTATAAAAGGCATTTCCTGGGGATGGTGTTACCCACGATGTCATGGCGGTGGGTTGTCAATCCTGGACCTGGAAGCAAATATGCAATAATGTTCCACTTTCTCAACCAGAGCTACATGGACAGTAAAATATCTGCCAATCACTGTTCATTGTGATGTAAAACATAAATAAGCACAAAATAAATGATTTTCAAACTTTTCCTATAAAATATACAGCTCAATTCAGGGGGAAAATAATTAAGAATAATTTTCAAGGCCTTAATTATACCATTAAAACCTGTGTCTATCAAAAGGAGAAAAAAATTGAATTGTGCTACAAGTGGTGACAAAAAAGGAAAGCCTACAAGAACATCGGAACTTAATTGGAATGATTTGCCACCCTTTTTTAATGATAAGCTAAACATGAACAGCAGCTTTTTGGCTAGTTGGTGGAGAACATCATTGCCATCAAAGCCAATGCATATGCAATGTTTTTCAAAGTTGCAATTACTATTATCTTAAGTGTTATCATTTCTAGTTTGCCCATATCTTAAAGCTAATAATGGTTATTTAAGAGCAGCTGCTTGCCGATGCAATGATTCTATTTGTCGAATAATCGGTGACTATCGGAATATGAAGATAATTGTATGTGGGAGCCATAATTGTTAGCGGGAAAAAAAAATGTCTTCCAATCTCAACCTTGTACCCTACCTCAAACATCAAATTGCACTAACATGCTAGCTAATTGTTGCTTCCAGCATCCTAACCTCTGTGCATTTGGGGGCGACAGGGAGCACCATGAAAGACGGCATCGCCAACAACAGCACAGCCAGCATCTCCCAAGCCAGGAAAGCTGTGGAGCAGCTCAAGATGGAGGCGTGCATGGATAGGATAAAGGTATGTCGCTTGAAGACTGTTTCTTTTTATTCAGGAATTCATCTCTGAAACTGAAACATGTGAAATTATGTATTTGGGATCATGAATGCGACCAGGCTTGCTTAGGGGTCATGATTGTTGAGTGCCAAACTGTGCTTTTAACGTAGCCTAGCCTAGCCTAGCACAGCCTTTCAAAACTATTTTTTGTGGTGGGAGCACGTTCTTTTTTACTTTTAAGGTTCTTTTTCTTTCTGCGAGCCATTCTGCGCTCTAATTTTTCATAATCAATCCTCTGGTATTGTTTTTAATTTTGCGGAGTGTGATGGAGAGACTTTAAAGTTTGCGTCATCAAGTCGTTCATTATACCCGTCGCGGGTTATGAGAAAGATTTCCCCACAGTGGAAGAAAGTTTGCTCGCATCAGCACAGCAGACGAGGCTGGAAGCCTGCCACGTATCTTCAGCGCTACTCGTCATCCTTCATCCATGCTCAGCACTACTAAACCTGCTTGCCAGGATGAAAAATCCTCCCCGCTTCAAAAACATACTTGATTCCAATTATCCTCAGACTCTTATCCAAGATCCATATGTTAAAAAAAAAAAAAATCATATTGCCGTATTTCTTCACTAAGAGATGCAATTGTAACTACCATAGGTTGTCAGTCATGTGAGCTATGAACAGTGGGGGGAAGTAATGAATTCCAATAATTTTTCAGGTATGTGACTATCTATAAAATTGGCTCAGTTTTTTTTTTTTTTCAACCTTCACAGATAGAGCAACATGATGTAAAAAGACAGTTAAGCTCACTACATTTGAGATCTTGATCGATAGAGTGACATCTTTTGGAATTATTAAAAAAAAAAAGAAAAAACTAGCAGTGACATTAGCTGATTTAGCTTTTTTTGCTTTGCTGTTTTGTTTTGCTCATGCAGGAGCTGTTGTCAGTTCAGTTTTATTCATCCGTTTAAGAATTTTACCAGCAGCAATGCTGTGTCCAGTGATTTTCTTTTCTTCGAACACTGCAAGTTATTTTTGTGTGCTGAAAAGTTTTTAGTGTCTTTTGTTTTGTTTGATCCAAAAAATGGGAGTGCTTATAATTGATGGTAAAATTAATATTTAATATTATTATATTATCCATCCAGACACACATCCATTTATCAATAAACCACAAATTTCAAAAGGATGCAGCAGCAAGTAAAGTAACAAGTGTTCAATTCCCTGGGGAGGGGTGCACAAATCACTAACAATGGTTTATTTTCAGTTCCATCACATCTCCAGTTTGTATTTTTGTCATGTAATAGCTTGTGAAGTGGAGGGCATGCATGAATAAAAAGCGGGATAAAGAGGAAGCAGAGGAGGAAGCATTGTTGACGATGTCTGCCGGTTTCTTTGGATTTAATTAAGGGACGCGACGAGCCGGAGTGTGTATCTGTGACAAGAGCGGGTGCCTCATTGAGGGACCTTCTCATTAATCGCTCAATCAGCCAAAGGAACGTGAACTGTGTTAATTAGAAGGACACTTCCTGCATCGCCGGGCTGCAGTGTAATTACCAGCCAGTCTGGACCTTAAACACACCCACCCGTACACTCACACACACACACATTTCTCTTTCTCAGCAAAAAAACCCCAACCTAAATTTGCACTATAATTGACTTTGACTAACAGAGTTATTATGCACTTTATTTGCGTCATTATGAAAGTCTTTGTTCAAATTCTCTCTTTATAGAGACGGGATACTGCCATGATAAGTAAATTAGGTCATCTAAGGCAGTGTTTCTTCATTGTTCTGGAGCTAAGGCTTTAACAGCCAATTGCATGGACATATAGAAAAGACACTCGCACCCGCATTCTCACCAATGGGTTGTTTGGAAGTCTTCAATGAAGCGAACATCAGTGTTTTGGAAATTATGAGAGGAATCGATGTTAACTTTAAGGTTGCACAAATTTAATCTTGTCAAATGATGTCTTTTGACAATGCGTTCTCTTTTTTTTTTTTTTTTTTTTTTTTTTAGGCGTGTTAATTGTATCAATTTCTTTTAAGCAAAATGTCCAATTTTACAGTACAAGCACTAGACCCAAAGAACATTAGCACCAATGTGACATGAAAGGTGTCCAAGCTGTCCACCATCAACCTAGTGAAATTATTTTTAAGCTGAAAATATTGTTGCTTTTAAGTTCATAACATAGTATTACAATGTCCTATAACAAACGCCACCCTATTATCCCGAATTGTGCCATTTCCACTAAGGTAGTTGTAATTAGTTGACATTTAATAGCTCTATTGATCTACCCTCTCTGAGCGTCTCAGGAATTACAAAGAAGAAAATAAATCCCAGTCAGTTTGCATAAATTGTTTTGGAAACTTGTGACTTCTCACGTCCAGCAAAGAAAATGTCACCTGTTCTCTGCAGTAGGGAGCCCAGGGTGTTTTGCAATGACATATCGACTTCTCATCTTGCTCCGAGTCAGTGCAAAAGTCAGAGGAGCTCTACAGCGAAGGTGCTGTGTCACCCGCGTAAATAATAACAAAGATGAATCGACAAGGAAGGCAGCTTGTTGCGAGAAAATGGATTCTATGTGGCTGCTTTCAGTGTAATATTCCGTATCACCGTATTAAACCTTTCCTTCTCAAATATGACGAAACGCCTTCATGTTGTGTGCTGATAAAAATAGACGTGTCATAATAATCTGTATTGACGAGCACACGCAGAGTGCTTGTGTGGTTTTTATGTCTCTCGTTGAGTCCAACGGACAGGACATCAGATGTTTGTGTCCTCCACATAGATCTCGGAGCCTTGGCCATCTCTTTGATGCAGCTGTTCCTCTTTCCTCCATTTGCCGACCCCCCCCCCCCTCTATAACGTGGCACTCAGATCCTGAGTGGAGTCCTGCATGTGTGTCCACTCTCTTTTTTTTTCGTCACTTTCCCAGATGTGTGTTGTGATCCTAATAACGTACCAAATAAGTTGTGGTCATTTGATACACATGCTGCACGATTGCACAATTTGAAGCTTCCATGCCCCCCCCCCCCAAAAATTTTTTTGACAATCTTTGATGTCATTTTACCGTGTTTGGAAGATGATTTGGGTTTGAACTGCCCATGATTCAACTTTCAAGCTCTTTCAAATGACAATCGACCCCTAGAAATATTTCCTTGTTTTTTTCCATCCGTGCAGAACACCCCCTGACCTCACATTCAATTTTTACCGCACTGACCATAAGAAACAAACAGCTTTAGGTTGTCATGCGCCGTCAGCTATAAATAGAAATATCCACATTTTAATCTATAAGAAGCTGTAAAATGCACAGTCACAAGTCAACTATAGTCAAGCATAAGAAATAATCAATGTCTCATGAGCACTAGCAGAGCTGGGATTTTTTTTCCATTAGGGTGGATGGCTCAGGGGGTCTGCAAAATATATATATTTTTTTTAGAAACCCAAAGATTCTACAAAAGAGAAATTTTTTTGTGTTCTTTTTTTTTTTTTTTTTATCTTGACCTGGTCTGCCAACAGGTGTCCAAAGCCGCCGCAGACCTGATGGCGTACTGCGACGCCCACATACGCGAGGACCCTCTCATCGTGCCCGTGCCGGCCTCGGAGAACCCGTTCCGGGAGAAGAAGTTCTTCTGCGCCATCCTCTGATGAGCCGCACGTGGAGCGCGGCGTCGCCTGCCTTCTTTGTCTTCACCACACCTGAAGCGACTTGCCACGGGCGTCCACTTTGACTAGCCGGGTGGACCCGGGTGTTGGTCGGCTCCGTCCTGGCGGCTGAGGGGGGTTCTACAGGGGGGGAGGGGGGCAGTCTTGTTCAATAGGTTTGTTATTGCTTTGTTGTTAGAGAACAGCCTTGCTCAGTGCTTCATGAGGTGAGAGGTGTTTTGTTTTTTTTATCTACTTTTCGTTAATCGTGCTCGATCCGATCTTGCCTCAGGAAACAAACGTGTGCCCAGTAAACATCTTTTCCACCTTCCATCGTCAGTGCCTTTCAGTGTGCGAGCTTAAAAGTATTTGCCGCAGCCATGCACTGAAAGTAAAACATGACACCTGGCTCATTTCACTAATGAACTGTTATTTGAGAGCCTCGAACAGACTGAAGTGTTTTTTGGTGAGAGCCAAGCAAGCTAATCTGTTTGTTCAAGCGACGCAACTTGTAGGCGCTGATCACTGTGCAAGCCTTTTAGTCCAAATGAAGTAATAAACCTTCCCTACCGCGCCCTGATGCATTTCTACCTTGGCTCTTTCCTTCCATTGATGCTTCAATCAGTCTTTCATCACATGGTGCAGCTTCCGATTGGAATACTTTCCAATTGCAGGGTGCAGGCTGTCAAGTGTTTTCTGGGCATGTTTCCGTTTCAGAGTGAACGGCCGGGCCTTTGACATTCAAACCAAAATGGAGGCCGGTGTTTTGCTCTGCTCCCTGTATTGACCGCCGCCTCTGTTTACAAGCAGCTGTTGATCTTTTTTTCCTGTGTACAGTATGTTTCGGTGCCAATTCTTGTGAGAGCGGTGTTGTCGTCACACCGCGCCAACGCACACTTACTTTTTGTTTGATTGGTTGGTTGGTTGGTTGGTTGGTTGGTTGGTTGGTTGGTTGGTTGGTTTAATGGGAGGAAAAAGCACACTATCTCCTTTACATGGTATTTAAATAGCATTTACAACTTTTTATGATGAAATGTCAATAATTGTTTATTAATGTTATTATCCGTAGTATTATTGCTAAATGTAGTGTGCTACTAAGCTTGTATGATACCTAGAGCGCTTCATTATTTACAAAATCACTCAGTTGTTCATAATATGTGAGAATTCTTAAAGCCGGATAACACAGAGGGTGTTAAATCTGTGAAACGTGAGTTATTTTTTTCTCTTGCTACTTGAACAGTCATATTATTATCAAATTTACAGGAATGATGATGAAACATCCTGTGGAGAATCATTTCTGGATTATTCTTACCGGTATTTATTTACAAAATCCTGAGATCAGTCTTGGGGTGTCTTCACTGACCTGGTGAGGATGGTGCCAAATTTTAAACAATAAATATAATGGCTAAGGATAAATTTTGCATGGTTTTTTTGATCCAAACTAGAGAACTGCTATGATATGAAAGTTCGCCTCTTAGTCGACTTTCCAGGAGGCTACTCTGCACATGTAATCACACCTGAGGTTCGATATGTTGACAGTGTGCAGTTGTATTCTAAAATGCTATTATTGTTTTTGTAAAAAGAAAAAAACGATGCATTTAATTAGCAAGCTTTGTAAATCTTGATGGAAAAATTAATTAAAGAAATATATCAAATGGGACTCATCTCCCTCAATGTGCATTTTATTTGATGGCCACAAGTGGCCACTGATTACATTCCTTCATTCATTCCATAGATAAGAATATTCATACTCTATGAGTGCAAGAACTTGTTAATGGCCGACTTTTTATGTGATCATGAGGTGGAAACATTCTTTTAGTATAAAACAAAATAGCTAAGATTTAAGATTGTATCAATCAATCACTCAATCTCACCGCGTCTTTTATGCATGCAGCAAAGGGATGATAACTTGTTAATGACCGATAGAAATAAAGCAAAATGGAGAAGATAAAACATTTCGCCCAAAGAATTTATAGCTTGCTGATGTCAGCGATAACATCCTGATTTGTTTCCACTATTTCTGTCATTCTCCTGTCGTGTTGATTTATAATCTCAGAAGTCACAAGTGTTTTATCAAGCAGTGAAGTGACATCGCAGGTTCTTTATACCTTGGAACTGCCAAGGTTGAATACACTCTATTGCGGAATTCAACTTGCATTTATTCAGATTTTGAAAAATAAGTACAAGAAATAATTATCTGTTGCAGAGTCCGATTATTGCCACCTTAAATATTTTAGTGTTGAAAAGTCTTAACTGCAGAATCATAATAATAACACTGTGTGAGCCCTTAATTTATTATTATTGTCAACTTAGAGTTGCTCTAGTCTAGAGGTACACCAATTAATTATTTCATCGACAACCTGTTGAATATTAAATTCGATAATCATTTTTAATCATTGATTAATCATTTGATACCCTTTGTTTGCGTAAAATTATCCAGTCCCTCAGAATTTCAGGTTGTCAAAAGTAAATATTCTCAGACACTTCTTCGTGAAAGCAGACTGATTGAATCAAAATAAAATTTTACTTTGTAAAACAACATTTTTTTCTCTGTCAAAAGCTTTTGGGAATGCACTATATAAATAAAGATATATTTCCCAACATGTTACGAACTAAATTATTTACTGAATCATAATTTATTTTCTGCACTATCAGGAAAAAAGGGAACCAAGGGTCCTGAATCGTATGAGATGTGACTCAATCAAAACGTGGGGTAAAAAAAGATATTTTTCATACATGTAACTTGGAACTGTCTATAATTCATTAAATACAGAGTCAAAAGTGAGACCTTTAACTCACTTGACTAGCAGAAGTCAAAGAGCGTTGAATGCAGACGGAATAAACTTTTCTTTGCAAAAATATGCTGCGGAGAAAATTGTAAATCACTGTACTTTTTATATTTATGAATCTGAATGCACAGGGACGTAATCATCCCCAGGGTAGTGCGTTATCACACTTAAAATTGGTGCCAGCTCATTATTATCCAAATGATGCTGCAAGCCCTCAAAGTATATTGAAATTCCATGAAATGGCAATGATTTCTGATAAGATTAATCATATATGCTTCCTGCAGGCTGTTTTTCAACTTGGCCATTTCTACATCCTGAGATCAGATAAGACAAGCTCCCCGTCTGCGTTTCCCTTTACACGGGTGCTGTGGTCTTGAAAATAACATTAGCACCTCAAATCGAGTGAATAAAGAGCATTTAAGCGTGGAAGATGTCGTTCTCCAGGACAACAGGGAGCAGTCAGTCAGGAGACATTTGTTTCAAATATTCCCCGGCCACGCACAATATTTTCTGTTGAAATGATTTATGTGCAGCACTCTGCACAAGTTGTGCTATCTAAGGTCACTTTTTTTTATGATTATTATTATTTATTCATATGAGCCATTACTATCTGTTGCGTTGTTTGAATCTTCTTGTTTAAATAGTAGTAAGAATGAAATGAGCAATTTCATTATTACTACTATAATAATGAATCATTTCATGATACCCCTTTTTAATTTGCTAGCATGCATCAGCTTCATTGTGAACTTCAAGTTCCACAATGCACCTCGGCAAAGCTCCTCGCCCCCATTGGTGCAACCCTAGCAGCATCAGAGGCGGACATGAGGCGGTGCTGAGAAGTATTCCGAGACAGATCTGCCGTACTCAAATGAAGCTCCCATTCCGAACGGTCTTCAGTGCGAACAGCACCGCTCGGGAAAAACCTGCACTCCGCTTCAGCTCGACGTTACTTCGGGTAAATGAAGCGTTCCGTCCATGCGGAGGCTAGCGCTGGTTCTTCTGCCCTGTGCTCTCGCTGTACTGGTGCACTTGTGGTTGGCTCAACAACGGTGCCCCACGCCGCTGGAAGACGACGACACACACTCGGGTACTTTGACGCTTGACGGCGGGGCTTCACCTCTTCTCTCCGGCAACTTTTTTGGACGCAGACGCACGCTTGGCTAACTTTGCACTCGCTGGTTCGCTTGGTCGGTTATTGTTGGTGTTTGTGTCGCTAATAAGAAGGGAAATTCGAATTTACGCTTATGCAGTATACTGTACATAAGCTTACTCAGTAGTGCGTGTTTTAAGTTACAAAAATGTGACAGCTGAGTAATGTCGGGGCGTTTCTAGGTGATGAATGCGAATTCGGCATCTCTCATTCGGTCGCTTCATGTCAAATCATGACAAGTATTTCAAATTCGCAGTCCAAATGAAATTCTGACTGACAAATCTGAGTTTTTTTTCTCGAGGCACACTTGTCATGCTGGATGTTTTGTATCCAATGCAGATGGAGTGGTACCGTCCTATGAAGTTCTGGTGGGAGTTTTATCAGCCAGACAGCATTCCACACTGCGACAAGCCATAAGGGACACCTGGCTGGGCTACTTGCTCCAACACCCTCACTTCAAGCACAGGTCAGCAAGGTTCCACCTCCAACTTGTGTTTTTTTTTTTATTCTCTCCCAGGACAGATTGCTAAAGTTAAAACAAAGCCTGCAGCATCTGACGACAAATAACCAAACTTATTTTCTTTACCTCCCCTTCGGGCAATACTGTTTACATCCGTCACCCTCTGAAGCCAAGATGCAGCATGATGACCCTTTTGAGCAAACTCCCTAGTTACCATGGTAACTAGAAGTGGACTGATAGGCAAGCTTTTGCAAAAACAATTGTACGTCCTTGTTTTCAGAGTGGGGGTGAAGTTTATTGTGGGCAAACATGGATGTGCCATCCCAGAGGAGGACCGAGAAGATCCTTACTCCTGCTCCCTACTCAACATCACTGAGCCAGGTAACAGAAATATTGCATGTTGCACAAATGTGTAGCTTTAAATGTACAGGTGTTCAAGAAGAATTCTGTTGCGTTCACATCCAACTGTCACTACTGAGGGATGAGTTGAGTCGAAAGAAGCTAATGAATGCTCGTTCTGAATAGAGGTAAAACATCTTTTATTCCGCCTCGCTTGCAGCTCAAGGACACTTTATTTTTCTTCTCCATAGCCATGGTCAAAGAATGAAATCCGCCGTCAATGTCACCGCTTAGGCGTTTGTGACGTACATTGTAAAGCACTAGAAAGACGTCTTGTGAAATAATTGAACCGGCTCAGCATCGGTTGGAAGGTAATTGTTTATGTCTTTCAGCTTCTGTCAGGCACACCGCCGCTTGGCTTCACGAAAACATAATTACGGCTCATCAGAATAGGCTTTGTCGGCCTTATGGGTCATGGCGGTGACGTCTCATTTGTCCATGCCTTTTTCCCAGTCGTGTTAATATCTCTAAGTGCCATTCGATTCCATGCTTTGATGCTCGGAGGTGCTAGAGGAAAGGGCTTTGCTAGGTTTGTAAATCCAGCTCAATATTTAACTTAATATCCGTAAACAGACTAATAAAAGCGAATTGAAGATGTCTGTTTGTGCTGCATTCATCACAAGGATTTTGTTTGTATAATTAGCAGACTTGCTTGAGACGGCAGTGAGAATGTGTGTTTTTTTTTTCCCTAATCAGTTTGGATCAAGGTGACGTTTGTAGAGCCCAAACATTCAGATAGCCTACAAATTAAATGTGTCCATCATTTAATACACAGTACGTCCGGTCTAAGGAGAGCAAGAACTGGACTATGGCTCAGTGGTCCAAAGTTCTATTTTCAGGTGAAAGTAAATTTTACATGCCATGTGGGAATCAAGGACCCAGATTGTAGAGAAAGAGTAGCATGGAATACATACAATCCAAGGAGATTTCTCTGTCAGTGATAGTTGGCGCACCATATCATCTCCAGCTGTTGGTTCCGAAGTCCATAATCAACGCGTGACATTTAAAGCACCTTATGCTTCAAGCTTTATGGAGGATGCCGATATGATACACCAGCAGGACGTGTCAACGTGGCACCCGCACTTACTGTCAGAACGGCCGAAAGCGTGTGAAAGGTACCATTGCATTACTGTGATTGATTGATTGGCTCGAAAACACACCAGACTGGAACCCCAGTGAGAGTTTTTAGCATGTTGCCAGGTAGCAGAGCGATTTGAAACACATAATCCAATGCTGCTGATGACCTGAGGGCAACTGCAGTCACTTCATGCTAAAGTGCCACCATAGTTTAAGTTTCAAATGAATGAATTCAGTTAACATTCTATGATGTTTTAAAACAAATTGGACTAGAACCAACCATACAAATATCAAAATAAAATGGCCATGGGTTTAATCAAGAAAAAACAATCTGAACACTCGCCTGTTCAGGTCGTGTTCAGGTCTCGGGAAATTTGTTGAAGTAGTAGCTTAAATGTGGCTGATGTTTATTGTGATTGTTTTTTTTTTTCTTTCTGAAAATATGTTTCTTTTGCAAAATGTACCACATTTGGCACATTTAAAATTTGAGGTAACACTGTAAGAACTGTCCACAAAAGGCCCACCAAATCTTTATGTTTCCAGGACCCACTGAGGCAACTCAAGGATTTTAATATCAACAAGGACAATCCTGGTTTGAGGCCAGTTATTAAATTCATTCCCCCCTTCAACATTTTAGTCCGGTACAACCCCCTCACCACCCAAAAAAGAACCACTCCACTCTACCGTACATCAAAACAGGCTGGCCAAAAATAATTGGTTCACCCCAAACTCACTTATCCAAATTATATGCCTGCTGTGAGATTGGAAAGGTCACCCTCCTCACCGCCGCCGCCACCACCTACTGCTGTCAGGTAAAGTTACACTGGCCCAGAAAAAAAAAATTACCCCCCCAAAAATAAACAACTATGGTTGTTTAGCGGATCAGTCTGAATGAATATTTCAGAATGGTTCATTCAAGTACAAACTCAATCCATGAGAACACAAATAAATGACCAGACTAATAATTTAGCAGCAAGACATTTTTTTTTTGTACAGTCCAGGCTATCTCCTTCCAAATGTTAGCTGTGAATAAAGAAAAAAAAAGATGGATGAATGGAGGTATATTATTCTTTGCGTCACTCACTGGGACACTGAAGAACTCTGCAATCATTTTCTGCTCTGGTCTCAAAGCGAAATTCGGAAAAAGTCATCTTGACACATTGCTGCAAGAGCAATTATGGATCCCATCACACTGTTTGTGTCTTTTGCAGCTAGTTTTGATAACTGTAAATTGCCTTCTCAATAACAGTCATAAAAGTCTCTTTCAGGTTATTGCCACGGGTCCTATCTGTCAACTCGCAATGTCAAAAAGCTCTTCTGTAATTGCGTTCTTTATCTGGCCACCCGTGGCTTTTCTTGAAAACGACTCCCAGGAACTTGCGTTCCTCTAGATCAGAATCCTGTTAGTCTGTTTCAATTAAAATGTGAATATCTGATGTGGTTTTGTGTCAGCAGTGGATGTGGCACAAAGAAAGATTTAAAAGATTATTTTCTGTACCGAGCACCAAAGTGCAATATCTGCTGAGCATCTTTCTAGCCAAGGTCTGCTTCCTTTGTGCGGATTCTCAACATTGCACCACGTCACTCCATCATTGTATCAATCTCTGAAAGAATTTTTCATCTAAGTCACAAACTGTTCAGGCCAATATTAGTTTCTAAAACCTCTGTTCATTCCTCTGACTTTAAAATCATAATCAATTTGAAAAATGGAAGTTTACCAACTACACCACTCCAATTCTGTTTTTAGCATTGTGAGCTCTAAGTGTTTGTATATAACATTGTGCTGTTGACTTTTATGGCCCTTGTTTTCCCTGGCTGCACAATCTAGTGCTGATTTCTATATTTTCAAACTGCACTTTTATATTTGCTCTGTATGTTATTATGTCCTTGACAGCATTTCTGCCTTTTTTAGATAACCATTTCATTCCTTGTACTTGGATAGCACAACACTGAAAAGACAAAAAGGTACTTTAGTCATAAAATTCAAATGTATTGCAAAAAGAAAGTTGCAACAGTAGAAGGAAAACAAGTCAAAGATGGCAAGTCATTCTTTGGATTAAGTTTGACAAACAATGGAACAATGGGTGATTATCTATGTGCTTGCCTGTTCCTGGGAAAGAACTAAAGACAGAAATAACTCTTTTCGAGTTTGTTTCCTCATCATCAATAAATATGTTCAAAATATATTCATGTTATTAGCAAATGGATCAATGGCTGGTTCCGCTCCCAAAAAACTGCTGGTTGCAGACTGTTGTGCTTACTTTTGTGTGGTAATTTTGACTATCATTTGTTAAATTGACTTTTTATCCACAAAAAAAAGGATATTCTTTAACATTATGACTCCATTCTTGTAGTTTGCAACATTTTGATGTCATCTCATTATTTTCTTCTTTTCAATGTGGCTTTTGTCAATATGAGAAATGATCCACCTGTGATATTTTGATTAAGTAGTGGCAAGGATGATGCTAACAAAAAGAGAATCCATCCTGTCATTGTGCACGCACGTACACACACACACGCAATATATATTTTACTTTTATTCAGCACTTAACTACATTTCCTCAGCTCAACATAACA
Organism: Syngnathus leptorhynchus; assembly: GCF_054491065.1. NCBI lineage: Eukaryota > Metazoa > Chordata > Actinopteri > Syngnathiformes > Syngnathidae > Syngnathus > Syngnathus leptorhynchus. The sequence continues at coordinate 9,342,812 of NC_141204.1, read as the reverse complement.
ATAGCCTGCTTACCATTAATAGGCTCAATCTTTTAATTGATCTCCGGCATATCAATGCGACTCTTTTACAATTCAGCATTAACTCCCACCCCCGTCCAGTTTAAGTCGGATTTTTTCACAGTGAAATCACTTTACCGGAGGCCCTCTGTCTTCTGCTGTCACTTGGTATTTCCTTAAAAAAAAAAAAAAAAGAGCAAGAAACGAGTTCAGCATGTTGGCATTGTGATAATGCTCACGTAGTTCTTTTTTTGTGCTCTCTGACTCAGAGGCGGGACAGGATGCCGAGAGAGAAATCGTGATGGTGCCCGACCCCACGGTCCTCGTCCCCTCTGACGTGTCCGCCGTTGCCCTGGATTTTAAGGTGCTCCATCCGGTGGTGATCACCAGGCTGGGGGTGTTTTCCCGAAGCGCCCACCCTGAATTGAAGAGCAATGTGACCGTAAAGCTTCTGCAGCTGGATCAGGAGGTCGCTACTTTTGTTGCTGAATTTACAACCTCCAGTTGAAAAGCGACTCCTAATAAGCAAGTCTGTCTGTTCATAGGAAGCGATAATAACGTCTCGCTTCAGCGGCATCAGCACAGGGACCCTCGTAAGCCGAATATGGTACAAACCGGTGGAGAAGTTCATCTTGCCCAAGGTAGGATATTAAAATTTTAGCAACACAGGCCACGAGGAAACAAGTTGTGTTTATTAACCAGGGTTTTGAGGGGACGCTAGTATGGGAGAGTTCCAACTCGGACGTACTGACCACAGTCAACTCATCCTGCGTGGAGCTCAATGATGGAGGAGGTGTACTCAAGTTCTCCTCGGTAAGAAAAACAGGCAGGTAGGGTTGAGGATTACAGAGTGAACAGATGTGCTTCTTGTTTTTAAATCCACAGATTGCAGAAGGCATACTCCCCCACAGAAGTGCTCTTGGATTTCCTGGCCTGGCCGGAGGATTCACCTTTACCATTTACGGTTGGTCCCAATTCCCAGTGTAAACATTTCAAAGCCTTGTTTTCTTTGGCAGGTAAGGAGATGCTGTTTGGTTCAGCCTCGGGGCTCCTACCTTCTCGCAGACCTCTCGTCTCGTTGTGCTCTATTATTGATGTCACACTTCTGCGACTCATTAGTTTTGAGTTTAGCTCCAAAACCAATTCTAGCCTCTTTGCGGGAGAATATTTGAGATTTGCAGTTAATAATACCTCGCACGTTACAAATAAACAAACACTTCACCTCATAGTTTGATATATTCTTTTTTTCCTCGTGTATTTTTCCTCCAGCAGGCATTAACTTTGCAGCGTTTTACAAGCAGTGGTGCAATATGAAATGTTCTCCGGAATTTTTCTGAACTCTACGACCCAAGCCGTCTCCACCTACTGTGTGTCAGACAGGAGAAGTCTGTCTGAGCACCTGCGAGGTCGTCCAGCCCGGATGGTGCGCCACGCCGCAGGGCTGAGACAGGAGGACGCCGCCTTGAAGGAAGAAAGCCTAAGGCACGGCGACATGGTGTTCGTAGATGTGGTGGACACCTACAGGAGCGTTCCTTCCAAACTGCTTCAGTTCTACAAATGGTACGGCAAGTTCTAATGACTCTGCTCTCCGTTTCCAAATTGCCCCCGGCCCTCCAAGGAAATCAGCCATCTAAAATGAATGTGTGTCATTGCCTCACAAGCGTCCCGCTGTCAGAGCCATACTTGCAATCAGTGCGACTGTGTGTCATCAATTATCCAGACATACGCTAAACACTCCCGCATTGAGGCCTAATCAATCAAAGAACGAACTGTGCAGCTTGTTAAGGGATTGGTGGGCTATTCATTTGAAAAAAAAAAAAAAAAAAATTACTTTTTCGACATGAATCTCATTGCATCTGTCACAAAGCAGATGCACTAATTACCTCATGTCACCCTTGTTTTCCTCTCAACCAACAATGTATTTTCCTTTATATAATTGGCACACATTTTGGGACAACCTTTCACAAATGCGGCGCATGAGGACTTTCTATATCTCACTGCACAGTTTTTATTCTTCAGCCACATTTGATCATTTTCCAATACGGTCTATGCGGCGCTGTGCTCCACTGAAATGTTAGTTTCAGTGAATACTCAAAATTGTCCCTAAATGTGATTGTGACAGCTGGGACAGGGTCAGACGAATGAGCACAAGCATTGTCAAAAACAAATAGATGAATGGTCTTAATCTTACTACTGTACGACGAGCTTACTTTTGTGGTTGAATCCTTTTTCAAGGTTTGCTAAGGTCTCGTGCAATATGCTAACAGGTTGCTCCTTCAGAGTTTGCGTGCACAATTTTTTCTTCGGGGCATCGACCGAGGTTTTCAAACTTAATGTCACGCTCTACCATGAGGCCTTCAGAAGGATGTAGTTCTGGATGTTAGTTCCAGTTTCCCCTTGTGCGTCCTGAATCATCGTCTCAAATTTCCCTACTGTGGCACTAAAAGAGATTATCTGTGACTGTTAGTCTTTTGAGTCTTATCTTTTTCTTCGATACCATCACATTTGCAAATGTCAGTGTTGGCAAGGCACATTTTGTGCTCTAACCTAATGTTTGAAGCAGCTGCTTGCAAAGTTTCTTTCATTCCACTATGTAACGATACTCATTCCCAATTTGACAGGTCTGTGGGCAACATTGACTTCAGTCTGCTCCTGAAGACTGATGATGATTGTTACATCGATGTGGACTCGGTATTAATGAAGATTGAGCACAAGGGTCTCAAACGCAGCCATTTCTGGTGGGGAAAGTAAGTACAGACCAGGCAGTGTGCCGTGTTTGTACCCAGATCACCAAAGATCATTGATGGGTGAATGTGTGATTTTTGTGCTTGACCCAGTTTCAGACAGAGCTGGGCGGTGGATCGCATTGGAAAGTGGCAAGAGCTCGAGTACGCCAGTCCCGCCTACCCGGCCTTTGCGTGCGGATCGGGCTATGTGGTGTCACGTGACCTGGTGCAGTGGCTCGCCAGTAACGCAGAGAGTCTAAAGGCCTACCAGGTAGGCCTTTGAGGATCAAGCACCTTGCTGGAAGCCATGGAGTGAGCTAATAAATGTGTCACCACAGGGAGAAGATGTGAGCATGGGCATATGGATGGCAGCTGTTGGACCTCAGAAGTATCAGGTAAATAGCTGCAATAATATAAATTGGAAGCTACCAAAACTTAACCTTAGTGCTGTAGCCTATGTAAAACTAGCTTGCTCAGTCATATTGTCACCATGCGTTTTTAGAGCAGACTCTTTTTTTGGTGTGGTTTGTTTATTGTGCACTGGACAGTAACGCGCGTCGGTAATAGAAATACACTTTGCATCCGTGCTCTGAGCAAGAGTGTATGGACAGAGAAGATGAAGGCATTTTTAGAATCAAATGAAATTCCCATTTCCCAAATATATTCAGAATCATGTCCAGAATGTCATTATCATGATGTAGTCGTGCACAAAATGTAAGCAAATTGGATTTGTTGGCATTTAGGTGCACCTGAGTTAAATATTACGTTTATGGGTGACGTAATTACTCGAATTCCACTCAGTAGAGCACAGACAACAATCCAATTTTGGAGCGGCACAAAATACCGTCCGCATCTAGTATCGTGCATTATTCATGCAGAAATGGTGGAAAACATGGACAAATTCCCTATCCCAAAACAAGTATGGAAGTACACAAACAAAGTTTTTTTTTTACTCTTTGGATAACACTTTATTTTGAAAACACGCCATCCTCTGTGGAGGTAATGTCATTCAGATGTTTCCCCACCTAAACACCGTGTGCTTGAATACCATCCTAGCCTGTCATTGTTTTTTTGTTTCATCTCCAAAACACGGAGGCTTGTTTGCAGCGTGCAAAAATAAACAGTTGGCCATTTGCCATGTCAACTAACACGGCTCCTCTCCTGGCCAGGATCCCAGCTGGCTCTGTGAAAAAGAATGCTACCTGGACATGCTGTCGTCCCCGCAGCACACGGCACAGGAGCTTCGTGTCCTTTGGGACAGGAAGAGGACGTGTGGTGACCCGTGTGGTTGTCCTTGGGGACAGTAAGGTTTGGCTCACACTCCACGTGCAAAACTTCTGCGCTTACTTCATACCTCAAATTGTCATTTAGTTGTCTCCAAGTTCACACTGTATTTCCATTGAGTGTTTTTACGAACGATCATTTCTGATAACTTGGCACAGAAAAAGAAACGATGGCTTTTCTTTGCTTTTTCGCCGCCATGACTGTCGTGCCACCCAGTTGTCATTGTACAAGATAGTGAGTGACGTTGCCTTATTGTATTTGTAATAGCAGCATAAAGTCTACGTGGACAAATCAATGTAAAATTTGCGACCCATACTTTTGGAACTTGACTCCTTTGCAGGACATAAAAAAAAAAAAAAAACATCAAAAGAAATGAAAATGTTTCTTGCGTACTTTGGACCGAGATGCACATGTATATTTTTGTCGGCTCCACGTTCACTTGGTATCCTTTCATTTGCCTTCCAGCTCAACAACTGTGAAGGTTCACTGTCAGCAGGTGTACCATTTAGTTACTGAAGTCCTTTTTTTTTTTTTATATCAAAAAAAGGAATAGAAAATCACTCTGCAGCAGAGTGCCGGTTGTTTTCCTGAGACATCATGAACACGTGGAATATTTTGGGGCAACCATTTGGTTCAAATCTATTTTCACAGTGGCAGTGAGTTTGCACCTCTACAGATTTGAATAAAAATGTGATTGTAGTGTCGAATTTCGGCTTTAAAAGGTTTCACGAAAACAAGGCATTTTGGAAAAGCAGCTATTTTATGCAGATCTATTTTCAGGGCTAATCTCCACTTGCTTCTTGTTTGTGGGTCCTGTTGCCTACACTTTTGTCTTCAGTAAGTAAAAGGCCCACTGTTTGAATATTATTGTTATTTTCATTCTTCTTTTTCCTCCAAGTTGTTTTTGTTTTTACGGTAAGAAAAATACATGTACGGCATCACCATTAGTTTGAAGAAAAATAACAAGTGTTACAGTTTTGAATAGATTACATCGGCATTAGGCATATTGCTGATGAGCAATAAAAGATAATGCAAGATTTTTTCCAAGGCAAAAAGGTCGAATCCTCTCCAATGGCGAATCCAATCACTTGATCTCAACCCTTTCGAGCACGTGGTCAAATGTCACAGTGGTGGCAAAATCAAAAATCTCTGTCATTGTTCAAATACATATGGACCTGGAATGTGAATATCATTTTTGACTTTTGAACTTAGTTTGTATCAACTCATGTTTGGGCTTCATACAATTATCATAAATATTAAACATGCTCCTCAACATTTATCTGCTTTTAGATTTTTTGTTTTTTTGACGTTGCCCTACAAATCCGCTCCTGCAATTAGGCTGACATTTAAACAAACTCTTCTCCCTTGAGATGCAGCCTCCTTTCATAGTCAAGATAGCAAAGTCCCATCTGCATGCGTTCTAGTCGCTTGCCCAGACAAGGAAACACTTGACTCCCCCATCCCTCCCCCCCTGCCCCCCCCCATCATCATTTTGTTGTCTTCTTGCTGAAGTGAGCATGAAACGAGGGAATAACATGCAGATGAAAGCTCTCATTTGTGCTTGAGTGCTTCTTCAGGAGATGAACTTATTTAATTTACCCTAAACACCAGCGAACACTGATGTAAAAGGTTTAAATTATCAACACTCTTTTAATGTGTCCACCCACGCGCTACACTAATGTGTTCATTCACAAGGCTAATTCACCCTTTTTAGTTGTGCCTTCCATCTCATGAATAGATTTTTTTTTTTTTTTTTTTTTTTAAATAGTGTTACATTCACACTATTGTTTACTGTGTGATGAACAGACTCATTTACGGGTGAAGTAGAGACTCCAGAAGAAAGTGGAATTGCGTGTCAAAGGCAAGGAAAGGCAGCTTTACAATTTCTAATTTGATGGGTACGTATATGGAGGACATTTAAAAAAAAACATGCTTTGAAAGACTTTAATTATTGCCACTGAGAATATTGCTTAGTTTTGAACCTGGATTTAAAAAAAAAAAAACATTTTCACTTGGGGCTGACTTCACATCTGTCTGCAGCTTATTTCATTTGCGTGCAAGCATGAAAAAAAAAACTGCTTCACTGTGTTATGCTTTGAATTCAACCAAGAGGAACCTCATCCAATTCTCTTTTTGTTCTCACAGAGATCAATAATGGGAGAATCAACTTGGCTGTGAAGCCAATTGATTCAAACATGAGAGCCAAAAGACTCCTTCAAGAAAAGTAATATGGGTTCATGTTAATACTGAATTTAAGAGCCATAAATGCTCAAGGGTGATCCGGCAACTTCGTGGCTGGCAGCGTTGGTTCACTTCTCACTCCGAATATCTCTACGTGGTTCCTGTAATTGACTGGCAACCATTCAAGGGTATAGTCTGCCTTTTGCTCCAATTCAGATGGGATAGGGCTCCAACTCCCCTCATCCCTAAAGAGGACAAGCAGTATAGCTGCAGATGGTATACAAATTGCGCCTCTCACCCCAAGTTAAGTAGAATCGGCTCCAGTTCACACACAACCCTAATGAGGATTGATTGATGGATGGTTTCTCGAACATTTCACTTTGTATTAAAGACAAAATGGTCAAACTGCAGCATATGAACCAATAACTTTACAATATGATAGTCATTCAGATGTGGATTGAGTATAGCTTCAAAATTGACAAAATTAAGTTATATGACACTATTGTGTTAAGAAATGACTGAATTAGTACCAAAACATTAGATTTTTTTTTTTTAATGCATTTTTCTCATTAGTTTCATCAACAGGGAACCTGAAATATCGAAATGCAATGTGATTAAAATATGTGTATTTTTTTTTTTTTTTTTTAGATTGTAAAGAGACTTTGTGGACACTCCATACTATTGGTAAATAATATCCCCCCCCAAAAATAGCAATTCATTTGATAATTGGTTATTTGTTGTTCGATGGACTGCGCTTCTGATACTTTTCCTGCTCCAACTCTGATGAATAATTCTAAAAGGTTTTGATTATCCTCCATTTGCATCACTATTTGAACAACTTTTGTACTCATACAGAACATTCCACATTGCTGTCAATCACCCTCATCCATCCTTGTGTGGGGCTCTCCAGGAGGAGGAGGAGGAAATCATTTATTCATGACACCCGGCAACCAAAAGCAGCCTTGCTGACTGTTTATGACTCACAGGAATGAGGAGGTAATATTAGACACACAATCCGTAACTTTCATTCCTACTCAGAAGATAAGCATCTCCTCTCCATACTGTCTTCAAATAGCTGCACTTCACACTTGTATCGTGCGTGATGCAGTGCATTAGGTCACACGAAATATTTCATAAAGACTGGCTTGTCGAGAATAAATCACGTCGTTTCCTAAGCCCCCTCGACTCCGACTGCAGTCGTATGACAGAGCTTCTATGACATCGTCGTGGTGTTTGTGATAATTGTTTTAGTGAGTGACAGACACGTAAGAGGATCGCAAATGAGCTCATCTGTACTACGCTGGTTCCCAAACACTTTTCCCGTATGATAAATGAAGAGTGAAAACAGTGAACACTTAATTATTCCTTTTTAGCCCAAATGGGATGCGACGAGGCAGACGGGAGGCTTTGCAAACAAGTGAGCACTGGTAAAAATATGCGCAAGCACATTTTGCTCTGGGTGCAATGGTATGAATATTAAGCAGGCTGTTTAATGTCTATACATCAAGTGCACTGGAGTGTTGTTAACTTGTGTCATAGTACGTTATCAAACCTTGCACCTGTTTCCCAAGTGACTCTTAAGCCTATTGACGCATTCACTTACACTTGTACATGCCTCGATGTCATTACGATCAGTGATCAGTTCATTTTGTTTCGTTGAACATGTTGCAGTCACCCGTGGAGTACTGGAGGATGATTTGAGAATGTCATTTATTCATAAATTATACACTTGAATAGTGGCAGGGAATTTTTTTTTTTTTTTCTCTCACGGGCAATTTATGATTCGTAAAACTGACACGGTTGAGATCATTCGTAGAACTCTGTAACAAAATCCCAAGTTATAATTTGTACTAAAAGTTTTCTTAGAAAAATAATTTTAATAAAATTCTTCCTCACCTTTAATTGTAGTATTTAAGACTGGTTATGATGAAGGGGTTTTATAATAACTATACAAATAACATCATATACACAAAATGTTACTGTTTCTGTTTCTAATATTTTCAATAAATTATCTGATTAATTTGTCAAATGTATAAAAATATTCTCTAACCAGTTTCAGGAAAGGCCTGCACAAATTTTCTGATTTAACGTACACGGGACGTGAAAGTACTTTCAAATTTCCTTTGTGCTCCTTGAAAGCAAAGTGCAAAACTTTCATGAACATCAGCTTGGATTTGGGAAAGTTAAAACTGCTTAACAGTTTTGAATATTTACTGACATATCAAATATGACCCCCATACATTCTCAAACTCCATCACAGGTCCCAACATGAAAGTCTTCTTAATCTCAACCAAACCAGTCTCAGATCAAACAGCATATACTGTATTTTGCATCGCTAGAATAAGTGTGAAGAAGGAAAACGAATACAGCGGACTCCCACATACTAGTCATGGTTCAGCAGCCACAAATTTGTGGATTTTAATATGTGCGGGCTAGCCCAGTCGTCATTTCCAAATGTGTTCCAGTAGTTGACAAATGTTAGATGTCTCCTTCCTGTTGTTGCCATTAGAATATTTATGAAATCTCCATCCGTGTCCTTCAAGCAGAAGCTGATGATAAATAAACCAAATCTGATGGGTTTACTGGTCCGCTCACAAATGCCAGCATGCTTTATCTGTCACTCTAGGCAGTGGAGAAAATCAATCTCTGCATCCATGAAAGAATAAATGTGATTCGTGCGGGGTTTTGATGACTGATTGTGACAGACTCAAGTCAGCTCTTCTGCTGCATCACAGGTATTAACATTTTGTCATACTTGCTCAGGGCAAAGAAATTATTTTTCTTCATATTTAAAAAAAAAAAAAAGTCTTTTTACAATTAATGTGGGCAAACACAGAGCGCTCATCACTGAAGAATGTGTCGGCTTTAATAAGAAATGAAACAAACACGCTTGGGTTGGATGAGTTCAGACAAAACAGCAGCCGTGTTCATAGCAACCATGCACTCAAGGTTTTCAGAGTTGGCAACTTCTTTTGGGCAAAAATGGAAGAAAAAAAATGTGATTGTGAAGTGCTGACGAGTTTGTCTTTACATTCTTGTAGTCTTGGTAGCTTGTGAAGCGGCGTGAATGAAGAACAGAAAAATGCCAACCCATCTATTTTCTATAACATGCTGGAGCCTATAAGGCATATTGATTTAAAGAGCATTTAAAGAATATTTCATCTTAAATTGTGCACAAACTATGTGCAGTCTTGAAGTGTTTGTTCGACAGATAGCGCTATTCTTCTACTCATTGGAAAACTGAAATGAACCTGAGGACAACAAAACCAGCAAAATCTCAAAACTTGACACATCCTTCAAGAATCTTTAATTGCTACACAGAAGTGTACAATAATTCAGATAATTCTAAGCCGTGATAAAAATTTGTGATGCTGAACGTGCACTTAATTGCAATGGATAAACACAGAGTAAAATTGACCATGCACAAAATATGGAATTGCAATATGTTGCATACAAAGCAGATGATTTGAAGTTCGCTTTGAGTAGTGGTGGCTTGATGAAAAAGAGCCACGTGTCTCTTTTAGCACTCCAAACAGCCACATGCTTTAAAGATGGACTTGAGCAACACTCACTGTGTTAAAAAAAAAAAAAAAAAAAAGCAAATGGAGCTCCATTTATTATAGTGCCTTTCTGACTTCAAGGTACTCAAAGGGCTTTTAAAATGTCGCTTCATTCACGCAATGATAGCGTACGTGGCCATGGTAGGAAATTAAAGGTCTGTGCAGTACACAAAGAAACCTAAGGCAGAAAAACTATTTCACGTTTAAGATTCAAAAACGACAATTTCCTACAGAGCCCCCTTTCCAGATCACTGGTTGTTTTTGCTTCCGGCGAGATTCAAGTGTGGTACAGTTTAAAAAGAATACAAGGAGTGCATTTTAACGTGATTCCAACACAGCAAGGACAAAAGGCAGGACGCAGGCTGGATTTGTTTCCATCTTGATGCATTGGTCTAGTGTTCTTACAGTTTTGTTGATCACTTGAAGATTTTCTTAAATGCAAGGCGTGCAGTGCAGCGTGTCAGCGCAGTGAGTGACAAGGAGGAGGTCAGCGGTTTTGCTTGATGTGCTGCTCAGCATTCGACTCCGTTTCAGTCTCTCGATGCATGTGGCTGAGGAGTTCTACCAGGCTTTCCAGCTGAGGGTTCCCCCCGAGATCCCTGATCAGATGGTAAGACTCGGCCTCTAACTCCCGCAGAGTCTGACGAGTGTACGCGAACGAACCCACCTTCTCGAGGTAGTCCACGCAGTAGCGCTTGATGTCCATGTTGTCTGTGCGCTGCCTGAGGATGTTCTGCACCTGGGTGCTCTCTGGACGTGACCAGATGGCGTGAATGGTGGGGAAAGAGAACTTGCCTTCCGTCAGGTCTTCGCAGAAACTCTTGTTCTCACTGTATTCGCACGAGCGCAGGTTGGCGTAGTCGTCCCGGATCTGAAAGAAGAGGCCCAGTGTGTCCAGGAGGGGCTTCAAGTCCTGCTTCCAATCAGAGAACAGCTGCATCAGGCCCACGGCCAGGCCGAAGAGGCCACCGGTTTTCTGCAGCACCATGTTGCGGTACTCCTGTTCCGTGGGACAGGTGTACGTGTCCCTCCAGTGGATGTCCAGGCCCTGGCCGCGGTGCAGCTCCAGCAGCTGCCGGGTAAACACGCGCACGGCCTCGGGGTTGTCCAGCGTCAACACCTTCTCCAAACCCAGGAAGTACACATAGTTGGCAGAGTTGATGACCGAAGGAACGCCGTAGATGCTGTGGGCCACGGGAAAGCCTCGCCGTAAATTGGAGTTGTCCTCGATGTCGTCTATGAGCAAGCTGGCGTTGTGCAACATCTCCGTCACTTCGATGATCACCTGAATTGAGTACAAGTAAGTAACCTCTTAAGACACGATGGGACTTTGTGAGTAGAGGAAAATTGTTGGTGCACTACAACTTGTGAACAGCAGAGAGCGCCATGTTTGCATGCTCTCCCAAGACAAGACAGTCAAATGGTGATGTGCTTGAACTTCTACACATACAATCACAAAATAGTTTTCCTCATGATCAGTCATGACTTTGGAAAAATGTCTAATAATTTACTAAATGTTATGATAATAGTTTATAGGCACAAATTGTATCTACTTAAGCTAGAATGACTTCCTTGCATCACAAGAACAATGTTTCCATTTGTAATCCATTAGATCCAAAGCAGAGTCTACTTTTTTTCCTCTGGAAATGTCTACACTGATGTTGAATGACTGAAATAAAACCCCTTGAAGGAGGATACAAGAAACAAAGCAGTAAGTCAAAAGTTGGCCTTGTGATTAGATTTGAGCGCTGGTGGGAGTGAGAGCTGCTTGCACAAAGAGAGGCTCAGTGGGTCAGACAGATGGCCAAGGCTGCCCAACACAACCTTTAACTGACCCTGAAACCTTAGTGAGCCACTTAGTGTTACTGTACGCTCTTGAACCGGGGTTCTCAAACATTTTGGGCCCAGGGACCCCTTAGTTATATTATACAACATTCTAATGCCAATTAAACTTAACTACCATATATGCCCCAAAATAGTTTTGTAATATTTCAACCTAATGTCAGAGCTTTTAATCGGATCAAAATTTGGTTGTGTGTATTTAAATGAAATATTTTAGTTTATTTAACAGACCACAGTTTGAGAGGTACTTCCCTAGTACAACTTAAAACTGAGCGTGAACATGAATTGCGACTTTGAGTGGCAGTCTGTTTCCTCCCATTAGACAAGTGACATTGGCTTCACGACTCAAAGTAACAGAAATCATAACCGCTAAGGCAAATCCAAAATTTCCATCCATAACGGCTCCAAGAACTGCCAGAGTGTTGTGTGCGCATTCACTGATCTGCAAGTTTTCATTGATTAGCGTGACCACTTTGCTAGCAGTAGAAGTCACATCTTGCCAAAGCCATAAACAGTGACCTATTAACAATGCAGACATTTCTTTGCCACAAACAAGTGCATTCAGTGCAATATACTGAAGGCCAGTCACTTGTGAGCAGGCTGCCATTTTGTCATTTCGGTAGGCTGCATAAGAAGCGTTGCGGCAGACAAGCCAGTGGATGGAACAGATGATGCCTCGCGCCACTGACTGAGTCATTCAAAGTGCAAATACAATACATAAGGTCCTTAGTTATTACGCAGTTCTATTCCTATAGTGACTGTAATTTGTACGCATGTCGGCCATGAATGTACAACTGGTCAGTCAAATGAGTTAAGATTGATAAAACGAATTGTGTGGTCCAGTGTTCCACTTTTTTTGTTATTCAACAACCAATCTGTTGGGAATACATTGATATGTCGAGTGCTGCAAATGGCTACTGAAATACAGAATATTTAGCCGTTCTTCATTGCCCAAGAGACCAGAACAAGGGCAACAGTAATAACGGCTAAATCTCAACACGACACGCATCTCACATTCTGTACTGTAGATGTTCAAACGAACGACACAGGACACCAATGTCACTCCATTCATCCATCTGAAGGCACACTTGTTTCCATGGCGGCGCCTTCTTGGCAGCAGAGCGCTAATGATGCCGAGAGGAGTGCTCTCAGTCCGCGCGATGGGTTCAGCGGGAGTTTAGCGAGCGCCGTGCAAAGAGGGGCGGGGGCGTGCTGTGCCATAATTCACCACAATTGGAATTAGAAGGCTAAAGTCAGATTTGTTAACAATATGAAGCTACGTGGCGTGCAAACCGAAAACAAGTATGACGTGGAACACGTAGGCACGGACGAGGCAACGTGATGTGTTAAATGCCTTGTGGGATGCGGCCTTTCTGTTTCATAATGCATCATCAATGCAAATGGGAACCTCTAATATCTGATTTGAAATTTGACCAAAATTAATTTGAAAATTATGCGTAAAAAGAGGACTCCAGTTGGAAATCATTGTTATACTTGTGTCTGCTTCTTGGTGCAACATGGCGAAAAGGACAAGTCAATATTGGTAATAAAAAGGAGAGCAGTCAGTCGTTTAGGATTTACAAGCACAAAGCAGAGGTTGACCAGATTCCCATAACTGATTGGGTTTGATCTGGGAGGTACTAGCGAATGTAAAGTCCTTCAATTGGAAACAATACAACAGCTCAAGCGCAAGGCACGTAGCACCCCCAATTGGATGGAAGGGAAATTGACATGCAGAAGGATTTAGGAACGGCAAACTTGACCGAATTAACTGGTTTTTATTTTGCTGCAAGTTCATTTAATGTGTACCATGCTGTTTTGTGGCTATTTCAAACCTTTTGTTGATTGGGGAATTACTGGAAATACTTCATTTCAGTTGCTCACCTGGAGTTTGTCCTCTGGAACATTGAGCCAGTGGTTGAATGCTTGAGCAAGTTTTGTCCGCACTTGTTTTCCTGAGGAAATAATAAGCAGTGTTTGATTATTTGAATCTATTTCATGTGGTGCTAAATCACAAGTTGACTAAGAGAAACGGGACAAAAACCAAACAAATAAATACAATCTCACAATATGTGGCTGTTTATTTTGAATGATATTGATTAGTACGTGTTGCACAGTAGCCTAGTCAAGTGTGGAGTACTTCAAAAATAAGATTAACTGGTAGGCGGTAGCAGCAGGTCCCTCGAAAAATCAATGTTAGAAGGCATAATATCATTTGATACAGACTTTCTCTGACTGGACTTTATGTTCCAGTGCTCCCTGTATGAATTATTAAGTTCCAACTTCCAACACACAGTGATGGTGATGTTTGTTAAGTGTTAACAAGTTACTCACCTGGCAGTTGTAACAAGTATTTGTATGGCTCCAGGAGAATTCGCTCTGAGGCTACTTTGGGCTCACCGTCCATCACTTCAAAACTATTTGAAGTCTTGTGCAAAGAAAATGAGAAAGGTTTTCATTAAAATGGGGTAAAAAAAGAATTGTAATGTGCATTAATCTAAATTATGATGCAAGTAGTCTAATTGGAGCATCCAGCGTATATGATCATTTAAAGTGTAATTAGATGTTCTTATACACGCAGTATTTCAAAGGAAATGTTGGTAAATAGAATAATAAGTGGGAAAATGCAATGAATAGATACTAATTGGTCACAGCAGCAAGAACAAAAAAAACCCATTTCAGTTCAAATGCATGAAACAGACTTAGATGATTTTAGGCTTCAAAAAATATTTATTTACAACTATAGCATAGAAAAATAAATTAATAAAATTGAAATGTCTTGAAGGCCGCCGCCTTAGTAGAAAACAAAATAAAAACCATTGTGGAAATCAGGCAGTATTTTTTTTCCATGTGTAATGATTACTTCGAGAAAGACAGATTGGATCAATATTTTTTAAGATGAAAACGTCTGTGAAGTCAGAAGTCCCATCAAGACAGACCAGAATAAATTCAAAATATATTAATTTCCTACGGCTTATCCCGTTCAGAGTCGCGGCGAGCAACGTCCTTTTGACAACTCACGATTGTAATTTTAAATACACAAAGTGTTGCCGAATGGTCTTCATCTCTACCTACCTTGGTTGTCTCCGATGCCAGAATGGTGACTGACTGGTCGTTTCCGTTAGCCACACGGCTAGTTGACTTGTGTTAGCATGCTAACACAAACGATCGCTACCAGCGCACATTTCTACCTAGTTTAAATCGTAATAGTTTGGTCGAATAGCACATAGACGACAGAATTGCCAAGATCACTAAGTGATATCAGTGTAGTATTGCATCCACTACACGAGCCAACTCACAAGCTATTACGCAATGCTAATGCCGGAACTAGGCAGATAAAGACTGCTGAATCTACATTTATATGCGTGTCGACCTCAATGTGTGTTGTATGCATATAACAACATTGCCCGATAGCAACATCCAGCCTGTATTTGACAGCAAAGAAAAAAAAGATCGTCCAATCGGGACACCCGATACTATAAAACAAACGCACCTATAAATGGTGATAAACCTGGGGGTTGTAGTTTTTCTGTATTTTCCTTGTTGTGTCAAGTAACCAGTAGGTACGTTTATTTCGTACGGATTGCCATGGGTGTTTTTTTTCCCCATTATAAACCAATCGCTGCGAAGTAAGGCGTTTCCGATGGCGTTATCATCCAATTGGATTGCGCAGAAATGACAGGGCGTGATCAACACGCCCGTCAATCATACTCAGAAGTCGGGGGAGGGTGGTGGGAGTCTAAGGAAAGAGGCAGGCTGGAGGAGCTTCTCAACAAGGCAAACAGCAGCGCTCTGCGAAAACGACTTTATCCACCCGTGTTCAACATCAACCTGGGGCCGACGAGCGGTGAAACCTCCCCGAGTCACCACTTAAATGTTCCTTTGGATTACTAGCACACTTTCGTCGAAAAACGGACGCTATTTTCAACTTGGCAGCGCAGGTAAGACTGCTGTTGTTCGACAAAAAAAAGCCATCTCTATTTAGAATATCTTTCATTCGCTCGCTGCCCTTCTTTTGACTGCCTGTTTGCTAACTTGTTCCTTGGTGATGCGATGTGTCTTTGCACAATCTAGAAGGGAATGAATGAATCTATTGGGCTAATAGGGCAAAAAAAAAAAACTCGGGCCAGCTCGATCGCAAAGTTATGCGGTAAACAACCTTATGGCAAGTGAGACGGTTCCTCCGGGGTTGAATAGTTCCAAGGCTGCTGGGGGGGGTAGCACCAGCGTTTATGTTGTTGAGCGGAGGAATCCTTGTCGTCGAGCACAGGCGTCAAAGTGATTTTACACAACAACACTGTGGGCGAAGCTTGGCGTCGATGCAGTGATTAAAACGGCTTTCCCCCCCCCTTGGTGGCTAACTGTCAGCTGTAGTGTATTAAGCGCTTCACCAGTTCTTACGTAGTCGGGACAGAATGGGCCACCTTGTATTTGAAGAAAAACGAAACTCCTCCGCTCCAGCAGCCGTGCTCATAGATGCATAGTGATGCGTTTCCCCTTTGGGATTTTTCCTCTTTCGACGTGTTGTGTGTCCTTGGTTTTATTTGGACGTAACGGGCTCGACGTTCTTCAGAGACATTCGAGGCTTATTGGTTTTTGCGTGCTGGCCGGTCACTCACTCACTTGAATCGGGCACTCGGAGCCGCTTGTCTGGGGCGGATGACTGCGTGTCCTCGGCGTCCGTCGGATAAACACGGCGGACCTCGGTTCCTCTTCGAACAATACGACATGAATGTTATTAGCGTTACTACTACTATGTCAAGTCGCCACAAGGCTGACCTTGTTGCGAATCGTTTGCCAAGCTGGTTCCTTTGTCAGCGGCAAATAGTGTGCAGACATGTCGCTACTAAAAAGAGCACATTCCGCGAAAGTGACTTTTTAATTGGACGCCTGACCGCTAGCACTTTGACCAACTTGACGCCTTTGGCGTTTCTTTTTCACGTGACATGTCTGTAAATGTTCGTCTCGGTAACAAGCGGGTGTTATTACGGCTCTATTTCACGATCGGGCAAGAGTCGACGGAGAAAGGAAACGCAAACTACTACGGAGCAGTTTGCATTTAAAAGCAGTATTCTTCATCTTGTTGTATCATGGCTTTCGGGTAGTGCGGGTAGATTGGATGCGCTGCTTGCGTACACGTCCTAATGAAGCGCTGTGGTTGTATCCGACTGTCAGCCACAGAAATGGCGTCATCCGCTGCTCTAGTGTTGCGAGTCGGTGCGGTGCAGGCAGACTGCACGCTGCCCCCACCGTGAGTGTGTGTGTGTGTGAGAGAGAGGAAAGCAAAATCGAGAGTATGTGGATTTTTGCCTGACTCAAACTACAGTACCGTACTACACTTTTGTTGAATTTTGTGCACAACGATAGGTTACGTGTGCCCTTCACTAACACAAGGCAAACTGACGGACTAGAACACGCTCATACACAGGGCATTACATAAACAGCTTTAGGCAGCTCTGTATGAGAGTGATCAGCTTGCCACGGCTTACAATGCAACAACGATACACAGTATTGTTAGGGGAAGGAAAGGGGGGGGGGGGGGGGGGGGTCCGGTCTTTACCAACCGCACACCCCACCCGTCGCCCCCACTTCTGTATTCGAAACCGAACCGAGTGCAACTGCAAACGTGCACGAAGGTGTTGGGATGTTTTCATGCTGCCCAGGTTTTTTGCCAAGCAAGAGGAATGATGTCATCATAAAACAAGCTGAAGTTGACCTGCCTAACATCGTTTCTAATCTCTTTCAGCCTCGGATTCGCTACACTGGTCACGTAAAGGACTCGTAGAGAGATGAAGGTAGGCTCTTCTCACTTTTCCTGCATGTTTCTGTCACTTGAATGCCGTTTGATATCTGTGGCTGTATTGTCTGCCTTTTCTTGCATTGTGCACTCGAGTTGTTACATTGCAAACTCCAAAGTCAGCCTTTGTTGCGATTGATCGACTGGGAACCAATTCATGGTGTCCCCCTTGTCTCATCCAAAGTCAGCTGGAATAGGCACTCCAGTTTGAGCCTAACGTGGATAAGCATTTGGATGCATTTCATTTATCTTACTCTATGTTTGTGTTGAGAGGAGTGATGAGCAGCGCTTGATGGTTGTTTTGGTGTCTTGCTCAAAGGCACATCAGCAGCAGTCAGGGAGCGGACTTGAATTATCTAGCTGCAATGTTCTTTTGTCTGCAGCGGGACTTGAAATGTGATGTACCGCTACTGGTTTTTAAAGTCTGAAATTAACTGAGCTGTCAGTTATTAAATTACATTTTAATCATGTTAATTCTCACTATGAGCATAACAAGGCTCCTAAGAATGCAATATAATACAGCACTCCTGGAACGTCATCTGTAATGAAAGGTGTTAAATGTCATGTCACTTATGTAGCCCAAGCATTTCATATTTTTATAATAACTTTGTCACAGGTTTAAGTGAGATCAACCACCAGTGTAATGTAAAACAGTCAAACAAGATCTGCTCTGTCATCCACATAGATACTGAAATTACAGACACGGGAGATTTTTTACTTTAAAATGCGATACTGCTCACTTCACAGTAAAATAATTGGATTTTGCAAGCCTTTACGTGAGCATGAGTTGGGGTTTCATGCACTGGCAAAGTGTGAGAGTGTCATATAATTGTAAATAAAAAAATATCAGTGGTTGAAGGAATGCATGTTTTTGTTCTGCGTGATACTGGTTTTGGAACCGATGTCATTGAGCGAGCCCTACTCGAGCATTGCATCGTGAGATTTAGGAAAACAGTCAAAGTCCCAGGTGATTGTAGTGTACATTGCAAGACATATCAAAGAAGCAAATTTTGCAATGTTTTTAAACCTTCAAATGTGAGCGTGACCATGATTTCTTTTTTTGGGGGGCGGTGAGCCCTAATGCAACACACACACAAATGAGTCCGCACTGATCCACAAACGTGACTGTGTGTAGTGTGATATGCATGCCAAGTCAGTACTTAGTGATTTTTGTCTGGAAACAACACACATTGGAAGATGTGTGAGGATTGTACTTCAACTTTGATCTGCCCTGGAGACCTCAAGTATTGACATTTCTGAAAGTGATTATTTCATGCACGAGAACCACCCTTAGCATCAGTTCATTTTTGCAATGAAAGGCAGCATTCCAAGGAAAAATGCATAATTTGGCACTCAAATAAAAATCCCACGTTTTCCCTGGAGTATTTCTATTCCTGATTATTATTATTACTCTTATTATTATCATCATGAATACGAGACTATAATGCCTGCTCCACTGCACCTTTTTGCAGCTAATACCTGTGTGTATCATCTGAACATGATGTGTAATTCATAGTCAGCAAAAAAAAGAAAATATACTCAACAACTAGCACTTTAATCACTTTTCAGAACTTAATTAAAATGCTCATTGCCTTTTCTTGAAACGTGAAAACAACAGATGACTGTCTTTGTGTTGTCTGTGTTACACAATGGTCAAATGTTGTTGCTATACAATTTAACCTCACTTGACTAATCTGAGCAGCTCTACTCCCTTGAAACAACACAGGAATGTAAATGCATCTCCCTGTGGTATTTCAGCACCTTCTCGCTACCATTTAGACAAAAGACAAATACCGTAGCTGCTGAGTGAGTTGCATTGTTTTGATGCTTGCTAAAGCGAGGTCTCGGGGGCATTTCAAAAGTCTCACGTGATGTTGTGGATAACACTGGGTTGTAACTGCAAGGTTTTGTCTAATTTCAGACGCAAACGTTTGAGAATAATTCCCCTTTCTTTTTAATTGACTATTGTAAAGCCCTCCTGTATGTTCTTTTCGAGATTGATAAAAAAAAGATTAATGTGATAATCAGTTATCGTTTAATCGGATTAATCGTCCCGTCTCTAATTTGTACCAAATTTTCCAATAGTGTGTAATACATCTTGTTTAGTAAATGGTATGCTATCAACTCCTTGAATTAAAAAAAAAGTAGTCAAGTGTTTTTAGAAATTGAGTGTGTAGTTTTCATCAATTACATTTACCCTGTTATGTAAGATGTGAATGCATTTCATAAAAGATCGCGAGTGAGAATCTGATGATTTTGTCTCTAGACTCAATCAATTGGTGAGATTATGGGCAAACCTGATGACCTTGATGTCGCAGTTGAGACAGAATGATTATATTATCTGAATAGTGTGTTGTGATATATTTTCTGTCATGTAAAATGGACACATTAGCTCGATAAAAGGTAATAAACAGTGGAATAAAAAATAGCTGGATATTTGCAGCGTTTGTGGTCAAAGTTTCACTCTCACTCTTTCATGTTACTCGTAAATCACGCATATACATTCACTTCAGTTTTTACTCAGTGAGCACAGTGAAATGAAATCTTTGTCAAGGACTGTGCAACAGCCCCATTTAGTAAGTCTCATTCATTCTCTGCAAAAATCCAAAAAGGGAAAAAAATAATAATTGGAGCAGGAGGATAGAGCATACCCTCAGAGATTCATAATGAGGTTTTATGATGACTCGTATGCGTTATCCACTCATGTTAGAACTTGCAAAATAATTATTTGCAATTTGCAGTTTTCCTCATATTTGAGCCAGTGTGTCAATTTAAAACAAGCCACAGTTCATTCAATATTAATGTGAGTGAAAGCAAGTATATTTTTTTATATTTTTTTATTTTTTAAATCTCCATCATCAAATCCAGTTACTCATTAAAATATTTCATGTTTATGTTTGACTCCCCGTTTGCAACTTTGCCAGTGGAGTTCAAAAGGCCCGCTTCCCAATTTTGATTGTTATTTTCGTTTTCTAGGGTTAGGTTAAAACTGTTTGGGCATTTCCCATGCTACCTCTGCTGAAACACCGGTCACTAAGTTTATTGAACACAAAGAGCTGATTCACAGCAGGATTATTAGATGTGCTTGCTAGAATGAGAGTTAGTGTAATTCTTTCCCCCGGCACGCCTCTTAACATGCTTCTTTCACAAATGTAGTAAAATAAAGTGATACAAACAATCACTTTTTGCAACAAGCTTGCATTTCAGCCAGAATACTAAATAATGGCTTACACATATTGTGAAATATTATTGTATTAGTCCAATTAAGTCCTAGTCAATGCCCAGATATCTAGATATTTCTGGTCCTAAACCCAAATTAAACAGAGAAAGAAAAATATGGGTGGGTTGCATAAGCAATGGCATCCGTTTTAAAAACTTTGCCAAACCATAAATACGAATGACTCATGATGGTCACAACAACAAAAACCCTTGTAGGGTGGTATATTAAAAACAAAACATAAAAAAAAAAAATCGGATGCTTATTATGCTTACCTTCCAATTCCAATGCAGTGTAAATGTACAGATCTCCTTTTGAAATTTAGCGTTCCTAAAACCTGCACCTCTTTTCATATTGTTAGGAACTTATCTGAAAGAGAAAGCTTGCTGTCCGAAGTAAAGTCCCTTGCCAAACCATCTGGCGTGCCGCGTTATTTCATTTTGCATTTGTTCATAATTTGATTCGTGTGTCATCATTCCATCATCGTAAATATTACTGATTAGGTTCTAATGATAACATGAACAGAATAATTGACAACATAGCATTTCACAAGAATGTGTTTTAAGATTTGCAATCTATCTAATCCAATCCAATTTACCCTCATCCAAGCGTGGTGATGTGGATTGACTCAAATATTGACGCATGGGATGATCTGATGTCAGCAGATCTGTGATGAGAGAATTTGTGACAGATGCTAGACAAAAGCAGTGTTCAAAAAGACAACTCATGTTAAAGTCAAGACAACTGGAAACATTCTTGAATTGAATAGCAATATCGAGAGAGAGAGAGAGAGAGAGAGAGAGAGAGAGAGAGAGAGAGAGAGAGAGAGAGAGAGAGAGAGAGCGAGAGAGAGAGAACGTGCGAGATAGCGAGAGAGAGAACGTGTGCGAGAGAGAGAGAGAGTGACAAGGATTATTTATATATGTGGAGTTGAGCGCTTGGGTATTTGTAATATGGCCTTCATGCTAACAGTCCACAGGAACAGGTGGAACTTCTCCCCAGTCATGCAATTAGGTCGTATTTTGCTTTCCACTACTAGTAATTTCCACTGAGGCGCTTATTAAAATTTTCAAGCTTTTGAGAATCACAGCTGACAAGGAAGTACACTCATTTTGCTGTTGGGAGAAATACTGTATTTTTTCTCAGGGAAGAATGAATGATTTTAGAAGCCGCTGTATGTGGCAGGATCATTGTCTCATATGACAGGAAGGATTAAACACTGAAAAGGTGCAATTACAAATGCTTGTTTTTGTGAGTCAGACAAGCGTCAAATTATTTATTGTGCGTGTACTACTATTACTACTGATAGTCTGATTCTCCTTTCTGTTGTCACATTTTCTAACAAACGTGATTTAAATAATCTTACCTTACACTATACATTTTGTTTTTCCCCTGCAGATTTTTGTTTCCATGTCAGTCTGATTTGGTTTTGATCACCTCATGCCAGGTCCTATTTGTATGTGTTTAATCAAGCCCGTGTGCCTGCAGATTGTTTTCCACAGCATTGGCAAAGGGTGAAAAGGCTATCGTAGATGTTTGTATTGCTTTAGAATGCGGAATATAACTAGTTTACAGTAACTCTTGCGACAAAGACGATGTAATACTGCGACCAGTACAACAAAAGAATCGTAGGAGAAAGTCACGAGGTGTCAGAAGCAATGAAACAAGTAGACCAACTGGGAAGGTTTTAAGCAACAAAACAACCAACCAAACAAAAAACAAAAAAAAATGTCACATATTATATGGTTGAGATACAACTGCTTGTGATTATACACCTGGCCAGCAGGTGGTTTCCTGTGCACCTGAAGCTGCGGTTCGATGCCTTATGAGGCTTCATCTCACCATCACTACGTCTTACCCGAAATAATTCAACAAAAAAATTGAGCAAAATAAGTGTGTTTGTGCTCTTCCCTTGCTGGGAAAAAAAAAAACACGACAAAGCTGAACTCTGATTGGATCCTCGCAATGACCTGGTTGGCTGGTGCTTTCAACAATGTAATGGGCTTTGGTCTGATTGGTTGATGCACAATAGAAAATCCCAGTGTATCGACCATATCACGTGCAACTACAGTGAAATGGGTTAGTCAGAATCCTAGTCATTTTGGTCATTATTTTTTTTCCTCAAGCTAAAGACTCAAGGAAATGACAAGGAAATGAACTAGCCAGTAGAAATGTCCACTATGTCATGTAAACCTGATGTTGGATAGAGTGGATGGTGCTGAGGGCAGACGGATTTGTTTATTGGAGTGTTGAGGGTAAAAGTCACTGGGGCACTCTCAAAAAGGGCACCCCGTTAAATATGTTGCCCACGTGGCCACTTTAACAGAGGTGATGCACTCCATCAATCTATGAACCAATGTTTCCTTTTTTTTTTTGCTGTTAAAAGCTGGCTGTTATAATAGGAATATTGGCTGAGACTGGTCGTTGTTATTTTCATTTTTTCTAAATTTCAGGGTCTGCTGGCTTCAGAATTCAGGTCAGATGAATAATTAGCTGGCAAAGCACAAATCAAAGTATCACTAATAGAAACTGTCAGTCGTACAGTTAAATGTGGCTATATTCAGCATGTACTCATTGAACAGAATTTCAATGAATGTACTTTTCACTCTAACGGATCATTTATGCAAGACAGTTTTCTACCCGTTTGTTGCTTTTGAGATGAATGTATTTACTGGAAAAGCTTGCAGTTAATAAGCAATAAAGCTAATGGCTATCAATCCTCACATACTGATATAATATATGATAAGTATTGCTGCTTCATCCAGCTTGAAATGGGGACCTGTGAACCAAATGAAAACAAATAGGAAATGGATGAATGCGCTCAGAGGAGGTTTCTTTTTATTAATAATAAATGGCACTGAACTCACAGAAAATAGTCAATAAGTCAGCAATATAGTGATTGATATGTTTATATGTAGTGGGGAAAAACATAATTACATTAAATCTATTGAAACCAAACTTTTAAATGCATCTAAACTTTACCTTAATCTGACACTATTCAATGTTTTAAAAATTGGTCTGGATATACAATCTTCTGCCATGTGTACACAAAAATAACTCAAACATCGGAGTCGGCTTTCTGCGGCTGTCTGCAACCATGATTGCACAAAATGAAAAATTAAGTTTCAAATGTAAACAGCATCCTCACTCACAATCTTTACAGTCTGTTTATATTACTCGTGAGGAATCAGTTCAAAAGCTGAGATGAGCAGTTCATAACAAACAAACGTTTTATCACGCGTGACTTGGTTGTTCCATCTTAGCATACAGATTCGAAATGTGACAAGTTGTTGTGAATGTACACAGACAGAGACAAAAGCTTGTTGCCTGACAACCTGCAGAAGAAATAAACGGAAAGATAATCTTTTTGTCTCACCCCACATATATTATTCTCCATCAAACACTTTCAAAGGAATTTAGATTGGATTTTTCACGTATTTCATTTGATATTTTATCTAACTCTCATTTGCACGATTATATTTGCAGTTTCTACATTTCACCTATGATGAATGATGTCACGGTCAAACTGTGAGTTCATTAACTCGCTGCCATTGTCATTCTTATGAGACCCAAATTCTGACTAAAATACCTTGTTACGGAGACTGAGGCAGATACTGACTGACTTTTTACAAGTTTGAAGACACCTAAGATGTACCAAATGGTTTTCTAGGGGTATCATGATTTTTTTCCCCTAGTCTTGTTTTAAAATAAAACCACACTGTAGAAATTGACATCATTTCAGAAGCAATAGTGCATGCAAGAAAAAAAATATGCAATAGTTGACGTGTACAAGAAGTACACACACACACACACACACACACACACACACACACACACACACACACACACACACACACACACACACACACACACAGCCCTTGTTCGTGCATAAACTATTTGATCTGTCTCGTCCAACTATCCAATTGACCGGTTGTATACTGCAGGCAGGCAGGCAGGAAGAAGCAACGGAACCTGTCCTTCACCCAGCGCAGGTGTAAATGTCTGCTGCTGAAGAAGATGCACAGTGCTGTCAGTGTCCTCGAGGGTCTGTGTAGGGTTATTTGGCATGGTTGACAGCTTAGCCATCCTCCTCTTGTCCTCCACTGTGTCATTTGAGTCAAGGGGCCACCCCAGGACAGAGCTGACCCTCTTTACTTGTTTGTTCAGCATCCTTTTTGTCCCTAACAGATATGCCGCCTGCCCGGCAGACCAACTTCATTGAAAAAGGAAAGCCTCAGAGTTCTAAGAGTGCTTCAGTTCATTGTTAGTTTTTTAAAATGATTCTGTTGAGCCTCCGTTCAAAAGCAATTTCAGATTTGTATTGGTTAGTTCAAGTACATTTTTATTTATTCATACTTACATACATAGTTTTATATATATAAAAAAAACCTGGATGCATAAATATGCACACCCTCCAAAAATTGCTGACACAGTGTAATTACCAGCGTGTCAGCAATTTTTGGCTTAGATTCAAGTGTGCACTGGTGCATATGCACACTGAAATATTAAAGGGCCACACTTCACCTCTGGTAGTGTTGTCATTCGCAAACAGCTCGTTCAAACGAACATACTGTATGGAATCACAATGAACTGATTTTTCAATTTAGTTGAGCTCAGCCGGCTTACGAGCGTGTGGCCCATGAGAAACCACCCTGCAAATGGTGCTCCGTCACGATGGCCAGCTTTGTGGGCATCCTCGCTTTTACGACAGTTGTTTTGTAATTCTCGAGGCTTTTTCAGCCCTTGTTTAATGAAGTGAAGAAGACCTGCAACTAGTCGCTTTGTACAAGCTCCCCAGGTTGCAATAAAATGAAAATACCTATATCAAAACTTGCTGCGTATAGTAGATAAAGCTGGCCCTGCAATGTTATGTATTACTGGATGAACAAACTGGTCAATTATTTGTCAATAATACAAATTCTTAGAGCATCAATGCAGATTTATTTATATATTTATATGTACTACTTATTATTTTTTATTTTGTTTTATTATTATTATAGGGGCATTTATTATTATTATTATTATTATTATTATTATTATTATTATTATTATTATTATTCCACGACGGGAACAAGGAATTCTAACAATTAAAAGTCAGTTCCCTCACTGGATGAACAAACAGGTCAATAATTTGTCAATCATACAAATTCTTGGAGCATCAATGCAGATTTATTTATATATTTATATATACTACTTATTATTTTTATTTTGTTTTATTATTATTGTAAGGGCATTTATTATTATTATTATTATTATTATTCCACGGTGGGAACAAGGAATTCTAACAATTAAAAGTCAGTGCCCTTTCATCAGTATTCAGCCCTCCCGTCAAACAGTGCACACAAGCATCATCATCCCTTCACCCACTCATAGTTTTTTTTTTTCGACCTTTCAATGTAGAAGATAATCATGTCGTGATGACTGAATGCCAGTGGGTTACTTTACCATGACTTTTTCCCGTGGTAGTCTCAAAGCAGTCGTGTATTGCTTTTATACTTGCTCACTCAGTGGCTTCTTTTCAAATAGCCACAACAGATGGTATGCATTTTCCACGGATGAATCACCAAGCTGGGCTGGGTTTTGTGTTGCTGCCCTTGACTAGGCAATGCATGTGAGCGTGCCCTTCTACCTGAGCTTCAAGAATACACCTGTCACTAAAGTGAATATTAATAAGTGTGTGTTGAATTTACCGAATTTTTTTTCTCTGTTTTCGTTGCTTTCGTCAGACTCTGGAGGAGCCCCCTTACTTGACAGTAGGGACCGATGTGAGTGCCAAGTACCGAGGGGCTTTCTGCGAGGCCAAAATTAAGACGGCCAAGCGTCTGGTCAAGGCTAAGGTAAGGAATTGTGTCTTTCATTTTTGTACTTGAATGACCACGCAATGGTCAAACCCGTGTTCATTTTGAATGATTTCTCATATCGGACCGACAAGAGTGACTTTCAAGCTATTGTGCTGAATGTCGACAAAATGCTTCACTTGCGAGGTGTAGCGCTGCCTGTGGTGTTCATCTGGTTGGAGCAAAGTCCCATTAAAGCCTCAGGCATCCATTTTACTCACATCGTCCTCACAAGTATGACAGCTCCAATGTTGTTCCCCTATTGGGTTCATGCTTTGCTGATGAAGGCTTTGCAAAATAGGCGCTGTACTGTATCATTCCCCCAGTAGGCCTGAGCATCTGGTTAATACAATAGAGGAGGGGCTGCTCACTTGTCTGTCCTACAATGGAGGCATAATGGATTATACTACTGGGCAGCAACCAGCAGAAGGCCAACTACGGTAATTCAGACCCAACGATAGTCCGCTGCCCATATGGTCCGTATGTGCTACGATCCGCTAGTAAGCATGTAATACTGCAACTGGGTGAAGTTATTGATGCAATGCTACTCAACCCTGCACCATTGGAATATTATATATTTATATATATATATATATATATATAATTATTATTGCTTGCTGTACCTATTGTAACTTTCCTGTCTCTGATTTGAAAATAGGTAAAATTTGTGTTTAATACCATCGGCATAAATTAATATTTGAGGAAAGGATTTTATTCAAATGGCTCTCCTTCGACACCTCGATGGCTGTGGTCACAACACTTTGGTGTAAAATAAAACAAATGAGGCGGTAACAGTTCATGTGTGAGGGTTTGCATGTTAATTGACTGAATGCATGATTTGTTTTTGCTTGATTATAAAGTCAACATGCTTGGTTAACGTGCAAGCACGCGTCAATGTTCAACTCTAATGAGTTCCAACTTCTTTCATTAATCTCTCTCTGCTTGTTTAACAAGGTGATGCTTGCAGCATCTGGCATGAGGGTCCTTTGAGTGATTCGAGTGAAAGATTTGTGTGACATTCATTTTTTACGATGCGGCTCTGCTCTCGTCGACTTGTAAAAAGTCAATTATTCCCACACTGATTTTACCTGCTCTGAAAAGATAAGTACAGCACATGCACTATGAGCAAGGACAGAGCCTGCAGCACTGTGCTGAACTTAGAGTCCCCATTTATTATGCTACGTTTTGAGCCTTTGTCAGTAGGCATGTCGGGGAATATAAATGCACTGAATTGAGTCATATTAACTGAATAGACATTTCGTAAGCATTTTTTTTCTGGGCTGTGGCTGAGAATCTAAATGACACAATAGCACAAATGAAATTGCCCTTATTAATATAAACTTTTGAGCTTGGGTGAAAAGTAAGTTAATTATGCTGAATGTCCAGTCATTTTCAAATTAAGAAAAAAAACTAGGCGGCGTGGTGGAGCACGTCCGCCTCGCAGTTCAGAAGTGTGGGGTTCGGTTCCAGTAGAGGCAAAACATGCGGAGTCAAATGTGCACACATGAAGCAGTTCACTGAACATTCAGTGTTCACACAGCTGATCCCATTTTTTTTATCCAAAGTTACATTACAAACTCGGGATATAAAAATAGTCTTTATGTCTTTTTGCGTACTACCAGATGACGCTAACACTGCAATGCACAGTGACGAACGGACTTTATTTGAGGATCGGAGGAGCCAAAGGTGTCAGTAGGAAGTAATACCAGCTTGTGAAAGGAGTCAGGTGTTATTGATCTTCTGTCTGCGGAGAGAGGGGGGGCCCCCGTGCCCTTCCAGGTGCTAAAAGGACTTCCCGTGTTACAGGAGAAGGAATGTGATTCTCTCCATATCTGATGAAATGCAGCCTGCTGGAAGCTTTTCCTTCCTTTCTCTTGCTTCCTGTTGCACGACTGTGCTTCAATATCATATGTTTCTTTGATTTGTTGGCTTGATTCTTCCCTCTTCTCTTTTATCTCCTTGATTGTTTTATTTTTGCAGTGGTGATTTAGTTGGGGGGTTTTTTAAGCGTGGCTCTACAAACCATTCTGCTGCAGAGGTGATCGACACTAAGTATGAGAATGTGAGATTATTTTTTAAAAAGCACATTAACTGATACAAGTTGAGCTTGACAAAATTTGTTGTCACTAGTTCATCAGAAAAAAAAGAATAATCAAGAGCTAATCATTGGGTTTCTTTGACTTGAATGTAAATGTTGCCAAAGTGAACCTAAACAAAGAAACAAGTTTCTACAAGTGACTTGTTTATTTTGCTTATTTTTGCTCCGCAACAGCAGAATTGTATTGACAAAATATCCTAAATTGGTTCTTTGTATTGACTAAATATCTTAAGTTGATCCAAGAGAAGTTTTATTCATGTCATATCAGTAATTGAATCTTGTGAACTCGTGTTGAACCTAAATCTATACCGTTTGAATGACAATCTAGTGAGAACTCTGATTAACTTCTGCTGAATATATTTCTTCGATATCATGTGTAAGGATTCAGATGAGCATCAACTGTATCATTCCAGTCAGTGCATATGAGTCTGTCCAACAGATTTTCTGCTCCTGGCAGCTTCTACATATTCACAGTATGCTGGGGTTGCACCTTTTGGTCTCAGTGTTAGCAGATGCATGATCAGATTATGATCTACTGTGGCTCACTTAGCCGAGCCTGCAGATGCAGTGAAACGTGTAGTTGTGGGGGTTGTCTGTGACATTCTGAGCTCCAATCGGCAACAGTTGGCGCCAGCAGATGTAGCCGTCCGTGGTGTACAGTTGTTCACGTTCCAGCAGGAGTAGAAAATTCTCACACATGACTCTTGAATCTTTACCTCAACATTTTACTCATGTACAATACAGTACAATGTACAAGTAACACAAGGGAAATGTTGACACTGAAAGGATGTTCTTGATGTGACTGTTTGGAATTGATTCTCCATTTATTTTGCTGTCTGTCCTCTTTTTCATCTCCCTCCACCCTCAGGTGACCTTTAAATCCGATCTCTCTACAGCTGAGGTCCATGATGAAAGCATCAAAGGACCACTAAAGGTGAGATGGGTTGAATGAAGAAGCAGGCTTGTCGCAAAACATCATGCTTTATAATTTGTATGTTTTTCTTTGGATTTCAAAAAACATGGCATTATTTGCGGAGCCTCATGTCAAAC
Source organism: Syngnathus leptorhynchus (assembly GCF_054491065.1). Classification (NCBI taxonomy): domain Eukaryota; kingdom Metazoa; phylum Chordata; class Actinopteri; order Syngnathiformes; family Syngnathidae; genus Syngnathus; species Syngnathus leptorhynchus. The sequence continues at coordinate 9,313,223 of NC_141204.1, read as the reverse complement.
ATGGGTTTGTTATTTAATTCCAGTAAATGACAATAATTATAGCATTCTTGATAACTTCCCATTACTTTCAAACACGTGATGACGTTTCCCATCAAAACACAAAAAAAGGTTTGTTGGGTTAATCTGCCAATAATCAGCAATGTTTTGGCCCTACAGGTGGGTGCTATCGTAGAAGTCAAGAGCCAAGATGGTGTTTACCAGGAGGCCACAATCAATAAGTTGACCGACGCAAGTATCTACACCGTTGGTGAGTCATAATCATGAAAGCAAGTCAGAGCAGTTGAAACAATTAGGAGCTATTTTCTATTTTTCAAAAAGCATTGTAGCTTTACTTAAGACTTATGAACGCTTGCCTCTTTGCACTCAGTTCAGATAGACTGCAATATTGACACTCTTAGTGGTCTACTTTTGCTCTGAGTCATGTCCCGAGGAACACATCTGGCCATTTTTACATGCTTACGGCTGCTCTTATGCTCTATTAACTGTTAGCCAATTGTCTCTATTTGTTTATCAGCGCTGAGATAACTGTTAGTCAATTGTCTCTATTTGTTTATCAGCGCTGAGCAGAGTAATGTGCAGCAGGATTTTCTGCTTAACCCTTAAAACTAAGTAAAACAGCAATGCCAAATGTTGGAAGTAGTGTTAAGAAAATAATTACCATATTATTTATATATATATTATTATATTTATATATATATTATAGTTATTTCTCTTTGTGCAGCATGAGTATTGTTTCATGGCGTGAAATAATGCGGGCGACCATATCTAATTTGCACTCAAAACAATTTCAGTATTGCACAATCGAACAATGTAGACTTAAAGTGATTGATTGACAATATGTTCTTTCTACTGTTGTAAGCTGTAACCGGCGCAACAGCCTCTTTTGCCGCTGCCTGTTAGTTAAGAGTGCCCTCGGGTCTTGGCTGTTGTGTGCACGCGTGTGTGTGTGTGTGTGGGGGGGGGGGGGGTCTCACGTTCTTGCTTTTCATTCATTTGCAGGAGAAGAATTGTATATGTCACTGCTGCAGATAGTTGCTAAGCTCATTTAAGGAAAAAATGATTCATATATGCTTGTATGAATAAGTCTGCATATTTTGGGGTATTGTTGTACACGGGTTCCTGATACCGCAACGTCTTTTTCATTGTCACCCCTACAGTGTTTGACGATGGCGATGAGAAGACTTTAAGGCGTTCCTCCCTCTGCCTTAAAGGCGCCCGTCACTTTGCGGAGAGTGAGGCAAGTAACATGTCTCGCACCTATCACCAAAACTATCTAAGGACATGAAACTTGTCATGTGTTTTTTTCCTCTCTACTTTCTATCTTTCCCGTACTTAAAGACCCAGCACCAATTAAGTGTTTAGTTATTTACTGCTGCTGAGATGTTCAGCTCAGGGATGCATGGATTGTTCAGATCTCCCCCTTGGGAATTGAACTCTTGTCACTTAATGCCGTTAAAGTGTGCCAACTGTCTCTTTGCTGTGGTTTGTTGCCTCTGCAGACACTGGACAGACTCCCTCTCACCAATCCCGAGCACTTCGGCACACCCGTCATCGGTAAAAAGGGTAACAGGGGGCGACGGTCCAATCCAATGTGAGTATAGACCTTTCCTCATTTGACATCATGTAAGCGTCAGTCATTCAAACCGTGGCAGAGGTTTGCGATGCAGATGCAAATGATGAGCGATGTTCCCTGCCAACTCACATTCTTGAGAAAAAGGCGCCCCTGTTCTGTGTATAATGATAGCAGAGACTTGCTCTCATTTCCATTTCTTTCGAAAAAACCTCCCGAGGCCTACAGCAGGAAACCCCACACAGTTTTGGGTGGGTGTATTACGTTTTGATATGCTCACTCCAGACTGCAGTTTTCATGTGGGAATAGAAACTGCTTCAGGGTTTTGGCAATGGACATTGCTGCGATTATAAAGAGGACGCTCCACTTAATAATCTCATCCTGACACCACTGCTAATGGCACTGATGTAATATTGACTTGGAAGAGTCCCAGCTCCACATTAGCACATCTCGCTTGTCTTCCTCTTTGCTCAAATATTTTGATAAACATCAACAATGGGGCCTGAAAAGACATTTCTGACCAAATCTGAAAAACATTATTTTCAGGTCATGCACATCCACACTTTTTCCACTATCTGCACTTTGTTAGATATCAATGCTTCGACTTACAGTACATTTGTTATTATTTGTTGAAAGTAGGATAACACAAAGACTCATTATAATTTGTTTCAAGTAGGATAACGGCAAGGACTAGGTTAAAGCTCACCGTAATACATTTCATGTTGTTTGTTTAACAATGCTGTTGCTAAGCAACTAATGGATAACTGGTGAGATAGCACCCCGCAAGTGATGTTTCTACATTTATGTGCATATGCTCAGGTCAAATAAAATTGATAAAACCTGTGACTGACTGATACTAAAATGACTCATTGCTAAACATATAGTGCTCAACATAAATGAGCAGACCCCGAACATATTTGTTACAAAACCTTAGATTTGCTTTCACGGTCAATATTTTGATTGGAATACTATATTACAAAGTACTCAAATGTGGGCCACTGATACATTTTTTATTTGGATAAAGACCTTGAGACAGTCATGTAATCTTCAATGGGGGTCCCCATCATACTTGACGTAAATAGAAAACAGCACAACAGAATATGAATCGAGACAAATTAAAACAAAATAAATACAGTAAAGAATAGCATCAAACCTTAACAACCATAATTGTCAATTGTTTTCTAAGAACTTCATTCTTGCAGTTGAAGAAAAAACGAGTACAAACTAATGAAAATTAAATTATTTTAAAATTATGTTTTGATTAAAAATATCAAAATCACAGTAAGTCAGCCACGGATAAATGAGTCATCAATGTCAACATAAAGTTACATTTTGGTCATTTGTTCACTGTGTTCAATGGATAAAATTACTTTTGTCTGCCTGTTGCCTACTGTGCTCATTTGTTGAGTACGATATATTTACTGTTCCACAGGTGTCACTGTTAACTAAACCTGGCCTGCAACAGTATGAATCATACAAGGAGCTCATAAACTGCAGTTTCCCTTCAGTTGTTTATGTCTTTTGTTTCTGTGGTGTCAGAGTTGAAGTTGTAATAACAGCCAGGCACATTTACTGGTATTAAGTCATGCCAGACGGCGTGTGTGCGTTCACATCTTGCGTGTATACATAGATTAGCAGAGCAGGCCGAGTGATGCATGACGAAAGGGTGGAGGGAGGATCTGTTTGCTTGCTGGTGCTGCCTGTATGATCACATTTAGAGGCATGTCAAGGCTGACTGAGCTGGCTCATCTATACAAAAATACTAATGACTAAACAGTAAGGGAGCTATTTTCCACTAAATACCGTTAAAAGGCTTAACAGAGGAGTTAGATGAGTTGTCTTATCAGTACCACAATATACTTTGTTTTCATTACATCTCTTTGTTTGTTACACATAAACAAGGAATGCGGCATGTACTTAAAAAAAAAGAAGCCACAATACCCAAATGTTGGTGTCAGTTGAGGTCAAATGCGCTCATTTTACTCATTTAAATTTTTGGGTGTGGAAACTGCGCTTTTTTTTTTTTTCCAAAACAATAAGTGACCGCTGACTTTTGAACTGTTTTGTATAGTGTTCGCAAATTTTATTTTGAAATCAGGAGCCATGAAAACTTGTGGCACCTTGATATCTACCTTTGTGTCTTTTTGGTACAGATTTTCTGCCAAAATGAAAAGAAAAATCCTATTTAGCAAGAAATATATAGTAGACACTCTTTATTTGCTTTAGTTGGCCACATAAATTAATATGGTCGGTTGGATACGGTCCCTGAGCCTTGAGTTTGACACCTGTGTTCTAAATTGTAAGTCGGTTTAAACCTGAGTGTGAATTGTTATCTCTATGTACCCAGTAAAACTGGATGGAAATCATTCAAATTTGCATGTATCTACACTAGATTTTTAATTTTTTTGTCGAATTTGCCCAACTATTGGTCTCTTTTTGTCATACAGCCAAGAGGAAGACCTATCTTCATCCTCCAGTGAAGAAGACGAGAGCGATCAACGGCAGAATGAAGATCTGTTTGGCAAAGTGGTCTGCGTGGAGGGAGTGGCCATGGGGGATAAAAAGAAAATCACGTGGTATCCTGCACTGGTGAGCTCATAGCACCTCTACGGTCAGCATCCTCTGCGCTGTCACTGCCTTTTCCCATTTTTCATCAGCCCTCTTTATTTTGATTTTTCGGGGGGGGGCTGTGAAAGCACGCCAGTTTTTGATCCTATATCGCCCAAGACAAAACCAATTGTTTTTGCAATTTGAAGTTGCGGTATTCTTCCAACCCTCATGAGGAGAAGCATGGATTCAAAAAATGGATGGATGGAAGTTGGGAGTATTTGTCACTTGAAGAAAATCAACTCTATTGCACAAACCCTGGCTGTTGTTCCCATCCATCCACATTGAAATTTTAGGAAGCATAAGCAGACAGTGAAATGGTGACATGCTTTCTATGTTTATGGAAGTGTTCAGAGATGAAGTGGGAGAATGGGAGAGGCCAGGAGTAGGAAAAGCTTCCCCTTTAACTGTGCCCCGCCTACAGTGTTTGTTGTTGTTGGCCTGCTGTTGACCGAACTCCGTGCTGCCTCCTTGTGACAGCCTAGGGAAGTGTACTCTACTTTGTTCTCATATTTCTACTGCAACTGTACAGATGAGATGAGAGAAGTCTGGTAAATAAGGTTTGCAAACACAAAGTAAATAATGCCTGATAATGAAATATGAGATGTGCATTGATTTGTTTACTTGCTCTGGATCATGTTGTTAAAAAAAGGGAGTAATCTGAGATTGGGTTTGTTTGTTTGTTTGTTTGTTTGTTTGTTTGTTTGTTTGTTTGTTTGTTTTTGCACCAAAACAAACATTGGGATGCTGCATGGTGTGTTGTGACTATTGGGACTTGGAACAGGCAGGCAGTGCAGGAAATCTTATCTCTATAAAGGTAGTGCTGCCTCCCCTGACAGTGGAACAACTCCCACTGTTATGCACCTCAATCTAAGTCAACAGCGGAGCCACATGCTGCGAGCCGCGTACAAACTTTGAACAACCTTTATACCTCACTCTGCATCTCCATCGCTCGTCTGTCTTGGTCTCAGAGACAGCATAGTTTGGAATCCATCAATCAACATGGCCTTCACAAACACATTTTTCCTTATGCTGTGACAACACCATTTTTTTTTTCACTTCTTCATTTTGCTCATAAATATGCGCATGCACACACACACACACACACACACACACACCCACACACACACACACGTACAGGCGCCGTCTGCTACCTCATCTGACTTCTGGATTGTCTCTTGTTTCTACACACTCAGGTCACCTCCCCCGACTGCCATGATGACATCACAATGAAAAAGGAAAGCGTATTCGTCCGCTCTTTCAAGGACGGAAAATTGTGAGTCTGAATTTTTAATGACGTTATCATAAATATTTGACTAGAAGAATATTTGAATAGTTTTGTGATATGTTTGGCTCATTTTAATCCAACATTACAGAATCATTTTGATGCTGTTTACTGGAATCATTACTCTATTACTGATCCGTTTTACTTGGCTGTATGTGCGCCGTGTTTATATGGTGGCGGATGCAATTATTGTCTCCTTTCCAAGTTTGTGTCCACTTGGTAAATGGACTAAGCACCCATGGACAGGCAGCTGTGGGTAATTTTCTTAAAGACTGCAAATTGTGAAAGTTCAGTTTATTTGCTCACCGCTACTTGAGTTGAATTTCACTGTTTAGAGAGCAGCCGGGTTCTCTTTATCTCAAGCCTTGCATCTGCAACCTCCTGTATCACCAAATAATGATTGCACAGAAAGTGTGAAAAGACCTCTTATCGTGTCTTGTGATTAATAGTCAGGTGAAGGGTCGAGCCGATTAGAGGGAAGAGAAATCACAGATGAAATGCCTGTTTTATTCTTGTCAGGTATTATTACACGGCACACACAGTAGCTGTTCCACTTCCTGTCGCTATTAGATTATGCTCACTGCAATCAGCACAGTCTATCGAGGGCTGGAATCCAGAAATAATAATGTGAGAAGACGGAAAATCTATCTCTGTATTAATGAGATTTGCAAGGGTTGGTTCTTTCCAATTTGCCTGCCTTTATGTGAAAGGAATAACAAAATGAAAGAGGTGATCAGGAATGTTTTTCCTTATTACCACAAGAGGCAAGTTTGAGCTGTCAGCCACATGTCATTGTTTTGTTATGTTTACATCTTGATGTGATCTTAGCGTTTTTTTTCGATCCTCACTATTTTGCTATGCAGTAAACCTTTTGTTAAAACTAAACAGATTATTTGCAACCGACTCATCCTTTCCGATAAACTACACTCGATAAGGGTACGAATGCACCTGTTCACCTGCTTTTAACACATTCCAACATATTTCCACTATGTTTTTTAGTCTCGTCTTTTACACAAGCCTCTTCTCGTCTATTATTCCAAAGTGGCGCTAACTGAGTGTCATCTATGTGCTTTGTTTGCTGATGAGAGTTCACATCCATAAACCTGCTGACCTCGTCAATGCACCTCATAGGTTTATGTGCGGAACTCCCTCCCCAGAGAGTTTGTGATCGGTTAGCGATAAAAATGTGCTGGAAACAATAGCATTTGAAAATATTCTTTGGGAACGCAAGGTCACACATGCAGAGGGCAGATGGGGGAAGGCAGGGGGGTTCATAGTGTGGTTATTCATAGTGTGTCAGATTGTTACCCTAGCAACAGTGGAAACAAGCTTTTACTCCCTTTGTTTGGCTGGCTAACTTGCCGCATTGGTCAAGTCAACCAAAAAAAAAGGCCATTGACTTGGCTAAGTGCAAAACATTTACTATTCTGTGTTTTTACAAGCTAGTGTTTATTTGTTTTTTATGTGTAGTTTATTGCTGTAATTATGCAACTGCTAATGAACGTCACGTTTCTTTTCTTGCAGTTACTCGGTGCTACGGAAGGATGTTCGAGAGATCAACGCAGATTGTCTCCCCAAGGCTGATGCGGGGCTGAAGCCAGGTGAGTTTTGTTTCAGTGCACTACACTTAACATGAGTCATAATAAATGAATTCACAAATATTTTGAAGGGATGAGAATGTTTTGGCACGTCGGTAGCAGACATTCAGTGTGAATAACATTTTCTTTGAATCCTTCCAAGAATTTTTATTAATAGCCTTATTTTCTGATGAAACAGTGCTCTTATTTTATAAGATAACAATATGCAAAACACTTTCTATCATCTGATTCCACTCCAATCTGTGTTATCCGTCTGCTTTGCAAAAATTTTAAATGAGAATCTGACAAGGTTGTTTAATTTTGCTTACTTCCCTTAGTGACCTGTCACAGACGTTTCCTGCCGTGTAAAATGTTTCGCTGTTGAATGACCTCATTAATGTTTGACTTTTTGTATTTCAAGAAGCCGCAACCTCAACCGCACTCGGGGCGGGGATTGGGGGGGGGGGGTTAAACCAAGGCCGGAAAATATGCTTGATTTTGAACATCTTGTTCAAGTTTCATTTGTTGATACAAAAACCAATGTGTGTGTTGAACAGCGCTGGATGCAGCCCTGGAGTTCCAGCAACAGTTGGTCATTCCCATTGCCTGGAAAACTGAAGTGAAAGAGGAAAGCTCCAGCAGTGAGGTTGATGATGACGAAGAGGAGGGACAAGAGGAAGATGCCAGTGCTGAGGATGAAGAGGTAAATCCTTAATCACAATCGTGCTTCCCACACACACAAATTAGAAGTGGAATTCAGCCTCAAACAGTCTGTTGTGCTGGATTTAGGAGGAAGTGGAGCCTTATCCCGAAGAGAGGGAGAACTTCCTTCAGCAGCTGTACAAGTTCATGGAAGACAGAAGTGAGTTTAGGATCACGCTGATTAATTAGATAACATAAAAGTCTTCAATTAGTGTTGTTAACTTATTTGACTCGTATTTTCAACGGACTTTTTTCAATTACAATATTAAATGTTACTACTCAAATGGACGTTCTACATCATTTCACCGTTTGTGACAACCAGTAAGAAAGTCAAACACCAAACACATTATCTTGACTGCATATTTTCTTCTATGTTACTAGGTTTGTTTATAATTTGTTACGGCCTCTAAATCTGTTCACAGGAACGCCCATTAACAAGCGGCCTGTTCTGGGTTACCGCAATCTCAATCTGTTCAAACTCTACAGACTGGTCAACAGACTGGGAGGCTTCGACAATGTGAGGGCCGCATTGACCGCACTGACTCTTTATTGCTTCGATCTTGGTAATTGTTCTCTTGCAAGCTAAATCCAGATGCGCCCTCTGGTTTTGCCAATTTGACACAGATTGAAAGTGGCGCTGTTTGGAAGCAAATCTACCAGGATCTCGGAATCCCTGTGCTCAATTCAGCTGCTGGCTACAACGTCAAATGCGCTTACCGCAAGTATGTACAAGCGCTGCGTCCACAACTCTGCGGGCCAAATGCTGCTTGTTTCTTCGATGCGCTCAGCAGTTTCAGGACAATCTCTTTGCATCTGACAGGAATTGTGCTTTCATGCAGGTACCTTTATGGCTTTGAAGAATACTGCACTTCTACAGCCATCACATTCAAGATGGACCTGCCTTTGAAGCAGGCCCCCAAGGGAGAAGCGACGTCTGTAGTCGAGGCGGGAAACTCAGCCCCCACGTCAGCCATCCCAGAAGAGCAGAAAGACCACGGAAATGCAGAACCCCAATCTGTAGTCTGCAAGGTGCAGTCACTCTTTGGATTTTGTTTCAAGCGCATGTATACATTAGTCGCATTAAGTGCTTTTATATTAAAAGCATCCCTCTCCCTCAGGAGGAGAAGCTTGAGGTAGGGCTGAACCAAAGTCAGTGCACATCTTCAAAAGCTGGGGTAAATGACAGAAATGGAAACAGCACCTATGATGAGGAGGAGGAGGAGGAGGAGGAGGAGGAGGAGAAAGACAGTAGCCCCCACACAGGAGATGCAGATGAAGGTTCTTCCACGTCTCGCCTCGGAGCCGAGAGCATAAAACAAGAGCACGACGATGACCAAGACGGCAAGGATAACTCTGGGTAGGTGGTTTGAAGGGATGACTCCTCAAGCAGGATTGAAGAAAAAAAAAAAGATACAGCGTGGGTGGAATGTTGTCATTATTCCGTGACATCCTTCAAAATATCAGCAATGTGCTTTTGATAAAGACCAAAGTCTTTCCTTGGTCTGCCACCACACAGACCTTTCTTTGCACTAATCCCCAGTTCAATCCACCCTCTCTTCGTCCAACTCAGCTCATATAGCCACTGTTCTTTTTATATAGTCATGGCTTAGTCGACATCAGCTGCCAAAGGCGTCTTTGAGCAGCAAAGCCTGACTGACTACCTTTCACCCGGCCGGCATGCATCACATTTTTGCTTTCTCTCTCTCTTACTGTCTCTCTCCTGCTTCGTCCGCTCGACAAACGACACGGCCTCTTGACTTTCACCCTGCCCTGATAACGACAAAGCTACTCTCTCTCTCCTCTCTTTTCTGACGACCTCATATCCAGCTTTATTAAATGTTCCTTGTGAGCGTGTGTGAGTGTGATTGTTGTCGCTGACGCTTCAGACCGCTAGATCCAAGGCTTTCTGTGGTGATAAATGTTTGTTTCTTGGTCATTAATATGTTGTCTGTTTTGTTGAGCTGGGGCCCGACTTGTTTTTTGACGTCATACTTGGACACTTGTGTCGAGGTTTTGCCACAGTGTTGCACAGTCACATTATCATCAACCACTATTAACTTCTTAAGTGCTTTTAGTTGTTTGTATAGCAGTGCATTTTGATACAAAGATATCATCAGTTATCATCCATGATTGTGCTGATTTGTCAACTTCTTGAATCTTTTGTGGAGATAAGAATCATTAGTCCCTTTTCTATGTTTTATTCTTTCTTTTTTTTTTTTTAAATGTTTTATAGCCGCTGTGGACATTGGCAAGGTTGACCTTTATTTGATAATTAATAGGAAAAGATGTCATCCAAAACCCAGTCTTATTTTATAATCTTGACATTTTTACTTTGTGATTTGCAACATCCCCTTTTGACAAGTTGATTCTGTTCAGTTTTTACACGCAAAGAATATTTCTTAAAAACGATTTATGCCCAACTTTGAATTATTGTGCATTGAGGTGCTGCAGTTGAGGAGCAAGATGCCATTTAACCTTTGAGGCAATGTTTAATTTCCCCTGTCCAAATATTTATGAACCTATTTTTTTTTTCCTCGCCAGAGCAGTTTTATGATTATATTTTCAAACTACAGAAAAAAATTGCTATCTCACTAATATTTACGTGACCAGATGATGCTATCAAACATTTATTCCCTAAGAGAGTACCTCAGTATTTAAAGAATGTCTGCAGCTTCTTTGGCTTGATCATCTCAATTGCGTCATGTTGAAAATGAGCTTCTAGCGGCAATCATTCACTCTGAGGACTGACTGTCTGAAGGCTTGTCAGAACTGCTCCTCATGGTAGCTCACCAAATTGAATGTTTGTAGTGATGCTTCGGGTTGCTGTGTTGCCTGCCATCGTGCTTTGCTGTGCTAACCTGCGGCCCTTGGGGCCCTGGCCCCTGCGTCATAGCCACTTAACCGGCACTCCTCCTTCACTGCCAGTAGACCCTCCAGCTTTGACGGTTCCTGACTGTTTCTGACCGGCTCCCCCTTGTGGCCGTTGTGTTCTCTACAGCGCGTGAATGGCAATCAATCCCAAGTTTGCTGCGTGCACCTAGCTAGGGCTTGAATAGTTTGTCGGCTGGACTTTCCATGAACGACGTAACATTCAAATGCTGTCGTTTGGAAGGCTTACCATGTATTATTCAGTCTGCTGCTGTACTGTAGATGAGGGATAGGAAGCTTATGAGAACTGTCAATTGCCTAGAATAGCATCAGACGGTTTTGATGATAGATTGCACCAACGTGGGAGGGTGTGTGGTTTTCTCTGAAGCAGACTAGGGACAGGAAGTGCTGAACTTTCTTTCTTGCAGGGATGACAACAGTCAGGAGGGGGAGGAAGGGGAAGAGTTTGAGTGTTACCCCCCGGGGATGAAGGTGCAGGTGAGGTATGGGCGAGGCCGCAGTCTGAAGACGTACGAGGCCACTGTGAAAGAGGCAGACGTGGAGGGGGGAGAGGTGCTCTACCTGGTGCACTACTGTGGCTGGAACATCAGGTAAGACAGGACGTGGGGACAGTCACCTAACTTATATATTCACCCTCAAACAAAATCACATCTTAACCTTCAAATTGGCCTTTGGGATCACCACTTCATGGATATCCCTGCTGCAGTGACTAATGCGCTCCTCCTCCTCCTCGCAATTCTGATTCATCTGATCTTCTCTCTTGGTCAGAGTTCACCGAGCCCTCTAGTGGCAGAAACAGAATTGGGCACGGGGTTGATGTGGAACGTTCCTCAGCTCCTCTTAGCCAATTGTGATTGAACCCCCTCCCCTGTCTGTCCACCCCCCCCAGCTGTCTGAACGGACAGGCTGGATTTCTGTTTCATGCTTGGATTGGCCACACAGTGGTTCTAGTCAAATTCCTGTAGATCCTCCAGTCCCTAGTTAGGCTAATCTCAGAGAGGCCAAACAATCATCTTTTTGTTACACTCACCTCTACCTAAGTAGGTTTGGGTTAATGCAGTCTTAACTAGAGTGTAAGGGCAGCTAGCAAAACAAACAAACAAACAAAAACAAACCAAAAAAAAACATTTCAAAACACATTTCATCGTCTCATTGTTGTCGTGTTATCCTGTGGTAATCTAACGACAATGGTTGTTCTCTGCATTGTGTATGTGTGTGTGATGTTCTGAGATGTCCTGCAACTTTTCATTCTTGATCCAAATAGCACCTTGTGTTCTGTTGGTTGTGGTGGTTGGTGTAAATATGTTTCTCTCCTCATTGTAAGGCTTCGTCTTTAACTCGATTGTACTGAAGGCTTTTTGTAACGCTGCAATGTTTTCGGGCCAGACAGCCGACCGTGGTGGCTGGCTATGTGGTTGGTGGTGGTGTGTGATATTTGATCGAGCTCATCTGTCGGATCGGATTGATGAAAATTGTCTTCTCTCTTTTGTTTTGTTTGTACTTGCTCTTTAGATATGACGAATGGATCAAAGCAGACAAGATTGTTCGCCCAGCCAATAAGAATGTACCAAAAATAAAGCACCGTAAAAAAATAAAGGTACCGCTTTGTATAGCTTTTGGATTTCGGGCTCCATGATATCAACTAGATCGCTAATTTATATTTAATTCACAGAACAAAGCCGAGCGGGAGCGAGACCGGTTGGAGAGGCTCAACGACAGAGACGTCCTCGGTCCTTCATCCAATAATATCCGTGTCCCTCGCTCTAAGTGTGACCTGAGCCAGGAAGTATTTTCCAACCTGGATCATAGTGACGACCAACAGGCTCAGCAGCACTCTCCAGCCAAGTCTATAGAGATTACGTCCATCCTCAATGGTCTGCAAGGTAGCAACACTTACACAATCCAAACCTTCGTCACTCTGTCGCGTATATACCGAAACAAGTTTTTTTTTTTTTCTGTTTCTTCTCAGCCTCTGAATTGTCCTCAGACGAGAGTGACTGCGAGGAGGGCGAGCATACTAAAGAAGACACATGCAGAGATGTAAAGGGCACATCAGAGCTTCAGAAAACCTCCGAATGGAGAGAAAGTGGTACTTCACCCAATGAATCCAAACCTTCTGCCGTCTCAGGGAAGAACCTTGAGTTAATCAGCGGGGAAGTGGGGAAGCGCAAACCGGATTCGATCGGGGAGGCAAGTACCAGGAAGAGGAAATCTGAAGGGGCAGCAGAGAGGACCCCAAAAAAGCAGTCCAAAACCAGGAGGGCCACAAGAAGTGCAGACTGGTTGCCGGTAGGCTCTTCCAGGAAACTGGAGGAGAGGAGTGCTGGTGCCATGGAAGAGAGAGGGGCCTCATCTAGTAGCAGTTCAGATGATGAGGGAGCAGCACTTTCTGGCTCCCAGGCTGACGGCAGTGAACGAGGCCACCCAAAAAACAAAGGCCCCCCTTCCAAAAAGTACAATGGGACAAAGGAGAAGAACAAATCCAGCAGACAAGCGGGATTCTGGGACATTCCTGAAAAGAGGGCCAAGATGTCTGGGAATGGAGAGGATAAACCGGCTGTGCGCTCGAAAGGCCAAAAAGACGTGTGGTCCAGCATTCAAGCGCAGTGGCCGAAGAAGACTCTAAAAGAGTTATTCTCTGATTCGGACACAGAGGCCGCTAATTCTCCTCCACCGCCCGCACCTTCCAGTCTGGACGATACAAGTGTTGAGCAGGAAGCGGGACCCGAGGATGACGCCTCAGAGGAGCACATAGAAAACGACAAAGTGCAAGAGTTCCCTAGCAGTGGTAGTAACTCTGTACTCAACACGCCACCCACCACACCAGAGTCCCCCTCAGGTAGAGGCAGTACATTGGAAGACTGCGGCCAAGCACCGCCGCCTTCCCCACCGGCGCCGCCCACACCCCCCTGTCTGCCTCCGGTGTCAACTTCTGCAAGTCTCCTGGCGGGGCTGGTGCAGGAGGAGGTGGCATGCCGGCGCAGCGAGAGTGACAGCAGCACAGTAGAAGTGGAGAGTCTGGGTGGGGAGTTGCCAGATCTTCCACGGGACGAAGGGACGGGTTCCCCACCAAAAGTGTTCGATGCCCCGCTCTCCTCCAACAGCAGCAGCAATTGCAGCCTGGAACTGAGCGGCAGCAGCCAGCATGAGAGTGAGCAAAAGTCCAAAGGTACAAACTGCAAAAGCATACTTTTCCCTGCGGCCTACACATGACCTCATTTGTTATACACTTTGTCATTGTAGCATCTGGGAATCAGAAACGGCAGAAAGAACCGCACACAGGTGGCGTCTCAAAGAAACATAAGCCAAACCGCAAGAGCCTTGGTGTGCCTCCCAAAAAGAATAGGAAAACAGGTAAAACACAGCTTAACACAGACTTGCTCAAAACAAGTCCCGTTTACTTATTGATTACCCTGCACACATCATGCCTGCCCGCTTTGAGTGGAACTCTTGTTTTTTTTTTTTGTATCCTTCAGCCAACAGCAGTGACAGTGAAGACCAATCTCTCCTGGAAGGTTCAGTCAAATCAGCTGCCACCAAGAATGACACATCGGACGTCAAGGTTACTGTTTTGCCTAAGTGTCGCGGGCGATCTCCCCCGTCAAGCCATAAATACCACAAGCAGGGTGACGCCGATCACTCGCAGCACCGGGAAAACCACGGAAGATCGCCACGGGTTTACAAGTGGAGCTTCCAGATGTGTAAGTGTGCATTTATATTAATAACTATACTCCTAATACTGTAATTTCCATACAACAAGCCGCTATTTTTTTTGCCATGCTTCAAAAGTTGCAACTTTAAACTTTTTATGGATTTTTACTAATGAGCTTCATGCCGCCAATACCTTTACTTATAGTCTCGTCACATCTGACCAGTGAAATTGACGAGCCATCATCGTGGACCAATGAAATTGTCATACTCGTATTAAATGTTCACATCATAGCTGCTGCAGCTTTAGATCAGGCGTGCTTTTCCTTGATATTTAATTCCTTATATATTTATGGAACCACCAGCTGACTTGGAGAAAATGAGCAGTCTGGAAAGAATCTCTTTCCTTCAAGATAAGCTTCAGGACATCAGGAACCACTACCTCTCCCTCAAGTCTGAGGTGGCTTCCATCGACAGACGGCGAAAGCGCATGAAGAAAAAGGAACTGGAAAGTGAGTTTGTTATATGTCGTGTTTCATCAGAAGGTGAATAAAAAAATGTACCAAGTGACCTAACCTTCTTTCTGGTCTGCAGGCACTGTTGCTGCGTCATCTTCATCCTCCTCCTCTTCACCATCCTCGAGCTCGCTGACAGCAGCAGTCATGCTGACGCTGGCCGACCAACCGGTATCTTCATCCTCCTCCTCGTCACAGAACTCTGGGGTATCAGTGGAGTGCAGGTGACAGGATGTAGCAGCAAGGAGCCGCCGCACTAAGCACTTAACCAGCACCCTGGGGTCGATGCCCCCGTTTCCATCCCACAGGATGGACAAATCAAGCTACATACTGTAACAACTGGGGAACAATGCCAGACAGACCAGAGACAAAAACAAACAAACAAACAAACAAACAAACAAAACAAGCACTATTTTTTATTGACAACTGTTTTCTTGGCAAGCTAATGGCACTTAAGTGCACTTTTATGACGATAGCATGGGGGCGTGAAATTTGTCTAAAGAGATTCACAATTGTCTTTTGTGCTCTACTTAATTCTAATTGAACATTTATAAGAATACATTTTTACAAGCAATAGCTGTTTCCATTTGATAAGAAATGCATTGGTAAGGGATGGATTTTCATTCAAGTCCCTCCTGTGCGCAGTCCTCGTAGCTCAACGCGGTGCCACCAGAGCTCAGTTTGAGGAATTCAGATGAGCCACATTGGCATTAAGGACAAAGTCAATGTGTTACTTAACCATGTTCCCTGTCTAGCACCATCATAAAAAAAAGGCTTTTGTCAGTCCAAAATTCTGATGACAATGCTCTTCATATCTTCTTCAGACGTGCACATGTTTGCATTGAGTCTCGGAGGTCACTGGTAGCCACAGTGGATGGATTATGGTATGATACTGTAGTGCCTTGCAGTTCTTTTCCATGTGGCACTTGGAGGGAAGGACAGAATTTTTTTCCTGCTCCTCCTCTCAAATCAGAGGGTTGCCTGAAATTATATTCCTTACAAAAGACTCAAGAATGCAGTGTAACTGAGTGATTGTGTGTTTCTCTGTATGTGAAAGACAGTGAATAATGGCAAGCGATGGATTTTATCGGAATATTTAATTGTAGAACTATACTGGATCATCTGTAATCTACTACTGAATACTTATCCATCTTGGGTATAAACCGTGCAATGATGATGAACGCAATGGTTGTATTTCTTCATCAATTCATCTGCCTTTTTTTTTTTTCTTTAACCATTTCTTGGTTCATGTCTCCATTTTTAACGACAGTCGTTATCAGTCTTTTTGTCTTGACTGAAGACTTGCGGCATGTCCCCAACTGGATCATTGACTTGAAAATAGCCGTAAGAGGTATTCACAGTCAAAATGAAATGGAGTCTCATGTGTAGTGTTCCAAACAACATGAAGTAATTTATGTTAAATGTGCTTTGTTTTCATGAAATAAGGCAAAGCATAAGTTTCCCCTCTATGTCTGTTACACTTCTCATAGTCGTCCTTCCACAAAATACTTTGTTTTCCATGTGCTATGACCAGAATAAAAGTAAAGATATTGTAAATGTACATTTATATTATACAGTGATGGATATGGATAGAACATTTTCTCCAGTGTTTCCTTTGTATAAATCTCTACTCAATGATAACCTGAAGTTACATTTTGTTTAGCACTTGTATGTAATTGTACGCTTTTGTTATAGATTTGTATATTGAGAAGTGTTTTGAGTCAAGCTATTTAATATCTTGCACTGTTAATATTGTACTTTTTTTGTACAGACAGTTTTATGCTTTTAACTGTACTTTGTGTAAATATTGAGTCACCACATGCATGTTCTCCTTTGTCCCCAGTCAGTTTTTCTTGTAAGATGTCAATTTTGTTCTGACTCATTCGTTTAAATTGTTGTTTCCCTGTATGTTTTTGCATTTTTAAATTTCACGTAATATTTTACTCTGTATTCATTTTTTTTTTATTATTAGCTTGTGCTTGTCAGAGAAGAATGGTGATTTTTTTTTTTTTATGAGGCTGACCTATTTTCCAAACGGCATGGGAAATGGTTAGGCTCATTAATTATGATAAAGGATCTTATTGAAATAGTATTTATTAGATTCATCCGAGGACGGTCATTGTGTAATTTATTGTAAAAATGCAAAGCAAAAGCCTCTGTTTGAAATAAATGCCATAGTTTGTGAAGTATCCAGGTTGACTGTTGGTGTCATTGATAAGTTTGTACTATTGTGTTTGTGTCCAATTTTATATTCTGTATTCTTGTGAAAAATGACAGCACGTTTCGTGCAATCTATCGAACACATACTATTTGGTTCCACTCTATATTGTACACTTCCTATATCTAGATTTCTCTAATTTTCCACACCAAAAGCAAAGTCGTCTCATGTTTAACAAAGACAGGGCGTTACTAAATGTGTATATACTGAAATTTGTTTGGTCTCGGATGTGTCAATCTTAGAATTAGCCAATGAGGTGCTATTTCCGGTGGCGTAGCCAATCATTGACTTGGAATTTGCAGCGTCGCTCGAAAGGTCACTATGAACTAGTGATGTGCATTCCAGTTCTTTTAAGTGAACTGAATCTTTAGAATCAGTTCACTCAAAAGATTCGTTCAAACGAATCGTTCAACTAATCGTCCCCTCCCTCCCACACACACTGATCCTTTTTTTTTTTTTAATTAATCAAATAATCAAAAATCATGGTCAAAGCACTCACTCGGACACTCTACACCGCCATTTTCAGGTGTTCCTAATCACAGGCCACTTTATTAGGGAAAAATCATGGTCAAAGCTTAAATGAAAGTGAAAAGTGCCACACCCGCCCTCACCCCCACTTTCTGATTGGCTGTTTGAGCTGTGACGTCACCCGGACACTCTATTAGGTACACTGCCATTTTCAGGTGTACCTAATACAGGCCACTTCATTAGGGAAAAATCGTGGTCAAAGCTTAAATGAAAGTGAAAAGTGCCACACCCGCCCTCACCCCCACTTTCTGATTGGCTGTTTGATCTGTGACGTCACTTGGACAGTCAATTAGGTACACCGCCATTTTAAGGTGTTCCTTATCACAGGCCACTTCATTAGGGAAAAATCATGGTCAAAACTTAAATCAAAGTGAAAAGTGCCACACCCGCCCTCACCCCCACATTCTGATTGGCTGTTTGATCAGTGACGTCACTCGGACATTCTATTAGGTACACCGCCATTTTCAGGTGTTCCTTTACAGGCCACTTCATTAGGGAAAAAGCTTAAGTGAAAGTCCTACACCAGCCCTCACCCCCACTTTCTGATTGGCTGTTTGATCTGTGACGTCACTCGGACACTCAATTAGGAACACTACCATTTTCAGGTGTTCCTAATAACAGGCCACTTCATTAGGGAAAAATCATGGTCAAAGCTTAAATGAAAGTGAAAAGTGCCACACACGCCCTCACCCCCACTTTCTGATTGGCTGTTTGATCTGTGACGTCACTCGGACACTCCATTAGGAACACCGCCATTTTCAGGTGTTCCTAATAACAGGCCACTTCATTAGGGAAAAACCATGGTCAAAGCTTAAATGAAAGTGAAAAGTGCCCCACCCGCCCTCACCCCCACTTTCTGATTGGCTGTTTGATCTGTGACGTCACTCGGACACTCTATTAGGTACACCGCCATTCTCAGGTGTTCCTAATCACAGGCCACTTCATTAGGGAAAAAGCTTAAGTGAAAGTGAAAAGTGCCACACCCGCCCTCACCCCCACTTTCTGATTGGATGGTTGGTCTGTGACGTCACTAGGGCACTCCATTAGGTACACCACCATTTTCAGGTTCGTTCGCGAAGATTCACGAGTGACAGACAGCGTTGCTGCTATGCCAGCCGACACACGTTGCCGACATTGATGTTTTAATTTTGTATTTGTTGGATTGTAGTTGATGGTGTTATTATACCGAATGTGTTTGTGTTTGAATAAAAAGTAAAAAAAAAAAAAACCATCCGTTATGCGGAACATTTGTTATTTTGGGGGACACCAAATAACAACGTAAAACACAAAGTGTCTGATTTTTATGTGTTAATTGGTGAATATAAAAACAAGAAATAAAACACCAGACACGTTTTAAGATAAATGTTTATTAAAATAATAATAATAAAAGTACATTTCAAACCAGCAACCTAATGTGAAATTGCGGTAGATATATTGGACAACAATATTTAGGATATCAGAAGACCCCTCATGACTAAAAAGACAAATGAACCTAGTTTTCCCTCGCCCGGACGCGGGTCACCGGGGCCCCCCTCTGGAGCCAGGCCTGGAGGTGGGGCTCGAAGGCGAGTGCCTGGTGGCCAGGCCTTGGCCCATGGGGCCCAGCCGGGCATAGCCTGAACAGAAAACGTGGGTCCCCCTTCCCATGGGCTCACCACCTGTAGGAGGGGCCAAAGGGGTCGGGTGCAAAGTGAGCTGGGGGGCGGCCAAAGGCGGGGAGAACCTTGGTGGTCCGATCCCCGGCTGCAGAGGCTGGCTCTAGGGACATGCAATGTCACCTCTCTGGCTGGAAAGGAGCCCGATCTGGTGTGTGAGGCAGAAAAGTTCCAACTAGACATAGTCGGAATTGCCTCCACACATAGTTTGGGCTCTGGTACAAGCCCCCTTGAGAGGGCCTGGACTCTCTTCCACTCTGGAGTTGCCCACGGTGAGAGGCGTCGAGCAGGTGTGGGCATACATATTTACCCCCGGCTGGGGGCCTGTACATTGGGGTTCACCCCGGTGAACGAGAGGGTAGCCTCCCTCCGCCTTCGGGTGGGGGGACGGGTCCTGACTGTTGTTTGAGTCTATGCACCAAATGGCAGCTCAGAGTACCCACCCTTCTTGGAGTCCCTGGAGGAGGTGCTGGAGAGCGCTCCTTCTGGGGACTCCATCGTTCTACTGGGTGACTTCAATGCGCACGTGGGCAATGACAGTGAGACCTGGAAGGGCGTGATTGGGAGGAACGACCCAAACGCTCTGTGAGGGTCTGCTGGGAACGTCTGGCAGAATCCCCTGTCAGGAAGAGCTTCAACTCCCACCTCCGGCAGAGCTTTTCCCATGTCCCGGGGAAGGCGAGGGACATTGAGTCCGAGTGGACCATGTTCCGCGCCTCCATTGTTGAGGCAGCCGACCGGAGCTGTGGCCGTAAGGTCGTTGGGGCCTGTCGTGGCGGCAATCCCCGAACCTGCTGGTGGACACCGGCCACCGTCAAGCTGAAGAAGGAGTCCTATCGGGCCGTTTTGGCTTGCGGGACTCCGGAGGCAGCTGACAGGTACCAGATGGCCAAGCGGAACGCGGTTTCGGCGGTTGCTGAGGCAAAAACCCGGGCGTGGGAGGAGTTTGGCGAGACCATGGAGAATGACTTCCAGACGGCTTCGAGGAAATTCTGGTCCACCATCCGGCGTCTCAGGAGGGGGAAGCAGTGCACGGTCAACACTGTTTACAGTGGAGATGGTGTGCTGCTTAGCTCGACTCTCACTGGAGCGGTTCGCAGCCGAGTGTGAAGCGGTCGGGATGTGGGTCAGCACCTCCAAATCCGAGTCCAGGTTCCTCGGTCGGAAAAGGGTGGAATGCCCTCTCCGGATCGGGGATGAGATCCTGCTCCAAGTGGAGGAGTTCAAGTATCTTGGGGTCTTGTTCACGAGTGAGGGCAGGATGGAGCGCGAGATCGACAGGCGGATCGGTGCAGCGTCGGCAGTAATGCGGACTCTGTACCGGTCTGTCGTGGTGAAGAGAGAGCTGAGCCAAAAGGCAAAGCTCTCGATTTACCGGTCGATCTATGCTCCTACCCTCACCTATGGTCACGAGCTATGAGTCGTGACCGAAAGTACGAGATCCAGGATACAAGCGGCCGAAATGAGTTTCCTCCGCAGGGTGTCCGGGGTCTCCCTTAGAGATAGGGTGAGGAGCTCGGTCATCCGGGAGAGACTCGGACTAGAGCCGCTGTTCCTCCACGTTGAGAGGAGCCAGATGAGGTGGCTCGGGCATCTCATCAGGATGCCTCTTGGACGCCTCCCTGGGGAGGTGTTCTGGGCATGTCCCACCCAGGATGCGCTGGAAAGACTATGTCTCTCGGCTGGCCTGGGAACGCCTTGGGATCCCCCGGGATGAGCTGGATGAAGTGGCCGGGGAGAGGGAAGTCTGGGAGTCCCTCCTAAAGCTGCTGCCCCCGCGACCCGACCCCGGATAAGCGGAAGAAGACGGATGGATGGATGGATGGATGGATGGATGGATGGATGGATACACAATATTTAAAAACTACTATAAGTCTTATAAAATAAAGATTACCCAAAGAGAAGCATAATCTCCCCGTTTTTGCATCATGCTTGGAGAAAACGTGCATGAAAGAAGTGGTGTTTCAGTGAGTGGTTCTTTCTTTCCTTGGCAAATCATAAATCGATATTCTGGCTTACATATAGTGCACGCCAGGAGGGAGACGCAACACGTTCACTGACTGATTCGTTCTAGCAATAAACTGGAAATGCAAATCACTCACTCACTGATTTGTTCTCTCCAGATCTGTTCAGTTGGTGAACGGGAAATTCTATTCACGACTCGTTTGTGACCGGAAACTTACGTCATTTTCTTCTTTGTTTTGTTTTACAGCGAGGTGGCACCAGCTTCAATGCGCATTACTGACACCTACTGGTTGAAGTCATGAACTGAAAAAAGAACGAATCACTTTAGAAAGTCATTCGTTCACTCTCGTTCACTGAAAAGATTCGTTCTTTTGAACGAATCGTTCACTTAGGAGCCAACACTACTGTGAACTGCTAAATTTCTAACTAACTTGCAGCTCGCTGACTTCACTGCTGTCTCGTCAATCTGCTCAGAATGGATGCAAAATGGACAACCATTGCCGTGCGACAAACGGTGAGATAATGCACTTTGAATTACTTGTCGTATTAAACCTTTAGCAAATGTTTTTTTAATGAGAAAGGCCACGCTTAAATATTGAGCAGATCCCACCGGAAGCAAGTTAGCTTGCACGTGGCCCATTAACCGCACGTAAGATACTAAAGTTAAACAGCGACTATGTTACAGAATGCTCTTAATTTTGTTCAATTGCATTAGTTTGCAGAATTGTTTATATAGTGACTTGCTTGCTTTTTAGTGTCCCGGAAATTACGGTTATGCTAAAGTTACCCCAGCTCCGGTTGTGCTAAACGAATAGTTCTTCAGCATGCAATTACGTGTGCACAATGTTTTGACGTAGGTTGCATCCAACCCAAATGGATCAATTTATGTGTAGAAATGCATGATCGTCTGAAGCACGTTTTTCTGCTCTGTAACAGGTAAATATGACTCGGCAACATCTTGGCTTCAAGCTAACGTCCATCTCCACGTGTTCCCCACCAATCACCTTAATATCAACGAGGTGAGCTTTTTAATCATTTGAATGCATCAATCAAATTATTTCATTTTTTTTCTTCTTATGGCAGCTTTGATAAACCCCCCGGTTGTTATTTGTGACCTCTGGGACAAGGAAAGTTGCAAAATGAATTTTAGAACATCCAAAACCAAGCATCACTGTAATGCTCTTGGTTATTTCACCTCTAAGACAATTCTGAGTGATTGTTTCCATTTGTGCATTCTACTTAATCTCAATATTAATCTTAATATTCTAAATTGCTATGTATCTGAAACTATTGAATGTTATGCAGATAAAGATAAAATATATATTATGTCAAACTGTATGGCTGTGGTTAATGTAAATGTTTCTCACCTGGAACAGGCAAAGATGACCTGCATGCTGATTTAATAATATGTGGTTTACCTAAACCACATTTTCTCAACTTAAATCCAGAATCCAACTCCAGGTGTGTATCTCCTAAACATTACATTGTTATGTTTTTATTTCTGCTGGCATCTTTAGTAAACCCCCCAGTTGTGATCTGTGACCTCTGGGACAAGAAAAGGTGCAAGAGCAATCTTAGAACATCCAAAACTGAGAGCCACGTCTGACGCTCTTAGTTATTTCACCTCTAAGACAAAAATTCTTTCTGACTCTTCTAAGTGGCTTAGTTTACTAATTGTGGTGCTGAATCAAGTCTGTGGATGACCAATACTATTTTCTTTTTAGTGTGGCATATTGAAAAGACAAGACAACACAACACAGAAGGGCAGACAGTGGTAAGTTTTTCACTGTGTGGTAGGTAGAACTACAGGTCAAATGTCATCCTCTATGCTGTAGATATGCGTAATTCCCTCAGAGTTGTTCCTTAAAAAAATGTCCTTTCTAAAATATGGGTGTGGCAATAAATAGATTAGACATAACTGTTTTTTGTTTCACCATGATGCTGTCACGCCGTTATTCTGTGATTTTTTTTTTTTTTTTTTTTTTTTTTTTATAAATTGTAATCTCATGACATAGAACTCGAGGTGGTACGGACGTGATGCAAAGATTCGCGCTGACTCCATGGTTAAAGTTGGGCGGTAGGAATTTCAACTTGTCCAAAAAATCTTTCTAGACTAATGATAGAAAATCAAATCTACCTGAATCCAAGCTACAAAACCTATACGTTTAGAATTTTGCTTGACATATCAGTCTCACAATTCTGAAATTAGTCCAAATTGTAGACAGTCTTTTGCCCCAAGTTAACTTGCCTAAACTGCATGATACCTGTGGTTTCAAAATGGAAGAATGAATGGATGTTGTTTTTCTGCCCATAGATGGCAGTAGCAATGCACAATTGAGCTGCTCCTCCATGAAAAAAAAAACAAAAACCAGACCCATTTTGCTTAACGAGTGCAAATGTTCCCCGCGATTTCAACATCAGAATGCTGGAGCGGGGAGAAAGCGAGCTAATGTTGGTCATTTCATTGGACCCACTTGTCGAGATACTGTGTTTTGTTTAGCTGGGTGAACGGGGTCATTGTGTTTTCAGTGGAAAGCAGCACATCCGCCGAGTGTCTCCAAATAGAGCCGTAATTATTTCCCTCCCGTCTGCAGCTGTTTTTCTCTCTGCTCTCTGTCTTGACGTTGCCAGGAAACGCGATGGAAGTGTAAACCCGCTTTCTGCACTGAAAATACACAGAGGATAGTGAAAAGTCGATGCAAGATGCTCTACTTTCCGTGAGCTCATGCCTACAAAATGTATGCACAGTCATCTGCGTGAAGTGGCTTGTTTGTCAAGTAAAATATGGACTGTAGAGTTACAGTTGGAATGGAATCTGCTGGCACTCCGTCTGGAACACTTTCTCCACACAAGTTCACTTCCTTCGTAAACAGCGGCCACTTATTCTAGTATGTTGGCTGAGTAAAGCTGAAGGATGCCTGGCAAGCAACTACTGCCTACCTTCTAAAAGGGGAAAGTAGCAAATGAAAAGAATGGTGGGAAGTATGTTAGTTTCCACTGAAAATGACAACAAAGGTATATCTCATTTATACATGCGTTGAAATATTTCAGGATGTTTTTATTTTGATAATCAAAAGTGTCATTTCAATATCACGAGAAATTGGAATATTGCAGGAAGAACTAAAATATTTATTGGTATTGTAAACAATAGTGTGAATGTTTGCTTGTTTTTCTTGGAAAGTATTTTCCCATGTGTTTAAAGAATCTACTTCTGTAATTTTACTGAAATGTCATTTTCTAAGGTATTCCAATTGATTAGTACTGTGTGATTGTGAGATATTCTCTTTACTGTCGTTCTGTTAGTACTGTTGAGTTTTTCATCTTGTCATATAGTGGGTTTAATTTGGTTTATTCCTTAAAACCCAAATGTATGCAAATACTACTTGTATTTTTGTCACATCGAAATATAGCAATAGTAAACAACAAAATAAATATACATTTGATACTGCACAGCACCATGTCCAAGTAGTTCACTGTGACTTTATATACTTTGTCATGAAATTGTGAATTAATGTGTTTCCCTTTAATAATGCATAAAGTCTTTGTTATGCATTGTCAAAACTGCACCTGGTCAGTCGAGATTGATGTTTTATGCGTCGTCTTGGCCAAACCTGAGTGAACAGCTGGATTAACAAAGTAGTACGTATTTGTATTTGCGTGGAGAAATCAAAGAATTCAAATTACCGTGCAATAGTGACGACTTCACCTAAGTCACCTACCTTTGAGGGTGTGTTCACGTTCTTGGCATGAATCCGTCTCTGTGCCATTAAAAACAACTCAATAGGTGGAGCCCTTTGTAATAACTATTCTAGAGTGCATTCATGGCCTCGTTCGTGCAACACTGGAATGAATGTGAGTCAGCGCTTCACGTTGAACCGGAAAGGAAGCGCTCAATACCCCTTATGTTCAGTAGGGGGCGCTGTGGCTCCGAGCAATCCACCACACGCCCCACTTCTCAAAGGCGTGAATGAAGGATGAGATCACGGCAGCTCACTTTGACAGCTTTAAAAAAAACGTCTGCAGCATGTGTTCTTGTATTTGTGATACTTTTCCTTAAGTGCTCACAATAACTCTTTCCAATTTGACAACGTAAGCTGTCAATTATGGTTATGTTAAAATCCCTGATCGGAAAGTACTTGGCCTGTTTTTAAAAAGCATCATTCTAAAACCTTTAGAGTTTATGGGAGGAATATTTAAGCGGTGCAAGACACGGCTGGAGAACCTGTCACCAAATGATGGCTAGCCGTAATTAATGTTGCTCTGCTGTTTGGCCGTCTGAATGTCAGGTCGTGATCTTGCGCACCGAATACCTCGCATAGCTCAGATTGGGTATCTGACAGGTGGGGATGACTGCTAGCGCAGGAGCAGCTGTGTTTGGGAGTCGGGTGGCCCGAAATAGCTCGCTAGTATGTGGTTGCCATGGCAGCTTCAGCACTAGTCGGATGAGCTTTTGCTAAGATCTCCATGAGGCCCTCCGGCATATGTGCTGTTGAGCCTTTTAACACCCGATGCCCAGAGTCGCACTGTCTGTGGCTGATGTCATGCACGTAGGACTCGTCAAATATACACAGTCACGGAGGGAAACATTAGAAGCCGCCAGCAGCTATGTATAATAATAAACACTAGTTGCATGGGCCCCCATTACCCAACACCTTCGTATCATTCACCAAGTGAGGGCGAAGGTGTCCTAAAAATAAAGCGGCGCTGTATGTGTGCTGCGTCCGCACCGATGACCCATTTTCCATCTCAAAGGGGCCGAGGATGGGTGGAAAATGAGAGAGGGAGTGGAGCCAATCACGTGAATCCAAAGCAGGCTTCAAATCCTGCTGGATTTCTCTTTCACTAAAGCCTTTTTCTGTCATGTGTTTTTTCCATTTTTATGCTCTCCTTGTGCTCATCTGAAAGACCCTTTCTCAATACTAATATGCTTCCAGTAACAACCTTCAGATATGATCAAAATCAACATTTGTTTTGATAATCAACACCTTTTGTTTATATTCCAACTTTTGTGGTGAAGGCATAATTCATTTCACTCAACTGGCTGCAACAGCTCTCCAATGCTTTTTTCTTTTCTTTCTCGTTTCTAATAAAAAAAATGTATCCAGTGATTGTATTTCTACCCCAGTACGCTGGCGCCAATGTCGTCACACTTGTCATTATCTGATGACGGGATGCTCTGCGAGCGCACCCAGTTAGAGCACAGTTGGCTAGATTGGATTCTTTTTAAAAGGCAGATCAATTCTGAATCTGCTGTTAAGGCTGTGAAGTGCCCATTTTGTGGGACCTCTGTGTGCAAGAGGCTAATATTCTGCAGCCCTCCTCCATTTGCGGTTATGGCCTAGCTTCCATTCAAGCCCTCTTGTTTACATTCCCTGCCGAGCTGCGCGGTGGGGGCCGCACGCACCCAACCGCCTCCTAACGTCATCCTGCCCGCTCCTCATCACCAGATTCCCGATAAGACTGAAATTCAATAGTGCTGCTCTGCCTGAGAGGAGTGAGCGCATCACATGACTCGTGAATCCATGTTTACGTGGGGCGGTGTTTTGGTCTGGCGGTGAGCTCCTCTTAGAGGCTGCCAAATTTGTAATACTACATGACAAAGAGGAATAATCACATTTCCCTTCCTGTCTTCCGTCATCAACATTATCTGTGCAATACACAATGGAATATGGAAAAGTATTCAGAGCAGCAGGATGAAGCGAGGGTTAACTGAGGCACTTATTTTTCTTCCCCCCCCCCCCCCCCCCTCCTTTCCTCTGCCTGTGATCTGCTCTCCTGTCTCTCTCTGGCACAGCAGAGCTTTGAATAGCATGAGAGTCAGACAGGCTTGTTTTGCATACTGTCGCTCTCCTGCATTGACTTGTAGCAAATCCCTGCCCTCGGGAGGCATGTCAGAGGGGATTAATGGGAGGGCCCGGGCCGCACAGAGTTCCCCATTGTGGCTGCACAGCCCCTGCACTGTATTTTCATCGTGCCGAATGAGAAAAGAGCGAGCAGGTGGGGTGGCGCTGCTGGTGAAGGAGGGGTCGATTGTGTCTAGTGTGCAATGGGGAGGGGGGGGGGATACAGTGGTGTTATTTCTCACTGTCCTGATTCTTTTGAGAAAGGGAGGGCAGGAGAGAGTAAATAATGTATTTGGAGCAGCAGGATAGTGGAGGAGCAGAGCACGAAGAGGTGTGTGTGTGTGTGTGTGTGTGTGTGTGTGTGTGTGTGTGTGTGTGTGTGTGTGTGTGTGTGTGTGTGTGTGTGTGTGTGTGTGTGTGGCGGGGGGGGGGGGTGACCGCACTCAGGGCATGCAAGGGAAGGCAAGCAGCCATGCACAGGAAACAGGAGAGCAAGGGGGGAAGTCGAAGCAGGGGGGTGGAGAAGGGGGGGGGCTGCATACAACAACCCGTCTGTGGTCCTCTGGGGAATGTGGGGCCTCAGCAAGAATGCGGCAATCCTCCACTTCCGCTCCTCTCTGCTTTACCATAACAAAACCGCTGCTTTTTCTTGCCGCTCTTGATGAAAGACGAAGTGTACATTTACATGATGAGTGGCTTTAATATTTGGTGAATGTAAGAAATGCATCTGGTCAGCCAGTCGCAATAGTCAAAATAGTAAAAGTTTTTGGAGAAAAATGATGATACGAACTATTCAACAGCATTGTGGTCCAATGTTGGATGATTGGGTGAGACATTTGTGGTTATTCAATTAATAGCTTTAAGAGTTGATGCAGCGTTGTAAAGTCAATGTAATTTAATTTATTACACCTAGACAAGAGTCAGGAAAGATTGCACAGGTGACAAAGCACCTATTACAAAAAGCAATCTTCTCGAGTCTTATTGCAGAGGAAATGCCTACAAGTCTGGAAATGCCCATACAGTTTTTACACATGAGATCCATTTTTTTTTTTTTTTTCCAGGCTTTAAAATGTGTTCTTGTGTAGACAAGTGGCCCCACGTCTCAGATTTTGTGTCCATTTGCAGTTAAAAGTGATGTCTATAAATGGCCCCTAATGGTAATGTAGCGATGCTTTGATCCAAGCATGCCTTCAACTCGTCTGCCTTCAATCAGCAAGACGGCAGTCTTAAAAAATAGAAGCCACTTTTCTAGTTGCAGAACATGTCTCCGTGCAATAATCTGGGATGAAATGCTCTTTGAAATCATTTCTTTTTGAGGCTGGATGTCAACCCCCCCCCCCCTCCTCCTCCATCTGCGTTTGACTGTGATGAAACTTGCGCTATTATACCATCATCTCCTTATCTCTGAGCGTCACTCTCCCTCGGCTCTTCTCTCTTTCTCCCACGCCGGCTTTGTTTTTAATGTGAGCGATGAAGGAGACCGTAACCTTGGAACATGACTGAAGCATTCCCGACTCCCACCGCGTCAATAATTCGGGGGCAGGAAAAAAAAAAAAAAAAAAATCAAGAGGCGAAAAAAGCAGTTTTCTTCTCCTTTGCATGAGATGTAACCTTGGAGGAACTTGTGGATTTATTGTCTTCTTGTGCTGCCTGGTGAGCAACAACCCACTCGTTCACCTAGGAACTACAAAGTGGGTTGGACGCCTTGCATCTTGTGGAAACGCAGCCTTTGAAGACTTTAGCTTTGAGCCGTGTGCCTCATCAATTCCCCGCGCAAAAAGCCGCATTTTGAATGGAAGACCAGCACGCAACGAGGGGGTGGCTTATCGGCCCAGCTCGTTTTATGTTATTCATTCATGCACGCTGTTTATAGGACAAGCTGTGCATGCAAGATTCTGCTCCACAGTGGTTGCTTATGTAACATAAGGATGCGATGTGAGTCACCGGTTGCATTTTTCTCCTGGATTGGATCTTTTTTTTTTGCAAGTTGAATGAAATCAATTTGACTATTTGTCGGTGGGTCATTCCGGGTGATGCTAATGCATGTCGCAAAAGAAGCAAAGGGCAGAAATGAAGTGAAATAGATATGCCCTGCTCCTCCTCCATTTTCATTTCATTCCCAGTTTAAAGTGAGTGGTACTTAGCACAGAAAATTCCTGATTTATTTGTCATTTGGGGCCTTGGATTTGTCACATTAAATCTGCTTTTCTCCACAAACTGGGGAGGGAGATTACAGGCTCTCATAGGCAGTGAGATAATAACAGTGGCAAGTCAGGCTTTGCCGCTCAAATGAAAGTCGTCAAGAGAATGATTCGGAGAATAGAGAGGGGACATCGTGCGCTACATCTAATTCTCATGCCACGAGTACGCCGCTTTCTTCGGACCCTTTGTGTCATGCTGGAAATATGATTTTGTTCGGCCCACCGATCCAATTGAAATGGCGGTCAGGCTTGCAATTGTTCAGTGAACCTAAGCTGCTCTTTCCTATCCTTCGGCTCTGCTTCTCACTCGCCACCAAAATCCCCCTCAGGGCATCAGGCCGTTGAACACATTGGCACAGTGCGTGCGTGCGTGCACAAATTGAAGTAACATTCTCAGCCCTCATTCCATCACATTTCTGTCCCCACTGCTTGATTATTACTTTTTTTCTTTCTATTGACAGAAACATGGGGATGGAGAACATGAATATCCACCATTTGACCTATTTTACAACAAGCTTTGATCTGCTTCCTATTTTGCTTGCAGTCTATTTACGCAATCTGTGATGGTTGCACGCTTAAGATATGAGCAACCCATGCTTGTGTTCAAAGCGCGCCGTTTATTTGCGTTCAGCTTTTTTTTTTTTGTAAATACATACATATATCCATATTTTTCCTGATGTAATAGAAGGCAGCAAAAGTGGTCCTCATTATTTATATATAAAATATTATATATTATTATATCTTCAATATATTTCAATACAAAAAGCCCCCATTCTAATCCATATGTGCAAATCACACAATTATTTTAGAGTATTTGAATTCACGAGTTTGGTTTGGCTGAACTCCATCTTCTACACCGTTTGAAGGTTTTGCTTCAGAAGCGTTTCACTGTTTACCTTCATTCATAACGGCTGCATTCGTTCATATTTTCATTTCCACGCGCACTCTGCTGATTAATGAGTCGGTCACTTCTAAAGTAGATTCTGCAGCCAACAGCTTTTCTAATTAAAAAAGTTGAGACGCACTTGCTGCCAATTTGGAATCATTATGAATTCATGAAACAATTAATACAACAAGTGATTACACATGAGGTTATGCCGGCTTGACGGCGGGAAAAGATTACACTTTGTCTCGATGCAGACTGAGTTAGGGCTGGAGCCGGGGATGCTCTATGGAGGCTTTTAGTCCAGCTGATGATTCAAGGCATCTCACTATGGAGCTCTGTGAAAGCCCACCAACTTCATCACACACACACGCACATGCACCATTCTTCCATTGGGACAACATTTTTGACATCCATTAGGAGGTTTCCCATCATTGAGCCGGGCTCGGAAAGGAAGGCTAATGATGTAATTCCCTCAGAGAGCACATTAAAATGTCAAAGTGCAAAGAGCTGACATCATCCATTTCGCACCCATTTTCCAATAATATACATTTGTCTTTTCCTCTTCTCCCTACAAACTGCCCCTCCAAGTTCTACTTTGGTGTGCAACTGCATGCAGTAAAAATAAGATAGCATTGTCTTCCCCCTGCAGCGTTAAATGGTTTCCTCCACACACTTTTCTTCACATGGCTCAAGAAAAGTCAGCATTAGAAAGTTGCTTCCCAAATGAAGGCATTGATTAGCAAAACTGCTCCTCAAATAAAGCCTTGATATGTTATATTAAAGTCCCAATGATGTGCCCTTTTGTAGATATACAGTATACTGTAGTCTATTGATAGACTGTTCTGTACCTTCAGAGGCAACAATATAAATGCTTTCCAGGGAAAATGTATGATACGAGTCATATTTCCACAAGGGAGACCTGACAGCTTTTTCTTTTCCATCCCAGTGAGTGGGCAGGCTTTCACTTCAATAATGGATGCTGGAAGACGGGAGTAAGTAGACGTGAACTGGAAGCAGAGAAGGGAGGCTACGCCTCACTCAATAATGAATCAATTGATCCCCTGCAGATGATGGATACGGTTGCTATGACGACAGATGCAGTCTTACTCAGGGCACGGAGAAAAAAAAAGGTCTACTTCCCAGAACTGAGCACTCAGATTGAGAGTGTTTAGAATTGGAATTGGAAGAGCACGATGTGGTGGATAAATGACAAATATATTGGAAGGTAGCTTTATCCAGCTGAATGGATGTTCAATCACAGTGACAAATTAGTGTGCAAAAACCATCAGTCAAGCTTTGAAAAATTGGCAAAACGAATCAACTGTTCCCATTTTAGGTATAAGCGCTCATTCTGGATTTTAAATCTCAACACATACTTGCCTTTCATGTGCACGGCGGGGTCTAAAAAAAAAAAAAAGGTGTTTACCACGTCTGCATGTGTGTCTTTTGTTGCCATGGCAACGTGGCTACTTCTGTTCCAGCTGGGACCATGTTGCCAAGTAACAGCTGAGATATGAAGAGAGGAGGTGAGAAACGTGGGCACTGGGAAGGAAGTGAGTGGGAATATGGTGAGCCAAGGATAGGACGAATTGTACAAAGATTGTGAACAAAAGCGCAGCGAGCACAAGGTCAAAATAGCACACTGGATAATAAACATGTAAAAAAGGGATTTCAATTATTGCCTCGTGCTGAAAATGCATTTTGTTTTCCTCTTTTTCGGGCTGTGCCTTACTGCTATAGAATATAAATGCTTTCGTCTAAACTTAGAAAAGGAATTGACTGCATAATAGCAATCGGCATCTTACTCACTTTACAGTGTGATGTGCTTGTTACAATGAGACAGCATGGCGATTTAGTTTTGATACCAATTTTAATCGGATCAGGACATTTATTGCGCTGTTAATGTATCGAAAACCTTGTTAGGGAAGAGCAAGATGCGCCATTTTCATTGAAGACACTTGTTTTCTATAAACAAAAGCCTCACATTGTTCAGGCACAATCATTTCTTTTAGACAGAGGTCATGTGGAAGCAATGACCTATTTTCACACTATTGTCACTATTTCATCCAAACCTGCAGAAAAAATATCCCATCTGCATGTCAAGACAGCTAAGCTATCTCAAAATGTACTTGCACATGCCCATACTTATCACGGGAGAGCATTTACATGGAAGCACCATTGTTTTCAAACATCAACCACCTGCAGCTGATGCAGTCAACACCATTCGAAATTGCCAGTAATAATTGCAGCTTGTCGTGTATGGCCGCATCGACCCCTCCCCCGGCACAACCGCAGCGAGGGCACCACGCTTGCCGTGATTCATGGCCGGTGCAGAGAAATATGGAGAACACTCCAGCGTTGAAGCCCCCCTGGCTCAAAACGAGAATGCGTCCTTGTAGTCCAGGAGGCTCCGGAATGCAGCTGCACTCGGTGGCCCCTGTGTTGAGTCAGCACTGTTTTAGGACGTGAACGGGGAAGGTTGGCGTGAATATTCCCAAGGTTTTTCCACGGTTGTTTATGTTGGAATTGTGGCTCGCATTCTCGGGTCGCGCCTGTATTTTTAGCAGCTGCTCATGTTTTTCAGATTCTTTCAAGGACAGGCAACACCCAGTGAGTCACATAATTAAAGATTAGCAAAAAAGCATGACAGTATGTTTTTAGCGTGCACATTTACAAAGACGTATTAATTGTCAACACATGATTATGTCACCCCAGCATTGTGTTGGACCGCCGGATCAAATGCTTCCTCTGGTGCTCATTAATAACACACATTTTTTTGTCCCTTACCACCCGAGCGTGCTGATTTGATGCCATGGAAACACAGGCCGTGACGTGCGTCGCCGCTCCGTGCGGGACTAATTGTCATCCCCCAAACATGCTCGTAGGCTCAAGTCACAGCGTTTGCTCGCCGTCTTTGTTATATGATCCTCATGCTCCAGTACTCCTCTACAATAAAAAGCCAGCACAAAGCCCACTGAAATCCAGTGCTGGAGTGAGTGACATAGTGGAAAACAACAGGGGGAAGAAAAAAAAAGGCAACACAAAACAACCCGTCTATTGAATTTCCTGCAACCTTTCCCCTGCTCTTTGATCCAAACAAAACAACGGCCTGGGAAATGAGAAATCTGACACCTGGAGCTCAGGAAAGAAGTGGTTGCGTAAAAGTTGCATGCCAAAGATGAGAGCGAGCGCCGCATTTGTGTAGGAATTACAGGTGGCGAAAGCAGAAAAACAAAAACAATAGAGCCCGGCCGGGCTTTATATAACTCGGCTTGCCTTTGGCGATTGTGCAATGTTGCTGCAGTTGTCTGGGCTGCCGTAAACAGATGCTTTAATGCCTCTGGAGGCTCAGCCATGTTCCTTGATGCAGCAGTTATGGGCACATGCCCTACTTTCATAAATCAGAGTCGGATGAAAAGGAAATAGTGTGAGAGGAAAGGAGGGACGAGAGGGGATGCCGAGTGGGGGGCGGCTTGTGAGGGAAAGGAGAGAGGCTGAACAAGGCTCATATTGATGTTTCAAACACAGCTGCAGGCGTCAGCTGACTAGCTGGCCTGGAGCTCTGCCTCCCGCCTTTATCAGCTTACACTGTGACCTTTCTCTCTCCACTGGAATAGATCCTCCCCCTTCCCCCCCTCCTTCTCTGTGGGTTATCTGACCCTTTACCGCTCACTGTCCACATCCCCCGATGAGTTCAGGCCCTGTCCTCATTGACATGGGATTTCTGAATGTTGGTTTTTTGGATGCTTTACGCAACACCCATCGAGTAAAAACAGCCGTGTTTGTTTTTGTTTGCGCGTTTGAAAGGTTGTCAGACCAATCGTACAAAGCTGTAAAAACTAATGAACTGATATCATTTATTTTCCAGACTCAAGTATGAATACAATTGCTTACATTGAAGCAGTCACTTACTGCATACTAAGTATCAGTATAATGCCATTACTTCTTTCTTTATTGTGATAAAATGCATTTTTCAATCAAATATGATACAAACACAAAAAGTTCATGTCTACATGACAACACCAGAATAAATCTCCAGCTACAAAACAAAATATGTCATAACTGCGATTGTACGGTCTGTGTTAACTAACGCGTTGCAATAAAAGTATGAATTTGCGTAGTAATCGTAATAATTTCGTGGTACAAAACACATTTACTTGAACACGCAGCCATCATGTGACCGATCGTGTATACATGAATGACGGCCGAAGGCGAGCCTGAATAACTTATACAACACATAACAAACAAAATGTACTGATAGATGCAAAGAGTTACCTAGAATATTTTGCATTTGCACAAAATGCATCTGCCGATGAATTCCACAGGCAAAAAATGTGTTTCCATCAATAGCACTTGTGAAACATGGCGCTTATCGGTTTGTCATCTTCTTCCAGTCAATATTCATGTCATGCCAGTTGTTTGCAATGTCACTACAAAGTGCAAACCAACATCTTGTTCCCCCCCCAAAAAAAACATCTTTTGTCTGCCATTCGTCACCGTTTTGTTTAGTGTTTTCCTCCCACATTTTGACATTCAACGCCAATGAACAAATAGTTGCGGTGTCATAAAAGTGCTAACCACACATGTTATTTTTGTTAACATACTCTCTCATTTCACTATTTTGCAGTGTTTACAGGGAAACACTTTCGGTACCATGTTGTGGACACATTTTTAAACAATCCCATTTTGTCACAAAGAAACAGCCAAAATAACCGTTTGATTTTTGTTTTCAGTTCGAAATTGTAACGTGTCAGCAGCCCTCAAGGCTATGTTTATGTGGCACCCAGTTAAACTGGGAAAGGTTTTTCTCGTTGGCTTTGCATGGTCGATTTTGCACATTACTTACATGAAATATCGTTTTGTTGCAGTGAATTTCTGAAATATAGGTTGATAATGATCTGTAAATTGTATTTTTTCGGTTTCACACAAATTCCGAACTGATTTGGAATTGGAGTTTGCATATTTGAATATTTCCTTCCACTTGAGCCTAGTGCTGTCTGGAATGTTGCAGCAAAATATGCTTTTGCGCGAAAAGCCCAAATGTAAATTTAGAATTGAGTTTGACTGAAAGCCTATAAAAATAAAAAAATCCACGTGCGTGAAAGATGAACTGGTATTCACTTTGGAGCTGAGTGTCTGAATGGCCTACAATCGCCGCCGCCTCCCTCTTTTTTTAGTGCATCAGCACTTTTAGTTGTTTCTGGTTTCAAGCCTCACCCCGAGAGCTTGCACAACTCACCATTAAGTCACTCTTCCTCCGCACGTCCACACCCAACAACCAGACGGCTCAGGAGGGAGTCGTGACGTGACACTTGCTTTTTGCGTACTTGAGCGGGATTAGCCAGGCCGTGCCGAGGGCTCTGCGCAAACAAAAAGTGGCACAGCTCGCTTAAGTCGACAAGTTAGGACATATTTAGCCATCCCGAAGTTAGCAACAGCTTCAGAGTCGAGATGGAGGCGGCAGCTGTTGCGAGAGGGCTCTGTTCCCGGGGGGCAACTATCAACAGAGGTAACTGTCAATCACTGCCCTGCAGGCCTCTGGGGCTTTTTGGCAGGGGAAAAAAAAACAAACACGCAACACACCTCCCCCTTGATGACGCTCTTCAAGTGTTACTGGATAGTGTCTGCATGGAAGCTGTCCTCCCACGCACACACACATCGAGTGCCTCAGCAACCCCCCCCCCCCCCCAACTGTTTGCAGGAAACATTCATCCTTCTCTGGAGATGTTGCCCGCGGCCGCTCACAAATCTTGGCTCCTTTCTGGGAAATGAAGGGCTTAGAAGACACACATCCACAAAGTGGGGTAAATGCAGGGTGGAGGGGTGGAGGGGTGGAGCGTGAATTCAAAACACACATTGCCAAGTATATCCCCAGTGCTCTTTTCTGACAGTGAAGAGGCCGGATTGAGTGTCTGCCTCCTGTGGGCGGCAAATAAGGAACATACTCTACGCTCGCTCACCCCACCGTCTCGGTAACTATGCGAGAGAATTTGAGACATTGCGGTATCCGGGCAGACCTCGGCGATGGCCAAAACATCAGAGGAATGACAAGTGAGCGCTTGGCGGCGGAGGACAAAGTGGGACGTATAGCGGGAGCAAATAAGAGAGAAGGCAACAGAAAAAATAGAAGCGTTTAAAGGCAGCCAAGCTTCAAATGTCAGTCAGCTCGGTGTCAGACAATGGAACACAGCTGTTGCTCGCCTTTGAACTGCAGCTGTCCGTCCGTCCGCCTTCCGTTTGCCGTGCACGCATGCGGCCGCGTTTGAACACGGGGGCCGTTAAAATGTATCCGTGTGCAAGCTGCAACATTCGCCGGTATCGCATGGAGGGGTCACTGAGAGTTGCCGAGAGACACTCGAGGAGGTGGCAAGCACAGATTTAGAACCCCCCCGAGCAGGATGCCAAAAAGGAGACACATCAAAGCGAGGCCCGGTCACTGTATGCTTTGAGGGCCACGTCGGGGGGGGGGGGCAAATAGAAAGGTTACAACTCATTTTACCCGCAAACCATCTTTTGATCGGGATTGCCTTTCTTTGAACCTTTTGACTGAAACAGCCGCAATGGCCGTAGTTACGCAGTTCGACACCCCCTACAGCCCGGCTTTTCCACGACACTCCGTATGGAAGTCGTATGATTGTCACAGAACATCTCATCCTCATCTTGGTTGCCTTTTGATCTGATGCGAGACAATGCGCCATTAAGGCCTGGCCTGATTTTCCAAAGCACAGCTCAATTATTGGAGGGGGAGAAGATTCATTATCATATCAGAGAGCACAGACGTGACTTTGCAAATAAAAGAACACATTAGACTCTTTCCCATACGCACACATCACATCGCAATTATTCATATAGCGTACGAGGGCACCTTGATTTCCATTGGTGATGGCGAATTAGCATTTTGGAGCTCTCGCCACAGCACATCAGCTTGCGAGTGGTTCTCCCGAGCCCGTGCGTCGCTTTTTAATATTCTGGAATAGAGGACCTCGACGTCAAAATGCCTTCAGTGTGACTTTTTCCTGCTGTAGCATTTTGTCACTCAAGTTAAGTGCGTGCCACCCTGGGTGCATCATCAGCGTCTGCACAAAGCAGGCCCCCTTCAATTATGCATAAGAAGGCGAAACACACACATGTGGTCCCACTTTGCATGTGTGATACAGATAGTGCTCCCCACCACCCTGTGTGTTCTACTAAACTGGAGACAGATGACAACATTCTGAAGAAAATTGTTTCGCTTGGCCCTGGTGTTTTAGCACAAAGGCACCCTCACCTCCCACAATGACCATAAACGCCCCTCAGCATGTGTGGTGCAAACGTCCAAACAAGACCATTTTTTAACCAAAGGCGAATAAAAGTATTGTTTTGATCTTTTTTTTTTTTTTTTTTATTGGGAGGGTGTATTGATGCTTGAAAACACAAAGTTCAGTTTTGTTGGTAGACGACGTACACGGCGCGACCCAGTTCTTGTTCTTATTGATACTTTTCAATTGTCAAACATTTTGGGGGTACATGGTGACATAGAAACAAAATAAACACGCATTTATTTATTGTTCTGAAAACGGAGGGCAAGTACTTTTGTGTTCAGTTTTCTGTTTAGCCATGCTCAAGTACATCATATTGACCGTGTTTTTCATGTGACAGCCAATCAAAAGCATCCACACTGGGTGGCGACACCACAGACGTAAACAATAACACAAACATTGGATACTGTGTAATCTGTTTGGGATGACCCTCATTGATTAAAATGATGGTTAACATGACATTCATATTTCGTCAACCTCAAAAATGTCCTTAGCCTACAGTATTTTTTATATGCGTCCCAGTAGTCTAAACAATGGATTCTATTTATATTGTCTTAATAATATTTGTGGTTTTGGAATTAAGCGGCCATAACAACCCCAAATCGTGCCACTTGAGAACAAAACCGTGAAATTGTGTCACTATGCAGTGAAATCCCCGCCTTGCATTCAAAAAGACGATCAAAAGCAATCGGTGTTTTTGAAAAATCTCTTTCATTCTGGACTGGCTTTTGCAGTTTGGTGTGTGAATGAGAAACGTCAAAAACAACCTAGTTTGGATTTGATCATTGTTATAAAAAATATAACCCTATTTTGTATCAAAGCATCGCGTGCAACGAGGGCAGAATACGATGCCGTGATGGAATAAAATGGGATTTTCCTTGAATAATATATCAGCCGTTTCATTCAACCTATACCTTACTATTTTTTTTGCATGCATGAGTAAATTCCTGTGCGTGCCTCTCTACTCTTGAGCTATGCATCGCCTCTGTCATTGTGCCTGCACAATTTATGTGTGTGCGCGCGTCAGCAAGCGACTTTTGTGTGCATCCCACGGTAAACAGATCTGGGTGCTCTGTAGACTGGATGGAAAAGGGCCTGAGGCGAGCAGTGTACAATGCATCAGCAGATGGGAGAGCCCATGTTGCCATCACACAGCATTCCTCATCACTGGGCATGCTCAGTGGGCCTCTACCCCGCCCCACATACGCACACGCTGCCGCCTTTTTTCCTCCCAGGGCCTGTTTGAACCAGTCAGTCAGAGGTGGCGTTGGTGGTGGAGGTGGAGCCGGCTGCACTCGCTTCTCTTGTTTCTCATTTGACCTTCAAAAAGACAGACGTAGGGGGGTGGGGAGGGAGGGGGATGTGGCTCGACGGTGTGGGAGGGCGGGGGGGGGGGTGTTTTTCTAAAAGCGCTCTCTGGCTGATATGTCACTCATTATTTCCACTCTGTGCTTTTGCCCTGTCACAGCCCTCTGAGAAGCAGCCAACAACTCGGTCGCGCTTTGCACGCTTAGCCTCGCACAACACTGAGAGGCCTCATTATGCTCACTCGTCACAGGAGAGAATATAGTCATTCACTGTTGCAAACAAGAAATCGGAATACTCGCACGCTGGAGTGTTGGATACACCTGCGCATTTGATACAAAATGTGCACTTATACAAAGAGATTGTTTCTAAGTTTGAATGACGCGGACTTCTGTTGTGAATGTGGTCTGTTTTGTGTTGTAGTGAAAAAGTGCACAGCCATCATACTGAGAGTTGTTTCCAATAGTCAACCGCTCATATTTTGGGCAAAACGAAAAGCTCTGCATAAAAGAGCAAAAGATTGTACAAAAAAAGAGGAACAAGCTTTGTTTACTTAGGCAAGGTACGAAGAAGAGGGAAGTGAAATTATTTGTCACCGCAGTGTCAGTTGCATACGTTGTGCAACCGATGACACAATCACAACATGGAGTTTTTCACGTGTCGCACTGAAGCAACGGTGCAACGTTACTACTTTTACAGCGCAATCTATTTGTGCACACAGGCAGTTTTTTTGCAGGGAGTTACTTACCCCTTGAGCAAGCAGGACTGCCTTCATGTTTTTTCCCCAGTGTGTCACGTTGATTAGTGTCTATTAATATCTGAAATACATAAATCACATCTTTAGCTCTCATCTTGTAGATTTAAATTTCCACATTATTTATACTATGGTCGAATACAGTTTTAACCAACATTTTCTTAGACACATATTTTACAGAAGCAAAACTCTCAAGGCTCACCACCATGCAAAAAAAAAAGGCTAAACAATTCTCACAATGATGTATGTTGTGGTTAACGAGTGTATAGCGGGTTGAAGTGAGCAAATTTGTCAACAGATGACTCATTTGTGTCAACATTTAATGCAGGTTGTACCGAAACGATATTTCACGAGTCTCGTGACAAAACAGGGTTATAAAAGTCAGTCTACACAGGTCACAATGAGTATTTCCCACATAGTGACAGCAGTTAGTGCGGTCAGTGCACATTAACATTACGCATAATGAGCCACGTTGCTTTGAAGCGTGCTCCTCGCTGACAATGCAGAAAGAACGTCTTCGTGACTCATATGGCAAGATCTGAATCCCTCGGGCTTGTGCACATTCCGTCTTTTTTGTCGTGCAATCGCCACATGCTGCTTAGACTATTATTGGTAACCCTCTTTGACCGATGCCGAGTTTGGGCCGACTTCCTGCTCAAGTCGTGCAAGCATCAAGCCAATCAGCTGTGAAGAGTGTGACACTCCTCGCAGCTATTTACTAGCCCACAACCAGGTTTAAAAAAAGGCTGAAAGCGAGCTTAGCCTGCTGAGTAATCACACACACACACACAAGTGACCTATAAACATGCCGACCCCGCTGCGCTTGTGAAAGTCTACCTGCCCTTGTGTTTTTACCTTTAAAACACGTTGCTGATTTGGTCGAATCGTTTTTGCATTGCCACTAAGAGCAGGAATGTGCTGTTTCGCAACTTTTCAAGATAACAAAGCAGCATGAGGCGGTTGAGTGTAAACTTTGGATGAGGTCACGCCCCGCCAACGCAGCACACTGTGACATGAGAGGGGATTTTGTTCTGGATTCTCCCCTGGTGGGCCTGGCATGCCTTTCACTGTTTTTTTTTTTCTCTCTCTCTCTCTCTGTCTGTCTAGTTTGCCTTATTTGCTCTGTGAGCACTTTGGATACAATTACAGGTCGCCAAA
Organism: Syngnathus leptorhynchus; assembly: GCF_054491065.1. Lineage (NCBI taxonomy): Eukaryota > Metazoa > Chordata > Actinopteri > Syngnathiformes > Syngnathidae > Syngnathus > Syngnathus leptorhynchus. Next base: position 9,272,619 of record NC_141204.1, on the reverse strand, counting down.
ACAGCCGGCCAGCATCTGTTATTATACGGTTGGAGTTAAGTGCAGACTGTATTTGACAACAACGAGAATAGACGACACAGAAGCCAGCCCGTGCTAGCTTTCTCTTGAGAGTTCACAATGTACTCTCTGGGACAAAATATAAGCAGAGCTTTGCAGGGCCACTTGAGTTCACTGCGGTCGTTACATGACTACTAATGCCTGATTCAACACCGGGCCTGGCAAACATACTTGACATTCAGTGTTTACTCCATTCACTGAAAGCTTCTAGTCAGACCGTCTGATAGTTTGGCTCGGAATTAGATTCAGGAGGTCATGAGATTTGCAGGTGGCTGAGCTTTCCTGGAATTGTTAAGCAGGGATTTTTTGCAATTGTTGCCAACACGGCCGCCTGTAAAAAATCACAGAAATATTTCCCCCTGCTTACGGGGCTTGTGTTTCCAAAGGCAGAGCCTGTGAATAAATAAAGGTATGAATTAAAGAAGTCTAATAGAGAAAGTGAAAGTACACACGAGCGTATTTTCAGAGAGAAAAGGCTCTCTGGTGCCATCATTTGGTACACAGAGACGCATGAATAATGAATCTGGAGTGAACTCCCGCTGAACTCTTTTCACCAGACCCAGAGATCAGAGCCACATGCTATGCGACACACACACGCACACACTCTGTGACCTCCACAAAGCTCCAACCACACCAGGATACGTGTGTGCGTGTGTGTGTGTCCGCCATGTGAATCATTACACGGTGCTGCACCTGGCTGCAGTCAAGAGGACTTTCCTCTGATAACCCTGATGGCTGTCGAAGGGGAGGTGGCGGCGGGAACGCGGCGAGCCAGGGTGGAAAGACAAACAAAGCCGCGCTGGGGCGGTTGAGGCTCCCGCCCACTCCCGCCCCCTTTTGGGTGCCCGAGTGTGTGTGTGTGTAAGCAGTTCAATGTTTAACCCTTGTGTCAACAGCCAGCATGTGCCACAACAGCATTCCTGCGAGGCGTTTGTCTTGTGACAGAGCGCTTTCATAATGGCAGCGCGGCGCTGAGTGGCCCGCTCGCATTGTTCTGTAGCAGAGTCGGATGACTTGTGGCGTGATGAGTTTCATGTTTGTGCACGCTGCAAGTTAATGAACACTGAGATGAGCTGTTCACTTATAGTCCAAACTGCTTCCTTCTCCACGCTTGTAAATGTTTAACCCTTTATATACGGTTCATCTTCCACGCGCATGCTTTATATTTGAGGTCACTTTTAACCAGGGCCAAGAATATCTTCATAATAAAAACGCCTTTTGATTTATTGGTTGCAGAAGCGGGGCCATGTGTGTCTATAGAGCAGTCGAACCAGATACATATCCAATTTATATCGTTTAGTGTTCATATTGCATGACAAAAAATTCTGATAAATGTCACATATGGGCAACAAAATCTGTATTTACCTCCAGTGTGAACTATGTTTTGTATTTATAGTTGTTCATATGCTGTTTTAGTCTTTCGCTCTTTGTAGATTCCCACATGACCTTTTAAAGAATAACAGGCACTTGTTTCTGTGAGTACCTGTGCAAATGTGGTAGAAACACAAACAGTTCCCGGGACTGTTTAAAACGCTCCCTTAAACACGTACGGCTATCACTGTCCCATAAAAAATCCACACATTACACTTTCAAGATCCCCACCATTACCGTTATTCTCCTTGATTTTACATAAATCTAAAATCAATTTGAGCAGACATGTTAAAAATTTGACCTTGAACAGCCTTTGAGTACACAAACTTGTACGTCATGTACAAAAGAATGACATTTTTTAATATTGTAACTTTGAGTCACCTAATAGTCAACACATTTCAGTGTTTAAAGAAAAAACGTTCGCGTTTTATTTATTGCTGTCAAATGTAAGAACGGGTCATTCTAACATTACGCAAGGGTTAACTTTTTGTACAACAACAACAAAGATTTTTTTCGAGGGGGGGGGGGGTGACCTTTATTCACTTTGTTGTTGGTTGTTTTTCACAAGGGCAACGAATGACATTTGTCATGTGAGGAATGAAAGCTAACACAGTACGTCACACCGCCTCAGGAAGGAGGACGATATGAGCTCAGTAAAGTCATCTCACAAGTCGACGAGTGCATGTGATACTAATAAAAATGCAGAGTTGGGAAAGAGTGGTGTGTTTTCCCCTCAGGGCAACCTTGGGTGGAGCCAGACTTGTCAGTCAGCGAGAAACCATTTCCTCCTCCTCAATGGCGTCTGACTCCGCCCTACAATTGTGTGGCAATGCTGCGTAGGTGAACTTTATTCCTCCTTTGTTGACTGAGTGCTTTCGTTAAATTTGAATAGAAAGCGCTCCGGTTACACATCTGCAGTTCCGCAGAATAATGCGGATCCAATCCTTAGCAGAAGGAAAGGTGGAAGGGGACGTAATAGCCTTTCATATGTTACAACAGTTAAACGGCAGCCATCTGAGGGTGTTTACATGACGCCCGTCTTGCAGGAACAGGAGCGTTTTTGGAAAGGTTGAAACATGATGCATTCACACGGACCTGAACTATAAGCGCTGTAATATGCATACCAGACCAGTAACTGGCGTCTCACAACTAAGCGCTTAATTGTCCTTTTGTGTTTTATCAAACTAGTCTTCCAAATGACATCCATCAACGTAAATGAAGGGGTTTCAATTTTGACGTGTGGAAATGCACAATAGGATTGGGGAGTGTTCCACCAAGAAAACCAACACATATACGTGGAAAATTCTGACGTATATGTGTTGGTTTTGAATACCAGTATGAATGGTTATCTATAGAGTATGTGAATGTGACTAGCTAGCAACACCACCCCTTTCGCACTGCGCTTGTTTTTTGTTGTATTCACCAATGGGCAGGGTCATGGCGTTGCAGTTATGACTAGTGCTTATCTGCGTGCGAATTGTTATGCATTCGTGTCCGTGTGCATCTGTGTACGAGCGTGAGATAGGATCAGAGAGAGAAAGGTTATAATGGTTGTGGGAAAACAAGAAATGTTGTGTAGTTACTTACTGCAGGCTGGAAAAGGTGTGACATTGAAATGGATAGACCTTAGCGGATTGGCTGCTTGAGAAGTAGTTTTGGGTCAAAATAGGTTTAGCGTGTTTTTTACCCCCCCTATTCAATATATTGATTACGGCATACTTGCTACATCATATCACTGCCATTATTACAAATATATCACAACAACGTGGTGTGCGATTACCATGATTACCATTCCTACTTAGCGGTTAAGGAAATGTCCAGCATTTTTGTTGTTACACAAGTCAACACATGTAAACCATTTTCAAAAGGTAGCGCGAAAAGGCCCCAATGTGATTGAATGGGCAAGATGACAGTTGTCATTGTTTTTCAGTCTTGCGTAAACACCCTCTGTCGAAACCAGTGTGACGACTATGCAGAGCGAGCCTGTTACGCACCGTGTATTCCAATGACCCCACAAAGTCAGATCGCCAAGATAAGACACGCCCATCTCAACATAACCTTTGGAACTTTGGCTTGTTTGTCCTTGTTATTCGTTTTACAAACTCACCTTGTCTCTATCCATCATTGGCACACTTGCCGTCGTTACCGGCGAGTACAAACAAGATGAGTTTATATCACCCTGGGCTTATCGGGCCTCTTCAAGGGCACCGAACTTTCCCACAGCGCTCCCTCCGCTCCTCAACCATCCCCTCGGGACGCAACTGTTGCATCAAGGCCTCTTATTTATTCCATGTGCTTCCCACAGGATGACAATAACAGCACGTGCGCTCGGCTCGCACCGATGACTAAAGCGCACGCTATGTGCTAGGATAACGACCGCACGATGTATGACAACATGTACTGTAGCTCTGTCTTTGCAGCTCAACCGGTTTGTCATAAACAAGCCCACGACATGAGCTGATGCGACCTTAGCGCTTACGCAAACGTGACTCAAATCTTCTGAGTGCAGTCACTGAAATATTTTTGGGGGAATTTAAACATGTCAGCACTTGATCCTAATTGCAGTACAAGAACTAGGCCTTTGTGAAATGTCATGTTTGCAAAATGTGATTAGGATTGTGTTAATCTACAATGTGTAGTGAAAATACATAAAACATGTATCTATTTATTTATTTATCTATTTATTTATTTATTTATTTAGAATTACACGCAAGGACAATACTGTTATATCCCTCAGTCTAAGATTAGATTTTCCAAATGACTCAACACTTAAACTGTCTGCAATAGAATTTGAGTAGAAATTCTTCTTTCTTCTCCTTCACCTGGTGCCATTTTGAATGCAAACCAAACTTAACATACTTGGTTTCTCACCCGCTATACGTTTGTCAGAAAACTAGCTTAACAAGCAATTAGAATGTTCGTCACTAATTCCATTGCTTATGTTGTTTGTGGAGGACAAAATCTAGTTTTCTACTACGTACATAATTGAATTTTATTTTTATGCAAAGCTTGCAACAAGAGGTTGATTACGTAAATTGTATGAGGATAGATTTAATAATAGGCCATGGGTTCGCCCCCCCACCACCACCCCACCCCACCCCATGTTTAAACTTATCACGAATGTCCTTGAAATCAGACACACACAGATGTGCTTGTCATTCCAACATTTTCCATCTCAGCAAGCTATTTCCGAAAACGAGCCTCTGAAGTGGTGGAAAGATTCTGTGCCCGGTTGCCCAGACAGTGTGGTTAAAGGGGCTTTTATCACACAGACAGGGCTTGGGGGGAGGGGGGGGGGGACACACACATAAACACTCATCTGCTGCCTTCCCATCTTTCCCATCCGATGTGTGTGCGGGGATAGGTGGCCGACTGTGACAGGCAACGCTACCCAGCCACTCAAGACACCCACCAGGCTCGCAAAACCGCAGGCAGATAATGAATGGCACACCATGATGACAACTTGCACTTTTATGGAAAGGGGAGGAAGGACATCTCTGGCACAGGCACTCGCTGTGCGCCATGATGAAACCACCTCCATAAACCAGACAATCACACAGAGGGCACTCATGTGTATGGGAGTTATGACCAGGACCAAAAAAGGCATCTTTCCAAGTGGATGATTGAAACCTCACCAGTCACTTTCATCATGTTAGCCACAGTCTTACTACGTATTTATTGGAACTAACCTTTTTATGAATGAACTATTTCACGCTCTCAATTAATTAGCTAGGTGTTGGCCTGACCAGAGCTACTCGAACACAAATCTCAAATGGCCACAAAATATTTTTCCCAATGGATTTTATTTATTTAGGTAGTTTTGACCACTTTATGCCCTTATTCTGAAAAACACCAAACTCCGGTAGAGACTTACCTCTGACTTAGTGACGATTCATAGTAACGTAATAAATCAATGTCAAGTAAAACTTGAATTCGAATGCCTTTAGGTGCAACATGTAATGGGTATTTATAAAAAGGCACTCGCAGTACTCTCACTATTTCATTGACGTACACAGTCGAACAAAAGTCAGAACACATTATTCCACCGCACGAGTTGCACCCTCTGTAGGTATGCTACTCGAGAGTCAGCGTCACTGCGTAAGCACAATTAAACCAAATGAACAGAACAACTTAAAAGTACAAATGAAGACAAAATTAATAAATGTTCAAGGCGCATTTACCCAAACGAGGACTAATGTTGAAGCCTTTTCAACAGACTGTAGTGTGTATCGTTGGCATGGAGACTAATGCAAGAATATGTGCGCAGACCCAACCAAAGCAAAGATTGCGGGAATAACAGTTCGGAGGCCACAACCAAGCGGCGTGCGGGGCGGATGCGGCCTATTGAACTTCAATTCTTTATCATTACTTCACTTTTCCATGCTTGTGAGGTCCTTTGAGACTCTTTTGTGATGAAGGGATATATAAATAAACTTGACTTGACTTCCAAAGTTTAGTTTCCTGCCCCCCTGTGCACAAAGCAAGGTCCTTAAAGACATGCTGAGAGGAGTCAGGCGTTTGACATCAACTGCAACGAACCACCTTTAGATTGAATTACAAAACAGGAACCTATGTATGGTTCACATATTTGGAAACTGTGTATAATTAGGCACGCAAACAAATAATGCTATGTGACTGGCCTCGATAGTCAGTTCACGGTAAAGAAAGCGTCTTCCAAATATGTGACAGCAACTTGATTTGTGTTTGACTTTGTCTCAATGTCATTTCGTCCTGACACTAACTTGACGTCAGCAAACTGTCATCTACAATCGGAATCTGTTTGTCCTCAAAAGATTAATAAAAAAATGTACTTCTTGCATCATTGATTTTAACATAAATTAAATTGCCCAACTGATGGTAGCCCCACAATCGTATTTACATACAGTCAGACCTTCGAGGAACATTTTACACATGAGCTCTATCCCCTCGTTTGCTTTCATCTTCTCCCAACCCTGAAATACCCTCCAAATAAAAAATGTCATAAATATGCATGTCCACGCATATTTTTATGTTTTATTTACCAGGGGTTTATGCAACTGTTTGGTTAAGCAAATGAATACATGCAAAGCAGCTCGCACAAATCACGAGGGTCCTCCAGCTAATAACAGTAAAGGACAGTGGGAATGTCAAAACATAAAAAAAAAACAACAACAAAACACACACGCTCACACAAACAGCTGTGAATAAATGCAAAGCTCGGCACCGGGAAACGAGCAATTTAGGCATGCTAGCTACCTCGCCAAGGATGTCAAGCACCGTATTCGAGCTCAAAAATAGACCTAATAATAAGCCTGCATTGGAAAAGTTTGTTTTTGGCTCAGAGGAAAACAGTGAACACAAAGCATGAAAAGCAATTTTTTTTTTCATTCGAGTAGAAAATAAATCAATAAAATCTTTTGGGGCCATTTTCAAAATAGCTTTTTTAGATTACAGGGATCTTTGTTCACCAAGTCGTAACAAAAGGGCCACATTATATAGCGATGGGGCTGCCATTTTGTGACAGCAAAAACCTCAATGCTAAAGTTGTCTTTTAAAGATAAACAAATGGCGATGAAGGTGACGTTATTTATTACGGGAGCTGACGCGAAGCAGCCAGTAGTGGATTGAACAACAAAAAGCCAGGGGCAAGGGAAGGGGCGTTCACTAATTCTATTTGTAACTGAAAATATTCGGGGGGTTTCCGCAAGACAGGAAATGATGCTGTTCGCTCACAAAGTAAGCAAGCTTCCAGAAGGCAACAGAAGGTCTTCCTGTACCTGCTTACCACGAGTGCATGTGCACTTGAGCCGCATACTTGAAAGCATGTATGAAAATGGATGTGAGCGGAACGTTCACTTGGATTTTTTTTTCCCCCCTCTGAGGACTTGTAAAATGTACCCAGTGGCCCGCCTCCTGACTAGGCTAGCAGATTAAAGGGGATGTATTGCCGCCTTGTTTTTTTTCTAAATGATACACATGTGGCACATCTGTGTCCAAGCCTGACTCATTACTCACTTTTTTTTATTTTTTTTATGTTCCATTCTCTGCAGCCATGGCAACAACTGCATGTTTGGCAGCAGGCTTTTGAAGGCAGTGGAAAAAGAGAGAGAGAGCCTTGGGAGGCAGCATAAAGAGAGAGAGAGGAAGGGAGGAAGGGGTGGGGGCAGGCGGGTAGGGCGAGCAGGCTCTCTCAGTAGTTGGCCTACATCCAGTGTAATCATGCCATGGAGCCCAAATGAGGCCTTTGGCAGCACACCAGGTTTCTGAGAACAAAGATGTGAGCTTCTAATGTTGGCGGTGGGGCCTGCTTGGCATCCTTTGCCATTTCCCAGCAGCCCTTGCCTTGGCCGACTGCCAGGAATGCCCCCCCCCCTTCCCCTCGGCACACACGCCCCTCCTTCATCCCTTTTCCACCCACCACCCCACCACGCCCCACCTCCTGCGGGGACTGCAAAGAGGATCAGAATAAAGAGGAAGACTTGTTTTTCACTCCGTGCCTCTTGCTCCAGCCCAATGACATCACCTCTGCAGCCCCCAGATTCCACTCGACCGGCACATTTTTCCTTCCCTTTTGCCGACGGACCCTCCATTTTATGTGAATTCCTCCATTTTATACAGTCGGTCACGTGCGGCAGTGCGTTTTACTTGGTTATGTCTAGAACCCTAACTAGAGGACTCTCCCAATTATCACACGTCACTTGACCTGAAAATATTTCAGGGCAGGTTTAGCTGGGGAATTTTAGAAAACTTTGGTGTCTAAGATATTAATTAATGAGGCTGCTGAAAAGAAAGCACAAATGAATACGTGTTTAATTTGTTCTGTTACTGCACTTATAATTAAAAGAACTTGTATGTCAAATTACCTTTAGCTTTTGAAATATTCTGTGCCAGGCGGGCATAAAAACGCTCTAAATAGTGCTGTAATGTGTTTTACAATTAGAAAAATACCACTTTGTATGACTATTTTATACTATCTCTATAAAACCATAACATAATTAAATAATTTAAGGATACGACTATTAAATGAGTTTTGTAGCAAAACGCTGTTTTGTAGCATTTTGTTTGAATTCAATGGACATGGTGCATTTTGGAACAGACTATACTGAAACCCAAGTAGTAGTTGTTTTAAACACGCTATGTGTCATTGTCTTTGTTTTATGTTTAGCTTGATAGTAAACTTCAACTGGGTGTAGCAAAAAAAAAAAACAACAGCAGCTTGAAGCCTCTTTTTCAAAGGATCATTCACCGTCTGACAAACTGCTGATGTTGTCAAGTGAGCTAAGTTGAGTTCACTGCCACCATACAGCGCTTGTATTGTTGCTGGCAAATTAAAAAAGATGGGGCAGAAAAAATTCATCAAATCTCATCAAATTCAGGCCACTCATCATATTACTTATATTTTCAAAGCGGGATCATACCCCCCAAAAAAACTTGAATTGACACTAAAGGTGACTGCAATTTGGACAATTTCCAATATGCCAAAATTTTGCAGCACTAAACAAGATGCTGCTGGTTTTGAAAATTCACATTATCCAAAAAGGGTTAGCTTTAATTGTTTCAAAATGGGGGCTAAAAAAAAGAATGTGAGTGAATCACAGATCAATACACAATAATATGAGACATACTGTATCAATAATACACTGGTGTTGCCCCCCCCCCCCCCTCACTAATATGGCCTCACACCATCCTGTTCTAACCTCCTTTTATGTCTGTGTAACATTTCATAGTTTGGTGCTCGCCTCAGCAGCTAAACACGTTATATAACACAAGGGTGGTGGTGGTGGGGGGACAAAACAAATGAAAAAAAAACAAAAAAAACACTGAAAACATCTTGTGTGCTCCACTTTTACGACAGAAAACTTCAGAGAGAATATAAAATGATTCTCTCCCATGAATAAAAGATTGTCGTTCTAATATTCAAAAGAGTGGGGAAGTGCAAGAGTACAAAAATAATGTCATCTCATCAGGCGTGCGATGCTGTCACATGCCGGGTATTCCCCGGCCGTCACTCTCATTGGCAGTTTCATGTCTCATTTTCCATACTGCTGAAAAGCAGCATTCTGCAGCCACTCCATCTGCTTGAGCGGCTCCACTGAAACTAGACAGCAGCCAGCCGGGTCACACGCTGCTGATTTTTACTGTATACACGCTGCATTTTGCCACTCCAGCCATCTGTGCATGTCTGGCTTCCTCATTGTCGCCTTTGTACATTCCATTTCTTCTTTCGCTCTACAGCCACTGCAACAATTTTTTATTTTTTTTGTACGTCAATGGGTCTTTCAAATTTTGATGATTTCAGATTTATTAGAATCCTGGCATGTGGCCTTGCCGTGTTGCAACGTGAAGCTATTTGCTAGTACAAATGTTTTCTCGAGGTCCCCGAGCATTAGGCGACTGTTTCCCACCCATCTTAAAGGAAGATTTGTTTATTTACCCGTTACCCCCTCCTCCCTTTGCAGTCATTTCCTAACTGTGTCATAAAGCCCAACAACACTTCCTACTGTTGTTCGCCCAACAAGGAATCCATTTGAGATAATGCGAGGATGAGGAAACGTCATTTCGACTGTTGGTTACCGTCAGAAATAACTCGCCGACTCCCCGCAGGGACTAAAACTGTGCACGGGTTCACAGGCGTGTTCATTCATACGTTGGCATCTTCACAAATGCAATCATCTAAGATCATGTGGTAAGAGCATAATTATAGTGCGACATAACTTCTTGATTTGGTTGGTGGAGAGTCTTTGAAGGAAGCCAGCGTGCATGATTCACAGATCCAGGCTTCTGGCCAAATGGCCTCACGTCCCATACATGGGTGAGGCGGATGAGGGTATGTGACTAAACATCTTGCTTCCTTTTTTCCAACGTCACATGGACTTGCACGAACACATCCTGCTTTGTGTCTGCAGGTTTCAGACGCATTGCCTCACCCAAAGCCCGAGGCGAAAAGCTGCAATGAGTTGGAATGAGTGCAGATGAGAGGGAGGAATCTCAACTACTGAGACGCTCCTCCGTTTCAAACCTGCACTTTTACTTGAGGGGATTTTGGCACAGTTGCACTATGCGACGACATGTCTGATACCCCCCCCCCCCCCTTTCGACTGAGTAAAACCACTAACAGTGCAGTGAATCACCTAGCTTGATCGCTGCGACCAATATTCAGATATTCCGGTACTCGTGTGAACGTCTGATTCATGCTAATCTCATTGAGTGAGTGCTTGTTTTGAAATGTGGGCACAAGGTGATCTGTGCACCATTCTCAGAGTGCGTTGCAACACAACAATGTTATTAAGAAGATTATCATTTGGCACTTTATTCTTATGCAAAGCAGAGTGGGTGGTGCTGTTGTACTGGATCACATTAGTGCTTTTAAGGAGGTGAGTTTGTTTTAAACGGCATTGGAGTTAACAACACTGTCTGGAAATCCCCACCTCGTGACACAAGAGCTTCCTGGTTCATGTCTAATGAAGGCTCCTTTTCTCCTTCTCTTATCACCGCATGGGCAGCAGAAGCTGTGAGCACGTGTTGAGCATATGCATGCCAAAAATGTAGAAAATTCTCTGTTCGTTATGCGTGTCACAATTATTTATGGGTAAGGTGGGGGGGAATAGTCTTTCTTGGGGCTTAACCCACCTCATTCAACCGCACAGCGGCGAGTAGTAGTAGTAGCGGCAGCAGCACATGGTGGCGTAGAGGCGCTTCGCGTGAAGAAAAACAAGCTTAAACTCAGCCCAGAAGCGGATAAAGCTCTGAAAATAGGACAAAGCAGCAGTCAACTGGAGGAGCTGGAGAGCCGCGCTCTACCGAGTGTGTGCGAGTGTTATTTTCCATCCCCTGGCGCTCCGTTGCTCGGCTGCAGCCGCATTTATTTTTTGCACAATTTTGCAGACTTGCTGGAAAATAAGGGATTTACTCACAAATATGATCGCACGGCGTGGGTAAATGATTATTTGTTTTTGTTGTCTTGTGAAATGGTTTGTAAAAAAAAAAGGGCAGGGTGCGTGGCAAGAGGCTGCGGTAAAGTAGGGGGAGAGGGGAGCGCGCGTGTGGAGGGGGTTCTGTCGAAGAAATCAAGTCAATAGAAGTGGAAGCGGGCGTGGTGACGTCACTGGTCCACATTGAGCCAGTAGTACATTGAGTCAGCGGCGCTAGATAGACGAGCGCCCGACTAAAGTACACACCGACATGAACTTCTCCCTGTGAAACTCCACCATCGTCACTCGCTCAGCCGGAAAAGGACCACTTTTCGGCTGCTTTTTGGCCGCACGGAACTTGCTTTTTACCCGCGTTCCAAAGGGGTGGGGGGAAAAAGAGAGTGAGGAGAGGAAGAAGAGCACATTTAGGGTTTGTTTTCAGGGGGTCGACGACGAGCGCCATGTCGTCCGCGGCGGTCGCTGCTTCTTCCAGGAGGCAGTCATGTTATTTGTGTGACCTGCCCCGCATGCCCTGGGCCATGATTTGGGATTTTACCGAACCCGTGTGCAGGGGATGTGTTAACTACGAGGGAGCGGACCGCATCGAGTTTGTCATCGAGACGGCCCGCCAGCTGAAGCGGGCTCACGGCTTCCAGGAGGGCAGGTCTCCCGGCCCCGTCAAGTCGCAGCTCTCCGGGAAGGAGATCCAGGCGATCAACCACGCCGCGGCGGCGGGAGACCCGGGCTCGCGGCCGCCGCAGCCGTTGGATCGCTACCCTCTCTCCTCCGAGCGACCCCCCAGGCTGGGTTCTGAGTACCAGTCTGGACGTCAGGCGAACGGCATCCCCGTCCCCAATGGATTTCCTAAGCCTGACGAGCCGCCGGAGCTGAACCGCCAGAGTCCCAACCCGCGCAGGAATAGCGCGGTGCCCCCGAATCTTGTGCCTTTGGTGAACGGGAGCATGGCGCCCGTGCACGCCGTCAACGGCAGACCGGGCCAGATGGGACTTTCCTCCGCTCTGGCGGCCGGTAGTCCCGCCGAGCTGGGCAAGAGACCCGCCTCGGTGTCCAGCAGCGAGCACGAGCGCGACGGCAAGGAGAAGCACCGACCCGACAGCCTGACGCCGGAGATCTCGGACGGCCACAAAGGCAGAGGGGAGCCCGACTGGATGGGCAAGGGCAAGACGGTGCGGGACCTCATGGCTCTGCACACGTTCGACAGCCGCTTCAAGAAGGACCATGCGGCCATGCAACAAAGGGCCATGGGCTATGATGGCAGTGCCTCGGCTTCCAAGTCAGGTAGGCAGTAGCAGCACGTTTATTTTCTTTCTTTGATGTTATTATTATTATGATTATTTTTTTAAATAATAACTAGAATACCCTGCTATGGTGTTTTATCTGTACCATGTGACCCCTCGCTACACACACACACACACACACACACACGAACTCACACAAAGGTAATGTTTTTTTGCAGCCTGTGATGCCGCCACATACATGTTTTCCACTGTCTGTACATGTGCCCTTGTCTGAGCAACTCATCCATGCTCTCTGTTTAACCCTTTCCCACCTCCAGACAGAGGAAAACACCCCCGCAGCATGAAGAGAAAAGCGTCACCTGAACCCGAGAGCGAGGGCACGGCCGCCAAGCTCAACGGAGAGGCGCAGCAGTGGTTACCTCCGCCTTCCGACGGACTCAAAATGCCACCCGTCCCCCCTCCGAGCTTCGCCTCCCCCCCTTCCACGATATCCCCCCACTCCCGCACCACCCCGCCGGAGGCAGCCCAGAACGGCCAGTCCCCCATGGCGGCACTCATCATGGCGGCAGACAATGCGGGCGGGAACAGCTCTCCCAAGGACGCCAACCAGGTCCACTCCACCACCCGCAGGAACAGCAGCAGTCCCCTCTCGCCCTCCTCCATGAGTCAGAGGAGGCTGGCGCAGAGAGATGCATCAGGTGCAGGTACCCCCCACGTGCCAGGCATGGACCAAGTGCACCCCCAAAGCATTCCGGACTCCTCGGTGCCGGGCAGCATACCTCTGTGCTGCACGCTGTGCCACGAGCGTTTAGAGGACACCCACTTTGTTCAGTGCCCGTCTGTGCCCTCTCACAAGTTCTGCTTCCCCTGCTCGAGGGAGAGCATAAAGCAGCAAGGCGCCACGGGTGAAGTGTACTGTCCGAGCGGGGAGAAGTGTCCCCTGGTGGGCTCCAACGTACCGTGGGCTTTCATGCAGGGGGAAATTGCCACCATCCTGGCAGGAGACGTCAAAGTAAAAAAGGAGAGGGACCCTTGATTTGGTTCCAAGCCGAGAAAACGAGTATAAATATATAAATATCACATACATACCATTCAAACAAACTAACGGACTTGTACATATTGGACCCAAGGGAAGAGTATACTTCGTAAACATGGTTGTATAATTTTTGATTTTTGAATACATTGTGTTTCTATATTTTTGAAGATAAAGGTATGTACTCATTATAATGGACTACGTTCCTCTTTGTTGATGTTTAACACAATTCTCGATGTACTTCTAGGTCTGGTGGCAGTTCCTGTTTAACGTAGAATGTGACTAATGCTACTCTACGAGCACTTGGCAAAACTGAAATGCTTTTAGCTGTACTTGTATGCACTTGTTTAAAAATTGCCAAATACAATTTCTTGATCTTGTATGAACTGATTGTCTGAGCTTGCTTCATTCGAGTGGTTAAGGGGCGCCGGGCTGCGGACGTGCGCGGAAGGCAGGGCTCCTTTCTGCTTGTTGTGACGCCTCAGGAGGACGGACGTAAGTGGGCTAGCAGGCAGCACAAAGGCACCCCTGTCTCTGCGCACACGACTCGTAAAAAATGAAAGCGCGCTTGGTAATAACAGGCTCATTGCCCCTAGACCCCCCCAACCCCCCACCCCCCCACCCCCAAATTGCTTCCATTTGCGCAGCGTTGTGACTGACTGCTGCCTACTGAAATATGTGCCAAGTCATGTTCAGTCAGATGGAATCTGTTGAGTCAGTTCATGTGGGAACGTGCGCCATTATCAGCGCCACCGTGATGTGGCAATGAAAGTCACGCTATGAATCACTCTGATCTGCATCTGAATCCGTCGCAAGAGTTGCAGCTTGTATGCAGGTTGGGCCAGACATCATTTGGGTTTTGTTCCTATCGCAAAAAAAACATCAGTGCAGACTGCAAGCATGAATTGGGCTGCATTTGTAGCGCAGCAAAACATATTTCCCACATTCGGTCATTCTGACAACACGCTGACTGCAGGTCTCAGCGCTAATAAGAGCAGAAATCGACAAGAGTAGGCAGTGTTGGGCTCCCCCATACTGAAATGCACGCTCAAGTGTAAACGGCAAGTCGCCGTGTGTGATGTCAACGGGGCGTCTCGACCCGTCCCTGCAAAGTGCGAGCCGTCGTTAAATGACAAAAGGCAGTTAGTGTGCCTTCAAACGACAAGCGCTGTTGACTCGTACAGACAAAGAAGTCTCACTCGCGTGGAGCTGACGCTGCAGCAAACAGACACTCTTGCTCCCAGGGCTGGGTGGGGGTGCTGCATGTGTTGATGTAGTAGGTAGTTGCGTAATTATTTGAGACACAATCTGCTTCCTGCTCATGTTTTGTTGAGCTGTCAGTTGCAGGGCTAAAAAATGTTGCAACGGTGTGCCAACCAATGCAGTTCTATTCTTAACTCCTTGGGGATTCATCGAAATGTTTTCCTCCGTGATCATATTTGCTGTCCTAGCACACTAAGTACAAAAGTTGATTGAATCTAACATGTCCTATTACCCTGAAACACAAAAAAGAAGATAAACTCTTTTATGAGATTCATCTTTCAATACGTGCCATTTCAAAGACCGCCGTTTGTTTATAACCCCTTTCCGTTTACTGGTGTTCTTATCAGCCGCTTATCACTTGGACTTTAAAACTAGAAACCCAGCCTAGTTTGATAAAGGTCAGCGCTGCAGTTAGTCACACTCGCGCCATCTAACCAGTCAATGTGCACTTTATTTTATGAATCAGGACTTTGACCCACTTGTGCTTCATAATGGAATGGCCGTCAAGATTAGCAATGTGTGTGCACGCGATGGCTTGTGTACTAGCACACAAAAGAACATTTGTATGCAATGCCATAAAGTGTTATCGCAACTGGACCGATGCGTGTTCGTTAACGAAAATAGCATGCGCTGCCACAAATACGGCGGTAATGTTTGTGCCGAAAAAAAAAAAAAAAAGGTATACTGGTGGTTGTATTGGGGCTAGTGAAATGGGTTCACAGCAGATGCGAGTGTGATTAATAAGCAGAGACAAGTCAGCAAACAGTCAAAAAAAAAAAAACACATTAAACTATTATGATGTCGCTTTTGTTGATACTACTGAGGCATGCTGGGACGCTTTTGAGTTAATGTCTCACTTGCCTTCATTTGGTTTTGTGTTCCTTACCTTCAGGGGGTTTTTCGTTAATGTTTAATCTGCCGATGAGACCTGGCTCGGATGCTATCTTGCCACATTATTCTAAACTGACACGTCTCCGCCAAGTGGAAACGAAACTGACGTCTCCGCGGGCAAATTCATTCATTCCGTTTGGCTGCTTTCGAGTGAGAACTTTAGTTTGATGTTTCAGCTGTTACACACATTTGCCGCATTCTTTATCACTCCGCCATATTGTTTAATCAATGCTTGCAAAATCCCTCATTGGCTGTTTGATTGATAGATGTGACTGTTCATCAGACTAAGTGAGAGGCAATAAGAGATAGTCTGTTGCCTCACCGCCTCGCCTTTTAATGGTTAACTAAACTGTAGCTCGGCATGCGGCCCTTACGCAAAGATGTTGATGGGTTAAAGAGGCCACAGCTTGGATAGGTCACAGTTCATATTTGTTGTCTCTGGAACAACACTTAGAGCGAGGAGTGCACTCGTTGACTGGAAAAAGCCGACTACATCTGTTTGCTTTATTCATGTGGAAGTTGCGCAACGATAACTGTGTATAATGTTTTCTATTGTTTTGTCAATATCGTAGTACAAACTCTTCTTATCACAGAGACACATTTAATGTTTGGAAATATCCCTCTGTGTAATATGAGCTCTCTGTGATGGAACTGATATTTCCGAATCGTTTATGTTCCTCTTAGCTTGGAATAATAATGTGCACCGAGATAAAATGATACGTTTCCGCAAAACTCACAATATCGTCCGAGCATCGCGTTTATGTTTTGCATTGCATTATTGATAGTTTTCGTGGTAAATTTAGCCGCCTTGTGTGAGTCCAGACTGCGTATGCATTTATCATCTGTCATCTGCTCAAAACATTCTGTTCTTAATACCTGGCTGACGGCGCTGTGGCTCGTCTCCAAAATACGTAATGAGCGGGGGAATTTTTTGGTCTGAAGAGGAAGTGCATGTTTTCAAGGTCACTGCTGGCTGACAATGGAGACACGCACTAAAAACACAACGTTACAAGACGTGTTTTCATTGTGAGGTAGCACTAGTAGAATGTGATTGTGTCAAAAAGTGAAACTCAATGGGCGATGCCGTGTTTAAGGTGTAGAAATCCTTGTGCAACTGTAATTCCTCCGCATTTTCACCCATAGAAATATTTTAGAGCTGTTAAAGCGAGGTAAATGGGTAACGAGTGGGAGGGAAGGATGGCATGTGCGAGACAGTGAAGTATTACATGTTTGCCAGCTGTTTCACTAACCCATCTATGTTTAGCACAATAATGTGCCAAAAGGAGTATCTGGACCACATTTTCTCGCTCGCTGTAAAACCGATCCGCTTGGTTTAAATTTAGACCTGTCAGGGAAAACAAGGTCACAGCAAATGTTGTATTGAGGACACACTCACATCGCCCTCTTTTTTTCATCAATCAAAGTTCCCCTTTGGAGTCGGGCTCAGCCTCCCGCGAGGGTCGTAATGAAGGCTTCTTGTCGAGGCGCTTGGAAAGGAAGGAGGGAGCGAGAAGACGGAGAAGTTGGAGCTCCAACCGGCAATTAGGAGGAGCATGGCTGGATGTGTAAAACGTTCCTTCAGATTCTTGGCTGGCTTTTCAATTGGCTGGTTCGGCCATAAAAGCCAGCCACGTTAAGTTGATTACAATGCCGAGAGCCAAATGGACCTTCTCTCTCTCTCCGTGGTAGGGTTCACTGAGTTTAGCTCGGCCAGAAGACGACGTCATGTCAATCTATATTTTTACTCATGTTCTGCAAACATGTATGTCTGCCTTATCTTTACATATCCCTTTGACTGGCAGTTATTCTCTCACTATACATTCTTACAGTTCTCTTTTTCTGTTGCCGCGTTGCTATGAATCAAGTCTGTGAAATGGAAATGAGGACTCTCTCTTCCTCCCTCCCTCCTGCTCTTTCCAGACATCAAACCAAGCTATGCCTCAATGTTTTTCTCAGATCTTGGAGTGCTGCCAAATCTTGTAAGTGGAGCAGCTGAGAGAGGGAGGGAGGGAGGGAGGGAGGGAGGGAGGGAGGGAGGGAGGGAGGAGAGGAAGAAGGAAAGAGGACAAAAAAAAAAATATGAGGAGAGCGGATGAAAAATGAACATGGGAAAGAGGCGAAGTGAGAGACGAGGACAAAGAATGGGACGCTTCCAAGAGCGTTTGGGCTTTCGAGCACAGCACGATCTCTTCTTTTTCTGCTGAGCAACAAACCCAGACGCCTGGCTTGGGATCAGCTGATAAGATGGTGCATTGCTACTATGCTGCATAAAAAAAAAAACAGGATGCCTTATCTAGTATGCATTCAAGTCTTAGGATCAGCCTGTTTTCTCCATCCGATTATATGTACGTGCACAAGATGGGCTCTCCAGCTGCCTAGCAAGCACCCCGCCCACCCAATGTATGTATTTGGGCTGTGTTGCCCGGTCTCACATGCCAGACTAAAGTTAGATTTACCGCCCGGCATGAGCCAGGCTAAAAGTAAACATGTGAGCAGCTAGCACAGCTTTTCTCCAGAAGGATCTTCAGCTCTACGCACTGCAACTTTTTTTTTAATGAGAAACACAGGACCTCATTCACCAAACAAAGTTTGCTTGTAAGAAAAGTACAGTACACTACAAATTTCACAAGATTTCACAAATCCCAGAGTTTGAGTGCTTTTCTATTGACTGCGCCAATTACAAAATTATTTTACTCAATCTCATATTCTTCATTGGAAAAAGCCGAGCTAATTCAATGACGGCCTCTGCTGACAGGCACAAATGTAATTATATTCCATAATATGATAAACATTTGTCCTTTGATTTTTCTTGTTACTGCGTATTGTTTATAGCGATGGCAGCCTAATTATTTTAGGGTCTGCTTCTGTGGTGGTTGGGATCTGCCTTGTGTGTGTAGGTATTTATGAATCCCCGCATGTCTTTGTGTTTCCGTGCCGAAGAAGTGCACAAAGTCCATTTAAGGTAAACACAGGCTGAGGAGACGCAGGCGACGGCGGCGAATACTTTGCTCCGGCTTCAGCGCCATGATGGTTGGACTGTGAATGCAAATGTCGGCGGTGTGTATCTGACGAGGGAGCGGCCCGCTAGGCTGATGAATGGCTGGCTTTCTGGGGTGTGTCAGCAGATCTGCGGTGATGTATTATGGGATGCTCACAGCAGCTCATTTCCTCCCCGTCCTTGTCTGTTCTAGCCCGGCTCCCGCTTAGGGCCTCGGCCTCACATAATTATTGCCCTGTCAAGTCGGGCTGCGGTGCGGCGAGCGCGTCTGCGTGCTACAAAGATCAGCCTCCGCCACAACCGCACAATTACAATCTGGAGTTGCGGAATCAGAAAGCACATAACTTTGCTTGCTGAGTGATCCTTATTTCATCCTGTTGTCAGCATCACCGGTCGATATTTTGTCACTTTTTATTTGTATCGGTGGGATAAAGTGTGTTTGTGGGCGTGCACAGAGCGATTCGTCGTTTTTCTGTATGTTACATAACCAAGTATGGGAGCGATTTCTCTTCCAAGTGTTAATACCGTCATCAATCAAGGCTTCATAACGGCATCCCGTCTTGCCTGCATCTCTTGCCTTTGTCTCGCCTTTTTGTCTTTGATTTTTGGCAAACTATTTCTTCGAAAAGCATTTGTGAGCCACGGATCATTTGGAGAGGGCAAGCATGGCCTGTGTTTGACAGGTGGCTGCTATTATTGGAGTTGGTGATTTTGAGTGTGTTACACAACTGCGGCTGGGGCCGCTTTATTTAGAGTGCTTGCAATGCTTTGCCGATTAGCTGATAACTCCGGTGATGCATTTCGCAACAGGTGGGCGAACACAGGCGGAGGGTCTCTGGATATAGCACAGAATCACCAAATGCACTTGTGACCCATCATCATTAAAAGTCTGCTAATGACAGGTTGTGTGGGATATACCGTAGTGTATACAGCGCTCTGTAATGATATAATCACAAGGCAGACCGGGTAGTCGCTCCCCTCCCTTGTACTTCTCTTTGGCTGCAATGTGCAGGAGGAGAAAAATGATCCAATGTCATCCGGAGTGATGGAAGCTTCGCCGTTGAGCCAGAGGGATATGTTCAGTGGAGGGGGGGGGGGAGTGCGGATATTTCTGTTTCAGTGTGAGTTGGAGTAAGTCTGGGCACTGAGCCAAGCGTGCTGATGGAGGGGAAGGGCTGAGTGTGGAGGGGGGGGAGTTCGGAGAGAGAGGAAGAGGAGGGAGTCGGAGACCTTTTTGGGCTGTCAGCCTCACGAGCACACAGCTGCTTCTGGAAAATTCTGCACCCCGCCCCACTAAACCGTCGGGCATGACATGAATAACAAGAGTGGCCGAGCCGTCCGCATGCAGCCGAGAGTTTTTCTTTTGACGCGGGCCTAACAGAGCGCTCCGAACGCACTGGCCTTGCACATAGTGGAAAAATCAACAATGAAGGGGACACCGGGGCACAATGTGGAAATGAAATCCAGGCTTTAGAGGGCTTTGTCTGGACAAGGACGCCGCCCGCACAGACCCCGAGGGCTTTGGAAAAGGCCGTGTAGCAAAATGCCAGCCGATGTGTTTTGATGGGGTTACTTGTTCACCAGCCAGTCACTAATTGGAGACTAGCAAGCCACTAAATGACTTTCACCCAGCGTGGGGCTTTTGCAAATTTCCTCTCTGTACTTCTGCGCTCATGCCAAGGCGGCAGCAGCGAAACAAAGCCAGCATGTCGTTTCCATCGTGACCAGTAACCACTTGCCCGGGGTCTAAGTACAGCCTTTGCATCGGTGTGTGAGTGAGATGAGATAATGCTAGCCTTTATCGGCCTGTGCGGTTGTTAGCCATGCACGGCCCTGCCTGCCTGCCTGCCTGCCTGCTCGCCTGCCCGCCTGCCTGCCTGCCTGGTGTTGACATTTCCCTCCCCAGCTTGTCTGAACACATCGAGCAATGGCGGCTCCTGTCAGGCTGCGTTTACGGGCGATAGAGAGATGAGTCACACGCACTCATTTCGCCTCCGCCTCTGCCTGGCAGTGCTCTTCCCCTTAACCCCCGCCATTCCCGCTCTCCAGGCCTTATGTGTCCATGCGGCACATGGTGGATTATATAAATAGCAGGGAACGCGTGGCTCGTCGCTGACGCCTGACATTTTCATGCCCCAGCAAGCCGCCGATACAGTTGGCGCTTGGCACGCATTCCTCTCCTGGGTTTATCCATCTGTTGGTATTGAGCCCAGTCCCTCCCCCCCCGTCCAGCCGGTTGTATGTTCTTGTAACGTAACACGGGCATCACCTCTCGCTCTATTCATCGTTACATGCGAGCGTGACGCAGACCTCGCCCCTTCCTCCGGCAATGTTTTTCTCTGTTGCTCTCTTTCGCTCACTACCAACCCTCTCTCCCCACACCACAACAGACAAGAATGCCAGCACGATAACAACAACAGTGCCCATCGCCACACTATTCGTTTCAATTCTCCTTACATCGTCGGCGTTCAGCCCATAAAGATTCCAAAGGGACAAAGTAACGCTTGGTTGGTGTCGTTGCTGAAAGGCACAATGCGAGCTCCGTGCGCAGGCGGGGTGCTTCCTGGATGCCCGCCAACTTCCAGTAGCACAGCACTGCAGCGTGTCAATATGCCCGTTGCCACGGAAACAAGGAGTGCACATACTGTCACGTTGGCAACCGAAAGCCTTCTCGTTACTCTTCGCTGCCTTTCTTTACAAAGGGCCGGCAAAGTTGTAGGAACGACTCTGCTGTAGATGTATCACCGCTTCCCACACACCCACGCACGCACGCACAAAGAGATGCCTGCACCATTCAGTCACTCAGTGACTGGGGCAGGGCATGACCCCACCTGCGCAATTGTGTTTGTTGGATTAGTGATTTCAGAGCACATATTTGGACAACCAGTGATGTGGCTTTGTTAATATTGGACAAAATCGTCTTACGTGTGCTGAAAATAAAATACAAAATAAAAGCATTATGGCCCCCCCACAAAGAGATTATTGTTGTTGATCAATCTGTAATGTCCTTGTCGCTGTGTGAATCACTGCGTCCTCGCACATGTTATCAGCATAGTGATTGCGTCCTGCGTCAAGCATCCTGGCCATGAGTTATTACTGGCAGGTCTATAGTCCTCCGTCAGGCCTTGTGAAAGAACAACCTCAGCTGTGTCGCGCAGTGCAGCGCCTCTGTTGCAAAGTCATAAC
This sequence comes from Syngnathus leptorhynchus, assembly GCF_054491065.1. Lineage (NCBI taxonomy): Eukaryota > Metazoa > Chordata > Actinopteri > Syngnathiformes > Syngnathidae > Syngnathus > Syngnathus leptorhynchus. Next base: position 9,250,671 of record NC_141204.1, on the reverse strand, counting down.
TTGCAACATAAGTCATGCGTTTGAGACACAAAGTGCCGCAGCAAGCTCATCAGTCTTCTCTAAGCTGCGACCTTGATCAGAGGTGTGGCGCCTTTTTGCTCATAGGCTAGGACTGAAGTCATTTGATTTGTTTTGTGAAAGATACTAATGTGGTATACAGCAATGCACAATTTTATTTAAAGCTTATATTTGATGGTAGAAGGTGTCACAGACGATCTTTTCATGGCAATTTTTTAAACGGAGCCAGTGATTGATTCGCTAACCAGGTAGTGTTAGCAGACCACTGGCAGGTTACCATTGAGCATGGCACCGCCCCACCGACTCAAAAGGTCCAGGACTGTTTGCAGAACTCCTTCAAAATGTCACCCTGCATGCCAACGTGAGATGTGGTGCGTGATATAAATTTATAGCAATGTCGAGATTGGAACTGAACGTCAGCTAGTTTGGTTTGAAACAGAACCCGAGTTAACTCGGCTCGGCCCGTTCATCGCCTCTTGCAAGTTAATTTGTCTCTCGTTGCTGTTCCAGTCGGAATGGAAGCAATCTCCGTGCGCCGTAATGCCAGTCCTTCTATCTTACGCCATCCTACTCGATTCAGAAAGTCAAACAAGTCATTGTATTAACAGCTCTCATTGAGCTTTATGGTCCGCATTTGTTGTTTATTGCCGTCCATTCAATTCACTTCCGTATTCTGCGTATGTATCTGAAGGACAGTTAAAGGTTGTCTCTGTCACCGGGCATCTTATCCATGTCTGGCTCCATCAGCTCGTATCACTGGAGGTGAAAGGTTCGGTGCCAGCTATATATAACCGTTAAATCCTCCCCACAATTTTGTTTGTGCCTTGAGTGGTGTTGGAACAGCTGCGCGAGTGTCACAGCTTGCCTGGGGATGCAGATCAAAGTGCTGATATGGTTTGTTATTTTGGGTTGTGTGCTGCCCTGAGGTCCCAAGAATTTTTTTTTTGGGAGCATGGCAAGATGGCTGGAGGGATAAGTGGTTCTGCGGCCAAGGAGATCTCAGCTCAAAGGTCCCCCCAGCATGCAACGTGAGCCCAACTGCCACATGGGATTGTGCAAATTCTGAGGGCAAAGAGAACTGCTGACATTGCCAGGCACAGGCGTGACTGCACAGACTGGGCGGGATCAAGTCCTCAGCTCATGACCGCTATTTCAGACGGAGTCTTCAGTTTGGACACATTGCTCCATTTTATCTTCATTGTCAAAGTTCATTCTTGTCTTGATAAACAAATGTCACATTACCTCACCTCAAGAACCAATTAAGAGTTGTTCTGCTTTGCCTTTGAGCCTATCACATGACCTTTCTACAATGAAGTTTAAAAGCTTTGTTCCAGACAGCAGATAAGAAATGTCGATGATCATGGCAATAGGCACCGGTCTGAAACTAGAACTACAATATACACAACATATATACAATAAATATAAATAAAACATCTTTAGAGCTTTCAAATGATCATTAAAAAAAAGGACAGCACACGAGGAAATTCAGAAATCTATCAAGTTCATGATTATATGCATAAATGGAGAGCAGCTGTACTAGCGTCTCTATATTATACCACAAAGAGATCATGAGGTCATTTGGAATGATTCTTCTTCTGCAAACTATCAAAGGGTCTCAAGTGTCTCCCCATAATGGAAGTTATAACAAGTCTGCTGAAAAGGTCTCTTACACAACAGCAGCTGCTACCTCTCACCAATGTTAATGTCAAACATTATATTACCATTAACTCTCTGTGCTGCCGCTAAATGTTATCATAGATCTTCAGACAGACAAAACCTCCCATTTCCATTCAAGTCACACGAGGTAGTGATAGCAGACTGACACAAAAGAGAAAGATGCCATGTCATTCACTTAATTACACCCCCGCCCCCCCTAAGGCATACACCTTGAAAACCACTTGATTAATTTGTTTGCCGTTTACGGAAAATGATCAAGGAATCCTTGTCCAAAGTTGCCCGTGTATACTGTGACACTGTATTAATTAAGAAGGATATGTGGAGATTGTACCATAAATCACTGTACTCATATTTTCAGGCTCGGTCTACTGCTTGAATTGGTTACTTGTTCCTGTCATAACATTGAGGTTGTCAGTGAGGAGACAGACGACATCGGACGGCAAATGCTGTATTGTCATATTACTCTCGGAGGAGTTTGACAATAGAGGAAAAGATAACTGACTTGTTCTCATTGCCGCCGCCGTGCTCGACATCTGGGACATAAAGAAGGCAGTAACGCAGGGGTCCGATATAACATGCAAATTTCAGTATTTCGCTGAACTCACTTGACATTATCTTCACGGCGGAAAGTCGGAGCTTTAATGATGTTCCTGTACCAAGAAAAGGGTGTTGACACCCATCTGGCTGTACATCTACTAATTTTATTGGAGTGTCTGAAATGATTTGAATCAATAGTGTTGTCTTTTATCCAAGAATATCACACCAGAAAACACAGCGGCGTATCTGATGGGCGCTGCAGGAAAACATATTGGGTTCTGTCAAACTGCCTTTGTTTAGACCAAAGGGGGCAAACTCAAAGCCCGGGGGCCAGATACGGCCCGCCACATCATTTTATGTGACCCACAAAGACAAATTGTGTGTACTAGAATTGCAAAATGTCTTCACTTTTAATCATATCTTTTTTTTTTTTTTTTATATTTGACCAGATTTTACTCATCTGATTTGAAAACGACTTATTTGTCTGTTTGTTTTGTAGTTTTTACTGTATAAAATATGAGGTGCTCATACATTTATTTGGGTTGATAGTCATAATGGCCCTCCGAAAGAAGCTATGACTACAATGCGGCCCGCGAAAAAAATGAGTTTGACACCGCTGCTTTAGACGTACGTAGTTTTGTATTCACCCATTATTAGGAAGGCTGGGGTCAGACTCGTGTGTTATTTTAGCTCCTTGTGTGATCGATGTTCAACACCAAATTGCTTCTCTCAGACCTGGCCCTCCACAGATCTACACAGAGCGTCTTTTAGTAGAGGAAAAGAAGGTCAGTGCTCTGTGTCGTCACATTTCCAACTCACAGGACAAATCCTGGGAGCCAATCTGCGAGAGAAACAAGTGTCCTTTGTTTGGGTTAAAACAAGATGACATTTGTTGTTGTTGCTCTGAGCTGTGATGTCACCGCCATGGTTCTTCATCTCTGTCACCTCTGAGCGGCGTGGTCAGGAGATGCATACCAAGTTGAGGCTCCGCTTGGCTTGAGAGCCACACCCACACGCTCTCCTTCATGGACAAATACACAATCGTGTGTATTCATTGCTCTTCACAAAAATAGATCAGTTGCTACATTGTTCTTTGGATCCGGTGAAGTGGTGGGCGGGGCCTTTGCAAACAATCTGAGACAAACACAACAGAGAACAAACCTCGGCCAAAATCAAGCAGTTAACTAATCTGCGGTTGTTGTTGTGAATTCCATATTTGTCTTTGACTTGAATACTTCCACACTTAGAACAAAGAGCGTCTAATGCAGCCAACCTTTAATTATGTACAATGAACACCAGAGCTGCTTGATTGTCACTCTCTGTAGAAGATTGGCAGCCAAATAGAATTAACAATCGTACTGCTGCATCTTTTCCAGTTGACCTTATCGCCTGTTGTCGCACAATGCGGTACTACACACTACCGTTCCAAATTCTGTCAACACCCCCAAAAAATGAAAAATCTGCTATTTTTGACTTGCCATACATATAGCAAGGGCTTGGTTTGCTAAAATGGTCATGATACATGCAGGTTCAGGTTTGGGGCTGCTCCAAGCATTATGCTCCATGTGGCCTTGCAGGCTAAATGAGCCAAAGCAGTTCCAATCAATCACGCGACGCAGGACCTCAGTTAACAGTCAGTTGTCAGCCCTGCAATATGTGGAGAGGCCTTCATTCAAACAACAAACAAAACATGCACTTTGCTGTCTAATTAAGCCAGTGTAGGGCCAGACACTGTTTTGCTGAGGCTCTTCAATTGTGACGCTAAAGAGTGAAGAAGCACGCACGCCTGTTACCTGGGATTAAAAACTCTAATACATCATGATGAAATTGGCATTACTCTGCTAAGCCTGATGAATAGGAATGTTGGATTGAATCCAACTCTCATACCTTCCTTTGTGTTCAGTAAAGCAATTTATACAGGGAGAAGAGACCTTATTTTTATGCAAAAGATGTGGAAGAGCAATAAATAGCATGTGACCTAATTAACTTGGGGCAAATTACTGTTGGTGAAAATGTCAAAGGGTTACTTTTAGCCATCATGCTCAAAAGCGTATCAAATCACATTCATCAATAAAAAATGTAATAAATGCCTTGCTTTCTTAGTCATCGGCGGTTAGCTTTCTACCGAAAAGCAATTTTAATATGCCAACAAAATTCTAACAAGTATCATTTTTTTTTCATGATTGAAAGCAGAGGTCAGATGTACTGTAATGGTGAAAAAGGTCCTCTTCAACAGTGTCACCGTTGCTGATGAATAATGATGGCCAAGAATCTTGACCTCTGTATGACAGTAGCAGCTGCATGTGACGGCTCCAAAAATACGACTTAAGTGTGCGTCTGAGCAAATGGGCCAAGGAGTTGTGTGACGCTGTTAAATCCACAAAAACTGCAGTCTGAAATTTGTCAACGTGCAGAAAAGAGAGACAAATAATCAGCTATTTCTTTGTCATGGGAAGATCATCGGTGATCTGATGTGCTGGTTATTATTATTCGTCTAATGATTAGCATTATTAGTTGTAGCAATAGTAGTACAATATCTTAGTTCTTTTCTATTCTCCAATGCATTTGCTTTTCTAAAAAAAAACGTACAGCTGTTTGTGTTCCATATTCACAGAAAAAGTAATTATTCCCTAGTGCTATTTGAAGCAATCTTTTCATTTTCCAAATGTTGTCTTCCAGTGAGGTGTCGTCTGGCTGGCGAACTGATGATGAAGACTTGTACTTCTCTTCACATGATGCAATGTAAGAATTACACAAGTGTGCCTTGTTTCTTGTTTATTATGGGCTGTAATGCTTGCCAGTTCGGGCGCATAAACAGCTGACATGATTCAGGAGACTGCACGACCTCTTTATTTATTGCAATTTCTTGTCTTGGCTCATGAATGTGTGTGTGTGTGTGTGTGTGTGTGTGTGTGTTACAGGCACAGTGTTAACGTAACTATGAGTCAGCACAGAGGAACGGCAGGCCAAAACTGTGTCGTGATGATACAACGCAATGTTTTAATGAGGTAATGCCACATTCTTGTTAACTCCTAACGAAAGCCACTTTGACTTGTCTGCCTCGATAAGGAATTTTGCAAAAATGCTTTTCAAGTTGATCCATTCTCAACATCATTGGCTTTGCAAAAATCACTAGTGGTTAATGACTGACATGCTTTGCTAACACCATTTACTGCATACTGATTCAAGGTTGTTCAAAATCCATAGATGGAAGGAGACAAAGCAAAGGCCATAGTCCCATCTCTAAATTGCCAAGTTTAGTTTTAGTTTTGTATTATGTTGCACCAACCTTATGTAACGATAAAAAGTTAGCATACAGCATGATTTTTTTTTTTTTTTCAATGTGGTCCTAATAATTCCCACATGGTGAAAAGTCATTGTTGATATGATTTCGGGCTGGGAGATAATTCAATATCAATTGTATGAATATTGTTATAAAAACATAAGAGAAGGTAAACCCTAACCGCGGCATTATACGTTTTGTTGGCAGCGTGCAGCCGGAAAGATGACTAAATCGGGTATGCGAGAGGCACAAAGAGGTACGCGAGGAGGATTTTGAAAAATCCGGGGCGGGGGGTGTTTGAGATTGAGGCAGTACCTGAGGCGTGCTATACCAATACATCATTATTCAGAGTGCCGCTTTGATGTTTGGGCTGGGTGGATCTCAGTGAGCAGGCGAGAGGCAGTTCTAATTAAAAGAGTAACAATGCAAGCTCAGATACCCCGAAGAAACAAACGCTTTGAAGAGTCACTGAATGCCCCACAGCTGGCTGCTCACAGATAAGACTCGATACCGGCCTGATGGACTCTTTAGTGTGCTGTCATAAAAATGTGTGTTTTCGTGCCATAACTTTTCTCTTGATGTGGGTGAGCATGCGACAAGCTGTCTGTGTCCTACTTTTCGGGCTCTTTGCTGGCAGGGAGGGACAGATTTAGTTTGGGCCGCTGGTGCGAGGAGGCCGAGCAAAGACAGGAAAGCCCACGGGCTGATCTGGCGTTGACAGGTAGACAGATAAAACTTTTTTTTCTTTAAATCCATTTCTAACTGCTGCAGAGTGGCGCCTTCGGCATCTCATCGGGGGTGAAAAACACTTGAACTATTAAATCCTTACCTTGTTTTGTTTTACCCAAGATAAAACAAGACCACACGGCAAGTGAGCGCCGCACTCTTGACTTGTCTGCCAAGCATGTTTATGTCTTTCCTCGTATTGACTGAAGCTTATTGCAATGAGAGGCACAAGTGGGCTGTTGCAAAGAGAGAAGAGCGATGCTGTGAGACAGTAGGCATCTCAAAGAGACTGTCTGCATGGAGAGAATTGTCTATTTTTAACTTGGAGACAGAGGGGCTCATGAAATGGCTCCCCGCTTGACTACAGCTCAATTATTCATCAACACAAGAAGACTCTCAGCTAAAAAGCCTGACACGATATTCACCCCCCCCCCCCTCCCAATTCCTCTTCTTCTCCCATGCTGTTTCATTCAGACACACGCACACAAACATCGCCTCCACACACACTATAGTTTACCCCCATTGTGAACTGTACAGCGCCCTCCAGAAACAGAGGTTCGCCTCTGTAAAAATTACAACAAAAAGAGACATAATGATGAGTAGTTTCACCGTGTTGCTGAATTTAAACAAAAGTCGAGATTTTGAGTCATATTGTTTGATAGTGATGTACTTGCTTTAAATAAGAGAAGTCGTTACATCAACCCAAACACCAAATCTAAGAATACATTTAGTCTTATTTCATGACAAAAAACGACAATAAGTGCCACTTTTCCCCTGCACTTTAGAAACTCCAATTGCTTCTCCTGTGGATGTGCACCAACCAAGATAGACTGAATGGCACAATCAGACTTAGAAACACAAAACACCAAAAATGACGATAGCAATCTTGTATTTGCTTCCTCGAAATAGTCCCACCGATGGAAAAAGGCATCAAGGGGAGAGCGCTGTGGAGGGAAAAGTGACAGCCCTAGCATTGGATGAATTTAGGAAGTCATTCTGGCTGGCTAGCTTTGAGTGCACTCTGAAACTAATCTGTGTTGACCCTCATGTAAGTGTTGCTGCTGATCCCGGGTCAGTCCGACTGGTCATTCAGCCCCCGAGCCGTATGACCGATTTGCACATGTAGCACTTTGAGTGCTCTGTAATGCGTTTATGGCTGTGACAGTGACTGTGTGGCCCAAGGTAAGCCTGGAAACGTCAGGTTATCTTGCTCCTGCTGTGATAATGACACCATTTTAAGAGCGATCCAGGCGAGCTGACAAATTGGTGCTGAGGCCGCCACATTTTCTTGTTGACTAGCAACAGTGCGAAGCATGCACACACCAAAGCGGTTAACGCCGTCTATCTCCTTTGCGTGTGAGCTGCTGTGACAATACAACAATGACGGTCTATTTGTGGTTCATTTTGATCGCTAATATAAAAGGCTTTGTGTGCATTTGTCGACAGTGCGTGTTTATTTTCTGACAAATTCTTGCATGATTCGAAAGGATCAGTGAGGAAAACACGGTGAATCTCAATGTTGGGTGACAATGAGCACTTCCCTTAACATTTTCCATGATGGAAACTGAGACTTGTCATTGATTTGCTTTCCACAACATGTAATCCTGCTGAATCGTGGAACGTGTTGGCTCTGATGTGGACAGCCTGGCTGGATTTACTATTGGCAACATCTATCAGTGACAGGCAGCAGGTGCTGTAGATCATGTAGAGAGGAAGATAAGGGCTTGCCAATGACACTCAGGTATGGCGGCGCTTGTAGATAAGAGAGCATTGCAGCATCTGAGTCAAGAAAGAAAGAAAAAAAAAGCTCGTTGTGGACGTGGGCGTGAATTTAAAATCACGTTGCCCTCCTGGGAGACACATCAGCTTGAGACAGGATGTCAGAAAGGCTGGGGAACACTTATGTCTGACATTTGACAAAATCCTCCCCCAAACATCAATTGTTGAGGCCGGTAGCTTAGCAACCAGGCAATTGGGGCCAGTTGAGTGTCGATTTCCCCCCAGTCAGAGGCGCGCGCCAGGGGCTGATACACAACTCTACATTATTGCATTGTGTATAAACACTGAATACAATCTTGACTCAATAAGATACTTAGAAAATGATGGCTTGCCACTAAACATTTCACTCTCCTCCAAAGAAGCAATAATATGATAATAATGTTCACTCTTCCTTGTCAGTTTACTATACAATATTAAACCAAAGAGAACTCTCCTGCTTGATAGAAACTTAAGTACGGGGCTTGTCCTTGAGATCTTGACATTTTCCCATATTTAAACCTGAAGAGTCCCGGACCCATAGTTGAGAATGTATTGCAAAACATTACAGAATCGACTAATCTGGATACTTTCAAATATGACTAAACAGTTAAGATGTTAAAGATAAAGAAGCAGTACCAGGTTGAGGTTATGGAATCATCCTGTCATATGACATTTGTGGAAATGTTTACTTGTTGCTAAGTAGTGCAGTATGTTGTAACGGGGATGAAATTTTGAGTTTGCTCCCTTCTTTCCAGCCTCGTATCGCTAAAATCTTTTTGACTGCCTCAATGAACAAGCGTAATGGCGGGCAAAGTGCTGCCAGCAGCATTCAGCCTCTCAGCCTCATTCCCCACCTCCAAAACTGTGTGATCTTCTGACTACAAAATGCCACACGCACATGCAAATGACGTGTTTATTGCCTCAGAGATATCACTGTTTTTAGTCATTCTGAAACCGCTTTGATGTCTCGCTTCAGTTTTCAGCGCTAGAGGAGTTCATGCAGAGTTTCTCAAGTTTGTTTTTCGTGTGTCAAATCATACGTGACGGTTTGGCAAAAAAAAACAAAAAAAAAACACATCTTTGCTTTAGGAGCAGAATGCAGCAGTGCCAGGCAAGCAAAGTATTTGGCTGCAGGCAGTGAAACCAATTTTTTATTTTTTTTTGCTTGGTGAAAGAAGCAAATTCTAAAGATATTGCATTATTTATTCACCCTTCTTCCAGACTGATATTTTGATTATAGCTAGAGGTGCTTATTCACTCTCTTGGTTTCGGTTGCACGGGAGGCGTGACGAAAGTTCCCAACTCTCGCATGTTATGCACTGTCAAGAATAACAAACCCTTGATACAAAATATACGGAAAGTACGAGTGTCATTTTATCTTGGCAAAAGAGACTTCTTCCTTAAAAATGCATGTGGCATTAACAATTTCTTTACAGATGACTGGGTGTGCCCGTTTCTGTCTGAAAATGATCTCTTTGCCAAATCAAATATTTTGCTTTTAGTTTATAAACACTACTGTTGACTAAAAATACAAAGCAATTATACAATTAGAGATGTTTTTTGAGCTCTACAGATATCTTTTTTTTTTCTGCTGCACCACAATACAACTATAATTATGTGCTCACATGAATAAGATATGATGCAACAACTCTGTCACTGCCAACATGTGAGAAACCAAATCCAAACACCACACGGGCTTATCTTTTATCCAGAGATGTGTTAGTTCTTCCCTTCTAGACCCGGAAAAAAAAAATCCCCATTCTTTTTTTTCCCCCATGGTGAAATATTGCACCAACACTTCAAGCAACGTCATTGCAAGTCTTTGCTGTAGTGTCGAAGTCAAAAGGAAGTTGTCGTGAGTCTTGGCAGGGCTGAACAGAAGAGGAGTTCACTGTGAAAACTGGCATGTTGACGCTTTCATGCCGCTGTCACGCTGTTCACAAGGTGCCCTGGAGGGGTGTCACAACGCATTCTTCTCACTTAGCTCACTTAGTAGAGCATGTCCCTGGCCGCAGTCAGACGGCTTTCCCCTCCCGCCATCTGTCCCTGCTATTATAGTCGCGTGCAATAGTTATTCCAGTCAGCCAGGTTTGAGCGACTCTCAGACACTGCATGCATTACCAATTTACACTAAAGCCTTGAAGAACTGAAAAGGAAATCATGCAAATAGAAGAAATACCTTCCAGGCCGCCACCCCAACACCTTTAAAAACATTTGTTGACTCTCTTAATGGCCATAGTGTGAGATAGTAAAACCTTTTTATGTCTGTTGTTGGAACAGTCACTCATCAGTTTTAACGATAATGTTGAATGCCAAGGGCGTAATGTGTAGGCCAGTTATGTTGCACATGCGTGTAACATGTTCGAGCCTATGTTCAAATTCAAGTTCTTGTTTGTAATCAGTGGAAGCATTTGCCACGACGTTGGTGGTCACGTGATTATTTTTCTCATTTGTAGCTTCCACCTATGGAGGGGAAACTGCTTGTTGGCTCAGTGTTTCATAAGGCCTTGCGGTGTTGTTGGGAGTAGGCAATGATTGCAGTGTGTCTGTTAACAAAACAGCAGGAGATGCTAATTGGATTAGAGAAGTAGAGCAAGGCTTTGCAAGGTTCATCCAAAACTCTCTTTTTTTTTTAAATAAAAGTGCTTTAGATGGTCAAAGTGTTTTTATTCTTCGGGGGAAATGTCTCTTAAATTGATAGTATGGATAGGACAAGAGTCACACTACTACTTTATGGATGGATAGAGTGTGGCTGCCACTGTCTGGCGACCAGTCCAGGGTGTATCCTGTCTCAAAGTCAGCTAGAGAATATGGATGGATGGATTGAGGCAATGGCCAAAATATCTGTGGTTTTCTCTCATTGACTAAACATCCTGAATGCGGTTGCAAGGAAGAAATCTCATCTGGAAAACATAGAGAGAAAAAAAAAAAAGTCAGGGCAGCTGATGCCGATCATCCACTGACCTCATAACCATGATGAACTGGTCATTTTTATTGTTCCGACATAGAAAATGTACCTCGTTATGGATGTTGGGTTAAATGAAATGTGGCCCGCTTGTTTCAGCTCACAGTTCAAGAAGAGGAAGTCTTTATATTCAGGCCTACAGCGGCTGAATGAGTCTTACTGCTCGTTTCAAGCCGGTGTGACATTTTTAGTAGTACATTTGTCATGTTGTGGTTTCCTCACTGGTGTGTCTCTAACGCCCATCCCCTAACAGTTTCAAGGGCGGTTGAGAAAACCCCGCATGATTAGCAACACGTGGTTTTGATCTTAACCATGCCTATTTGTTTTTGAGAACAAAAATTGCCTATACTGTACATCAGGTGAAAAGGATGAGCAGTGTGAAATGTTTGGTTGTTCGGCGAATAAACTCACATTGATGCTAGATCCACGAAGTCACATCTTGATCGTGTTTGGTGAAAGTTTGATTGTTGATTTGATTTTTCATGTAATAATGTGAGTCACAGGAAATGGATAATAGGCACATTGGTTTATTCACGCAAACAATCATTTGGCTTTTGTAATTGTTTACCACACATTCAAATGTGTTTCTCTTTCAAGAAGCTATTTTTGCAAACAGCGTGTGATTGCTCACTCTTCAAATAAGAACCTTATTTGGTGGTGTGTCAGAGCAGCTGCGGTGCAGCAGTGCTGTAGTATTAGTGTGTGCCGAAGATGAAAGCGAAACATATACAAACTACAGAGAAGCTTATTGAAATCAAGACTTAAAAGGCGCCGTTCAGATGGTGCAATAAACACAGTCAGATGTTTGATAATACATTTTATGCACTTCAGATAAGATGGACATCATTGGCCTACTTCCACTCTGCACCTCATTTTGGGAAACCATAGGTCATTAGTGTTGTGTATCCATTGCTAATAAATGATCAGACTTGCTTTCTTTGCATCCTATTTCTTTCCCCTGTACAAAGTAGGGAAACTTTGGACCAAACGTAAAGACATTACTTTCATGCCAGTTCATCAGATCGATGCCAAGCGAGCTGAACGGATAGATCGATACATTAATAGATCGACCAATAGATAGATAACAGCCCTTTGTGTTATTGTACTGACCAGAGTCTTTTTACCTGGATGGAGGTCTAGTCTCGTGAGTTCTTTCTGTGTTGTCCACCGCAATGTTGGGTGGTCTTTAACGTAAACACGAACAAGCACATGTAAGACAATATAGACAAAATGTCCACAAGTGGCTATTTTTGTTCACTTGACATGTCACCTTGGAGATGGCAGTTGACAGCTGTTGGTTGCATAAGCCAGACTTAATTGGAAGGGAAATTATCCTGACCTTGGCTGTGGCGGCGCGGACCGGGGACCGCCTGCCACTTGAAATGACATTGTTGTAATTTTTAACAGAGGCGAGCAAACACTCTGAGCATTAATTTATACTGCGCAACGTGGCTCGGTGTGCCAGACGCACACGTTGAATACTTATATAAGCTGTCAGTCCAGTCTCCATAGTAACTCGTGGCATTCGACTCGCGCCTCCGTCGATCCGCCGCCCCTAAAGTGGGCTGTTTCCATGGAAACCAGGGAATTGCCTTTGATGATGGCTCTCATGCATTTCCACCCGCTGATAAAGCTGGCTTCTCCAAGTCGCAGAGAAGGAGGATGGGGCGGGTGGATTCCGCGTTGGGAAAATTGAAGGAGAAAGTCGAAGCAAATGACATTTATGTCACGTACACTCGGAGTGGTTTACCTGGCAGCAGAGCGGGAACGCTGTGCTCCAGATGAAGCTGAAGAAATGCATCTCTGGGCCGCATCATAGCAGGCGTGATTCATATGCTTCATGTTGCTTCAGGTGTCATCCAATATTTGAGCATCACATCATGGGAGGCTCATACATACCATTTGCCATTCTCTCTCTTTTTTTAAAAGCAACTTCCTGTTTTGAAATACTTAAAAATCAATTATAGTTTCATTTGGAATTTTTACAATTTTTTCACTATGAGAGGACAAGGCCACACAACCGTTTTGTGTGTTGCTCTCCCATGCGGTCACATTTCATCTTGCATCATTGAGTGGAATTAACGCACCTACAATCTTGTCCAAAGTCATCCCACACAACACCGTTACCCAAATTCTCATATCTTACATTCATTGCGCTATAACTTTCATACATATCAGAGCACATCTGTTTTGTCCAGGGAGCTAACAGTTTGTGGTTAGAGATGACTGTTAGTCACCGCTATTGTGTAACATCCTGAAATAAGCAGACTTCTTCATGGCACTTCTAACTGAAACGGACCCCGGAACAGAATGGGCCCCCCTGACAGCTGTAATAAGCGGATTTGGTTGGTGCAGTCTATGTGTCAGTGGGCTGCTGGGGGCTTTTAACCCCAATGTATCTCTGCTGCCTGTGGGCTGATGCTGCCAACGTGATGTCACTTGCGCCAGAAAAGTGAACAAACGTCAAATATTGATAGATGTGAAAAAGTTCTAAAGAAGTGAGTGAGTGTGTGTCTGTGTGTGTGTGAGAGAGAGCGAGAGAGAGAGAGAGAGAGAGAAGAGAGAGCGTTCCAATGCAACTTAATTAATGTCGTTTTTTTTATTCCGCGCCCCATAAAAGGCGCTCAAGCATGTTCAGAAGTATCAGATCTTCCTCCAGTGTTTCAACCTGAACTTTGAAGTTGAAGGGCATTTTTTCCTTTGACTGAGTAAGACATCAGAAAACCGTGTTAAATGTGTAATTTCCCCCTTTAAAAGGAATCTGTCCCCACATGCTTCTCCTTGGGCTGGGGATATTTTGGGTTTTCACTGTACAATCTAATTGCTTCATGATCATCCCTCTTCCATGCCAAATAACCACACGAGAACTGTTTGCGGTAATGAGTCCAGATCAAATGTTGACGATGATTAAAACAAGAAAACTGAGGTCAGGTGTCCCATAGGAAACCATTTCCCACACATTTCGAAACAGTCTTTCATTAATTCCATCTGGAAGAAAGCAGAACTCGGTTTGATCCACTGATGCTGGTCCAGTGACATTTAACACTGCTGCTGAGACAATTTATAATGATTAAAAAAGCTTTCCCAGGAGCCCTCTGTCACGCCTTTGTGTCAGGATTACTGATAAATGTTATTAGCTTGTCATTTGATTAGAATTTCACAGAGTGAGGTGTGAGGTGGTCTCAAATTAGACCACGTTGAGGGTAGGCTGCTCTAGAACGCAAAGATGTCGTTTTATTTTAAAGTAGCAGTTACTAAATCATTCAGATGGTCCACTGGCTTGATATAATGCAGGCAGAAGCAGCCTGGACATATTTCATGCTGCTAACATGAGCGAGTTTTGTTAGTTGTCAGCATGTACATTGAAGACATTGTGTTTAGTAGGCAGCTTGCAAAATCTATTCCAATTTAGACAGGTTGTCAATATAACATTTTTACTCTGGTTGTGGGGCAAGTTGTTTTTGTGATATTTTTCATCTTTGTTCTTAAGTTATATATTCTTACTGACGTCTATCATACCATTGCTGTATGTTGGTACCGAACGTCTGCTTATTGTTGCCAGAATTTTTCAACAACCATGTATCAGGATTCCCATGCTATTTTTCTATTACCACTGGTTGTTTAATGTTCAGTGTAATGCGTAGATATACTTTATTATATATAAACATAAGTAAGAGTTTTTAAGTTTGCATTCACTAAATCATTTCTCTTGCCAATCAGTTTTGTATCATTGGAAAGCCGGTTTATTTCTTTTTTAAATTTATCACAAACATGCATTTGTGGGGTAAGCAACAACTGCGTATGTAAGATGCACCAAAATCTCCCAAAAGTTTACGGATTATGCACATTATTCTGCTGTTGCTATTGATTCATTTTATTTATTTTTTTTATTTATTTTTTTATTTTTTTTTATTTTATTTATTCATTCATTCATTCATTCATTTATTTGATTAACGCAGTAAGGTGCATCACTATGCCTTTTAATGCTAGAGCCGCTTTGCACCATACAATTAGACACTCATTGGCACAAATTTCCTTCGGAAAGTTATCAAGTTGTTATTATTGTTGTAATGATATGATGAGACAATGATGCAGTACATTTACCGGATATGGTTTCACAGTCATAACGGCCCTCTGAGGGAAACCGTAACAAGACTTGTGGCCTGCGACAAAAATCTAGTATGTAGTCTGGTGCTCTAGTTGTGCTCATCAATGCGTTAATGTGAGAAAGCAGATGGTCATAATGAATCACATCACCGTGGCTTCCTCCTTTCTGCTGCATAATCTTCATCAATTAGCCCTATTGTCAGGCAGCTTTTCTTATTGTCGGTATTGATGGCTGAACGCATGACAACACAGAATGTTGGCCGATTTCCCTCTGAACGATGACTCACCCATCAGGGAGGAAAATTCCTTTATTGTTGGAGGTTTGCACTTCGCTCAGTTGAGATGATTTATTTATAAAGCTGCAGGCATTGGCGGCGAAAGCCTCCCGATGTGTACTGTCATGAATTAAAACCCAGTTGCATCACACTGGTTCCCACCAGTTATTACCAAGGGCGCACCCAACCGGATTTAAAAGAGCTGCATTGTGTGGAAAGATGCCCAAGTGAAGCTTAGCTGAGCGTGTCCTGCTTTTAGCCTTTGAATAGGGTTTTGTTATGATCTGCGATTGCTTTCATGGTATCGGTGACAGGAACAGGATCCTGCCACGTGAGATGTGAGGCAGATGTGCTTCTGTCACCAAATGGTGACTGCTTCACACACAAACAAACAACACTGTGTCACTTCCTGTGCTAACTCAAACCTCAATACGCCGTCTGAACAACATCTTGGAACCAGCTCACATAGCGTGTGTTTGATGCAAAACACACAAAGGTTGCCAAAAGACCAATTAGTGCTTTAAAATACTCTTCATTCTTGCGGAACTGAAAATTCTATTGTGTGAATTCAGGAGGGATTCTTGCCAGGTGTGAAATCATGACTTCACTCAAATATTCAACTTGTGTCATAAATTGTTGCGTTGCATCGCATGCAACCTTGAACCTTTGGATTGAGGCAATCATGTCGACATCTGCGGTTGAAAGTGAGAGACTCACTCCTCCTGTTGTATATTCAAATCATGCGAGCGAGCGGGAATGAATTTGAATAATGTATTGCAACGGGGGGCGAGGGCGCAAGGCCTCCGAGGTCGTAAATTGCGCAGCTACATCATCAGCTCTCTGGAAAGGGGAGGCAGCACAGGGTTGTTTATAAAATGCCCTTGGAAAAATGAGTCTAATCCCCCAGCCAAAGCGTAAGCCATGGGGAGAGCATTAGATAACCCACAAGCTTTAGAGTAATGAGAGTAATGAGCGAGATGGGGAAGCGGAGCCAGCTCGGAGAGAATGCGTCCATTTATTGGCTGTATGCTTTGATTGCCCGGACCATTTGAGACAAACTGGAGCCTGACACAGTGCCGGAGTGCATTTGGTTTGATCAGGAGCAATAAGTGCTGCCCACAGCCAGTAAATGCTTTAGGCTACCCACAACAGTCCTTCCTGTTATGTCTATCCAGTATCAACTGATTGGCCATTGTGCCTGAAAGCATTGAATGAGTAGACCATAGTCCAGACAGGTATCAATCACACTTCCCACCGAGGCTCGCTTTTAGTCCATAGAAGTATTGCCTTTCACGACCGCAAAAAATAAACTATCACCTCTCTGGGTGAGGAAATGATGCCGCCAGAATATCTGTCACGTCTGATGGTGTTATCAGATTCGCACTTATAACTAGGCCAGTGTTTCCTTATGCTGCTAGTAAATCATCAGTTCTTGCGTTCAGACCATTGGCTTGGTTGTATGTTGCTACAAAGCCCTCTACTCTTCCATCTCCTCACGAAAACAAGTGTACGAGGCACCTCGACAGGTTTCGGGAAGCTTATCCTGTAGAAGGTCACAGCGGGGTCAGGAGCTTATCCCCGCTGACATAAGGTGAAAGGTGGACTGCTCGCCAGTCAATCACAGGGCGATTGTACAAAGCGCATTCAGTAGGAATTGATACCACGTGTGTGAGTGTTAATCACTACACTACCCATGGCCTCTCTACAACTTATTGTTCCAAAAGCCCTCGTTGAACTGGCAACTCTTATCTCCAAATAAGCCCCAGTAGCATTTTATTTGCTATTCTAAAATATATTTACAATTTATTTTCGCAGCCTAGCCTCCCTCTAGCCCTGGAAGGGGAGATAAAATCCTGCGGCCATCCCTGGCTGAAGTGTCATAATAAATGTGCATTTAATGTGTGACTCAGTTGCCGTGACTGGGTTCAACTTGCAAGTGTGCCAAGAGTGCTATTGAGGAAGGCCGACTAAAAGCAAGCAGAAAGGTCACAGTTATATATTGGCCTAGTTTATGTCAATTATCTACTTATGTGTGCCAAAAAAGCATAATATAACAAAAGTATACTAATTAGTTTCAATGAACACAACACTTGAATGTATGATACTTTTGTTGGAGTAGTGAACACAGGCTTCCTCAACTTAAACACAAGATAGCACAGAATGAACAATTTTTTTTTCCTTTATTCATTAGCGGCAGACTTCTTTTAGCAAAAATGAAAATAGGGGATGTGTCTATGTGTGTGCGTTTGATGTTTTGGGGATTGTAGGTGAGATGCAGGGCTGGCTGTTTGCTTTGTTATTGTACCCAGTGGTGCTGTTGCCTGCATCCCCCAACTGTGCTCTTGTGGAAGCACACCGCATAAAGCCTGGGTGACGGAGCAGGTAATATGGGGATCTGAATGCAATGAGTCAGCACTTTTGCCTCCATTTAATTTCACTGGAATGCCGCACCAACACACACACACACACACACACACACACACACACACACACACACACACACACACACACACACACACACACACACACCACTCCCCCTTCTGCAGACACTTTCTCCCCGCACTCTCCTCTCCTCTCCTCTCCTCTCCTCTCCTCTCCTCTCCTCTCCTCTCCTCTCCTCTCCTCTCCTCTCCTCTCCTCTCCTCTCCTCTCCTCTCCTCTCCTCTCCTCTCCTCTCCTCTCCTCTCCTCTCCGTGCTTTAAATCCATGCAATCCTCTCTTTTTTTTATTTTTTATTGTTGCTCCTTTCCCATCCCCCCTCCGCATTGCAGAAGATGAGTAAAATGTGAAAGCCTCCGCCCGTCATTGTTGTTGTGCGGAAGCATTAAGAGTGGAAGCGGCGGGGGCTCGAGAGGAAATGTAGGCCACACATTCCTGCGTGAGGAGCTGTCTGAGCACAAGCAAACACGAGTGCACAATCAGAGCAGGATTTCTGCCATTCCAAGATGCGGGCCAGACCCGCTTGTTTTTCCTCAGTACGAACCCTCTCCTCGGATCCTCCGGATATGAACCGCCTCGCACTATCGCGTGACGTGCGAACCCCCGTCTCGTAAAAGCTATCTCGCAATTGTTCTTTCTTCTTGGGACGCTGATTAATCTTGCCGCACCAGATGCCGTGTCATGTCTTAATTCATGCCAGCTTGTGTGAGGTCTTCTATTGCAAATACTGCATGTGGCATAACACACGAGATAGGGTGCATTTTCCATTTTGCAAACAAGCAAGTCTCCTTCATCCTAGGCGTGATCACAGTTTCAAGCTGCTTCTGTTGCTTTAATTATTTAACGGATGTTTCGGCCATTTCCTGGGAATGATGGATGACATTATCCAGGCCTCCTCTCTCCGGTCTCCCTTTCTTCTCCCGCCTCCCTGAACCCAACTTCGTGCTTTTGTGTCTCATGCAGCTGCAATACAATAACAGTGTTTGAGTGCAATAGTCCAGACAGGACTTTAGTTTAAATAAGCACCCCCGGGGCCATGTAATAATCGAGCATCCCCCCTTGTCCCTGTCTCCGTGTGAGGGGGCCCTCTCCAAAACACATTCCTCCTCATGCGACCTGCCAGACTTTCAGCCAAGCGGCCAGCCAGCCAAACCACCACTGGAAAAATACAGAGCATGGAACTGTGATTCAGAGCCCTGATATAGAATTTCACCTCCTCCCCTTTCCTCCAGCCAACAGCTGGTTTCCTGGAAGCAGATTCGTGTGGTGGGGGGGGGGGGGATCGAGGAGGCCTACGGCTCGGCTCCTTCAAAGGTCTCTCTGTTCCCATCTGCGGCACCGCGCTCTTGCAACATCCTCATGAGAGGAAAACAGGCATTGTTGAAAAAAAATCTGGGTTGGATCAAATGCGGGTCAGCTCCAAATGTGTTTAGGTGGGATTTGGTTAAAGGTCACTGTGTTTGCAGGGGGGAAAAATGAAACGTGAGATGCTTTCTTTCAAAGAAAAATATTGCTTCTTTATATTTTGATTTAAAAAAAAAAGTCCATACCCTTTCTAAATATTTGCATACCCGATGTTCCAGATTCATAGTTGGTTTGTATGCTTCTTACTACTGACTATGATTCTTTAGAATAAAGTTTCCTTCAACGTGTCCAATAAGATCAGGGCTATAAATTTCAATGTAAAGCTCAAAAGTGCTCTTTTTTAATAGGTGATTTATTTCCAATAGAATAAATCAAGATGATTTCCCATTTAATACAGCCTGCTTAACAAGTTCTAACCTACTTTTTGAGAGCATGTCAACTAAGTCATAAGTCTCTGCGGCCTTTCCTGTCTGCACAATGACCCTGGAGTATAGAAGAATAGGAGCAGGACTCACTCCCCCCTGTGCATGAAGAGCCTAATTTAGGAAAGCGTGTCAGCGTGAACCTTTGTCACAATGCTGGACTCGGAATTACCCATTGTTCCCTTGATAGAGTCGCTCCAGTTGTTTTTTGAAGAGCATTGAGTATAACCTCCACCTTGCTCACATATTTACATGTGCTCCCTCCCGCCCTGTGAGTGTGCCACCGTTCACTCCCACCCCCGTACGTGGAACATATCGAGAGATTAAGAAATGGAAGTGGTAAAAGCATGAGCTCACACATGCTCTGGCTCATTAGCTGCGTTTAATATGGTTTGCCTGGAAAACCATCTGTTCCAGGTGGATGGTGCCAAATATGATGTGATGCTGGCAGCCATGTTTGTTCATCTTTGTGATGTTAAAATGATTGTTAGATCACGTTATTCTTTGGAAAGTCCTCGCATACAAAATAGCTGTTATGCAAGTGGAATATTTGGACTCAGGTATGCTTTTGAGTGAACATGTGATTAATGGAAGAACATGTAAGAACTTGTTTGGTTTCATTGATCGCGTTGTGGTATTTCAGTTCAAAAGTGGTCAAACCCATCCATCCATTTTTTTTTACTGCTTATGACCCACAAAATAGGATTAGTCCCTTATCGGTTTCCTTTCTTCTGTTTGCTGACTATAGAATAGGATTATGTACTTTTTTTTTTAAAAAGACAGAATTGTGTTTGTTGTACGACACATGACTATGTGGCTTTAGACTATTTGTACTAGACGTCACTGCAGCAGCATGTGTGTGAGACAGAGTAAGCCACCACCCCCGGACTGGGAGGGTGTTGGGATTAACTTTCCACTTCCCTGATCCACTTTTCCACAGAGCCAGCAGCTATGCAGGACTGCAAATGTGTGACGTGGCTGTGTGAGACAAAAATGGAGGTCAAATAACACACACAGTCAGTCCCCTCAGGGATATTTTTGTCCTTTACGTTTGCTGATGATATAATCATTCGATCCACTCTTCTCCACTTTAAAATGTTGATAAAAGCAAGCGTGCCACTAGAATTAAAAGTGCAGTGGAGACTTGAATTATGAGTTTTGTTTGTTCCCCGACCATGCTCTTAACTCACAACACTCTTATTTCAAATCCTTTTTCCCCATCGAAATGAGGAGAAATGCCATCCATCTGTTCCAGCCTCCCAAAAACAACACAGCGAGCATTGTTGTAACGTGTTTTTAATTAAATGTACGAGAAGAGACTGATTTGCTTGAGTCTTTAGAGAGGTCAAGGTGTGCAAAGTACCTTTACAGGGAACTGCATGCAGACCTCCATGTGCGGAAATGTTCACAAAATTGATTCCTACAATAATTCACACGGTCCGATGCATGCTGTTGTCATGTTCATGATGAAATATGATAGCTCACACGTATCAGCGAAGCGCAAAATCTATCTGCCTGCAGAAACTCACCAAAATTGAATTGTAGCACCTGCGCCACAAATTAGACTGCCTGCTGGAACGCCCACCGAGCACAGTTTGCCAAATCCCCAAATGCGGCAAACTAAACTAGAAGATGTGCCAGTTTTTATGCCAAATGCATGAACGCTATTTACAAATGCCAACTAGGAGTAGCAATAAATCGCATGAAGACCCTTTTTTGAAGAATTGCTCACTATCTACCAAATCTCTGCTTGTTGCGAAGTGTGTTGAGTTTGCTTACAACCATTTTGCACTGGTAAATCAAACTGGCAAAAAATCATCAGCGCATCACAAGGTACCTCTGTTATGTTCATGTGACAGTCATCCACTTAAAATGGCTCTCTAATATATTACATAAGCTTATATTGTATGAGATCTTTCAGTTCTAAACCTCCATAATTGCTCCTTCCTCTTGCATCTTTGACTCAAAGATTACATGATACATCTGTGAATGATTTAGTTTCATTTAGCTGCAACCTAAAATTAGCTTGGATAAGCACAATGCTTTTATCCTGCCATTCTACCGGCAAGTCCCACTTAATGAACTTCACTTTATTGGCCGAGTACAGCTCAGATTTCAGAGCGCAACGGTGTGATTTTCGCAGAGTGTCGTTCAAACCTCAGGGCAGAGATTTGAAGTCGGTGAGTTCTCCGCAGACGAGATTGAAAAGCTCCAGCCGGGGAAGGGGAGAGGTATTCCTTTGAAGAAAGTGTGGCTCAGATATTAAATAATTGAGTTATAGGAGATTAAAGTTTCACAAGCTAATTTGGCTTTCCTGTCACTCTGGGGCTTGAAGTGTCTGCAGCCTGCAGACAACTGGTGAATAAGAGTGACTCATTTCCTGTGTGTGGCTGGACTGGAGAAACCCTATATCTGTGGCGGACTCAAACAGGAAGTTCATCCAGGGCACACGCTCCGTCTCTGACTCACAGAGTGCGTGACGCCATTTTTGCTGTCCCGAGTTTTCAGGAATCCAATCTACCATGTGCTCGAGCAACAAAGAAGTACAGAGACGTTTCACTTCCTCTCATTCCCCCACCCCTTCCAAATAAACACTGAGTGGAGTTGCTGACAGCTTAACTGTTATGTGGAAAGAAGTTCATATGCTGATGCAAGATGTTGCTTGTGCAAGCCTGGATTTCTGTCTTATTCAGACGGGAGGGTTTCGGTTTCACTCACAGTATGCGACGCGAGATAGCCTGGGGGTGAAAGCGGTGTTATTTTTGTCTGGAATACGCCTCTCAAATGACATTGAAACCTCATTTTCAAACACCTTGGGAATGACACTGCCAAAGTCATCACGTAATTGATATGTATGAGGACATATCAACACGAGCGAGCAGTCTTTGAGGACAAACAACAGACTTGGTGCTTGCGTTTGCCAGGAGAGCCAGATGTGTCCCGCAATGACTCAAATCCATGCGGTGATTGTGAAAAAGAAGCAGGCCATCTATCTGTGCTTGTAGATTGGCAGCAAGCTGTAGATTTGTCGTCTGGAATCTTTGACCTTGCAAAGTAGTCAAGACGAATCAGACTTCAAGTCGATGTGGAGCAGCTGAGGTCTGAAGTGACTCGGTGGCTTTGAAATATGAGACGTAATTGTCCACGTGGCCCTGAGCAGACAACGCTTGGTTTGGTGACCAAAAGCACAGAACCCAAGTTTCTTTTTTCTATTTTATTGGCTGATTTTTCTTTGTTGTTAACACAAACTTAAAAATGTATTTTTCTGCTATTCTGTATTTTTGCCGTTTAACTGAGTGTAGATGACCCTCAACAGGATAAGAGGTATAGAAATGGATGATTTTGCACAGGACCGACTTTCAAGTTTGACTCCTGAGACAAAACGTTTGCCCTACTCGTACAGCACTTACCTGACACCCTTCAAACCATTCAAACTACACTTCAAGTCAGAATAAAGTTTAGCCATCCAAGCTTTACTGTCCAATCATGAGCTAAGCTGAAATGTACCACTTGGTGGAAATATCGGTTGTTTACTTTCGCTCATTGGACTGTATTTATTTAAAACAGGCAGTGTTTGGTATCTGGACACCCATCTATCCTTGGAATATTCATGTAATGCTCACATCACCTGGGCCAGTGAGATGTTTAGACGTCTTGAAGTCTTGGAGCTCGCTATTGGGGCGTTGTTGCTATGTTGTAGAGGAAAACAGGCTGCTCGTTGTCATGCTGGCCCGAGGCCTCCTGGGACATTGAGCCAAGGCGGCGGTAAGATCCGTTTACGGAGGAATATGTTTACGCATGAGCCGTCGCGGCCTTTTGACGCCACGCTGAAACAACATCTCGTCACACACGTAGCTTGTGCAGAATCTGCTGCTGTATTATTTATTACTCGGTGCTGTCAACTGTGTCATAGACTACATAACGCAAACATATATCACAATTCATCAAGTCGTGTCTGTGTGGGTGTGAGTGTGTGTGAGTGTGTGTGAGTGTGTGTGTGAGGTGGGAGGGGGGGTGAAAGTCATTAACTGTCACACGCATCATTTCCTCTTTTTAACTTTGCTCGCCAAATAAAGCAAACAAAGGAAAGTTTCCTTTTTCTGATTAAATGCCATCAACTAATTTCATTTAAAAAAAGTCTTCCATTGTGCATGAGTGGAACATAAAATGACGTGAACAAAAAGCCTTTCCATGTATTACATAAACAGACATTTTAAATTTAATTTCTCAGACATTAGTCAGACTAAATCTCAAAAGAAATTTCATCAGTGGAGAACAAAGTATGATAGATAATAGTGCAACAAACAACACATGTACATATTATAAAATAATAAACAATTCATTCACAATATGATACACAAAACAAATAAGCTAAAATATCATGTAGTGTATATACAATAAGTTATTTGAGGAATAAACAAGCATGAATTTCTATATGGAACTATTAACAGTGCTGCTCCTTGGTTGGGGTTAAAAAAATCTTCCATGAATAAACACTCCAATTGGCAAAGAGTGGACGGTGTTTCTATTCTTGATGAAAACATTATGCCAGCTACTGATGAAGCAGCTGTGTTGGCTAATGCCATTCACCAAGGGAACATTAGCATCAGCTCCAGATAAACACACAGTATTATGACTAAAACAACCATCCCAACAACAAACACAGGGGTGGCCCTTAGCGGGAATCCCCGGCCCCTCACCTGCATCCCCCTTCTGTTCATCTTAATCCGACTTTACAACTCCAATGTTCCTGACACGGGGAAAAAAAAAAAAGGCCTTGCGGTTGTTTCCACCAAAACACTTAAAACGACCCCTGTCACTTTACCTCTTTTGCTTTTATTCCGCTAAGATAAAGTCTTCAGTGCCTCGAGGGACGTACGCTACAATGGAGCCCACACATGAAAGAGAGTGCCGTTCCGACAGGTGAAAAAAAAAAAAGAAGAGCAAACATGACCTGGCAGGGAGTTTTTCCACGAGGGAGCTAAACAAAAAGACCCCGCAGCAACACCGATCACGCCTTGCCACCCTCCAATCGCCGCAGTCCTGCCTGCATCTGTTCTCTTGTGCAGACGAACATACAGGATTGGATGGGCAGGGTGTGTCTCCTCGCCAAGGAAACAGGTGGGCAGGGTACACCCGGGGGTGGAAGGTGTGGGTGGTATGGAAAACAGGTGCTGTGCCATCCTCAGCTGATGAAACAGATCTTGAGAACAAAAAAAAAAATCCACCATTTAGAGCTGCTGCAGAAATTCAAATCGCACAGCCTGAGTTGCCATGTCAATTTAATCTGCCTGGAGCGTTCAGAATCCATAATGCTGGATGATGCAACAAATTTCAGTCCTCTGAGTAGTTGGTCAGAATAAGTTGATTTTTAACAGGCAGGAAAACATGAATTAAATAACATGCATCTCTGATGTGCACAATATATTTCTTTAAAATTTTATATATGTCTTCTCACGTTTTAAGATCAAATGTGATGCCATCTCGCTTTTTGTAACTTTGTAATAGTTTCTATATTTGCAATGTATTTGCGTGTAGTCTTTGTTTGACATGCCTGACTGCTGGACCTAAAGGTCAGCATGAATACATTTAAACATTTCGAAAAAATAGGTAACACTTCTTTTCCATACCCTTGCCGGGATACTTGCATACACTGTTACAAATCAGGGATCGGGGGAAAACATTATCCTTTCTTCCTTTTAAGATTTACTGGTGTGTTCCACCCTCACAATCAGCTGTGATGTCATACTACTGTATTTACTGCACGTAGCTGACATCGCTATCGCCAAGGAAAATTACTGAACCGAGCTGTTCACCGGGTGGAAATGAGAGCAACCAACATGGAATGTAAATAGTTGATGTCAGTCATCCAAAGTAAAGATAAAAGATGTACATTACTTAAATCTTAGAACTCATGACCTGTTTTTAGATTCCCAGGATGAATTTTTGACACTAAGCATCTTAATACAGACTCCTTCACGTTCACTTTTCTGACTGCCAGGTCAAGAAAAGAAAAAGGAAAAAAAAAAAAAAGAAGAGATTGCGAAGTTCAGGAAAAGGCTAAACAAGGCAGTGGCTGTCATAAGCTATCAAACTCTAATAAGGCATAACCCGGTGGTGGGTGGGCGAGGGAAGCCGCTGTTTTCCTGCTATTTCCATTTATAGACTGCACCAATGAGCCCCCTGGGAGATTGCTTGCCATGACTCATGTCTCCAGTGCTTCTGGTCCAGACTGCACCCCCACCTCTTCATCATCCCTAAGCACCCGCTGCCTTTTCTTGCCCTGCGACATAGTCCTAGTTTATCTTACCTTGCTTTTTGTTTGGTCTACACTTGTGTGCCAGGGCACTTCATTCATGCACAATAAAGTATTTTTTAAGCCTCCACGTAGATGAGGAAATCGAGCAGGGAGTGAATGGGAGGAGTGAAGAGCAAAGGTCACATGATGATGAAAGCATTGTGTGCGCTGAATCACTCCCGTGTAAATAGTAGCTAGAATACAGACGCCGGCCATTTCTCAGAATTGTTGTTGTGGTGCAACGTCAACATGGGGCGGGGCGGGGATGTGAGAGAGCTGGGGGTAGGGAAGGGGGAGGGTTGTCTCTGTCTGCTTTTTTTTTTAAGCCTGCAGGCTTCATCACGTGGTGAATCTGTCCTCGTCCTCATCCTCCCCCCTTGGTTTTATTCCAGTCACGGCAATCCCCCCCCCACCCCCTTTCTGCTCACCCTCATCCCGCCCCCTCTGTGCTCTGTCAGGTCACCCGCCTTGTTTGTTCAGATGGAACACAAGAGGAAATGAAAGCAATAAGTCTACTGTTAACCCGTTCGTGGGACTGCGCCGTGTTTTCCTACGCTATTGTTTCCTTGCTTTGATGATCATTTAATACCAAGATATTGGGTCACATTTGTGCTTCTCTAACACGGTGAAAAATAATAATAGTCGGAAAGCAGGTTTTGAATAAAAATCCAGGCCAATCTCAGCTACGCACTGGAAAATGTGTGTGTGTGCGAGAGAGAGAGAGAGAGCGAGAGCGCTCACTCGTTTACCCTTCAGTCTGCCACGTTTTTACTTGGTTACTATGCAACCATATGAGGACAACATGCACACCACAGTAGCTGAATCGCCATTTTGGATTAAAGCTCTCTGCAATAATAATAAACAGCCTCTGGCACCGACACGTAGTTTTCCAGCAGCTTGCCGGTGCCAGAATTGAGAATGAACTGCAAGAGCATTTAGTGCAGTGGAAAAGCATCAGACGTCCAAACCCACATACCTTCGCCACTTTGAAGGGCCTGTAATCCCTCAGCAGCTCACTGGCTCCCAGAAACACAGCAGTCCCAGACGCCGCCAAAGACATTATTGCACAGTTATTGCATTGCCTTCATATGAACTGGAGTATACGCCGCTCACTGTGTTGAAATGAGTCTCTCAGGGGACAGAAATGTAATTGCATGAGTTGGAAGTTGTTACTTTTTTTTTTTTTTAAACCGCAACTTGGCCACAATCGTTTTTTTGTGTGTTTGCTGGAAGCCCATCTATGTCTTCACATGGGGAAGATTAGAAAAAAAAAAAAAAACAGCTGCATTGGATTTTTACTGTGCTGGAGGAGGAATGGCTCATGCTTATTTTGAAGAGGCTCCAAAGATTATTTGGTGGGATTTGAGAAGAGCTCAAGTGAACTTTACCCTCTCTCAGAGGAAGGGAAGGGAAACAGAGACGCTGCCGCTGCCAGAGTTATTTGAGGCTCAGTTCAATTTAGAATGAAGCAAGCCACTGCGGTCACATTAGCATGGTGCACATCGCTCATTTATTCAGGTGTTTCATCTCAAGCCGCCGCTTACTTTCCTCCAATCAACTTCTCTGTAAAAAAAAGCGCATGTGAGAAGAGTTTGTGTAAACTGTCCAGGCGCCCTTTTCTTTTCTGCTGAGTTGCCACTCTATGAGTGCCTTGCTCTGTTAGCGTGACATGTCATCATCATGGCCTCCATGACCACGAGGTCTGCTTTCTTGGAAACCTCTTGACTATTTTTCCTGGCAGTGAGCCATATCAAACAGAATGGTGAAAGAGTGTGTGTTGTAATTGAATCCAATGAGCAGGATAAACACGGCAAGGAGAGCAAGGAGCCATGGGAGTTCTCGGGCCCCTCAGGCGCTGCTCCACCCACATCGAGTGTTTATGGGTCCCACACGCTGCTGCCACCTCCTCTACACGTGTACTGCAATGTACACAGAGTGAACAAGTCACACCGTGTTACGCTGTCATACACTTACGAGATGAATTCAGTTGAAGTAGTTTGGAATAAGACACATATTCCATTGTGCTTGTAACCCATGTTTTCATTTTTTTTTAATCATCATTTTTACTAATATTTGACATTTCTAACTTTTTTTTTGTTGCTGTAGTTCAACATAGAAAGGATTGTTCATTTGACCTCATAAATGTTCTGGTTGAATGGACAAAAATTCCCTCAGATACAAACTAAAATCTAAGTAATCTCTCCCCAGAAAAGTGGAGACTGATGCAATTACAAAATTACAAAAGGGGAGGAAGTTTGTTGCAATAAACAGTCCCAAGAAACAGTCAAGCTGCATAAGGATGTTAAACAGCACACACCATAAATGAAAATATTAGACCCCCCCCCCCGCAACACTTATAATTTCCATTTTTTTCAATACTTTAATACATATATTTTCAAAAGGATTTTGTATCATAGTATCAATAAGTTAATATTTCTCAGCTGCATATAATGTGATCATTTGCTCAAATAATATGTATAATATGGAAAATGTTAGGATAATATGTATTTAACGGTCATATGAGAGAATAAAATTGACACATTTGCTAATTTCACTTGCAAAGGATTTGGAACCAGATAAAAAACTAAATCTCTTCAATGCTGCCAATTAAAATTCCTATTTCCATTCATTTATTCCATTAAAATGTCATTGCTTTCATTGTAATTCTCATCACTGCTCACCCCCTATGGCACCACTGATATTTTCGTGATTCAAATTGTCAAATATGTTCGCAAGGCTTCCAATGAATGAACATAAAAGCAAAGTACTGCTTTATTTTTGTGCACTTATTTTTTGCAAATTTGAGAACCAGCCACCAAAAATGTAAATAGTCCCTAGTTCATGTCAAGAGTATCAATTAGAGACAAAATCTTGTGTTCTTGGTGGATAGAAAAGGTGGGTTCAGAGGTCTGGGAAAGACAGGGGGTCATTGAAGTAATCTATAGCCATATGTATGATGCCATTTGGCCCTGGGCTATATCCAGGCTGGACCTTAGTCTCTGTGATCAATCGTCCTGGCCTATTTTAACATGGCAAGTATGACAGGCAGATTGTGATGAGGGAGTCAAGACTGATTGCAGGTCCGGGTCAGGCCAGGCATGACACAGGCCCAGAAAACAAGAGTGCGCTGTGGGGTGGCCAGGCTAAGACCCTGGGGACCCCAGGCCCCTGCAGGGCCTCTGGACACTTCCTGCCTCTGCCATTCTACCAACAAATCCAATCTCTGATCAAAGGCTATCAAGAAAAAGGGGAAGAGAAGACAGGGAGTGAAAAGGGTGAGGGTGATTGACATGCATGTTGGTGGGGAGTGGGGGACAAACCCCTCTTTATCTGACAGCTGCTCAGGCCCGGGCACCTGTGTGCCTGCTGCCTCCTAGGCACGCCAAGCTCCACCCAAGTGCTGCCAGTGCCAGACCCCCCATGAAAGGTTACCATGGCAACACTCCCCAGCTCCTAGCTAGAAATAAACAACCTTTCAACCTCATCCAAGAAGAGTAGACGATCCGTGGTCAGGCTAATGTTGCACTGGCACTGCTGCTGACATATATCTTTTTTATCTCCTCTGGCTAGTTGCCCGTTTCATTTGTACGTGTACAGTATCTGTTGTGTGGATGTGCATTTTAGAAAATTGGAGGAGTGCAATTTGTAAAGGCAAAAGAGATAACATACATGCACGAGGCATGAGGAAGTACACACGTCGGACGTGACCTCTGCTGTAGAGCAATTACACACAGCAGATTAAAAATCAGCTATCACTGAACAGATGTCCCTGCTCTTTCTCTCAGTGAAAATGTGTGTGTGTGTGTGTGTGTGTGTGTGTGTGTGTGTGTGTGTCAGGGGCATCTTATTACCCCTCACCTTTGGATTGGATACGTCCTCTCTGTTTAGAATCCACACACGGAGAGTAGAAGACAGGGCTTGTGGTTCTAAGCGGAACTGACATCCCATTCATTTGAGCTGGTCAGGGTCTAGTGTCTACCGTCTTAGCTTACAAGGCTGATAGCACTCGCAAATGAGACTGGCATGGCTCCAGCAAAGACCACTGCAGTGGATCGCTTCACCAAGCTGCACGACTCAGCCTGCACCAAACCCCTCGGGAGCATATCAATGTTGGACAAAAAAACGTGCTGCACATTTTATACACGGGGTGTCCTGATTGATGCTTTTCACAACTGCTGTCGTGAGGCAAACGCTTTTGTAAGACGGATGCGGTAAAAACGTCTTTGTTCTCGCATCTCGTTGTCATGGCTGGCCACTTACCGAGCGGCAGTGATGCTGCAGGATGGGGAGGCAGTTGCCATGGTAAACACGCTCTGAGCAGAAGGGATGCTTTGTGTGGGTGACACAATTGTCTTCATTCATTTTCTTGTCAGCAACAGACAGACACTCACAAAGTTACGAAAATAGAATTATTTACAGTTGGTGAGCATGACAAACATACTTACCTTGTCTCACTGGGTGGATGTGTCGCACACCTAAAAGACGCATTCAGTCATAATTATGAGTTTGCCCAATTTCAAGATGCCCTTTCATTTGAAGCTGTTACTCTTTAACGACCATTATACCACGACGATGCTGGTCGTGTTATTTTTTTTGTGATACTGGAGGGTCGCTTGTACAACAACGTACAACATGGAGGAAGGAGCTTTTGATAAATGAGTCGGTGACGAAACAAGGCCATGACGGGAAGCTATTTCTGTTACGCACCTCGAGGGACAAAACCTGTAACATATTTATATGTATGGAAATGCAGTTCAAATCGTTTCCTAGCACTCTGACTTTATTCACGTAGTCCTTTTTACAGATCTGCAATTGCTGTATAATCTCCTTTCGTGCATAGCTTGATCTGCATAGTCCATTAATATTCCAATCAGGTCCTCGATCAGATAAAGGGGGAGAGACAGACTCCCCTTTATCTCTCCGCACGGCAGCTGTGCAGAGCTGCGAAACATCCACACGCGCTGTAAACGAAGCGCCGCAGACATATTCATTGATTCGTACATGCCGGCAAACTTATATAAGTCTGCAGGCAGCCGGCTACATCAATATTACATTACATTCATCCCGCATGATTTCAAACGTGCACAAGGCTCTCTCACTCTCTCTCTCTCTCCTTCTGCACACGTTTGGAAAACAGAACATGTGGGGAGGAAGTGAACGCCTGCAGCTATCACCTCCTGCACTCAGGTGCTTGTTGATATGCTGTTGGCACCCTCAACAGTCCCCGCTTTCATAGCCCACTCCTCCGTCATCACGCAGCGCCTCATTTTCTTCGAGCGTTTCTGCCACTCACGCCGCACAGCATCCTTGTTTAAAAGCAGCAATGAAGCGGTAGTTCTGGCTCTATTCCTGAGGGCTTTGCTTGCTCGCAGCCCCTCTGAAGAGAATACTGTAGCAAGACGAGCACAGAATGGACAATGAAATCTGGAAGACTCAGATAGAGAAACATTTGCAGTCCAGGTGACACACTCAAGGTCATTTAAATGTTGTGGCTGTTGTTTATATGGAGGGCTGCATGAGAGCATCCGGCTCCGGGGGGGCACTAAGCCATGGTAATTACATGCTACTCGTCACACTTGCTTTGGCTCTACACGCTGACCGTCGTTTGCAAAAAAGGAGAACAGCTTGTGTGTTATCTCCAAAATGATTCACACATCAGTTCACATGGACTCGGCATCTCCTGGGCACAGACATACTTCATGAAATTGCGTACGGCAATATTTACATATGGGAACCATATTCGGTTGTACAGTAGTTCCCTCTGTGTTGTTTTTTTTTAACCGCTAATATGGATTTGAACAATTGCGGGAATAAAATGGGTAAATTGGTCAAGGTCTTGAACAATACTATCTTGTTACCTTGGTTCTCGGGAAGCGACGAAATCCACTTTACGCAGTGCCCTGAAGCTCGGCAATGTGCTAAACACGCTGTGTCACTGCCTCAAGGTCATCATTTGATCATCAGAAATATAGCAGACAATTACAAAAGAATTACGTTAATGCGGAAACCAAAAACAATTTATGCGGAAGGACAAGTGGGCTGGGCTGTGAAGTGATTCATCGGGCACACTCATCAACAGCTCTGTCTCCTTATTCGTGAACAATGAAAATGCTGATGAGGGCGGCATTATGGGGAATTTATATTTTGCTGTCTAAACGTCTTTCATGCTCGAGACAAAGCGCTTTGCATTTCAAAGAGTATTGTTGTTATTCGGATTGTGTATGTACACTGTTTGCAATTAGCAAATGCTAATTGTGACACTTTGACAAAATTACAAAGCTGTCTTCCATTTGATTATTTTGTCATTGTTATCATCTTTTGTCCCTATTGAATGTTTTGTGCAACATCTCATAGCTCACCTATAAAGGTGGATATGAATTCTAGTCACACACCGTGCTGGCGATGAAGACTCCATATGAATAGGATTCATTGTATTTTTATGGAGGAATCACATTTCAAAGCAGGCTCCCTTCTCTCAGTTGCCATGGAAACAATCTAACAGAGTTAGTGAATGGATGGGTAGGCAGAGTGACTAATGGAGAGAAAATGTAAGCGCTCTCTACCCCTAAAATTCAACATCTAAAAATTAATATACCACCAGTAAATCATTTGACTTAGGAACACGCTATTAAATTGAGTGGAAGTCGATGATGTCATTGATATTTTTTCAGCATACTACAGCGGTTCCGAACACGGCTGTTTGGGAAAATCCAGCCTTTTTTTTTTTTGTGCCATAGACTGGTTTCACGCAATGACCGTGTTCTGGATGTAATGAGGTCGGAAATATTGCAAACTAACACAAAATATTGAACATGCCATGTTGCACTTTTTATTCTAGTATGTCTTCTGACGCTTTGCTGGCCAGTAAAGGATATTTATTGTGCCATTCTGCAACATTTAGCATTAGTGGCAAGGAGACGGTTAAATCTTGTGGGTGGAAAACGAGATTGTCTGTGTGCAGCCGGTGTGATTGAGACGTCCTTGTGTTAGGAACACACACTCCACCCCCACCCTGTCTTGAAACGAGGCATGGTTGTGGCTAGTAACCATGGTGATAGCCGGTCTTACCTGCTTAAAAGGGGAAAGAGGGCAGCTCGTGACTTTGCGCTTGGGTTACTCGCCACGTCGGATAGAGGGAGGTGGGGGGGGGGGGGGGGGGGAGGATCTCACACAAAGGCCGTAGTGTTTTCTGAAAGTCCATTCATTCCTCAAACAACCACATGAGCAAGCAAGATCAATAGTTGCTTGATTAGAGTCACTGGATATTATTACTTGCCTTCCAGAATTGCTTTTTTTATGACCCCTTGGTCTGTGTCATTTATAAATACACATGCGTAAAGAATCATTACCCAGTTCCACACAGCATGAATAACCTATATCCCTGTGACACACATTTACCTCCGCCTCATTCTGCAACCACACAGCGAATACGGTGCTTTCCCCTGACATCATCTTTGATTAATTGTAAGCATGCAAACCAACATCAGACAAAATGTCTATAGCTCAAGTTTACTCTCATTGGGCTTGTCAATTTATCTTTTGGTAGAGTCACAGTAGAGTGCATAGCATCTTGTCCTAGTGTGACATCAAGAGCCCCTTGAGTCTTTATTTACACATTGACTTAATATCGGATGGCTGATTTACACAGAGAAGTAATTAATTTTTGACGATGATATGCCGTTTGTTTGACAATAGCAATTACATCTTAATGAGGCGAAAGCTTAAGTCTGCAGATGGAGCACTAAATTCTTTTTAAGTCTCAGTAAAAGCCAATAATGACAGTCTACACCTTCTTCTCTTGCGTCGTTTTCAATTCAGTCACTTGATGTCCGTGTGTGCCCAATAACAAGCATTTTTTGAAGAGCAATGTTTACATTCTGCATACCCAAAACATTTTTGTTTGCAAGATTTGTTCTTTTTTTTTTTTTTCCCTGTGACTACAACAACATTCAAACTGTACATTTGCCCCCTGTTGAGCAGCTGTGCAAATGGCCCCTCGCCTCCCCTAGGAACAGGCTGACACATTCCAGAGACGCATCAATGGGATTCGTTGTTGTGATGGAGCGAGGCTGGCAGTGGCCAGATTTGGAAAGTCTGTTGCTATGGCGACCGCTGGAAGGGCCAAGAGCAGCTTTAGCCAGTCAGCTGATGTCCTTTGGGTAAATCCTTTCAAACATGATTTGCTTAGGCTACCTCTATATTTATTTATTTCTCTTTCAGTGCAAGAGGAGTCACCCACGCTGCTCTCATAAAGAGCATGCACGATTTTGAAAGGGCGAGTGAGGTCATATGTCTTGAGATGCATCACAACATTAAGAATTTGATTTGATTTTTATTTGTCCCAAACAAGCACAATAAAAAAAACATAGAGAGAAAAAGAAAAAAAAAAGACAGTATTTTAAAGAGAAAGTTGGAGAACACAGCAAAACGTAACAATTCCAGTCCCCTTCACATAACGTCAATAAAACCATGAAAAGGAGAACCACAACATTCATGCTAGAGACATCTAACTTCATCATCACATTCCAATGATGGCTGCAAAGCGGCTAACCCATGCGATAATAATAACATGTGACTGACATGACTTGGTTACACATGCAATGATTTGACTCAAATTGCATGACACTTAGTAGGGATTCAACTGAATCATTTTTATAGAATCATTCTGAATATTTTGTGTTAATATTCTGTTGGTATTTTGAGTTTTGGAGGAAAAAGTGAATCAACACTCGTGAGTTGAAGTTCTATACCTCACTTCCTTTGTTCCCAAGATGACTTTTGCTGTGGGTTAAGCTCCACATTAAGCAGGTCACATGTTCCCTGTCTGTGGATCAGGCCAGTGTGAACTGTGGTCAGTCACTGTGACCTGTTTGAGCAGCTTTTTGTCCTAAACAGAGATTGCAACAGTACATATACGTGTGCAGTTTAAACAGTTAAGAGGACGGTCATGTAGCGCTTGTGACAACAATGGGTGGGCACGGTCAAGTTACTGTTACCCCCTTGCTGCTTTGTGCAAGTCATTCATGTTAGTTATTCACCACGTGGTCTGACCTCACCACTATTGAGATAGGACTGATTTAATGCTTTGCTGTTTTTTTTGTTGTTTTTTTGTTTTTTCCATCTCTAGAAAGTCATTTTTGGAATACCTATCACTGTTTGCGCTCACGTCATGTGTATGCAGTGGTAAAGTACAAAAATCCTGTTGAGCTTGTTTGAATGTTTGAGTGCATGTGATGTTCATTTGCATGGCGCCTGTGAAACTCGGGTCAGTATTGGTGCTGTGGATATTCTGCCAGCGTCACTGTTTACTCTGTAAACATGCTGGGGGAATAGGCGTGTCTGCGTGGTTTTAGTTAAAATTGAAGATTAATGCTGTCATCACAATGTAATGCAATTGCCTGTGGATATTTTAAGAGCTATTTCATTCATTTCTAATCAAATACCTTGAAGAAATTTGAACTGGAGCAGGTAAAAGTTAAACTAGGCAGCGTGCTTTATGGGCATTTATCTGCATTGCAACTAATCCGGCTTACCTTATGTTGCTTTACTGCTAGTCGTGGGAAAGAATGCGTTTCCTCGACTTAACTTTTTGCCTTTTGTGTGTCCCAGGGCCTTGTATGTTGAGGTGTCGCTGCTTTTTGTGACAGTCACGCCTCCTATGTGTCACCTGATGATTGTAATGGGAAAAGACTCTAAACAAACTGGAACTAGATGACCTCATTTGCTTGGGGAGCAAAACCGCAGTGGTTTCACTTTACAGTCATCATTGTGCTCCGAAACGATAATTAGTGTGAACGGCATTTCAAATGACCTTGCGGTAACTTCACATTGTTTAAAAATAGCAGAAGAAACAAGAACACCCAGGGTGCACAGAAATCAATTAAGGACTGTCAACAAAACTAGGTTAAAAAAAAAATCTTCTATGTGCACATTTAGCCTGAGCTGTCCCGAGTACTACGTAATCTTCTTGATTTTCACGAGATAAGTCTTGTGGAAATCAGTTAAGTCGTTTTTGTGTAATCCTGCACACAAACAAACAGATTACACATGAACAAACTAGAATGGCACTAGGAATACAGACCTACAAAGCTGAAAAAAAAAAAAAAATCCTGAACATGACGCTGTGATTTGTTTGAAAAATGACATCAGCTCAAGCTTTCCCTCTCAGGATTTACATTGCATTTCAAAATAAGACTTAAAAGTCACACACCGGAAGCGTTTTTTTTACGTAAGCTCCATCTGGTATTGCTGACCACTCGGCTGAGGTTTGGTCGGCCTCTGCCGCATTTGGTCCCATTTAAAGTAATGTTACTCAGCCATAGGCAGCTGCTTTCCATTTAGTGGCATTTTTCTTGTCTCCCCAATGGCAACAGCACCCGCTTCTCCCCCACGATCTTCCCCCTCCAACCGCCACTATCCCTTCTTTCTACACGTCAATCCTTGGCAGACAAGTTTACTCTCTGATTTTCAAAGCCACCCTGTTCTCCGTCAAATGTTGCGTGGCAACATCAAACGCTCCGCCGGACAGAGCCTGCCTGGGATTCCAGCGTGGTGGGCGGATAATTGGAGGCAGGCCTCAGCGGATCTGGCAGATGTGTGATGAGTTTTTACTGGTGTGTGTGTGTGTGTGTGTTACTTACGCTTTTTTTGGTGGGGAGCTTGTAGGGGTGGGAAGCAGGTTTAGAGGGAAAACACAAGGGTTTTCTTTGTTGTTGTCCCCTGATCCCTCCCTAAAGCTGGCCACAGGAGTATTTTGTTGGCCAAGTCAGGGCCGACTGTGGCTGTAAACATCGCATGCAGTCACGATATCTGGACCCGCCATGTGGAATTTGATGTCTAAGGTCTGACTCACAAAGACTTTTCGTTGTCGACTAAATCGAGTCTGCCAATTTTTTTTATTTTTTATTTGTTGTCCTTTTTCGTTACTTTAGAAAGAAGCTTTCTGCTCGTCTTACTTGTCTTGGGGTTGACCGCAGGTTTTGATGGAGGTCTGTGCGGTTGCTGTCAAACATACAGTGATTACAAAAACTTTTAGGAATTGCCCCGGATGCCCTATACCCTCCCCCTACTACAAACGTAGGAATGCTACATTCTTAGTTTTCCTGTCCATCCATCATTGAGTAAGCATAACAGCAACCTAGACCAGTTCCTCCTAAGCTGAGGGTGGCCTTGCATTGAGTGCAGAGGCAGTGGGGGTCTTGGGCTCAGGAAATTGTTTGACAGAGAGGGAAATGGACAAAGGGAAAAAAAAAGACATCCAGACAGTTCCAGGAAAAAAATAGAATTAAACACAGCCCTCCCATGTTTTTGTTAGCATCCCTCAGGCACATGCAGACAGTATTAAGTTTTTTTTTTTTACACGCAGGAAGGCAGTGCAGATGTTCCTGAGAGCTGGCTTGCATTTTCCCTTGTTTTCCTTCAGCTCGTCTGTTCCCAACTCTTCAATGTTGCCAAGGTGCTCCCTTACTCGGCGCTGGCGCTTTTGTTTTTCCTATAAGAGCGAGTGCTCCAACAGGAGGGTCATCTCCAGGCCAGCTCCAAATGAGAAATAGTTGGCCGGGTGCCCTGGCGGCCGCTCAAATCCGCCCTTTTGAAAAGATTACTGTGCTGCTGCCGCCGCCTCCCGTGGGCCATGCCAGATCTGCTGAGGGGAGAGGAATGTGCAAGAGGAGGGAGGGAGCCACAAAGTAGGGGGGCACATTTCATTCGACCTCTTTCCGAAAGTTTTTCTCATTACTTTTCTTCTCTCTTTCCGCCACGCATTTTTCAATTTGAGGCTGCACACGGCAGACCGTAGGACGATTACAAAAGAAAATCCAACTGGGGTTTTCCACTCTGTTTTGACAGAGTCTTCCTGGGCTGCTCGAATTGTCCTAGGCTTGCTTGTTTTTGTTTCTTAGGGACTGCTGATGAATGATGGATTGGTCGAGTGCAAGCCTGGGGTTGGGCTGCCGCAGGCTATCTCTGCTGAGCTGCTTTGCCCGATAGGCTGCTAACGAGGGAGACTCCAAAGCAGGAGCAATAAAGTTGATTTGTGGGGGCATTGCGAAAAGCCCCAGACGCTTAGGAGAGGTGTGCGTGTCTCCTTTGGCCTGTCACGACCAATACTACCCCGCCACCACCGACCGGGCCTCACTGTCTCCACCGTTTTCCCTCTTAAATAATGTATCACACACGTACACAAATAGGCTCCAGTCCCTCCCATTCACAGCAGGCGTGATTACCATTAGCAGTGGCCATGCGCTAACAATGAAATGCAAACTCTGCATACCCCAACACGAGTCTTTTATCCACAACCACCGCTGCCAGTGGTAATGCCTGACCTAATTGAAAAATCTCACATTGAATTTTTTCTGGCTCGGATTACACACTCGCCTAGTTTCAGATGGGATTAACCTCAGAGAAGAACTATATTTAGCAGAACACTAAAGATAAAAGGCATTGCATGAGCTACAGTTGACGTTCATAAAAGCTCACCCTGAGGGGACATGTGTTGTATTTATGAAAAATGGTTGCCACAGTGTGTGTGGAATGGTATGTCAACAAGGTGTTGCACAAAAGAAAACAACTTTCATGTATTGTGGTTTTCTGTTTTGCAAACATGTTCCTGCTCAGATATCATTAACCGCCGATTTCTATGGAGCGATGAGGCCTTGGTGGGTGGTCTTTATCCGAGAGTCAGGAAACAGAACCAGACCCATAAACACTCCACTTACCGCAGAGGAAGCCCCCGTGAGTGCCGACCCCACCCAAAGTGTCTGTAAACATGCGCTTTTTCCCAAAATGAATGACAAAGATAAAAACGGAAACCTCAGGCAAATTTCAGCCTCTCGCTGCTTTTATGAGAGCAGCTGACGCACAGACGGTCAAATTGGGGAGAAAACAACAAAGCGGCTCGTTCGGTTTAATTTGTTCCAGGAAACATCGGCGTGCATGCAGGCAGAGGGGCGCTATCAGTGAGTGTGCTCCACGCTGACACGAGAAGAATGGCGGCATGTGTTCCTGAGTCACATCGTCTGCTTAGCAACAAGCACGCCGGAGAGAGTGGGATGCGGCGATGTGATTGGGGGAGACAAGGACCCTCAGGATATCAAGCGCTAATTGCAAAGCTGTTTTCGCCTCCATTTTACAAACATTCACTTGGCCAGAAAAAGGCTTGCGTAACAGGGTTTTACACTCAGGCTCCTCCTCTTCAGCTTGTCATTTTATTTCTATCTTTCATGCACATCATCTTCCTAGCAACGCCATCTTGTCTTCTCTGTGATACAGCCAGAAGTGAACGATTAAAAGAGTCAGATCATTTTCAATTTTAGATGAAAAACCACACTGGAAATCAATTCATGTTATTAAAATGCCATGCCGTCATCTTGCGATATTCGGATTCATTGTTTATTCGTATTATTTTGTCCTTTCGGTGTGGCTCTAATATATCCGTCAGTGCTCAGAGGCCGCAGATAGAAAGCTTTTTGAGCTTTCATATTCAGATCTACAAAGCACCCCACACCCACACATAATTGTTCAATGAGAGAAAACAAAAAGGAAACTTGTTGGCATGAGTAATTGGCAAACACATGCAGACCAACTGTTACTTTTTATTTGCTTGTCTTCCAGGGCAACAATTACACACACACATGCACAAGGTTTAAACTGTCTGTCATGGGCAAGCAAATCCTGTCCACAATAGTGAGATTGTGAGTGAACATATATTTGTTGCTACCGGGCCAAATGTGTTTTGTGTGTGCGGGGACATCCTCGCGTGGGCTGAGAATCAGACATATTATTGTGACTATTGTGTGACTTTTTGTTCAGCCAAGTTTCCATACTAAGGGAAACAAAGAGAACTTATGTAATGTCAGTGTTACTCAACTCTGATTACAGTCTGTCATGTGAACACCAGGAAAAGGATTGCACTGTGTGCCAAGGTTTGATTAGGGAACATCTGCTTTTGCACAAAACTACTCATTTATTTCCTGCAGTCTCATTGATACAGAAAACTATCCATGTATGGCAAATGTGAATATATATATTTTTTCCATTTACTTTGTGCATGCATGCATGTATGTTCTTGTGTGTACATATCAGCTGTACACATTTGTAATGTGCTCTTAACATTCAGATGACTAGAGCTGCCATCCACGATCAACCTCAAGTTGACGCCCAATGCACTGAGTATGTTCTGATGTTTCGTGTGCCTGCTTAGCCAGGGTTGAAGGGAGGATAGTCCAGAAATAGAAGCGTTTCATGAAAACATCAGAATGGGGAATCATTCTACTGTAAAGGCTAGTTTCATAATCGCCCCAGAGAAACTGAGGCTTGTCTGTTCCATTTGAGCTCCCTTTTGCACCAATTCACTTCTGCAGCTCAAATGTATTTAAACTAATGTCAGCTCAGAGTATTCATGCCCTCTTATTCGAGTCTTTTTCCATGTCAGGTCACGTTTGTGATTAACAAAGAAAACCAAATCTGTTAACATCATTGATACGAGGGTGGGTATGTAAACAAGGTGTGGTTCAATTGGGATCGTCGACAAAATTTCACGTCAACATTTTTTTTTTTAATAAATCACTTCATCTGAGTCAGTCTATTTCAGATGATTTCTTTTATGTGTCGCTCATGATCAATGTGAGTCTTGACAGGACAGAGTATGTTTGTATCAAAAACAGACAGCACAATCAAATTCACTTTGTTATTGGTATGATTTATATTTACTTTTTTTTTTTATTGATTTCAGTGTGTAAGTTTCCAAGGTGCCCCCTTGTATGATCCTGTCTTCCTATGCTGCCATAGGGGTTTTGTGGTCTGTTCTTCTGAGGATCCTATATCCCTCCTCCAATAGGCCAATGCTCAGATGATGACACACTATCATGCAGGTTTCATGCTTCCATTCTCCTCTGCTTCCACAATCCTATGGTCCATGTTGAGAGTCTAGTTTCAATGATATTTTATCCTAAAGATCTTTGCTCAGACTGTCATTCACTTTCAGCTTCTTTTGTTCCCTGATTCTTGTTCTACCAAGCAGGGCAGTATTTCCAAAGGTCCCATTGGGAGGTTCTATGATCCACAGTTCCTCTTTTCACATGCAAGGCTGTCTCTATTCCGTATGTTCTCAAAGTAGTATTTTCACAGGCTGTAAGGCATTAGCTAATGGAATCATGTTCATGCCCAAATCTGATGGATGGTTTGGAGTTGTTATGCCTCCAGCAAGGCTAAAAATACAAACAAATAAGGACATCCCAGCAATATGGTCTCAGGGTACTATGAAAACTGTTCACGATGCAGTTTTACGATATGAGTACTTCCATATAGACGATGTCTCATAAGAATGACTAAACACGATTCCCCAACTGCAACATTTCATCATATATTTCAGTACATAAAAGAACAACTGCTTTTGACGCTCAACATTTTACACACGACTTTATTATTGCAGAGAAGGTCAGAAAATTCCACCAGCATGTCTCTTCTGAGCCAACATGATGTTCTTTTCACAATATACACATAATGAATAAGCAGACTGACCAACGCCTCCATCCTCAACATAAGCACAAAATGTACAGGGTATACTGTGACGACATAAACGTAACCCTCAGGAAGCATTGACATTTATTAATCGGGAATAAACTCAACAGTGTCGTACCTGAACACGTTCATTGAACGAAATTTCATGAACTCGTTCATGTTTTGGACGAAACATGCGATTTTTGTGAATGCGCTTTCAAACTAAACGCTTTCTGGTTCTTTGGGCAAACAAGTTAAGAAAAAAAACTACTGAAAAACAAAATGTTAGTTAACGCAAATATAATGTTACTTTAAATGTTTTGCACATTGAATCCTTCATTTGTACATCCTTTATTTCCAAACATAGTTTGGCACCAACAGCAGATTGTTTGTGTTTGCATATTCTGGACCACGTTTTTGTTTCAATTCATTCAAGAAAAAGACATTTCAATCCATTTATTTTTGTGAACGGAACTTTGAATTAGCTTGTGTAAAAAATGAACACTGAAACCCAATAATCATTTCAAAGAAATACGTTGATTGGATTCATTCATAATGCCAAATCCAGACCTGTCTCCTCCCACCACTTACCCAAACAACCTGCCAAATCAGGCCAACCTTTTCCAGAGCACTGAATCAATGCATTTTCCAATCAATAGTCTTATTCAAGGCACAGCTGAGTGGTGAACAAAGCAGATTAGCTATGTCTCCTCAGCATGTCTCTTCAGGTTGAAGCGTACCTCACAAAAGGTCACTCATCACAAGGTCAGTGTGTCGTTGTGGACCTGCTGTTTGTTGTCTCTTTGGCCCAGTTGATGAATAGATTCATACGCTGGGACGCATTGATCAGTACCACCCACTTTCTCGGATCGATCGGGAACCTCATTGATTTTTAATAATGCT
This sequence comes from Syngnathus leptorhynchus, assembly GCF_054491065.1. Taxonomy (NCBI): domain Eukaryota; kingdom Metazoa; phylum Chordata; class Actinopteri; order Syngnathiformes; family Syngnathidae; genus Syngnathus; species Syngnathus leptorhynchus. The sequence continues at coordinate 9,208,400 of NC_141204.1, read as the reverse complement.
TAACTCTCATATGGAATCATGTTTGCATCACTGCGGCTTTCTCTGTACGTAGTTGAAGAACCACATGCTAAAGACACGGACAAAAATGTACTCCTCCCAAAGAAGATCAAGAAACCAGTATTATACTAACAATGTCATTTTACGTTTACTCATACGTATGTTCTCAAGTATTGAAACATACAGTATTGTAATAGTTGAGTTGGGTTTCATTTGGAAATTTTCTAGTGTTCCAAAGATTGCCCTCTAAAGGCTTAAGGTTCACCGAGTTCAGTGTGTGACTATTTGTGTAGTGTGAATCAAGCACAGTCATGTTTTCCAAAGCTACAACATGCCTGTAGGGTCACAGCTCGGGTCACTTTTGTTGCTATTTTACACCCAAGCATGTCTGACAACTTGCCAAAAGACACTCGGGACTCTGTGAGTTCACGGAAGGAATGAATGAGGTGTATTCATGCCCTAAGGCTCCTTCAATTTGTCTACCTGGGTTCCTATAAATCTTTTCAGCAAGTAATGTGCTTAGACTGATTAACAAGACATAGGATTACCTAACTGATCATTTTTCAACCATCAAATGCAGCAAAGACTACGTAAGCAAGGATAGGGATAACTGATGGTGGACATTCACGGGAAAAGGACAAGATAAATAAGTGGGCTCCATGTGAAATCAGAGATGACTGTGTTTACTTGGGAGGGGGAGGAGGGGGGGGGGAGACCTTGCCATGTGAGACTCCCTAGCTTAAAAGATGAATGGGTTTCTTTCGACATGTCCAGAGAGAGATATAGGCCTCCACCACATGAATGGAAGGCTCTCTATGCTATAGTCTGGACTGAAAACCAGCACCAATAAGAGGAGTACTGTTCCGGTTAGTTTTGCACAAAGACCACCTATGCCCGTGAGGCCCCTGACGAGTTGAAGGCGGGAGTGGAGTCGAAGCCAGGGGACTACGTGATGACTAAGAGGCTGTGAACGACACTGTACTCGACTGTGTGATTAATGGATGCAGCCAGCGTCTTCACAGATTGGCCTTCACCCTGCACACTGAGCTCATCAACCCCCACACCCTCGTCTTCCTCCATTACGGCGTGCAGCAGCCGGGATGTATTCTAAAAACAAGACGCATACTTTTGCATACAGATGATTCCCTTAAGTAACTTTAACTGTCGTTTGGGTATCGTTTTTACCGAGAGCTGCAGACCGAGGGTATCGATCCAAACGCTTATGCCTTGTATGCTGGCTCAGGGTTTATTTTCAGCTGCCGTTACTGGAAATGAATCCCTTGTGCAATCTGGATTCAGCTGATCCAATTAAACCCTGTGAATAATTGATCTGACTGTGAAACTCAGCCCTGTCACATGGGCGCGATGACATCATCATTTAAGGTTGAAAATGGACTCCTGTGCAGCTGTATTGCCTCGGGTTGTTTGCTACACAATCGCTACACTGTATCTGATTACCTACCGCCCGTGAAGGACAAAAAGTAGAGCATGAGGACATAGGGGGCGGTGACCTCGGCGTTATCATGCTCAGCGAGACTGTACAAAGACAACGGACACACTGATAGCACTCATGAGATAGTCACATGGTGGTCTCTACAACCCTAAAACCTCCAAAGCAAAGAGCAATAAAATAATCTTTTCAACCGCTTGTAACACTTATTTTCAAGCTTCTCTAGGAAAACAATCTGAAATCCACCTTCCTGGTTGTTATTTGGCTCTCTTTCATAATTAAGGGACCGACCAGTGCTGCATTGTGTGGTACAAAGGCAATCCTTCATGTGAACCAGATGGACTCAGCGTGGGTTGGTTATCTCCCTGGCCATGAAATAAGGTGCAAATAGGAGCCATCTTTGACCCTGGCCTTGGAGGAAGCTCAGATTGTAATATCTAATGAAAGCCCTCCAGAGGAGTCGACTCATGCCGCTCGCCACCTTTTCATCCTGATCTACACCACAAATGAGAACAGGAGGCTGTTGAACATCGAACATCTTGTGTGAATTAGAGTCGAAGCCTTGGGCGGGGGACGGGGACGGGAGGGGGGGGGGGGGGGGGGTGCTCTAGATGTCTCCTCGCTTTCTCACGAAGGAAGGAAAGGGTGTGGGCTCCTCTGCCTTCTGCTGACTCTCATTCTGCAAACATTTTGCTGCGTTGCCACTCCAAATCTGCTCATGATGAACTCACTGGTCTGATGAAATCGGCTGTTGTCCACCACGTGGACCAACAGTCATCATGTGTCACTGTGCAATCTCTCGTTTCGTAAGTGGTGTCATGGCTCCCGGCCTGTGGAAAGCCTTTGAACTCATCACTTGAGTGTGATTCAGTGTGTCCACATTCAGCTTTGCCTTACAGGCCTTGTCTCTGCACGAAATGCCCAATCCTTCAGATAAATCCAATAGATCCAACCCCCAATAGATCTGAAACTGAATCGCAAAAAAAGTTAGCGCTAGCCAGACATTGGCCTTAAATAAGTCCTGGGATGATACCATTAATTTATCTAACAACAACAGAAAAATCTGGACCAATTAGTCAACATATATTTTGGTTGTCTTCATGGCAACAACTTGACAAAAGCTGAAAAATTAACAGCTGCTCTCCAAACTGTCTTTTGGCCGCCGTGTCAAGTGCTGGAACATAAAGATAAACTTAATTTGCCCTTTGTGGTATGGCTTGGCATCAGCAAAAAAAAAAAAAAAAACGACATGCCCATACATCTCTTCATGAAATGGGTCCTTGGAGCTTGGTGCTAGAAACGAGGGGATCCTGTAAGTTAATTAGACAAGGGCGGAGATGTCTCGGTCCGTCTTTTCTTTCACCCGCACTGATGCCTGGAAATTTTTCAAAACGGAGAAGGCTTGCAACTAAAGAGACCACCAATGAGTAGAGAGCTGAGCCTTTCAAGGGGAATGAAATCTTTTGAGCAACAACACTGACATACCTCGACCTCCCTGGGAAGGTTATGTGGTGTTGCCATGGCGACACGGGACACCAGAAGTATGTTAAAAAGATAGCCTGAAGGGGTTGGAGGTGGGCGCGTCTAAACTGAAACTATGGCAGTGGAATTCTGTGGGTGAGTGAGGATGCATGTTGAATATTAATATTCTGTTTAAATGAAGTCAGAGTATGCACGCCACCATCTTCTCCTCCACTCTGATGCTGCATACCCATTAACATTTGTAAAAGCCCAATATGCACCATGACACATCCGGCTCTGTGGATAAGGAGGGTATTTTTAGACATGTACTCATTAGTGCTGAGAGATCATTTGTAATGAAGGACAAGGGGGGGAAAGGAGGCCAATATCCTCGTGAAAAGATGGCGTCAATATTCAAACACCAGATGAGTGAATGAGTCTAAAGAGATATTGGAAAGACTAAGGGTGAGATGTTAGGAGCAGGCCAATCAAAGAGTTTAAGGGGAGCGATGCAATAAATTTGTAAGGGACAAGGTCACATGAATTATACAGCACATTATGCATGCTTTAAAAGCTTCCTGTTCCGCTTTTACAATAACAATATGACATATACGGTTGATTATGTGTGCTACAGTCATGCCAAATCAGAGAACTATTTTCCCTCGGTAGAGGTCAGACCTGTTGTTCCTACTACTAATTCATATCTCACTATAAGAATGACAAACTCAGCTACCATTCACAATAACGCATATAATCAGTTAATGGAGTCTTCAAATTGATATATGACAGTATAACCGGGCAGTCATCACGTTTCTTTTTAGGGTCATACGTGTTTGCACTTAATCATAGAATTCGGATTAAATTTGCTACATGAGGTAAACTACTATGGTTTTTGTCCAGGTAGATTGGACAAGAATATGTTGCCACTGTTTGACAGTGAGGACACCAATACAAAAGGATATAGTAGGCGCCCTTGCCCTTGTCATCCAAGAGGCTTATGTTGTTGGGGAACATGATACAACAGTGCCCCCGAGAGGTCGTAGCACAGTCTAGAAAATGTGCAGTACTGTGTCCTGCTGTTTCAGGACTGAATATGTACTATTCGCAATACTGATATGTGTGGAGTGATACTCATTTAAATTGGTGCCATCCACTTTGTCCACTGATAAACACAGCCAACCTGCAGATTCTGTCTGATTTTCTGCAATATTGCAGGAGTTCAAAAAGGGGTTGTGGTCATCATGAAGTGGGCAGATTGATTTGATGCAAGAGCATATAGACTCACTATTTTTTATGCCATTAAATACACAAAAATGATATTATTTTTAATGCAGGAGGAGCTGCATCAATTGTTCTTAGTATACAGTTACGATATTCAATACTAAACTTAAGTATAATCAAAAAGAGAATCAAAATAAGATTTATATCATAAGATTATGCAGTAAGAATTTTAATTCGAAAAATATGATGGTATCCAAAGATCAGACGACAAAACCCTCTCCTGCCTCCAATCCCTACTTAGTTAGCTCTTTTTTTTTTTTTTTTCGTTTTTGCTTCCATAACAAACGGACCTTAATGTTTCAAATCACATTTGACCTGGTTGGCCAAAAGTTGAGGATAAATCCCACATGCCCAGAAAGGTTTAACGGCCCAGAGACACGACACACAGCCTGATATCTGCGAGCGTGCTTGTTTTTAGTGACTCTGGGAGGCCGAGTGGAGCCAAGTTGAACGCGAACGATTTTGAGCAGTATCCAGAAGGGGTGGGCGTGCACATGGCTGGAAAGGCATCGCAGATAAAAGAAACCCCAAAGAGCTCTTGGCAGCTGAATAAAACAGGCCCAAAGGATGTCTGTCATAGCATGGTGTCCAAGCTTTTCTATCTGTCCCTGGCTTTGTTCACAGCCTGGTTTTGCCACCGCTTTCATCTCATTCCCTGGTGCTACCATAGGTGGCTGTGTCATTTCTACTGACAAAAGGAGGAAAACATGAATCCACAAAAATAAATATAAATTGCTGTCAATGCATTTCATCTTTAATTCAATAACATATCTTATGAGTGTGACAGCATCCATGATTCATATGTGTACCCTTGTTAAGAGTGCTTGGATTAGTTGGGATTGGCGTATGTGTGTGTGTGTGTGTGTGTGTTAGTTAGTTAGTTAGTTAGTTAGTTAGTTAGTTAGTTAGTTAGTTAGTTAGTTAGTTAGTTAGTTAGTTTTGCAAAAAAGAGCTTTTAGATGCTTCCGACACACTGTCATCTCCCCTGCTGCTCCCATCTGAACTACTGAACTCCAGATGGAGCAGACTGGCTCACTTATTAAAGATTTACCAGATGAGTCTGGTGTTGTACCCTTGACCTTCCATACAGCGACTGCACAAAGAGAGTGGGTGTTTGAGGCAATGTGAAGGGGCAGGAAGTTGAATAACGACTTTGCTGGGTTTGCCACTTGACAGGACAGCACTGGCAGGCTGTCAGCAGAGAGAATGCAATATCATTTGTAGTAAATTACAGGCCTTGTAAGTCAAGTTCGCACTGACAGATCCCTCGGCCGTCTCAAAGAAGACAATTCTACCGTGAAGACTGCACGCAGACACACTTTCACGCTTTTGAAGGTCATTACAACATCAGTAAAAGTACTTCAAGGTATATAGATTACAATTTAGTAATCTGATTCAAGAACATGGATTTTTCCAATTTGGATCTTATTTCAATGAAGGCCAAGAGTCCACCAAAATGTCAGTCTTGATAGAAATAGTACGTAATTGCAATCACCAGCGAATGATTATTTATTTCATTATTACATTTATGATGGACTATTCTACCTACAATTGGCAAAATAGGGTTAAGCAGTGCATTTCCGTACCATTGTAAATTATATTCAAACATTAATAATTACTCACTATATTAGGACGAACATTTTTTTATCTTTATATAGGCATGGACAAACAAAAATGCAACATGTCTTTAAACATCGAGATGCGTGATACGCGAAGACAGTATAAGTATGTGCTTCTGTGGCGGTTGACCGTCCGCTGTAAAAAGAAATTGCAGCCCACAGCGAGGCATGACATGTGGTCATGCTCCAGTTAGTCACTGAGTTCACCAGAGGTCAAGTGCTCCAAAAAGCAGAACTTGTGGAATAGATGCATGCACAGTCGGACAAGTCATGTGCATCCACAGTTGTCTCAGTTGTGATTTTGATGTGTGCTGGTGGATGAAGAGTAACAGAGCAACCAATCTATTGCTTGCATGCTTTTAAAGCTGCACACACCACTTTCCCATGACCCTCTTGATTTGTGTGTTGCTGAGTGAGTCCATTTTACCTTCCGGCAACATGGTCCAGACTAGATTTAGATCACTGCCTCACTGCTCATGCTGCTCTCAGAGGAAGTGACCTCAATACATCCAATAACCTTGCTCGCACGTGCGCAACAGTCCTGCAAGATTGGAGGAACAGCAGGTTTCTTACCTAAGATGCTGCTGAAATTTAGACTTTTGTGCTAATGTCTGAGAGATGATGCATTGTCATGTAAACAGTCAAATAACATGTAACAAAATTAACATTAGCAGTTCAATATTTTTAGGTACACCACTGCGAATAGAATATAAACTTTTTTGTACTATGTATTTGTAATTCAGTTTGTGAGGATTCATTTTCACCAGCAAAATTTAACAGATGACATAATATGGAGTCCAAACGAATCATAAATCACTGCCTACTACATACAGACTCATTAAAAGTATTTACAGAATAATACTGCTCACTTAAAAACACTGGTTAATTTGCATACTAATCTACTCTTCAGTTTATTGATCTGTGACAGCATCAGAGACATTCCTTAACCAGGTGACTCACATTTGAAACTCATTACCCTACTGGATGCAAATGATCCAACATGTGCTGTAAAGATGATTATACGTCACAGATCCCTGGGTTTTGGTTCTCAGAATGTGAATGAGCCCCTGACGCCCACAAGTTAAGAAAGCCTCAAGTGTGCACCAAAGACAGAGCCACAGCTCCCCCGTTTGGTTGCATTTGGGCAGTGGCAAGAGGGAAGAGCGGGCCCAGTTTCTAGACTCTAGAATAATTTCTTTATTATTTCTTTATTTCTAGAAACATTTTCTAGATTAAATCAACTGCCCATCTTGTATTTACTGCATTTATTCTAGAATCTAGAATGTTCATGAGTTTTTTTTTTTTTTTTTTTTTTTTTTCATAAAAATGGGGATCTCCCTCTTGGCTGAAATAGCAAGAAAATGATTACAATATTCTCATGATAATAGAATCAATAGCAAAAGAATTCAATCACACATTGCAACAGTCATTTAATACACACGTTAGCAACTCATTTGTGTTTTTAATAGAACAGAATCCCCATGATCTATTTTCAACTTGTTGCTCATACTACTTACTCATGATGTACAGTAGTAATCCCTTGCCACCTTGCACGACATCGAAGCAGATGAGCGTAGCGAGCTTTTTAAAGCTGTTTAAAAAGTGTTTAAAGATACAATAAAGTGATTAAAAGTACAATCAAGTGTTTCAAAATAAAATGATAAAAGTCTTGTGCAGATGCCCTCGCGCTGGGCTGCAGGGGTGCGTCAGCCAGTCAGCTCAGCAAGGAGCGGAGCTGTGACACGTTTACATTTTAAAATGTTTAAAAAGGGTTTAAAAATACAACAAAGCGTTTCAAAAAATAATTATAAAAGTCTTGTGCGGATGTCCTCACGCTGGTCCGCGGGTTTGCGTCAACCGGCCAGCACGCAAGAGCAGAGAGAAACATGTTTACACTTGGTTCATAAAAGTCTTGTGTTGTAAAGTATTGTAACAATATATTTACTCATTTATTTTCTTATTTATTTCAATAAATAAGGATGTTTCTGAAAGTCAGTTTTTTTTTTGTATTTGATTTTATTTGTTTATTTCAGCAAGCTAAAGAACAAACTTATTACAGATTCATTAGTTTGACATGACTTGTCAAAAAGGGAAACGGGAGAAAGCAATTTCGCTTATCTTGTCCCGTCCAGATTACAACCAAGGTTTCACTACCAGACACACAATTTAAATTACGACAGAATTTAAAAAGTTTACAGAAGTGTTTAGAAATACAAATAAAACCCATTTAAAAGTACAATAAAGTGTTTAAGAATACAATAAAGGTTCATAAAAGTCTTGTGTGGATATTGTAGCAATAAATCTTCTCTACATCGTGGATTTTCATCTATCGCGGGTGGTCTTGTAGTTATCCATAAAACAATGGAAAAGAAATATTCAGATGGATGGTCACCTTTAAAATTACAAACATTAATTCCAAGAGCATTTTCATGTCAACGTGGTATTTATGTTATTATTTAGACTTGATTTACTTTCTAGCTAATTTTGTGAATCATTTACCCATCCAAATTATGTCAAATGTAGCTGAGATTTCCATAATAGTCATACAGATGCAAATAAAAAGCCTTTATAGGTCTATCCTCCTTCGGTGCAAAAAATAATAATATTCTGCCAAAGCAGTGCTCCCCAAGTTGCTATTTGGTTATAATGGTGGTCCCTCGAACAAAACTAGTTGAAAACCCCTTTTCTAGAAGCAATGGATGAATTAGAAAGTCTTTCTCTCTTTAGCAAGTTCAAGTGCTTTAGCACACTCCTGAAGGTTGGTCTGGAGTTGACTGGCTTCAGGCCGGTCTTCGGGCGTCAAGCAAAGCATTGACTTGATAATTTGTTGCTGCAAAAGTGAATGGAAAAAAAGAGAAGTACATAGATAAATAGACAAATAAACAAACAAAGGAACCTTTTTTTTTTTTTCTTCGCACTCTCAGGAAACCTACTCACTGTATGAACTGTCTACTCAATTTACACTATTGATACTATTTCTATTAATTTTTATTTATGCCAGAAAACAGCACCATGAAAAGCCCCCCAGCTTTTTTGTTGTACCTTCAATTTATCTGTTGTTGTATGACAATAAAATATTATATTGTAATATTAGTGTTAACATTTTATTACTAATATTATAATATCAATTAATATTCTATTCTAATACAACCCCAAATATGCATCATATATTATTTAAATGTTGAAGTGCTGTACCTCTATTGGGAAATTGCATGAAAACCCTGAAGGGAGGTTCTGGTTTTTGACATCACTCCAAAGCTGGTTTACAGGGGAATGAATGAGTGAAAATCATACATCTATGAAGGCACACACGATCAATGCTAAATCTGTTATATGACGCGCCTGTGCGATTTATTACACTGTATTTCAACATATTGTGACCAAGGCAGAGGCTGTTTATTAACACAACTGCAAATATACTGTATCTTTTCTATAAAAAAAAAAGTAAATTTAATGGATATACTATGTCAATACTATGTTAACAAGCACGCAAAAAAAAAAAGAGATGTGCTGGACCAAATTGGACAAATTATATATCTGTGACAACCGGAAGCCTGATTTATTTTTTAAATCATTATATGCTATACAGTGCAGATAAAACTGCTGCTATGGAAATGTTCACTGCTATCTATGTTGATGTGATTGTTAACAAGCTCCTAACTTTTTCTTTCACCCTATTTAATTGTACATCGTCTAAAGCTGTCTCCTCTATTTACAGTTGCCTTAAAAGGTTCCAGTTTAGGATCAATAGCAGCTCAACTCACCTTTTCTCTTTCAGTACGGGTTACCATGTACCAGAGGAGCTCAAAATAAATCAGACCCAGAGCATATATGTCCACTTTTCTGCCGTAAGTAGCTTTGTCTTTCTGTAAGAAATAAAGAATCCAGAATAAAGTACAATTTGCATATGTTAAACACCCTGAAAATTATGATGATATCTTTCATCAAAAATACTGGCTGTTCTAAATGTGTACAGATTTTTTTTTACCTGCTCAGGCGCCATATAACTCACGGTTCCCCTGTTCAAGCTTTTGTCCTCACTGTCAGTATCAACAGTAACGAGGCCAAAATCCCCAATCTTCACTGTTTTATCCAGTCCAAACAGGATGTTGGCAGGCTAAGCATTCAGAAAGACAAATAATACAATGTCAGTAACATGGCACCCAAAATCCATGCGTGAACATGAAGGTTGTTCATCTCTATATGTTCCCTGTGGTTGAGTGGCAACCATTCCAGGTTCTGGCTTTTGCCTAAAGTGGCTGGGATAGGCTCCAGCACATCACAAGCCGTGTTGAAAATGGGTGGGTGGATAAGGTGTAATGGGCTAAAATTATAATAAATTAAGTTGATAAGAAATTTGTAGTCCAGGGGCGTCAAACTCATGATTGTCGCGGGCCGCATCGCAGTCAAAGTTTCCTTCGGAGGGCCATTATGACTGTCAACGCCTTATATTATATACAGTATATGCTACACAACAAATTGATGAATAACTAGTAAAAACTGTTCAAATATTTTAAAAAGATGAATGATAATAAAAATGGCCAGCAATATCATTATGTTTACAATTTGTCATTTTAGTATTAACATAAGTTGATGCACAATTTGTCTTTGCAGGCCAAAGGTTACTTCTTACAATCATTCTGTAACTGTAACAAATAAACTCACCTTCAAATCTCTGTGGATTAATTTTTTGGCATGAAAGTATTCGACTCCTGAGACTATTTGCTGTATAATTTCAAAACTGTGATTCCTTCTTTGCAGAGTTTCCTTATTCTCAAAGTTCATATCGTCAATACAATCTCGGAGGGTTTTGGTGTCACACAGCTCCATCTGAATATAGAGGAACCTTTGAGAGGAATTCGGGATAGGTCTGCAAAAGACAAAAGAAAAAGTAATTCGACGCTTGTGTGTGTTCATATGGTCTGGAGAGCAAAAATGTACAATATTTTCACAAGACTCACTGGTCATAGGAATCTTCCATCCAACACGTATAGTATCTTACAATATTGCTATGTTGAAGCTTTGATAAAGCGTCTATCTCTCGTTTAGAATTCCTGAGCACAGAGAAGACAGATTTGTTCATAAGATAACAGTAGGACAAAGTGTCCATTGACTGTTTTTAGTCAACAAAAACGTCACTTACTCTTCACTGCTAACCTTCTTCACAGCATAGTGCTTTCCATCCAGCTTGTGCTTTGCCTTGTAAACAAATCCAAAGCTTCCTTTGCCTATGGCTTTTCCACACTCAAAATCTTCTTTAAACCTGTTGAATTGAATAGGAACTTGAGTGTACTTATATGTAACCTTGTCAAAAGAGTAGCATTTATCCATATCAAATTGACACACCTCGAAGTGGTTGACGGTGAATTTCGCCCGTCTATCTATTGAAGAATAAAATTGTGGAATGAAGATGAAACAAAATGTTTTAAACATTTGATTTCAATTACATCTGAATTTTTGTTACCTGTTGTGTATTAGCATTTTGAAAATTGGCTGCAATTCTAAGGAGACAAAAAAAAGAAAAATCTGTTTAAATTAAGGTGTCTGGTGCAGGCTATATATACTTTAGATGGTAACTTACTTTCTTCTGGCTTTGCAGCCTGGACTTTGACTCTTGGGTGGAGTTATCTAAACAACATACAACACAGTACTTCAGATAAAACAGATTAGATTGCGTTTTTAAAGAAAACGGTCGGAAACATTATTGTAAGGATCACAGATTTTCCTCAATGCGGTATGCATAATGTTTATTGTATTGGTAACAACTCACCTGATCTTTGGGAGAAGACTCAGCAAACTCTATTAAAATGCTTGAAGTTTTTGCAAGGGATTCACTTTCAAAATGAAAATACAAAAATTATTGAGACTCATACATATAAACTTGTGGTACTCGGTCAATGACTTACCACAAGTTTGGGCTGCTTTCTTTACTACCGGCACATCCAGGAGACTGGACGACCTATTGGGCACAAAGTTACTGAAGTTAGGTTAATAAATGCTTGCTGAAGATACATATGGGTTAAAAAGCACAATGCCTTCAGTCAAACTTGTTTTGTCTGCTGAATATCCTAGAAAACCCCGTTATTCCACTATAGCAGCGATCTTAAAAAACAGCAGAAGCCAAAAAAAACCCAATACCTCATTATCTTCTTCTTCTTCTTCAAGGACAGAAAGGGCCAACCGGGCAGCATTTTGCTTGGCTTCCTTGATAGCCTTTCCTGTACCCACAGGGTAGTCCTTGCCATTGATAACTAATTTGAAGGAAAATCTATGCAGACAGAGAGGCAACATTTGAACTTATTAGTGAAGAAATTGGGATGCTCGCTTTATATTTTATGTGCCTAGATGAAGGCTTGATCTTACTTATGGTTGTGAGCTGGACCAATCCTCTCCACTTCCATGAAATTATGAGTGCGATGTCTTTTCTGACAGTACTCGTTTATAATTCCAATATAATTTTTCTCGACAACGACATCTTCTTCAGTCTTTGAACTCGGTGTCTTGTTGCTGGGAGCCAAAGGCATAGAAATTGATCAAATGAGAAAAGCTACTGCAGTGATTTCAAACACAAATGTGCCATGGACGGTACTCACCCGATTGCTGACATTTCCTCATTGTCTTGATTACAAGAACCAGAGGGGTTTTCACCTTCAGTCTAAAAATAAATACAGTAATTTGAAAGATTGATGGTACTTAACATTTGGTGGTTTTGTGTTGATTCTGCAATTTCCTTGGCAGACAGTCTGGAGCAACAGGCACATGCGCAGACGTTTTACAATGAGCGATTTCTTACCGCTGACGGCTCATATATGGCATGATATGCAAGCTTTGCAGCTTCTTCCTTAGCTTCCTTCTTTGTTATCCCACTGCCAGGTGGATACTCAATCTCCCCAACAAAAAACTTACATCTGAAAACAAAACATGTTATCAACTCTTTATTCATAACTTGACAGCATTATTGAAGCTTACTGAAAGGACTTGTATGATCCAGGACTTGTGGACTCCATAAATCTGACACCCATCTTTATTTTCGGACCATATTCATAGAGCCAGGACACATATTTGTTTTCTTTTTGACTAACTGGCCCAATAGAACCTTGTGATGTAGGCACCTGTTAAAACAAAACATATCTTCCATTGAATTAATTCCTATTCAAAAGCCAGATAATGAATACACAAAATTGTGTGTGCAAATTTGCAATCTTGATTCACCTTCTTCATTAAGATCTGTAAAGCATGTTTAGCAGCGTTCTTTTTGGCCTCCTTTTTATTGTTTCCCATTCCCTCTGGATATGCCTCGTCATTGACAACAACTCGAATGGAAAATCTAGGATTAAAACAACAAACATTTAAAACGAAACCCACTGAAAACCAGAATCCTCAGTACCCACCATCCACTAGATCATTTTTCTGTAATAATAATAATAATAATAATAATAATAATAATAATAATAATAATAATAATAAAACATTTGCCATTGACTCGACTGTAATTATTCTCACGTCTTAATGTGATCCGGACCATCGGTTCTGACATCCTCGTAAATCATCCTCGAATGTGTTTTGTGACAGTACTCGTTCAATTTCGCGACGTAATTTTCGGTTTCCATCATAAATCAGAAAACTGGATCTAAGATCAAATGGAACATTGCACCATAATTAATCACATTATGGGATAATATGCAAATTTGCGTATATAAAAGCAGTTTAGATATATTCACCGTTCCTTTTGAGATGTGGTTGCGGATTCCAAGACTGGTGATTTTGGTTTCGATTTCACTTTCGCGAAAAGAAAACTTCCTGCCTATGCCTGCTGCCTTCACGTACAATCCAAAATTACGGAATCCCCTTTCACACACACGGTAAAAATTTCCAATAAAATTAATGACCCGGATAAATCTGTAGCCTCTATTCGCGATGTGGATAATAATAAGTTAGTTTTTCATAGACTCGCTATGCACATCACCAAGGAGCTGTAAACTGCAGTGAGTCTCACGAGAGTCATAACACACCTTTTTGAACCGCGCAGGTAACTAACCCTCATCTTTACAAAAGAACAGTACAGTCATCCCTCCTACTTCGCGGCTTCAACTATCGCGGCTTCGCTGTATCGCGGGTTTTCAAAAATAAATTAATGATTTTATCGCAGAAATTTCATCATTTCACGAGGTTTCGCGGCCACTTGAGTTTCTTCATTTTCCTTTAATAATGATAGCTTATGTTTAAAAGTCGTTTTCTTGTTTTGAAATGAATAAATTAAAGAGTCAGTACAGTATACTTTATCGTCACATGTGACTTCAGGGCGTTCTCTCTGTTGTATATTTAGATGTTGTATATTTTGGACTAACTCATGTTCCGTAGTGGGAAAACCCCGGATGTGGGAGGGGGAGCTTCGGGGACGTTCAGTGTTGTGATGTACGGCCAGTGAACTGACTGTGATGAAAGGAATAAAGCAGTATCCATCACGTCGTTGTCCGAACCATGCTTGCTACATCAGAACCTGGAAAATAGTAAAGATATAACACTCTCCACCGGCGGTGGCCTTCATCTGGACATAGCAATACACTGTTAGTCTCGTCGCTAAGGCATGAATGCGGAGCGCACAGTCCATTGATATGAAAGTCCCCTAGCAGCGAGCTGGTTGATGTCAGCGATAAAAATAGAATATCTTCCAAGAATAGCTAAAAAAAATCTAGTTTCTATTTCGCGGAAATTCCCATTTCGCGGGTGGGTCTGGAACGTAACCCCCGCGAAGTAGGAGGGATTACTGTATTTTCTGAAAAAATATGAACATACATAACATTGTATATATAATATATACTATGGGAACACTGAGACATTTACAAGAAATGATGGTACTGTTAATTGTTTATTCATTTAAATAAACCCTTATTACAAAAAAAATATACAAACAAATCAAAAAAGCATCATATATAACAATCCCTCCATACATCATTACTTTTACTGCCCGTTATTGTTCCTTTCACTCTCAAACTACTGCACACTATACATATATTGATTATGTTCAAATCATTCATGGTCTGCTGCTGTATCCCCGGGACAGTTCGAGAACAGGTCTTCCTCATCTGGAAAGAGAAAAATATTCCAGATAGTGAACAAAGGAAATAAAATGCAATATTATGTATATGAACAAGCTTACCATTATAGGCCGTTCCACACCATATGCAGTAAAAATGAATCCCTCTTAAATAGGACGTCAGTATTTGCAGTTGATCAAAGGACTGTAAAGGAAAACAGATTATGCGAGTTGACATCTGCCATCTTCACCAAATTTCCAACCCAGTCACTACCCCTACACTTGGCAATGAATCTATCAATACTAAATCCAAAATTTGATTACAAATGTTTAGAAGTCATTTTCACTGGTCTTAGTTGTGTTTAAGCAAGATCTTATACTGCTGATCTGTACTGTACTGTATATGTATAAGCAGGTCTAATAATTTTTCTGCATTTGGAATGATATGCAGGACAAAATAGTACCTCAATAATATTCAATTTCTGGTCTTTTTTTTTTTTGCAAGACAGCCTTTTGCATAGGAACACAACAATTAAAGTTTGTAGTTATTTTGCTGTTTGCTTCTAACCTTTTGTTGCTGGGTTAGGATAGTGTACATGCATTGAAAAAAGGTACTACCAAAAATGAAAGCATATGCATATATTTTGTCTACATTTAAAATATCATTTTTGTCGTACATCTATTTCGGAAGTGCTTGGTCCTACGTGCTGACCCCCTCCAGCATTTAAATTGCTCATCCCTTCCCAATGCATTTAAATTGGTGTCAATTATATGCAGATTCTCATCAGATGCAGGACAGCCTATTCCCCGGGAATAGCAGTGGTCCAGTGAATAAGCATATACAATACCACATCATGGGTGGGATAACATCATTGACATAATTTTGATTTGAAAAATATTTTTACAAAATGAATAAGAACTAACTGTTAATCCCAAAATGTCATCTTCTTCCTTTTCTTCTTCCTTAGGCTCATCTAGCTCCTCTTCAATCTCTATTTTAGGCCAATACCATTCCTCCCTGGGGACTTTGATGCCCTGAAATGAAAAAGCAAATA